>NC_142845.1:17500000-18125000 GCF_061612785.1 Hesperophylax consimilis
TTAAACAAGTTTTATGAAGGAATTGTACCAACAAAGATATATCTGTAACGGTCAAAGGCGATATGTCTTCTATTGCGTTAGACCGATAACAAAACGCACGCTTGCATTTATTGCACACTAAAAATGCATTTAGGTGCACAAAATTTTAATTGAGTGATTGGGTAGGACGTTACAAAAATTATTTATCGACGAATTTTATGGGTAATGAATATGTAATTAAATGATTTAAGTTTTTTTTAATGGCCAGTTTGTTGGCATGAAAAATCTAATACACATAGAAAGTTGTGAAAGAAAATAATATTATGTAGACAGTTGTTTAACCAAAATAAAAGCCGTGAATTGGAACCTTATTTTCCAAAATTATAAAACAATCACGAATTAAAACGTTATTAGAAACAATCTGAAACAATTTCATTAAATTATTTTGTGTAAAATATCACTGTTAATTTTACGTTCCGATTAATTACACATGTGATATCTCACATATTATCTAATTTGATTTAATTTTGTTCTGATTTTTCTAATATATTTTTAATATTTTTACAACTGTTAAAAATAATGTGACCCATTCTAAGGGCACATTGTACATGGTTATTTGCGTGAATTGTAAATTTGGTCAAGTTTTTTTGTAAGTATGTTCATTTTTTTAAAGTAAGGTTTTGTAAGCGTGCTAAAAATAACAAGAGGAAAATTATAAAGGTCAAAAGTTTAATATATTTAGTTTTTGGGTCACTTAATGTTAGTGAATTTGAATAAAGCCATTGTTTTACCTTATTCATCCCTACTTTAGATTTTTCTAATACAGTCTCCCACGACTTTCCACGAAATAGAAGGACTGTGTCATCAGCGAAACTAATGATTGAGCCGTGACAGTTTAAATTACATAGATTATTAATATATATCAGGAATAAAATCGGGCCTAAGACACTGCCTTGTGGAACACCGTAGTAGATTTGTATTGGTTTACTTGTTTTATTTTGAATCCTGACAAATTGTGAACTTTCTGACATAGCTTTTAAAGAGATTCAGTTCGCAACCTAATATTCCAATCTTTTTGAGCTTTTCTAGAAGATATGTGCCATCATTTGTATTGAATGCCTACGATAGATCTAAAAATATGCCGATACACTTATTACCTTTATCGAGACTATTTATACTTTTTACAATAGAGGCGATGGCATCGGAAGTTCTCATATTTTTCTAAAGCCGTATTTATTTTCAGAAAGTATGAGGTTTGTTTCCAGATATCGAGTTAGCTCTTTCTTAATAACTTTCTCTGTTATTTCTGAAAGATTATTCAATATTGTTATTGGTCTATAGTTACTTATATCTACTTTATTGCCTGTTTTAAAGATTGGTATAGCAGTACTCATTTTAAGCTTTACAGGAAATATCCTCGATACACCATATTCGTGGCAGTTCATCGTTTTTTTTATTCGCTATTACGAAGAACAATATTTTGATGCTAACTAGATAGGTATGTGTTGAAAACTTTGACGATATTTGTGTCGTAATTTTTATTTATTTATTCAAGCCTTGAAGGCTTTTACAAGTATACATTGTTATAGGTAAGTTATTCAGGAGTACAATAATAAGTGTATAGTACATAGCATAAAAAACTGAGTATAAAATATATATGCAAGTACAATACAAGTTGTCACAGAGGTATGTTTTACAGAGGAGTTAAATGATTGTATAAAACAGTGAAAGTAGTTACAGAGCAATGTGTAGTAACTTTTTAGATATTTATAAAAATAAACATAAACAGTTTGTATGTACATTAAGTGCTTTTTGCGTAACCATGAACAGGCAATAATTTACAAATACGGCGAAATTTACAAAAAAAGGCGTTGAAGATGTCCTGAGGCAAAATGAAAATAATTGACACATTACGCAAAGATGTATAAAATTATGGGAAAATTCATATAGAAGAGTTGTCACTTAACCTTTTTATATGAATTCATACGAATGGTGCGGCGTTTCTTTCATCACATCATTTGAAGAGGTTAAATGGCAAATGACCTGTGGGAGGAATCGTTCCACCTAACTGAATCTGATCAATCCCCTCTTCACTTATCTTGGAGGTGAACAATTATGAGGAGAGCGAAAGGTTAATTGGATCATGTGCTGAATGACGGGGCAATTCGCTGGCACTTTGTGTTATATTGAAGGGATTTTTTAGAAAAAGGCGCCATTTTTATTATTTTACTGATAATGGTTGGTAAGTTCAATATCCAAATTTTACGGTACACTCAGGGTAAATAAAACCACTATTTTTACTAAAATATTTTACTGTTACCGGTCACACTTGTACCTAAGCTTTGTCAGGACAGTATGTTACACACTACAAAATATGGAATAAAATCTTTAAACTACATTGCCTACACACTTTTTAATTCGCTTCCAGAAATGTACAAAACAATTGAGAAAAATAAAAAACTCACAATGATGGTTTGAAAATATTTAAAAAAATGGAATTCAGTAAATCCATATTTGTATATCTTTGATTATTCCTTTATGTGTTTACTTTTTTTTTATTCTACTTAGCCTGTCTTTTAAAAATAATTATTTTATATTTTTGATATTTTGATGCCAATGTAAAATTGTTTGTACTGACTTCTGTATGTATTCTTCTTTTGTATTCTGTTCCGACTTATGTATTGTAATTTCCTCCCGTTCTAAAATGAGTTTTGTAACTCATCGAGATTTCCCTAGCAAGAAATTTTAAAAAAATGTTAAAATGTTTATGTTATATCAAAATGTTGTTTAAGGTTTTCGCTAGCCAGGTGCTGATGTACATATTGGCCCAAATTTTTAAGAAGCCAATTCAACAATAAACGAGCGAGAACAGATTCAAAATGTAAGAATTATTGTTAAGTTAAAAATTGTGCACGACCGAATTGAGAGTAGGAAATCCAAAAAGAATCCAAGGTGGTCTAAATAAAGGAAAGCGTAATGAACAATTAGTGATGTTTGAGAAAGGAACGCTTAGATAAAGTACCTAACATAAAATCACATAGAGTGGATTAGATGGAGAAAAGAGTTTGAGGAGAACGTAATATGTAAAACGCAAGAGGATGGACAAAAAATAGGGGATGCGCAAGGACCTAATAACTTTACTTGTTATAACTAAAAAAACTGTAATATTATTTCTGCGAACCTAAATGGCTAAAACATTGTTCATCGTCCAAAATCTGCAATATAAACAATTCTGCGAAATGAATTTAATTAACCCATGAATATTAATGAGAAGATGTATGAATTTTGATAAATCAAAAGAGTGTTCTGGGACAGATCTGCGTGGTTTTCCACCTTCACTTCTCACCCTAGGATAAAATGGCGTGATGTTTGTTTAGTAAGTTTTTTTTTAATTTTAAGTTTGTTGCTGGAAATATTTCAGCATAATCCTGAAAAATGTCACAAGATTACACTGAGGAAATGCCTAATTGTTCCGCGCCTAATTCAGCCCAAAATTAGTCACATTGCATTAATTTTAAGGGCGGCGATTAAGGTGATAGCATCTCGTGAAGCGTACACCATTTCTAACAAAGAATATTATTTATCATGCTTCCATGGCGAATTACAACTTAAAGATTCCTTAGGGTGGGCGAGAAGTAAGGACCTTGGAGGAAGTTACTCTAAGGCAGAACTTCATATGCAGCGCCTTAGAGGTGATTTTTCATAAAAACTTTGCTGTACAAAATATCTAATTATTATAATAATGATTTATTTCAGAAAATGCTTGGGAGTACGAAATAAACCTTTCATAAAAATAAAAAGCAAAAAAATAATAATTCAATTACAAAGTAAGCAGAAGATCTGATATCTATCGTATGTCTTATTAAAAACTCTCAAACAGTGAGTTCTGGCGTCATGAAAATCGCACAACTTTATCTATATGAAATTTCTAGATAAATGTAACTATTTTAAACGCGGAGCGTTATTTCTATCATGAGCTACGGGGGCTAGAAAAGCAAAGTAATCCGCCAATAATAAGACAACATTCATATTATTCAATTCAATCTGAAATAGATTTCAAAATCAGTGTCGAATCTCAGGCAACGCCCAGTAATGGCTATGTATGAACTATTAAGAAACATAATGATAATACTAAGATTTGAGTTTATTCCTATCTCCAAAGGGTCATCAAATTGCACTTACAGTGATTATAGTGAGAATCCATCCAATTGATTAATAGACAATAATCTATGAATATTTTCAACACTACGATATATATAATATTTCGTTTGCATTTTTTTAACACGTTCACTTCACGATAGCTTTCAATTAAAACGTGCAACAGGTAGAGAAAAAACACGAAAAAGTCACGTTAGATTAAAAATAGCTTAATGCCAACGTGGGGCAAGTTTGGCAGCTTAGGGGCAGAATGAGCCGCCGGGGTTTAGTGCATAGCGGGGTAACAATATAAGCCCGTCTGTAGGGCGAATATACCTACTAATAATAGCAGTTTCGCATTACATCGCGTATCCTTAAAGACAGGGGGGTAGCCAGACTTGATTAAGAAAGTTAGTTAAGAGGGTAGCAGAGATAACGATTTTGTCGAAATTTACTAAAATAGTTAAAAAATTGGTCAACTGTGTCGCCCTCATCGTATTTTGTAGACAATTCCGCCAAAACGTTACTGAACAAGTGGTTTGATGCTAATATCCGGGCATAAACACCCGAGGTCTCCCGATCGACAACAACGAACATTCCCGATGACAAATTAAAAATAGCGTGTTTTATCTTAGCCGTTTATGTGGTAGCTGGCTTTCAATTTTTCCCTACAATGTGGGAATTTTCCCTTGAGATTCCCTAATGTGTTGATAAACATTATATGAACGGCTTTTTAAAAACTGGCGGATATCCACGATTAAAATAATTTGATTTTATAAGTAAACTATGAGCTTTTTACTGGGTTTAACCACTACTATTTATGCTTATTTTAGTTTCAAAATACATAAATGTCGAAAGAGATCTCAAAGTTTTATGTAAATCTGCATCTTCTCCATATGAAATAATTATTAGAGAGGTATTGATTTAATTAACATGTAAACTAAAATTCCCTATAAAATTGTAAGAATTTAGGAAAAAATATTTTTTCCCCAAATATTGGAAATATTTCAATTCAATGAGCACACTCCCCAACGGCCGGCTCTTCCGACTTGCGACTGATGAGGGCTGTCACAACATTGAAATATAAAACACCGTTGAGAATACTTTTATTTATTTAAAAGTTTAGGTTTTTACAGTGAGTAGGCTGTCATAACATTGAAATATAAAACACAGTTGAGAATACATTTATTTAATTAAAAGTTTTGGTTTTGACAGTGAGTAGGCATATAAAAAACAGTTTTTATAATTTTTTTTATGCTTCCGATTTTGTTGTCCGGGTTAAATCTTCCCCATAATCTTCCCCCCCGCCCTTGAGGTGTTTTTGCACAAAAACGGCGCTATACAAGTCATCCAAGTATTATTATCATTATTTATTATAGGAAAAACTAAACCCTTCCACTCACTTTTCCACAAATGATCAGCTAGTCAATCAACACTATGCAAGTGCATTATATAAGTAAAATAAATACAAAACAATCAAGAACAACAACACGTCAACTCACCAGAGATCAAATGGGAAAAAAAAATCACCGACTCCAGATATTTTCATATCAGAGGGTTCGGCTCGGTAAAACTTCTAACAGGGCCTATAAATCCTACTGATCCCTCAACATAAATATTTAAAAAATCTTTCGTTATCCTACATGTATTCAAAATGACCGACTTTTGCATCTTTATATATAAATTTTTTGATAGATCTAATACGCCTAAATTTTTAATGAGAGAGCTAGGTATGATGCCAGTAGCCGAAATAACGAATGGTAATATTTTTATAGTCTGAGAATGCCAAATTCTTTTTATTTCGTTTCCTAAATCTGTGTATTTTCTTATTTTTTCATTAACACATTTTTGAATGTTACAGGAATTTGGAATAGCGACATCAATGATATAAGTTATTTTTATAATATTTTCATGTAAAACTATACCGGGTCTATTATGACTAATCGTTCGGTCTGTTAGTATAGTTTTATCATAATATATTTTATAAAATTCAATAATATTTTATTATTATTGTTATGCATTTTTATTAATATTATTATTGTTTTTTGTATTTCTTTGGCATTCACTATGTAACAATTTCTAGACATTTTTTGTAATAGCTAGTTAATGACACGGACGTGTCGAAACCGGTCGCTAATTTAATAAAATTTATACGTAACAAATGTACATTGTGAATAATAAAACTCGTTAAAAACAAAAAATGACTATTATAGTTTCCTATGAAATATTGATATTTTCATATAAACACTAATGATTCCACTTTTACGTTTTTTTTTTAGGCTTATAAATAAATACACATTTAAGATTCTTCCAAGGTTCTCGACTTCGATTGCAGAGGTTGCGGGTTCAAATCCCGGCATGTGCGAATAATTTTTTTTTGGGAAATCAAATAATTGAGGTCAGGTTTGTGTTGTTTGCTTTATCTGGTGTTTCTGATGGGGGAAAATTAATTTAAGGGATATTTACAGATTGGAATATTCCAAATAATAGAACTTTTGTGCTATTTTTTTTTTGCCTAGATCGTGATAGTGAAAAAGTTTGGCAGTAAAATGATTTACGAATTTTTTACAATATTTATGTATTTTTATATATGTATTTTTATAACGTCCCGATAAACCATTTTTTGGCAGATTGACTAACGGGTTCAAACAGTTATATATAATCTTTTACAAAAAAAAATATATATATATGTACATATATTATATTATATAATTATATTTTATTTTCATTTGTTCAATTCACGAAGAGCTATAATAGCCAAATTAAATAATCAAATTATTATTATAATTAAACACCTATTTGCACAGCCCTATAACACTAGGCACATGAAATACGATACGTCTGCCCGTCTATACTGCTGGAAGCAATTATAATACTGCTGTCTCGTTCGTACATATCCACAGCGGGCGCAAGCAAATGAGATGAGTTGACAATAATTAAGACCTGATACATATTGTTTAGCTGGAAGGTAATATATAACAAGGTACAATCATCTCAACAACGTTCGCCTCAACGCTATTCAAATTCTTGTTCACCTTTGACACGCTCCCTTCAAATTACATGAACAAAGTCTACGTTTTGATTTTATGTCTACAATATATACGTATATCGAAAATAAACTATTACCCTTACGTTTTTTAACACTACTTTACAGAAGAGAGCGTCGCGAACGACCGCTTGTGGCGAACGATCTTCGCGTTATGATTGAATATGTAAAATGCAATCATTTATATGTGTTTAGAGTTTAAATGAATATAGAATATCACCAATTAAATCTTTAAATTAATTTAATTTATTTATCAATTAAGATAGTATAAATACTGTTAAATTATACGGTTTTTTTTTTTTTTTCAAATTGCTGTTTTTTAATACATAAAATTGACTTCAAAGTAAGTGTATTTACATAGTTTTTCAAAATAATATCACACAGTTACTTAGCTATTATATAAAAATATAGAAGTTGGGTCCTATAGGTTGAGATATGTTCTATCAAAAAATATTTTTTATATATTTTTGTCATGTTGTATGTAGTAGCAGATGAAAGTAATCTTGAGGTCGATTGGCGATTTATTGAAAACTACTATTTTATAAACAGCTGTAAAGTAAGAAAAATATTTTTTTAGATTATTTATTTTTAACAGGTTGTATATAACATACATGTATCTAAAAAACATACACGATAAATATTTTTTTGAATATGCTGTTACGGACACAAGTGACTTCGAAAATACGAAAAAAACCGCAAAAATAGAAAAAGCCCTCTTGGACTGTTAAGACGTCAAATCCCCACGGAGCGTGAAATGATTATTAATATAGTACAGTTAGAGGGGGCAGAAAAGCTAGTGGGGTATTATTACCACTTCCTTCATCCGGGGGGGGGATGAAAGTCTTAACAGCTAATAGTTTGAACTGTCCGTTGCATAATTTCACTATTAAACTTATTTTAACGTGTTATTTTATATCATAAACAGCGGGGAAAACACGAATGAGAACCTACTCTTTATTTTACAAAAATGGAATGCGTGTGGAAAGAAGTACGTATTCATCTTCAATTTTTTTTTAAAATTTAATACTTGGAATGGTAGGGGTAAAATCTTAATCGCCCGCGGTACACTATTTTCAAAATATCTGAATATAATGAATTTAGCAAAATTATGTTTTTTTGGTAATTGTACCGTCTTACCAGTTAATCTCTAAATAGTATAAAACAAAGTTGCTTTACGCGTCTGTTTGTGCGCTTAGTTCTTCTAAACTACGCAACGGATTTTGATAGGATTTTCACTATCATTTAGAGAAGTCCTTCCGGAAGGTTTATATATAAGAATTTCATCAACATAATGCGTGAAAAGAATTCTAGAATTTTGGTATTGATTTACCAAGGCAATGTCGTAATTCTCTTGAATAAGAGGCAATGATTGTATAAGTGCAAGTGCCGGCCCTGTAATTACTGACAAAAGATAATGGTAATGGCATATTATATTTATTGAAAGTAAGTTGAAGTCGATGTTTTGTAATCAAGTCGTAAAAAAATATTTATATTGCTAACGCTGACTAAACCTTATGAGATACCTGAAAATAATGTACTATGGAATTGTATATCTTAAAAAGGCATACGGAAAAATCCGTGATAGTATATGTCTAATTCCTAAGGATAACCCCCAGCAACGCCGGGAACATGTCAACTAGTGTTTTATATATTAACTAGCTATTAACTGGCGTATACCCGGCGTTGTTCGACTTTTCTGTACTTTATATATTAACTAGCTGGCGTATACCCGGCGTTGTTCGACTTTTCTGTACTTTATATATTAACTAGCTGGCGTATACCCGGCGTTGTTCGACTTTTCTGTACTTTATATATTAACTAGCTGGCGTATACCCGGCGTTGTTCGACTTTTCTGTACTTTATATATTAACTAGCTGGCGTATACCCGGCGTTGTTCGACTTTTCTGTACTTTATATATTAACTAGCTGGCGTATACCCGGCGTTGTTCGACTTTTCTGTACTTTATATATTAACTAGCTGGCGTATACCCGGCGTTGTTCGACTTTTATGTACTTTCTATAAATATAATATGCATGTATTATATATATAAACCTTCCGGAAGAAATTCTCTAAATGATAGTGAAAATTTTACTGAAATCCGTTGCGTAGTTTATATTTATATGCGTATTTCCTTTTCTATGTTCAATAGGAGGCAGTGCAGTACAGTAAGCCTTGAAACACGCACGGGTTTGTTACGCTAATTCTCTTTCTAAACTTTAGTACTGCCACCTATTGAACACGGAAAAGAATATACGCGAAGCGGAAGTGACTTTATTTTAGTATAATGGATGTATTTAAAAAAAAATCAGATAGTTGATTGATTTGGTACTAAAATACAACTAAAACAACGAACCCCAAAAATAAACCATCAAAAATATTGGGCTACTAAATTTAATTTTAGTTTTGACCTGCGCGATCTGAGTGTCCTGCATCTCGGGCGGGGATCGGTCTCGCGCGGGCGGCGCGTTGTGGCGGGCCACCGGCTGGAAGTGGTGCGGCTGGGCTGGCTGGATGAGGTGCTGCTGGGCCAACAGCTGCTGCAGGTGGTGCTGGTGCTGGTGCAGGAGCGGGGGCGGCTGCAGGGGCGGCGGGGCGAACTGCGGGGGCGGCGGCAGCAGCGCGGGCGCGTTGGGGCGCCGCGCGCCGCCGTTCATCTGGCACGGCCCGCGAGCGCGACCGCCGCCACGTGCATCCGAACCGCGACCGGAGACCGCTAATACGGCAGATTCTGAGCAGGAACTTTGCTACCTGCGTTTGCTTGAATCACAGGCAGATTCCTAAGCAAGAAACTTCAACCTCTACAATTTCTTGCGAAGTTTGACACCAATTGTTTATCTCTTCACAAATTACGGGGCAACTCTCGCCACTGACTCTAACCGCTCATATTAACCCCGCGTGTCATTGGTGACACGAACAAATCACTTCATCAGACAGAAAACTGATGATTTTTTCCAGCAGAAAAACGGAAACGCATGTGTCGTTGATGAAAGGGAAAACACTGTGATATGAATCGACGTACAATATCAGTTACCAACGCGTACTTTTAACTACGACTTGAAACAAATAATAACCCTGTGCCCTGAAGTTGCAAAAACGCTCTGGCGTTATGAAATTTGCACAACGGTATGAATTTTCCAGGTCATCTCAACTATAATCATTTCGGAACGCCATTTCCATCATAATAAATGAAGCATTGAAAAATAAGACATCATATCGTCGTTTACATTTTCAGTAATAAATATTATTGAATAATATTGGCTACTGTCTCGAATGTCTCGTCTGTATAAAACTATTGAATGTGACTTTAAATACATCTACACTAACAGTTTCGCATATTTTAAAAAGCAAATTAGCAATCTACTAACACGACATGTCATGGAGAATAATTATATTTTAATGTGAACGAGAATAGTTGTTATTCTAACACTATTTACTATTCTCTTTTAACATCATCAACATAATTCTGTTTATTGATCTTATCTCTCTTTATATTTTCTGTTTACATCTTGCTATTTCTTATTATTGTTAACACTATATAGTGAAAAATAAATCGTAAACTGTGCATTTTGTGAACATTTCTTAAGTGGATTATTATCATTTACGCTATTCAAGATGTTAATCTTTATAATGTTATTACTCTGTTCCAAAAAAAATAGTGTTAAATGGCGAAACCGGGTAGCAAAGATTTAACAAAGATACTTGTAATGTCGTCAAACTATCACGACGCAGCCGTGTCCCAGATCGTAGACCTTTATTCGGTTGATTATTTAATCAAAATTAAGCCGTGAGAAAGGCGACGTGCCTATAACAATGAATAGAAGATTCGACCACTTTTTTATAAGGAGAAGGACGCGACATGTAAATCAGAACGGCATTATATATATACGGCTAGTTAGTTAGTAAACCAAGAAAGCCACGATACAGTTTGACGATTCTATTCACCTACAACGGAGCAGAGTTGGCCTTGTGCGAGTGAATTAGCCCATATATCATACGATTGCCTTCCACTTCAATAATCACATTCATAGACTCGACCAGTGTGGGAATATAATCTTCAAGGGGCACCGGAATACATTAAAATTCCATTAGGACAGATAATGTCACGAGATGCATTCAAACACACAAACCGAAAATCGATGAATCAAGAATATCGACAAAAAATTACAGTCAAAACTAAACGAATCCTTTGTTTTACCCACATTTAAACTGAAATCTGTGTTTTAGCTTAACTTCGGTCCTGACAAAGGAACTGTTCTTCATGTGTTTTAGTTCAATTTTCGTTCTGACGAAGTTGCGATGGAACGGAAGAAATAGCGAAATCTGTGTTTTTAGCTTAACTTTGACCCTGGCAAAGGTACGGTTCTTCGTGTTTTTAGTTAAATTTGTGTCCTGAATAACTATCGAAATCTGTGTTTTTAGTTTAACTTTGATCCTGACAAAGGAACGATTCTTTATGTTTTTAGTTGAATTTGTGTCCTGAAGAACTATCGAAATCTGTGTTTTTAGCTTAACTTTGTTCATGATAAAGATACGGTTCTTCGTGTTTTTAGTTAAATTTGTGTCCTGAATAACTATCGAAATCTGTGTTTTTAGTTTAACTTTGATCCTGACAAAGGAACGATTCTTTATGTTTTTAGTTGAATTTGTGTCCTGAAGAACTATCGAAATCTGTGTTTTTAGCTTAACTTTGTTCATGATAAAGATACGGTTCTTCGTGTTTTTAGTTAAATTTGTGTCCTGAAGAACTATCGAAATCTGTGTTTTTAGCTTAACTTTGTTCATGATAAAGATACGGTTCTTCGTGTTTTTAGTTAAATTTGTGTCCTGAAGAACTATCGAAATCTGTGTTTTTAGTTGAATTTGTGTCCTGAAGAACTATCGTAATCTGTGTTTTTAG
The DNA here is from genome assembly GCF_061612785.1 of Hesperophylax consimilis. Taxonomy (NCBI): domain Eukaryota; kingdom Metazoa; phylum Arthropoda; class Insecta; order Trichoptera; family Limnephilidae; genus Hesperophylax; species Hesperophylax consimilis. Next base: position 17,512,061 of record NC_142845.1, read on the forward strand.
CTTAACTTTGATCCTGACAAAGGAACGGTTTTTTTTATTTTTTAGTTAAATTTGTGTCCTGAAGAACTATCAAATCTGTGTTTTAGCTTAACCTTTGATAATGAAACAAAGCGTAATTTGTTTGATTCTGTGTAAATATGACGCTAATTGTTTCTAAGAAAATTATTATAGCATCATTGTTTTAATAGTTATTTTCGTAACTTTTTGCGTACCTACTTACGTAATGGACCCACCGTATTCTTTAAATACATCGATACTTAGAGTTAACATATTGTATCTCCAATTTCGGTCGAAAATGGGTTAAGTACTGAAATTTACCAAAGATTCAAAGATTGGTTTCAAATATTGCATCTCATTAACCTACCGTCCTAAGGTTATAAACATATTAAAATATACTGTAAATCCTCCAGGCAATAATTTTATGAGTTCAGATATTGTATCTTCCTAACAATTATACAATGTATCAGTATGCTTAGCGAAATTTCATGACAAAATATTATATTTTTATCAGATACAGATAGAGATATAATAAAAAAAGAAACTAAAAAGTTATTTAAAATCACAAAATCTAATGTCGCATGGTTTACAAAATTTTAGTTTTATGATTTGTAGAGATTCAATATTATAATTATCGACACATGGTGTTGGAAATGTAATTCGTAACCTTCTCAAGATTTATCCGTTAAGCTGGCTCTACACTCGCGCGCGAAGTCGCGCCGTGAATTCACGCCGTGAATATACGCCGCGATCCGCGCGTGAACTGTGTCCATCCACACTCGCAAAGCTTCAGTCTTGTTCGCGACTTTAAACCGCAAACCCTTTGTCGCGGGCCAAAAAACCGACAAAAATCGGGGAATGGCGCGAAGCGCGAATGCGAAGATTGCGAAGGCGTGAACAAGATCCACACTCGCGTTTCGCGACCTTCGCGGCCGTTCGCGCCGCGAGTGTAGAGCGCGCTTTAGAGGCATAGTCAAAATCATTATTTATTTCCCCCATGTATACACGTGAGTAGTAAAAAAATATCAGTATTTATTATAAAGGAATAAACTGCATCAGTACAATACTTTGTATTTGTTAAGCAATCAATTGAAGATGTCCACTGACTCGGTATAATTATTTCCCTCTAGTATTCTGGGCAATGACGAATACGTACGGTAGTTAATCCCAGAATTTCTGCACTGAAATATATCCCGACTTCTAGTAATACGTAGTGGAATCCGAAAGTTTATCAATGCCAGCAATTCTGAACTATCAAATACATCATTTAGAATTTTATATAGAAATACCAAATATATAATCTGAAGGTTGTCACGACAGCTCAGTGGTTAGATATAAGAATAAAAGTGTTCAAATATAGAGTTCTGTTTCTATTAATCCAATATGTTTTGATAAACTGTATTATAAAATAAATCTCAAGATAATAAACTACCGTTTCATTAAATTTAAGCCATGTTCCTAATCAGATTGATTTGTTTTATCTGAATTCATTTTAATGGTAACGGTGTTTCAACAATGAAAAAATGCAATACATGTATAACATTCAAATGAATGTAGGTTATTGAATGTTTGCTTTGATTATCAATGTATGACTGGATTAAGGAACATCTTATCAGTAATTATTTGGGATGTAAGAACCCAGCATAACTGTTTTCTTAGAGCGTGGTATGGAACCTTTTGTTGTAAGGTCGCGTTATGCTAGCTACATCTCGATTAATTGGACTTCAAAATGTATTGTAGATACTAATAATATTACGTAAAGTTTAAAAGAAACGATATTTTAACGTTATCTAATATAAATTAGAACCGATAAATGCAAAAATTAATTTAATTACTTTCGAGTTTACCGAAAACATGATTTCATTTTAGTTCTGATACTAATAATAATGTTCTTAACCTCTTGAGACCTGCATTTAAATAAGCACAGGCGAAAAATAAGTAATGTTCGATTACCAGTGATTTTTACCATTTCAGTACCCACAATGCAATGTTCGTTTGAATTAACATTAGATGTCAAAAGCTTACGATAATAATAAGAGCTAATATAATTTTAAAAATATAGAATTATTTCGGAAATTACTTTTCATATATTAAGAATTTTAAATCATTCAAAAGGTTGTACTTAATGGACTCTAAGGCCGATTGTTCCCCATCTCTGTCTTGGAACACACATCAAATTAGTATTAGAGGTACGTATGTATTAACTAATCTAATTTCCACGAGAAATCGAATTGGGAGATTAATTTCAGATAAAGCAGACGGCATCCGCGACTCGTAACTTGGCGCTCGCCAGCTGATCATCGAACATCTGCTTGATTTCCGGCCAGAGATAACATCTCTTAGTCCAAAACTTGCTCTAATGTGCTAGGAGACTGTATCAATGAGAGATTGCTATATCAATAGTTATATTATATCAAATAATACCTTGTTGAAAGTGCTAGATAGAAGAGGATAAGCAATCAATGTAGGCCACATAAGCACTGCCTACCCTACCGTACTCATATAAAAAATATAAATAGTACTTAATGCATTTTTTTTAATTATTGTAAAAAATCAACCTACACTTTCATAAATATTCGCGAAGTAGAATCGCAACGTCGCGCGAGCCATATCGACCGCCCTACTGGTAACGTGTCAAAAGCAGAAACTAAGTATGCAAAATGGTTCACATGTCATATTTAAATGCTGACCTTATTCTACATAAAAAATTACAAGTGAAATGCGCATTTGAGGGAAGACTCTTTCGTGTTAGTGTCGAAAAAGGCGGTACATATCGGCACAAATCACAAATGTAGAAATCAGTTCCATCTGCTGGTACTTTAGTAAAGAAATTACATTATGTTGGCATTCAAAACTAAGCGGTCGAAAAAAAATTGTATACAATATTCAGTATTGGCTTGTAATATACAATATTGAAATAGTTTTGGATATTTAATGTGGCTGATAATCCCAACCAACATCGGTTAAAGCCAGCAGATTAGCCATTCTTAGCGAAAACCTACCACGTCTGTGGTAGGTTTTTTTATAGCTGTTTCCCTATTGCCTACCCTGATCAAAAACTCTATGCATGCCACTGGTAGATAGCTATGGCCGTGTTTAGTGACAAATTATGAATAGTCGACTAGGTACTTCGCGATACTCCACCACACAACATGAATTGAACTGTTGTTTCGTTACGAATCTGCAGACGTACTCGGGAACGACGACATGTTAAACCTATATCGATCTAGTGCTAGGGGGACAGGATTTCTAAATGAGATTTTTTGTCTATCCAGTTAAGGTTAGTCATAATTGATGTCCCATAAATGGCATCTTCCACATAGAACAGCTTTGTATTAATAAGGCATCTAATCCTATTGCATGTACCCATAAGGAGTGTTATGTGCAAACAATGTACACCTCATATTACAATGCATAATTTATATAGCATCGTATCACGCATCGCAGTCAACCTTAGATTAGAAATGTAACATTTGATTAAATAAAGCGTGAACATTTGAAAAATGTTTTGAGAAAATTTAAAAAGAATCTTTTCAAATCCTGACAACCGATTAAGTACCTATCTACCTATAATATATTTTATCTGACAATTATTTTTATTCTATATTTGAAATATATGGCTTACTTTGACGGGTCATTTTTAAAAGTGGACCAATGCAAGTCAAGTTTCACCTGGTGATCTGTCTGGGTATTAGCAACTAACATGTAGTAAAACATAATAATTTCGGTTGCCTGTGATTTGCGTTAATTAATTCCTGCGTGAAATTTGATTCAGTGAATACAAATTTGCATTTTCAAAATTGGAATAATTGCTTGTGTGAAGCATAATTCAGACAAGCGATAAAGTAGGTATCTATCTATAATACAATATTTTAATTGTCTCTTCAAAATTGGAATTACAATATTCCGTATTTTTACTCGGGTCTGCGGTAGTATTATTTATATTCCTAATAAAGCCTGTGTAAAACCACACCTATTAATAAATGAACAGGTGTGGTTTTGTCAGTAACTTATATAATATTAAACAATTTTATGAAGTTTAAACATTATTTATCAGAATTATAATTATCAGTTAACAATTACCTAATCTATTTGAAGTATGCTGCTTCTTTATCTATAGTGGATAATATAATCAACGATAATTTTGTCATACAAGATAAGACGTCATTTCTTTTTTCATGTATTCTTGAGTCTTCTTGCATGCACTTCCGCATACATTACAGAAATGAAGATTTTTCAATACGATTAATACGATTGTACATAAATGTTTTTACAAGTTCCACAGGGACATGATTTCTACAGCATTCAGTCTCAGTTCCAAGCCTCACTGCAATAAGGATTGGAATCAGAACTCTATTGTGAACTGCTGGCTCTGAACCAATCTAATTTAAACATACTGCCTACGGAGAGTTATCAACATTGAAACATCGATTTGCGGCCTCCGTGGTTGAGTGATTTCGCTCCTTTGCTACGAATCCGGAGGTCACGGGTTAAAATGCCGGCGTGCGCAAGTAAATTTAGTTTCATACAACTTGATTCCTTTAAATAACACAATTAGTGTATTTGCAGCACGTTCCATAGTGGTAGATACTCTAGAGAAATACCACCATTCAGAATCGAAATGTTGCTTGAAATGGCTTTAGCCGTGTTTGGTGACATCTAAATAGTCAGATACATCCCCACCTTCCCATTCTCCTTCCCTTCCGTACTACCGTCAGCATCATAACATACCCCAATTAGGGATACCATAGTCTCACTGGCTACATACGATTGGGAGCAGTTGGGACTCCTATGCGGTATTCACAAGACTACAAAATAAGAAAATGAACCACTAAATTCTAAGTGCACATTCAACTTATGTTGCACAGGTAAAAAAAAGAACGGCGTAATATTAAAAGTTTGTAGAACAATTAAAATTGAAGAGTGTTGAAATAATGACTTAGCGATTATAGAAGAGAGAAGAGCATTCTAAAATTGTTAAAATTGCGAAGAGCCTTGCCAAATAACATTAGTGAAAGTAAAGTGTTTCTCGAGTCTTCTCTCGGCCCCACGATCGCCTTTCTAGTTAGGTTTACACAAAACTACCAAAATTCAATAGTTCATAATTCACTTTTTCTCTCACGGTAGAGAGTGGGTGAGAACTCACTGTCATCAGGCTCTACTAACATGGTTACAATCATGGATACTGGATTTGCTAAATGAGGTATTTCCACAAACTATGGCCAACGTTAATTTTTCTAATTAAGATCATCATTCTTAAAATCTGTAATTTTAATATTTCCATTCATAATAATTATTGATTTTTAAAAACGGTTCAAACAACATCGTTGTGACGTAAAAACTCTACTGGCTGGGCTGAGACGGTTGTCACCGATGTATGACGCCGTGACGCATCGTATTCACGAACATGTCGTTTTGGCCGCAAATTAAAAATTGAACATTTAAATCGACATGGAATTTTTTTCGTCATATGTCGTATTATTAAAAAACAGTGAAAATACCCAATTATTCTAAGAATTACAAAAAATATGACGACTATTGGTGGTAAAGCCATTCGATGACCGGAGATGATATTTAAATTATCATAGATTTGACTCTGCAAAAACGGGCAATCTGTTTGTTCCCATAATCAAAACGGAAGGATTGAAATCTTTGGAATATAGATATTAGTTGAGAATACTGAAAGCATTTCAATGGACAGTGGTCGGAAGAACTAGAGCCATTGATACTTTCGGCATTCCAAAACGCGTGTTCAATCGTTTGAGAATCGTTTCTTGCTCTCTTCAGAATTCCTTCCTACCTTCTTCGTTTCCTTAATTCAAAAGAGTCTTCTTTCAGCATCCTCAAAGACGACACGTTGTTTCCCTCGGGGCCTTCTGTGTGGATTAGATATAAAATAAAAGATTTAAATTTATCGCACAAGCAGATGTTCCGTGTTGAATCTTAAAATTTATTAGATAATCTCTTACCAAAATCATCATTAATTTGCACGTAATACATATATTACGTGCACGCTCACTTTCATAAGCACACCTATCGGAATTAATTACCTTTATTCGTGTAATAATAAATTGTATGAATTACATTATTGTTATAAATCGCCATTTTCAACAATGGTTATAGGTAATTAATAATTTGTCATTAACAGAATTCATCGCAAACAAAGATACGATTAATTAATAATTAAAAACAGCGATAGTACAAATATTTCTCCGATGGCGACACAAATGTTATTTTACAGTAAATTATTATAATTAACCCAGAAAACTAAATTCAGCCGCATGGAATGATTTTATTTAATCAAACAAATAATGATGCACTGAATATGGGTTTTATAACTACTAGTCTAAATACTAATTAGTGACTGAAATGAGTACTGATTGCTCAATAGGTCCGTTCTGACAATGCGAGACGTGCGACGCATGAACCGGCAAGTTACAATCAAGCATATAGTTAACCGCTTCTGTGCCAAGAGCGAGTTTACTCGCATTCTTGGCCGTGCCCAGCAGGCCAGCCATAGAAAAATAGCGAGTTTACTCGCTCTTCTTTGAGCCTCTGTATCATACATAATGTCCCGTTTTTTTTTTTTTTTTTTTTTTTTTTTTTCTTGAAAATTGAATAAATTTGGTAAGTCATTTAAATATCCTTTCAAGGTGTAATGTTGTTAATTTATAAAAATAAGATTTAAAAATGATTTATTTCGATTAAAAATTCACGGCCTGCTGTGCACATTTACACTTCTACCTACTGGCATTCAAAAGGTTAAACATTAACAGAGGCCCGAAATATTATTAGTCACAATAATTGATTTCGTTTATCCTTCGACTTCATTTTTTGTTAGTGTTGGAAGGGTACTGCCTCAAGGACTATTAGGGTATTCCAGACAGTTCACACAAAGCATAAAATAAATGTAAATAATGTACTTTTTTTTGCGTGATTTTTTTTTTTATATATGTTGTAAATTTTGTGAAAATTTTATTGGATTCGCTGTTTTTCACAATAAACAAATAAATATACATATATAATAAACTTGTATATTACATTATATTCACAGCAAGTATATTTATGTAGAAGTAGATCATAGAGTGGTGACAGCTTACCGCTACAAATTAGATCGTAATCGGAACAATTTACATACGAGCCGTCTCAAGATTATCCGTAAATTCTTGACAAGTCATTAAAATATAAGATATTTTATAATTAGGAATCATGTTGGGTTCGATTCAATGATTTAGGTAAGAAAACGAACGTTAATCATTGAACCTAACCTAAATTTTTCAAAAAGATTTAGCATGATACTTTAAAATGAACATTGGTGATCTTTCTAAAGCCACGTCTCCAGCGACATAATGTTTTCAAAATATCAGACAGAAACATTGGGTCGGGGCCACAACGATTTGTTTTCCATTGGCAACGGAAAACAAAAAATTGTGCCCTGCCCCAAACGCGACATCAAAATAATATGTTAAAATAAAGTTAAATGAAAGCCCGCGTAATATGAACAGAAAAGTTTTGAAGTGTCCAATCAATGATCTTAAAGAGATCAACTTTTCCATGCGGCAGACGTAGACTAATTGATAATTGGCATGGGAGCATCGCAGTATGCATATCGAGATGTGGAGCGTCTTAATCGCGGTTCAGAGTTCAATTCAATTTGCTTCCAATTGCATTGGCGACTGGAGAAATACGCTCCTGAGGGTCGTGTATATTATTTGATCCTAAAGTACTCCTGCAACTGGGTGGCCTCAAAAGCCGATTTGCAAGATTCTTGTCAATTTCAGGCTTTTAGGAGCAGTTCTACCTTTAGTTTGAATTTGTCACGAAGTTGCTTTTTTATATTAACTCCACACAGGAGGCCCTGAAGAAAATAATTTCCCTCAGGGCCTATGTCATCTTTGGGGATGCTGTGTGGAGGGTCTTTTTGTGGAGAGGAAGGAGTGAACATGGGTCTCGAAGAGTCCCATGTTGTAGGAGGGAGGAAACACAGAGGCCGGCAGTTCGTTCCACAGCCGAGCTGTTGAACTTAAGAACGAATCGTAGAAGCGACCCGTTCTCATGTGACAAATGTCAACCGTGTACAAATGTTGGGCGCGCGTTTGGCGTGTATCCCGACTACGCACCGGTGCCGAAGGGATCAATGACGCTAGTTCCTCAGAGCATCTGCTTATTTTATTCGAGCCAATTAAAAATATGGCCTAAATATTGCTGCCGCATTCCAATAATACGAGTTACGAAAAATATTTTAATGAAAAAGGAAGATATCACATATAATAAAAAACGAAATAATTATAAATTCGCTGATTCTAATTTTCCCTGGTTTTTGCCAATCGATTGCAACGCTGTAGAAAAACGTTTTTTTCTTTGCTTAAATTTTCTTCATTGAAATGCACACTTTTCTATAGATCTTATGATAGCTAAAATGGGCACATGTCCGCATATGTAGAGGTAATTAGTGTTGTGTAAGACACACACACACACACACACTACTTCGACACAGGACAGGACAGGTTATTTCACAGAATTTAAACAATTCATAAAAATTCAAAGATAAAATTCAAGTTCTGTGATAGATCTATTCAAATTCTGTTATTATTCCATCATGGGCCGGTTGTTTCACACTAGTTAATAGTGAAATGTGATGAATTGCTGAAATTTTGAAACACAATCTGGCATACTGATTGGATTATGGCATAGGAAATCATTGTAAATTACTAACGTTTTTTTCTAAACCCTTCACCTCAGGCATTTTGCATATTGACCGTTATATTTCTTATAGATGCTGTCTGAAGGTCAGAGAATTTGTGTGGATATTTCTGAACGTATTGGAAAACTAAAAACTGATTTTTAATATTTAAATATTAAATAAAAATTTAATATTTAAATATTAAAAATTTGAATGCAAACATAAAAAGTTAAAAAAAGGCTAACCTTTCGTTTTTATAACTTTTAGATTCGAATATAAAGCGTTTTGTTAGACATAATCCAAACGTTTAGATCATATCTCTTACTATGCCAGTAGGGCAGACAAAACTATTTCAATTAAATCATATGAACTGTTCCCAGAAGCGAACAAATTGACTATTACGGATAATACTTTTATTTCACAATGCAGAACACAGAGGTTAATAAAGAAAGCCTTCTACATGCAAACAAGGCACTGCAGGTATGTAAATTTATTAAATTAGGTTCTCCCAATATTTGTCGGATGGTGTCGCATATTCAGTAAGACATAATCCAAACAACGCTCGTAAATTTACTTAGAAGGTAATTTTCAGCTTACGAAACTGAGCAGATGATTTCAAGAAGTATGAAATGCCTATTTGCGGAAACTTCCAAGGCTTATTTCATAATATGCAAGCGAATTTAAACATACCGTTTGCCTGAAATTTTTACTAAAGGCAAATAATTACACAGCAGAATTTGTTCACAAATAAACAGTTTTTGTTATAAATTTAATAGTAATATTATTGAATATATAAAAGAAAAGTTTAAAACTAAAATGTAGTTCTACAAATTAAACTTGATAACAACAAATTTACTAAAGGCACCTACACATTAGCTGATTACAACAAATCAGTGCACCTACACGATTCCCTATCATAGCTCTTGGGGAACTCGAAGGACCAAATAAAATACCATAATATTTACTAAAGGCACCTACAGATTGGCTGATTACAACACATTAATGCACCTACGCGATTCTCTATCATAGCTCTTGGGGAACTCGAAGGACCAAACATAATACCATAATATTTACTAAAGGCACCTACAGATTGAATAATTACAACACATCAATGCACATACACGATTCCCTATCGTACTTCTTGGGGAACTCAAAGGACTAAACATAACATTTATTATAGAAGTTTTTATTTATACACAAGTATTGCTATTAATATTGATGCGCTATGCCGCAGTTTTGCAACATGACCGGTTAAGATCCGTGTTTACGTTTAGATCTCGAGAGATCCAGGAGGTCTCCAAACATTGTAGCATCGCGAACAATGCTTTTTAGAGCAAACTTTGGCGACACACAACATTTACTCCCTTTTTAGAACAAACTTCAGCGACACACAACATTTACTCCCTTTTTAGAACAAACTTCAGCGACACACAACATTTACTACCCTTTTAGAGCAAACTTTGGTGACACACAACATTTACTCCCTTTTCAGAGCAAACTTTGGTGACACACAACATTCCCTTTTCAGAGCAAACTTTGGTGACACACAACATTTACTCCCTTTTCAGAGCAAACTTTGGTGACACACAACATTCCCTTTTCAGAGCAAACTTTGGTGACACACAACATTTACTCCCTTTTCAGAGCAAACTTTGGTGACACACAACATTTACTCCCTTTTCAGAGCAAACTTTGGAGACACACAACATTTACTCCCTTTTCAGAGCAAACTTTGGTGACACACAATATTTACTCCCTTTTCAGAGCAAACTTTGGTGACACACAATATTTACTCCCTTTTTAGAGCAAACTTTGGAGACACACAATATTTACTCCCTTTTCAGAGCAAACTTTGGTGACACACAACATTTACTCCCTTTACAGAGCAAACTTTGGTGACACACAACATTTACTCCCTTTTCAGAGCAAACTTTGGTGACACACAACATTTACTCCCTTTTCAGAGCAAACTTTGGTGACACACAACATTTACTCCCTTTTCAGAGCAAACTTTGGTGACACACAATATTTACTCCCTTTTCAGAGCAAACTTTGGTGACACACAATATTTACTCCCTTTTTAGAGCAAACTTTGGAGACACACAACATTTACTCCCTTTTCAGAGCAAACTTTGGTGACACACAACATTTACTCCCTTTACAGAGCAAACTTTGGTGACACACAATATTTACTCCCTTTTTAGAGCAAACTTTGGCGACAGACAACATTTTATTTATTTATTTTTAAAATAGAGTAAATCAGCAACCGGCTGTTATTATTGAACCCGGCCGGAACTTTACAAAAAATGTGAATACGGCACAGAATCCTAACCTTCCAACCGTCTGGAACCAGTGAGACTGTGGCGGCAGGGGTATGTACTGAGGCTGAAGGTGGTGGGAAGAGGAAGGAGATGTGAAGAGGAAGGTGGGAAAGTACTCCGACTATTCCGATCTGGTCACCAAACACGGCTAGAGCCATTCCAAGCAACGTTTCACAAGGGCGATGCTGAAAGTATCTTTCATACTGGAACGTGCCGCAAGTATATTATTTTTAACTAATAGATTTTGAAATAACACAAATTACTCAAATAAAGTTTACAAGCGCACGCCGGGATTTGAACCCACGACCTCCGGATTTGCTAGTCGATTTACTACTCGACCACGGAGGCCGTCAAATTTCGGTCAATAGACCACCTTCTTATAATATTTGGCTAATTTATATAGCGCCGTTTTCGTGAGAAATCACCTCAAGGGCGCTGGAATATGTACATGATAAACGAGTCCCAGCTTTCCGGAGGACAATCGCATCCCCAATTTGAGAAATATGGTTAAGTGGGGAGTAAATGAGAGGAGACTAGGAAGTGTTACTTATTGCGTTGATCACTGAACATAGCTAAAGCCAATTCAAATGACATTTCGATTCAGTGGTTTCACACTAGAGCGATACACATACGGAGAAAAATGAGTATGGCTGATTAATTTAAATCCTGTTAGAAACGTGATGGCTAGGCCATTTTTTAATAAAATATTAGTTCATTCAGAATGTATCGAACACGTCTTCATGCAGCTGCACTGATAAATATAACGACGAAATGTTACAATATTAGAATTTTTATGAACACGTGTTCCGAAATCTTCGTAACACATTCGCATTTCACTGATAGTCGGTTAGGAAACCTGTCAATTTATTCGTTTAACAGGAATACGAATCATTTAACCAATTATTTTAATAAATTACCAATATTTTATGTACTTATATTTCCAATGGTTCCATGAAAACTCAACACAGTGACAATTCAACACACTTTTGAAAAGTGATATAAAGTCATTAGAAACGATGAAAAACAATAATTTAAACATAACCTAACATAACCTACTTAACCCAGTTAATAAAGTTTTTGTTTCATCACTTTCCATGACTTTACATAACTTTTTAAAGATGTGATGAATTATCATTTTGATGAGTTGTCCGGTCACCATTTCCAATACTATATTGATATTCGGAACGCTGCTATTTAAATAGAGATTTTTCCATATATTACTGAATTTTCAGTACTACATCAAACAATTATTATGAAAAAACTGAACTCAACACGAATAAAAATATATTTTTTTAGTTTAATCTTGTTTAGATTGTCCTGAGATTTATATATTCTCAACTTGGAATAGTATAAAATATGAACGTATTAAGTATTCTCACATACGAGGAGGTAATGTGTTTACGACAGATGTGTTGCGAATTTGTTCGAGTTAATTCGAAAATAATTCTCTTATACAGCGCTGTGAAAAGTTTAATCCGGTTAAAGATTTTTTAATCACGCTTTATGACGGTCTGATATCACCAACGGTTGGCGGCACAGTTAAAATACTCATAATTAATATTAAAAATATATATATTGTACAGAATACACCCGAATTTGGGGTATTTAGGGCTAGTGGATTTTGAAAAGGCGTCGGATTATTTTGAAAATCGAAAAATACATAAGGACGGGTTGTTTCGGAGAATTTGAACAATTCATCAAATTTCAATGTTGATTTTCGGGTTCTGTGAAAGAATTATTCAAGTTCTGTTTTTATATCATTGTAGGCTAGTTGCTTGACAAAACTGAAATAAAAACAGAACTTGAATAAGTCTTTCACAGAACCCGAAAATGAACGTTGAAATTTGATGAATTGTTCAGATTCTCCGAAACAACAGTTACTAGGTATCTACGGCAATTTGTCAGATCACGCCTATTCAGAAATGTTTGATTAAAATTTTATTTTTATTAAGGACGTGTTGTTTCGTGGAATTTGAACAATTCATCAAATTTCAAAGTTGATTTTCGAGATCTGCGAAGGTTCTATTCAAGTTCTATAATTATATAATTATTTACCAGTTGCTTCACAAAACTGAAGTAATAACATTCTGTGAAACAACCCGTCCTAAATACATCTATTTGAATTTCGATTTGGATTTCATGAATGAACGAACGCAAATCTTGGTGAAAGTGAAAATTTTCCAACTTCCCGACATTCGATCGAGTTGAAACTCGGCAGATAGGTTCGATGTCGAACTTTTGGTGGCAATCGCTCATACACACGCAGACGTATATGCATTTCTCTTTAATTGGATGACATTACATTGGATGTCCTACCCAATCGGGATTTGGCTCAGTTGTTAGTGGGGTTGACTCAACTCCCTGGGGAGGAAGGTTCAATCCTCAGTCAAACCAAAAAAAAAAATATTTATATAAACATAGGTACATTAATAAAAATAGATGTTATATAGATACTAGAGTAAAAAAAAACTTTGTTTTTACTGGATTATTTTGTATATTTTAAATATACAAAACATATCATAAATAATATTATTATTGTATTATTCTGAAATAATACACAAATATTATAGCAGATTAAATTATTGTGTTATCATTGAGAGAAATAATATCAACAACTCTCAATGAAAATGTGAAAATAAAAAAGGTACAGCGGTCGCAATTCGCAAATGGGACTAGAACATTTGTTTTCCGTTTCATATTATCATTGAAAGTTGAAGAAATTATCTTTATCAATGATTACATTATTATAATCAGGTTTATAAGGTTCGAAAAGTTATCCCTAATAAAGTTGAATATTATATTATACTTGAATCCAAACGTTCTGGCAGAAATTCTGTTGTTTGGAGGAAGTTGTTATAAAGCAGAATGGTAACGTTGTCATGAAAGGGGATTCCTTGGAGAATTGTTCGAAAGGAAGCGGAAAAGATGAAAATTTGATATGAATTGGCGCTTTTGTCATGTTAGCATTCCTAGACATTCACCGCATAATGAACCTTAAACTACCCAAAAATTTCAAGCGGTCTCCCGATGCCTAAACTCATCGGTTATTCTTAAACAAAATAATAATATTTTGTAAATATTCGTTTTTGTAGGTACATAACGCTACGTTTTCAATAAACACAACCTCTCTTATTAATGTAGGGTAAATAGATGCTTACCAGTTGTGTAAAATTTAAAACAAGTTTTAGTAAGGTCGTAAACAGAAAAAATCTAATATTTTAATGACATTAAAAATAAATTGAACCGTTTTAAAAAAATCTTTAAAACGGTAAAAACTTATCTCAAAAATTCAAATTAATAATAAAAATAAGTCGAAAGGTTTTCAGAATACCACTCGAAAGAAAAGCGTCAATATCGACCGAGTGTGAACATTGCACTATCGATATATATATTTTCATGAATTGAATCCTTGTGCCACAGTACAATATCTGTAGCTACCTTTGTGATGTCACAGTCCCACGCAAGTCCCAAAAAGCCTTTTCAAAGATCACTACAGTCACAAAAAGCCTTTTCAAAGATCATTACATTCACAAAATTAGTTAATTAATAGTTAATTAATTGAGTTTTTGTTGTCGCAATACGGTAAAAATCTGAAAAGTGTTTTTAACACTATTAAAATTATTATTATTTGGAAACATTCATAATATGTACTACACTACTGCGAATCCAAAAAACATAAATAAGAAAGTCTACTGTTTGTCTATATGAAAAACGTTTGTCTATATAAAAGTTTTCTCAACTCATTGCATTACTTGACTATGCAAATGGGTTTTCTTTCCGTGGAAATCATACATTATGGAAAACACGAATTCGCTGAAAGTAAATTAATTCAAAATAAAAAAATAAATCAAATGGATATATCATCACGGCATGTCGTTGTTGGGAGGCGTGAATATAATTATTGCGTTTCATAATTTACAGTGCAGGGATTTTAATGAATTTGTAACAAAGCAATTAAAAATATTATCCAAGTCACAGTAATTTTGGTAATAATAATTCTGATACAAGCCTTCCAAATTACGTAGTAGTTTTTGGAATCACATAGCCTCATTCACAGAAGGAGTCTTTTAACGCGAGCCAATTTTGGTCATATTTAAAAACGGAATCTGACAGAAATCTAATTCTGTGAATATCTAATATAAACCTTCTGTATTTCAACGTTATTTGAGGAATTCTATATCCCAATTCACAAGGCGAATGCAATCATTTTGCTTTTTACGCTATGCAATATTCGCAATGATGATAGTGATATTTTGCAATAAACATTCCAAAATCAAAAGTAATTTTCTGAATCCTTTAGCTCCATTCACAAATGGAGTATTTTAACGTGATACAATTGTGGCCATTCTAATATTGAATCTGAGAGGAGTGGGCACACGGGAGTTGTGTACATATGCAGTCCAGAATTTTTCCCAGGCGGTGTTTGGCTAGGTAGACTAGTTAAAAGCTCTAGAATTTGGATACCACAGAGTACGCAAAAAACTCCAGCTATAACGACAATGATACTTATTTTAACTAAGCCTAGTAAAAATTTCAGTTCTCAGTTTGGCTTTTCAACTATTATAAGTCGTAAATAAAAATAAAAGCGCAAGGATCGCGTACGTACGCTCAAAATGAAAATGTCAATCTGACACGTGACAGCTCGCCCGTAGCAAAAAAACGATCGCGGCTCGGTGTGAATGGCCGAGCGCAATCCCCTACGCCAAAAAGTCTCAGCATCGACCGTCTCACTCTCTTGTGAATGCGGCTTATGAGATTCACTTAGATTTTTCATGTGAGGTTTCAACTTCATATAACGGCCTGGACATGTATGAAAACGTGACTCCCATTAAATAATTTCTACTGCCACCACACAATACTGAGAAAATGCTCGTCATGATACTGGGAGAGAATTGAAACGGTTATGTTAGATTATGAGAAATGTAAACCCGTTGACTCGAACCACTCGATTCCAAGCAAAACCTCGAGGTTTTGCTCCAAACCGGCGTATAAACAATGAAATTTAATCATCGAAATGTGATCAGTGCTACGTAGTTTCGTGAATCTTGCGTACTTACCTGATATTTAAAACCGTTTGTTTTTATTTTCAACAACCTTGAATATTATTAAAGGGTATGATTAATTGGGCAAATTACTATCTCCACGATGAAATAACAAAAGAGAAATGAAAAATGGACTTGACTTCGGAAATGATACCATGAATATGAGTTGTAATGAGGCATGGAAACTTGAAAGTAGCAGAAGTAGGTCGAAAGTGAGTTTCAGAAGTGAGACCCCTGAGATATCTTGTGGGAAAAAATCTCAAAGGTTTAGACTAGACTGTGTGTAGTTTTCAAGATATGGAATGCATTGTGCATTGAATATTAGAAAAATACCATTTGATTGTCATCTCAACAACAACTGATAAATGAGTAATAAGTTCTTTGAAATTTGTCGTATTTTTTTAAAATATTTATATAATTTAATTTGCTATCGTTGTTCTTATTAGGGAAAGCACAGCTTTTCAGATTTTTTGTGTACCTTAACTATTATAATAAATTCGAAAGTGTGTTTGTTTGTCCTTCTTTCACGTCGCAACAGAGCTAACGATCGACGTGATTTTTTTGCATACTTTTAATCCCGGAAAAACATTTCGTTCCCGTGGGAAAGTTTTTTCCCTAAAAAGCTAGTATTGTATACCTCGTACATCGGAAAACAATACAAGGCCGTATACTAACAACTCAAACTCCTTTAGGGTAATTAACCCAACCATGACCAAAAAACACAACAAAAAAATTGACACTCATTAGCCACAATAAAAAAATGGTTCCATGCTAACTCAACACAGTGACTATTCAACAACAAAAAATTTAACGTAACCTAACCTACTTAACCCAGTTAATAAAGTTTTTGTTTCATCACTTTCCATGACTTTATATAACTTTTTAAAGATGTGATGAATTATCATTTTGATGATTTATCCGGTCACCTAAAAAATATATCATAAGAAAAAATGTTAAGTCTGTAACTTTAATGATGGGTTGTTTGACAGAATTTAAACAATTCATCAGACTTCAACGTTCATTTTCGGTTTCTGTGGAAGTCCTATTCATGTTCTGTTATTATAGGCTAGTTGCTTGACAGAACTGAAATAATAATAATAGAAATTGAAAAATCTTTCACAGAACTTAGATTTTAAACACAAATCATAGATTATCATAAATAACCGCCCCTCAAAGATTCGCGGTATGAGCGTGGAGCACGGTGTATAATTGTTTAAGGCGATGCCATACATAGTTATTGCAAAATCATGTGTTTTTGGTTTGAAAATTTGGTCGCCTAGAAATGTTTCAGATGCTTTAATTAAATACTGCGAGTAGAATACATCTTGGCCTTTGAAATAATCGAGTATTTTTTAGATAAGTCTTTTTATAAGCCCAGAAAAAAATAATGTAAAGGCCTATGAAAACTGCTTTAAAGTTCAAAATCTCCTACTTACGAACCCATTTTTTTAATGATTTTATTGTATAATGTGGCAAATTAAGTTATTTATAAAATGATCGAAAAAAAATTAAATATTTATGCCTGAACATCCACAAAATAAAATAAAAGGCACTTTTTGGCCATGTTTTTTTTTCTTGCCTAAATCAAAACAGGCGGATGGTGTTAAGCGGGAATTTAAACCTTATCGCCATCTACGTAAGGGTTGTTATTGATAGCGGCTTAATTTAAAATATTACACGACGTAATGCATCGCCTTAATTAATATAATCACAGTACTGACTCCTCTCTGGTTCCGCGATATAAAGAGGTGGGGTGTTGGTAGTGTTGGGGTATGGGGTATGGGGAGTTGGTGCTTCTTGTGATATTACGCCTGAAGGTAATCAATCAGCGTCATGTCTACACTTTCCGCTCACTGTTTAGATCGCGATGGAAAATACTTCAGCGCCTGAACCGAGATTGAACATTATTAGGGGTGAGATTGTAGCTGCTGGATTTCTGGAATACGGGAGGCGCCGGTTAACATGTTCTACGGTTTATAGAGTCAGCCGCATAATGTGTTCGTTATTTGCGGTAGGTAATGAAAAACGGGAAAACGCATATGCATTTCCGTGAATTTCTGAATCACGGTTGATTATTAAAATATCTTTAAACATGCACAGCAAAATATTAGATTTGAGATGATACATTTAATGCACAACATTCGTGTTATCATAATGAGCCCAAAATAAAAGACAAACAAAAAGAAATCTAATAAACATACCTTCCAAAGCAGTTATTACGTATGTGTGTGTCCGATTTTCGATTTCAAACAAAAAACTGGTTTTGATTTTTGTAAATAATTTTATAAGAAAGCAAAAAATTTAATCAAGTGAAACTGTCACAGAAAATCTTAGCTATAATACTGTATTTTTTAAAGTTGTTTCCTTTACGCGTTCATACATTTATAATGAAAAAATATTTTTTTTAGTAGTTTACATTTATATTTTTTATTGAGTAATTTACTTTTTTGTTTGTGTTCTACTCCAGCGAAACGATAGGAAAACCTTCAATTTATCTAAAGCATATTTTTTAGTTTTCATAATGTACACCAATTCGTTAGAAGATTAATCAAAATAGTGATTTAGCATTAAGGCGTCGTGTAATATTTTAAATTAAGCCGCTATCAATAACAACCCTTACGTAGATGGCGATAAGGTTTAAATTCCCGCTTAACACCATCCGCCTGTTTTGATTTAGGCAAGAAAAAAACACGGCCAAAAAGTGCCTTTTATTTTATTTTGTGGATGTTCAGGCATAAATATTTAATTTTTTTCGATCATTTTATAAATAACTAAATTTGCCACATTATACAATAAAATCATAACCGAAAATGGGTTCGCAAGTAGGATATTTTGAACTTTAAAACAGTTTTCATAGGCCTTATACATTATTTTTTCTGGGCTTATAAAAAGTATTTAAAAAATACTCGATTATTTCAAAGGCCAAGATGTATTCTACTCGCAGTATTTAATTAAAGCATCTGAAACATTTCTAGGCGACCAAATTTTCAAACCAAAAACACATGATTTTGCATTACTACGTATGGCATCGCCTTAAGCTTCGCCTTAAAGGTCTGTAGTTCCGTTCTTAACAGGAAAAATAATATTTGACCAGTACTTTAATAAAGTTTATTCGCCTTAAGATAATCGATCTAGAAAAAATACTTAGTTTAAAAATTACAGTATTTTATATCAGTAAGTTTTCTCCGTGCAGGACCTCTTTCGAGCTAGTTATAAAAACCTTTAATTCAGGCACGGCCCTATTGGTGGAGGTGTCCTCAGACCGAGATTTGGGGCTTAATTTCCACTTTTCCCACCCTTTACAGAAATAGCGCGATAGTAATTTAGTAAGCCATAATCCCAATGAAATATTCCGATATTTTCTTTAGCGCTGATCCACCGCATAAAAAATAAACTCGTAAATTCTAATAATAATATCTCGCGGTTAGCTTTAGTGCCGAACGTTCGTCCGTTAAAATATCAGCTAGGACCAAAATAGTCGGATTTTTTTTATTTTAATATGGCGACTTAAGGGGAACGGTTGCGCGGCCTTTTTCTTTTAATATGGCGACTTAAGGGGAACGGTTGCGCGGCCTTTTTCTTTTAATATGGCGACTTAAGGGGAACGGTTGCGCGGCCTTTTTCATACAAAACTTAAATTTGGATTTGAGGCCAAAATACTGGACCAAACAAAGTAATTATTTATGTAATCAAAATAAAGGTATGGCAAATATCTAGTACGGATGTGTGCTGCTTTATATCATAATTTTTTTTTAAATAATTATTTTATAAGTATAGTATTGAATTGGTTTAGTTACTAAACGGCGCTTTATAAACCGTTTTCCATGCTCATACCGCAAAATCAGGGGGTTAATTCATGAAAAATTTGAGGACCAAAAACTTTTTACGTTTTTTTTTACATAAAACAAAATTAATATCCAGCTAAGGGAAATGAGTCTTACGGACTCCGTGATTACGAATCCGGAGGTCGCGGATTGATTTGATTAATGTTATTTCACAATTTATTAATTAAAAAGAATACACAATAGTATATTTGCGGCATCTTCCAGAGTTACTGTACAATCAATAATAGATATACCACAATTCAGAATCGAAACGTTGTTTGAAATTGCTTTAGCCGTGTTTGGTGACTATAAACAACTCGGTCCTGGCATTCACTTTCATAAACCGTCTCATACATACTCTTCTGTTATTTTGACTTTTAACATGACTCTCCCCAATTATCTTGATCGTGCCATCATGTCTTCCTTGGGCGTCCCCGACTTATTCTACCATTAATATTTGCGTCATATATACTCCTTACTCTCCTTTCTTCGTTCATTCGCTCTACATGCCCAAACCGACTCTTTGTTTAAGGTATTATTAAATTAATTTTATAGAAATAAAAATATAAAAGTCTAATAAACTGCACAGATCTGCATTATCAAAGCGATGAAAGTAGAGAAACCTTAGAAAACTGTTTGGAAACAATCACATTACAATATATGTACATATTACCTATAGGATAGTATTGGTTTATGCAGAATATCTATGTACTACAGTTTGTTATGGCCTAATAATTCCATGTTTGAAGCAATATTGTTTTAAACTCCGACCCCGAACCGAACAGTTAACTTGAGGCTAAAAGGGCATACACGTTAAACTGTAGGCGGAAACGATTTAATAGCTAACAAAACATGCAAGCCATGGAACAACAAATATTAGTAGATTATTACAGGAAACATTGCAGTTTTTTTTTTGTTTACGACAGAAGCAATAAAGGAGATTGAATCAAAACTAAATATTGTTTTTCAAGAAATCGTGTGTTTCGGTGATTTCCAGTTCTCACTGTAATAATAATGACTTGAAGGATTTTAATAATTATTATAGAGTCATTAGAAACACGCGTCCCGCACAGGTACCTCCAAATACATACATATAAACAGACAGAGGAGGCTCACACGCGCTCTCTTCCCTCCCTTTATACAACATTTGGCAGAGATATTAGTATTATGAGAGCAGAAACATAAAGGAGGAGGAACCAGTCTACAGTAATACAGTCTTCAAGGCTTGCCACTTAGACAAGACACCGGGGAAACAACATGAGCCCGAGTTAAAAGGCTCAACACTCTCCAACGTACGGAGCGCGCAAAGTCGTGACATTTTTACTTAGTCACGTTAAATTAGTTTTAACCGTAATGAATATGTGTGCTCAGTGTAGACAAGTGCCTAGGCTTCACTCGGAAAAGAAGGGGGGAGAAAGAGGGAAAAAGAAAAGCGGAGAAGATTGGTGCGAGGGAGGGAGAGGGAAGCCCGCGCAGTGTATGGGAGACATCATCGATCGCCCCCACCTCGAACAGCAGGCTGCATTTACCCTCCTCACAGCCGTTCCCGATTTCCCCCAAAGTCCGGTCCGGACAGAACGAGCCACCTCATTAAAACCCCGGGCACGTAGCAACGGGGATCTGGACATCCTCAGCTGACCCGCCGACTGCACTCGAATACATGCAACCTTTTACGACAGGTCGAACCGAAACGTCCGGACAACCGACCCGCGATACGTTCGGGGTTAAGCGAAAAGCGAAAAGCGACACTCAGTCAAAAGGCTCGAATGTTCAAAGGCCGTAACACCTGTGCAGTCGCGCAAAACCTCGCTCCAATTGGCGTAGACGAGCTCCACTCAACTAAAAAAATATAACGGATAAAATATTTATCTGTATTTTGAAAGAAACGACACAAAATAATAAAAATGAATTATGTATTCTACAGATTATATGTTTTAAGCTCAAACTATTCAAAATACAGACTGTTTATTTACCATTATAATCTGCCGTGCACATTTATCTTGCCAGCGCAATAATCAAAAAGACTTCATTTGACTTCGTAGAGAGCTCCTTCTTTGTGAACGACATTACTAAATAAAATAAATAACGTATCACTTCCAAGTTTTAATGTTCGACTATCAACAGATAGAACTGAGTTAGGGTAAATTATTATTGCTGGCTACGATAAAAATATTAAATTGTGCACCACCTTTGTCAAAAATATAATTTTAAGATTAAACTACCTTGAACAAGTAGAAATGGTTATGTTTACAGCTTGACAGGAAGATAAATTTAGAAAAATGTTAAGAAATCCCAGTAGTGGGTTGCAGAAGAGAAACATTTTATAAAAAAAAAAACAGAATCGACACTTTCAATTTGTACCACGGGAAAGGCAATGTGTAATACGATTTACAATTGAAATGAATCACATAATACAGAGAATAAAGTCGACAGATAGTGAAAGGCCATCATAATAAACATGTGCTTTGTTTAACGACGACAAGTCTATAAAGATCGCGACCATTTTAGCAGTCTGGAGACGATCTCACTAGAAACTGGACACAACTCAGCCGGAGGAGGAAATTCATTCAGAATCGACAGAACTGTTATTTAAATATATATATAAACGGGTAAACAAAGTTATGAATTTAATTAACGAATTTGGTAATGGCGACTATGATCAAAACGAAATGGACACGACCACGTTGCGTACATTATAATTTGACAACAAACACTGGGAGTGAAAAGACTGAAAATCCTCAAGCAAAGGCAACAGTTTGAGGTTCAGGAGAAGTCAGAGAGAATGTCCTGTATTTCGGGAGTATTTCTCGAATGGTACCGTTTTCACTGATATTGTGTTAGGGGTATTGTTGTTGTGAGGGCGGACTCCGGGAATCCGTGCGCGCGACGCGGGGGACCGTCGCCAACTGCCGCCCTACGCTTCCCCGCCGCCGCCCTTGCCTTATCCCGCCCGAGAGCGGGAAAAATATACCGCCCAAGGACTTGGCCAGAGAATCCCCACTTTCCTTTGTACGCGTTTAGACCCACCGACAGCGTGAGCGAGGGCGGAAGTAAAAGGAACCGATCCTACAATAAAAAGGAACCGCTGAGAAAACGAACAGCGACAGTAGTCCGACTAATATGAGCCATATTTACAGGGAGAGACAATACAAAATAGGATTGGAAACTAACAATGAGGGGTGGTGATACCTCAATACAAAAATGATAGGGCAAATGGAATGATTAGGATAATGGGTAGATGACTGTTACATTATTTTAATAAAGTGAATAGCGCGCGTCACGAACAAAAAAGTATAAAAACAAAGAAAACTCTGGCGTAGCAAATGGAAAAGCCTGGAAATTGTGCCCCAGTTGACATTCATGTTAGATCCACGTGCCCTTTGGAATCTGAAAGAACAATCAAAATTCAAATGTCACGATCTCTTTTACAACACAACTTCGGTAATTTGAAACGTGCCAAAAATAAGTATTGACACACAAGCAGCTTCGCGAATACACCAGCTGCAGGCACACATGTATATTTATACTAAATATTGTTCATCTAATCTACATACATATTTAAATAAACTGATGGTTGGCAATATTATCTCATGGTCCAAATATTTCCACATCATTGAAATACAATTCTGAAAAATTGTGTACCTTCCCGCCTGATTTTTTTTTTCTTTTGCGCTTTCTATAATTGAAGCGGATACTCAAGGATCGACTTTTGCATAATTAATACCCCGAAACTCCATGAATTAAAATCATGTTCACTTCTGTTTAAAATAAACTCTGCGTGCGGAGTGTGAATGATTTTATTGGAGTGGAAAGTAGAATAAAGCATTCACGTGATTTTAATATATTTATAAACAAACTTCACGTATGTAGTAATAACATTGTATAATTTTGTCAAATTCGCATTATAAATAGCTTGAATACTCACTGCGACAAAAATCTTTATTTTATTTTTAAATTCTGACATCAACTTTCTTTACGGATTTCGTCCTTTGAAAAACGTGTGTTTTTCCATCGCGGGGTCATTCTCACGCGTGACAGTTAATTAACCCCAAGGTGACAAATATTGGAGTAAAAAGTCAAAGACCAAAAAAGCAAAGGCGTGTAAAAATAACACCTGTCGTAATTTTTTCTATCTACACTTGCACGCAACTTTGTTTACCAGAAATAACCTTTTATTATCCTGTCTAATATTGTGGATTGTAGGAACACAAAGC
Organism: Hesperophylax consimilis; assembly: GCF_061612785.1. Taxonomy (NCBI): domain Eukaryota; kingdom Metazoa; phylum Arthropoda; class Insecta; order Trichoptera; family Limnephilidae; genus Hesperophylax; species Hesperophylax consimilis. Next base: position 17,536,142 of record NC_142845.1, read on the forward strand.
TAAACAAACGAATGTAATATTAGCATTAAATCAAAGATAAGCTTTATATTTTTTTTAGATTAAGCGTATGATTATTAAACGTAAGTATTTTTTCTAACGGCGTTAGAAAGAATATAAACGATGTATCAAAGCCAATCAAATATGAGCTTCCAACTAGCCTAGCCTATTATAACCGATGACCACTGAAGCACCCAGTGAACCGTGATACCATATGTGACAGGTGTTTTCCGATTACAGGAATGCCAGAGATGAGTCACGCTATTCAATTGATTCACCTTCACAACAATGCGCAAACGGTAGGCCACATTTTGCGCTAATACAATAGAGGACATTGTAATGCTTACTACACACTACTGTCCAATGCCCATACAGCACACTAGATACACATTAAATGAATGTGACTGACCTCAACAATCGGTGCCGGTTCATCCGGTTGCGGATTTCTGATGACTGAACTTGTGCGCGATGAACACTTTGGAAGTCGACACTTCTTGCAGTCGAACCAGGATGTTAATCCAGAGTGTCGCTTGCGTGTTTGAGTCACCTCTTCGCCGTGTCGCCACTGCCAGCCTGAAGTGCTGCCCAGTTTTCTTCTTCTTTGATCCGGTACCCGAAGATGGTTGGGATCTATGGCAGGATCTGGTAGCTCGATATCGTTGATTCTGGCTCCGGAGCAAGAAGCCCTGACGCGCTTCGTAAAGTCTTCCAACCAAATGGGAAGACGGCGAGGAGCCACTTCAGGATCCAGGGAAATGACAGGTGGATTAGACTGCCTACTGAACACGTGTCTATCGTCAAAATCCTTCACCACCACGTCGATCTGTTGTTGGTCATTGCTCCAGCCTAAGAATTTCTTCAAACGATAACGTTTAGTCAAAGCTTCTTCGTCCACAGATGCTTTGCGTATAAAGTCGTGAGCTGGAGCACCGTCCGTTTGGGAACTTGCATCGCTTCTAAAAAGAGTTTTGAATCGCCCTAAACTGTTTCTTGATTTCGCTGTTGCGTTCTGAGACTCTATTTGAAGCACATGTTTAGGAGCTCGATTTCCAAACAACGTTTTCATTCGAATGATTCTATCATTTGGATCGACTTCTGCAGTGGAGGTAATTTCCACATCGACCTTTTTTTTAGACCTCTTTGCCTTGATCAAGGTTTTCACTTTGTCAAATTTATCTGCGAAAATGTTGACAGTGCTCGTATCACATTCTATATTAGAAGAAGAATTGTTGTCTTTGGCAGCGGGTCCTTTCATTCCGAACAAGGTTTTCATCCTTACAGCTCCACTATCGTCAGTTGTGATGACACTGGTAGCCCCATAATCTGTATTGTCTGCTATGACTTCTACTCTTTGCGTGCTTCCGTCTATGCCTAGAAATGTTTTGAAGCGAACTAAAATATTTCCCGGAGTTTGGAATCTCGTGGTGATTGTTTCCACGTGGTTATCGTCCGCAGTGGGATATCTTTCAGAGACGATATTTATATTGCGAGAAGTGGGGTAGATATCAGAAGAATCACGAGTAAGAGATTTGGGCGGTCGATACCAATCAGCGTCCTGGTGGATAAAAAGGTTAGAGTCGCTAACGCAGTGACGTGAACCAGGCATGTGTAGTGCATGGTGACTCCTGTAGGTGCTCTCCAAGGTGGATATCTTCATGTCTGTGACTTGAGGGCTGTAGTGGTAATGGGCTTCTGTAATTTCTCTAACAGCCACGCTTCCACCAGAGCCTCCACACCGTTGGAACATGTTTGAAGTTCGTTCTTTCATTTGATCCATTCTTTCGTTTTTGAATATTTCCATAACTTTCAATATATTGTTATTCAATAAAATCTATCAGTCGTCTGCAAGCAACAATAACTAGTCTTGCATCACTAGCGAAAGCCATCATATAAGACACAATTTAATTGTAAAGATCACTATGGAACTTTTGTAAAATAATCTTGTTTATTCGAATTTGCCGATGGGTTTCGCTAAGCCCCAGTGGCGCGTCTGGAATTTGAATGCCCTCCCTTCGGGAAATATTTGCGAGTATGACAGACTGACAAACGACTGAGCTGAAGCAATACACCGTAAACTGATTACAAGTGCCCCAGGAGGGCTGGCGAACTGCCGACTGCCGACTGGCGCGAGTTCGCAACAAGTCTGAATATAATGGTATTGATTTTGGTTTAGTGCTTGATCTTCGGTGCTTATACTTCGAGGGCTTCAACAGACAAGAGCCCTCAACTTGCATCGAATATACATATTTATTTATATGTGACTTGTTCTTATTTCTTCTGGTGTCCAATTATATTGAAGGTTAGGTATCACCAGGGCGTTATTCACCCTGCGATCCGGGTGCACTTACTCGTATGTGCGTAAGTAAATTTCATTTATTTGTGTTGTTTCACAAATAACGTAATTAGAATAATATTGTTGGATATTTGAGGCACGTTCCAGGGTGGAAGATACTCTCGGTATCGCCCTGGTGAAAGACCTGAATAGCCAGGTACTTCCCCACCTAACTCTTCCCCAGATCATTTCTCCCGTTCTGCCTTTAGCCTCACAACATACCTCAATTAGGAAACATGCCCGCTAAATTACAGTTATAGACAGCACCTCCACCCAAACTTTGTGTGAAACTATGGATTTTAAAAAAAACTTATTTAGTTTGTATATTAATCAAAATTGTCACGCTGTAAGTTTGATATGACCGCCTTTGGCCTCGTCCGTTACATGTTTTATGTAACCGAAGTCGGAATTGAAAAATAATTATTATTCCAAGGCATTCGGAATAAAATATATATATAATTCATGTAGCTTAGTGAAAAAGCAGGCAAGCAAGTTTGAGAAACATTCCAAGGGAACTTGAATGAGATTATTGTAAGCCGTCACGGAAAAAGCAAAGCTCAAGGGAAATTTATTACTAGCGTAAACAGTGAATACACGATAATACAAACGGGAGACATTTTGAAAAAAATCCTATTTTTTTCTGTGGCTAAGCAATTAAGAAATTTATGGTTAAAGCTCGTAAATACTAACTTAACCTGGTTCCCAATTATAAAGTTTGTAGAACCAACAACTTAAGAACTTTTCGAGCTTTTTTACAACCTTGAAATTGAATCGTTTACTCGAAAAACACCTCTAGTCCATTTAAAAACATTCTTACAACATAATCAACGAAAACTGAATTTTTAATCCTTTCACTGTTGGATTTCATGATTTTAATACCATTTTTCAATTTAATGAGACTGCCAATAATTTAAAATTCTTTTCAAACAGTGGATAACTTATTACCACGGCGTTTGTATGGTTAAAACGATCTTAAAACAGACTTAAGGGCGGCTTTACCATACTAACGTTGAAGCGGCGAATAAAAATCTGATTAGTAAGACGGAAATGTTTCGAAATTTCACAGAACGCAAAACAATATGGCGGCTATCTTGCGTTCATCTGACCAAGTAAAATAGTAAAACTAAATGCTTAAAGTTTTACAGAATAATGAACAAGAGCGTGGTTTATGGGTTAAATCTATTATAGGTCTATCTATTTTCCATAAAGAAAAATGTGGTATTCACAACTCAATTCGCTTATATGTGGACAAGATGTGTTTTCAAAATAAGTGATTCAATTAATAAGGGCGGAAAATGGATTTATTCGCGGTTCTGAGGGCAGTGTTTTTTTAAAGAAAACATTACAAGACCTCATTTATCTCAAAAACAAAAAATGTCTTGTGGACTAGAAAGGTAGCTGTTTTTAGTGATGGTCAATTTTATTCGCATCAGTAATTCTGTAAACTTTGGCTATAAAGTTCGGTGCTACGTCATTCACTTTGGATTTTACATTGAAAGCTGAACCTGTCAACTAACTTGCGAGATCAGTTGGAAATTTTGCTTGTTAATAAGGAGAAATCATTACTTGAGGGGATAGTTCCACATTAATCTCACAATAGGCTTGCATTTAACCGATCACCAAATTAATGGTGATTTGATAACCAAATTTTTTGCTACGAAAAATAATCTCGAGGGCCAAAAATGTTTTTTTTTCGGCTGTAAAAATATTTTAAACATATTTTTGTGCGTAATTTAATATGATAATCTCATTGTTCATAATTATCTATGTATTTCCACCAGATCTCATTTAATATTAAATAGCATCATGGCTTATGGCTTATTTCAGCTTATCGCTCGCCATACACTACCAATATTATAAAATGAAGGCCTCAGCACGGGCAAGCCACCCAGTGAGGCCTACATTACTGGAAAACTTAAAATGTAAAAAATATTGTACCAAATAAAAAAAAATAAAAATGGGAATGTAAAACCAGAGATATGCTGAAATGGGCGAACTTACGCGAATAAAGTGCGCTTATAGCGTGGTGTGTCACAGGCCTTACTGTTGTGGTGAGAAATATGATCTAAACGGTGTTAGAAAGAGAAAACACCACGATTTATATTCAAATCTAGAAATTAATCACAGAATAATCATAATGTGTATCCCTATGAAACCAAAGGTTACGACCGTAATTTGAAAAACTCATGAGACTTCGTACTTTTTAAAAATATGAAACGACAATAAAGTGAGGTGACTTATCGTTTGTTAAACATTTGTTTTTATATATTTTTTCGTTATCAGTCATTTTTGATACAAAAAACGTAAAGTGAGTCATTTAATTTATTTTAATGTTTGCTTTCAAAATTACAATATTTCAAAAAATATATTTTTATTCCTGATAATAAAATTTGAAAGCGTATTTTATCGCCATTCAAAAAAACAGTTTTTAGATACGTCCAGAAATATTCCATTTACTTGGATTTTATTGCAAAGCAGAGATAATCCGACTTTCTGACAGAAATTATCGTAAGCAGTATGTTGGTGCTCATTTAAATACTTTCCCAAAAATGGACAACCGATATTATGATATCTTCACCAATTGAAGGGGGAAGGGGGGAGAAGGGGATCAAATTACAAGCGTAAAAATACACGATTATTGAATTAATTAAATATAACATTATATTCGTCGTGTTTCCGTACATCCCCGCCCTCCCCCAACCAAAGGTAGTTTGTTATGCAAGCCCCGCACGCGTAACGTACAAGCGTCCCCGGAGAGCAGAATAAATTAGGTTAAACGCTCCGAAACGGCGCAACGAGGGAAAAAAACTTTGCTCATAAACTTGACGGACGAAAAAGCCTTAAAAATACGGCGTTCGCCGTTAAGCAAATAAAGAGGATTAGGGCTAGATTATAGTAACGGAGAGCACATGTCATACTACCATCTCGGTTTAAGTATACGTCATTCCGGAATCTAAATTCCTATATATGCAAGGATCCAAACTTATGGGCCAAACCACAATTATTCATTTAATTACTGTTTTGTTCGTAGAGCAAACCACACGAACAGACCCTAACCCTTCACACATAAGTAGGGTACGGAATAATTATTATTAAAAGTGATTATAATATAACATTTTATTATTATGGCTAAATCGATTGATCCAATACTAATATGTCTGCATAAAATAATTCACGGTCATCTTGAAACTACGAGTACATGCCATTGAATACAATCACCCGATTACATTTAAAAATTATATCGCCTATTTTAGTGCTCAGACCCAAATATAATAGTGTGCTGAAGTAGACATTTTCATCGATAATTTAAACAGATTCAGAAAAAAAATGTACTGCTTTGCTCAAAAATATATAAAAATTGTTGAGCTAATTATATTGTGTGTTATTTGTGCCTCTCTTTGCTTTATTTGTCATTTGAGTGAGTTTTTATAAAATTTTATGTAGAAATTATGTATCCTTTGTCTGAGTAGGTTTTTGTTATTTTATGCACCTAGTTGTATATTTACCGAGATTTATAACTTGATTGTTTTCACTTAAGTGACACCATCTGTAATAACACAGTATAAATAATTATACTAATCGTAATTTTACAAAGAATTCGTTAAGAATATCTGTAATGTTGTAATTATTTTCTACGAAAAAACAAAATAAATGTGATAATTTGAAAAGTTTTTTTACTGGGCTCTTTTATAATTACGTTGAATTTGAAATTATAATCGTTTTGAAACCCAGTTTGATACATTACTTGCTAAATAACTAACCATCCACCAGTACTCGGGAAGGGTAGGCAGATAAGATGGTTCGCTACACAACTCTGTACTTGGCACATACTGTTGTCTCAAACATATTTCTCGACATGATCGGATACAAGCATTAACGATTTATATTAATTATTCCCATTTGTCCACTCCCTCCAAATTCTTTCGCCTTATTCAAGGATTAAGGTAAGGCGATGCCATCGATGTTATTATTTGACATCATTAAAACTGCCTGGGTCGACTGGGCCAAGCGTGCTATGTTGGGCTTACATTTATATTATAATATACTCGATCAGCGATTTATTCCTACTTCTTAATAATTATCGGGGAATTAATTCCGCGTCGTAATCACTGACGAATTTTCGCAATTATTTTAAAATTTTGCCTATTTTCCAATTCACTAGTCGCTGAACATCGATATTATTTTTCGACGCAATTAACTAATTAACCATCACGCCGTTTCCGCGCAGGAGTAGGCAGAGAGGACGGACCGCCAAACAAATCGGTCTTGTTATCATAAACTCGTATATATACCCCCTTATTAATAAGGCTTACCTAACTAATAAGGCTTACCCAACAAATATGGTTACAACGCCCTTGAGATGGTTTTTCACAAAAACGGCGCTATAAAAAACATTCAATATTAAAATTTAATATGCTATTAAGTTCAATTAAGGCGATGCACTAACGTAGTAATGCAAAATCATGTGTTTTTGGTTTGAAAATTTGGTCGCCTAGAAATTTTTCAGATGCTTTAATTAAATACCGCGAGTATAATACATCTTGGCCTCTGAAATAATCGAGTATTTTTTTCAAAAGTTTTTTTATAATCCCAGAAAAAAATAATTTATAAGGCCTATGAAAATTGCTTTAAAGTTAAAAATTTCCTACATACGAACCCATGTTGTAGGTATAATGTGGCAAATTAAGTAATTTATAAAATGATCGGAATTTTTTTTAATATTTATGCCTGAGCACCCACAAAATAAAATAAAAGGCACATTTTGGCCATGTTTTTTTCTTGCATAAATCAAAACAGCTGGATGGTGTTAAGCGGGAATTTAAGCCTTATCGCCATCTACGTAAGGAGTGTTATTGATGGCGGCTCGATTCAAAATATTACACGACGTAGTGCATCGCCTTAAATGTAATATTCACCATCCATCTTCCGACTACATCTCTATCAAAGAACTGTTTTTTTATATATGATTTTCGCGTGAAATTGCATACACTACAAAACTGATAAAATAGACGTTTGCTCATTAAAATCGAAGTAGGTGAATCGTTATTCTGGCATAATACAATTTATTATGCTCAATTAATAATCGAAATTAGTTGACCTACTTTCTTTCATATAACCTTTTATCTTTCGCATCGCCAGACCAATAATTAACAATTTTATCTGATATAATTTATTAACTGCATTATTACGGAAGTAATTTTTATTCATGTTTTAGTTCACATAAAGTGGAAGAATATTAGCGATGATTCATTATACTCTTTCATAAATATGATATATTATTATTATTCAATCTAGCTAAAAATAATGATGACGGTAACTGTATAATTGGCTTTGCACTCTGTGACCTAAGCAGTATTATCAACTTTAATAATATGGAACGTGTGATAACGGACTACACGAGAGCATAATTATTATAATAATGCATAAATGTATCTATTATGTTTGTGGTGTATTTTTTATTGTGCTTAAGATTATAATAAAATACAATCGTGGGAAATATTTGTAAGTACGCACATTAAAACAACAACAAAATATGTTAAAAATACAAAATATCAGTCGGTAGGAAACACTGAAAAATAAACCGCACGGAGAAAACTTACTGATATAAAATCTAATTTATTAAAAATCTATTTAAATTATTCAAATCGATTAATTTAACGCGAGAATTGACAGGTTTCCTAATGAACTATCAATAAAACACGATGTATTATGGCGGGAAGATGTGTTCATAAAAATTCTAATATTTTCGCATTTCGTCATGGTGTTCCGATGGTGACCGGATAAATCATCACAATGATAATTCATCACATCTTTAAAAAGTTATATATCTTTATATAGTTATTAAGTCATGGAAAGTGATGAAACAAAAACTTTATTAACTGGGTTAAGTAGGTTAGGTTAGGTTTAATTTTTTTGGCGTTTCTAATGACTTTATATCACTTTTTAAAAGTGTGTTGAATTGTCACTGTGTTGAGTTATCATGCAACCGTTCCGAAATATCATGAATTTACTAAAAGTTTATTAGGACACAGCATCCTATCCCGTTTTTAAAAGGATTTTAATAAATCAGCAATACTATTTTTTTGCATACGATATAAGTGTATTATGGGCGTGCTGTGTACCCGAAGTAAGGTCAATTTCCTCTTACTTCGGATGAAAATTTCAAATATCGATATTGTCTTTTTGAAATTTTTTTAAAATTATTTATAAGTTACATATTAGGCCAAATAATGATACATTTATATTGGATATATGCACAATGATATTGAAAAGTAAAATATACGGCGAGGAAAAGCTGCAATACAGGCGTGAATACATTATGGCCCAGTTAACAAATCAATTAACATTAGTTTCTAAATAGAAGAAACTAATCGTGACCTTATTGTGTTGTTTGGTGCATAATATCAAATCTTGTAAATTAAAAAAAAATTATATGTATTATTATTATTAATCCAGTGATGAATTCAGCTATGAAAACTCTGATGAAATCAGTGATGAAACATGCGATGTAATAATCACTGATGAAACTGGCGATGTTGTGTTGAATCTAGTGATGAAGCACGCGTCTTGAACCGATTATAAATTTGATTGGCCTGTCCAGGACCTGGAGGTCGAAAGGCCTTAGGAGGAAGCTACAAGCCAAAAATGTGTATATTCTTTGTATACCTTATATTGTAGGTAATAGGCATTAAAATCGCTTGACAAACGGAGTCTAGAATCGTTCGATTTCAAGCACAAAACTGGTTTTTATTTATTTTGTAAATAATTTTATAAGAAAGCAAAAAAGTTAATCAAGTGAAATTGTCACAGATAATCTTAGCTATAATACTGTATTTCTTTAAAGTTGTTTCCTTTACGTGTTCATACATTTTTATTGAAAAAAAATTTTTTTTAGTAGTTTACATTTATATTTTTTTGAGTAATTTATTATTTTATTTGTATTCTACTCAAGCTAAACGATAGGAAAACCTTTAATTTATCTAAAGCATATTTTTGGTATTCATAATGTACACCAATTCGTTATAAAGATTAATCAAAATAGTGATTTAGCATTAAGCTTCGCCTTAAGTAAATTGGTTACATGTATACAATTGGCAATAAACACGATCCAATTTTAGCTGGACTGATTTTTTTATGCATCTTGACAATAACCTTTCAGTTTCCATAGAAAAACAAGAACGCAAAAATGCATCGCGTCAAAGGCGCCAAATACAAAACTCCTTTTGTGAATCCGGCCCAAGACTATCTCTATGGCGTCATTCCCTTGTAAGACATAAGGCCTTGCGCGCACCACGATTTTCTGTATCACGATAATTTTGTCGCAGAAATGCAACGTATGAGTTAGTAAGTATGTGCGCGCATATACGACAAATAAATAGTTGCGATTTTAAAATTGTGATTTGTCACATTTTTCCGCGACAGCGCGCGACGCGATTGTCGCAAAATAAAATTATAGCATTTGAAGTTATATGGACACGCGCGCACTGCGATTTAAAATCGCTACCTGACAACCTTTCTTCAGCTGAGATTGCATTCCGCCATCTAGTATTATTGTATGCAATTTGAGGTCCAACAATTCTTAATAGTTTGTCAAATGTCTGAATCGTCATTCTATAATAGCCAAAGAATTTTTTTGGATACTGTCGAAGATCATTGTATTTCAGATAAAAGAAACCTTTAACATATCTTTCTGCTGTAAAAGGATGAGTCCAGTATTTATGTTTTCTTTTATTCCTCCTCTTCCGAAGAAGCAAAACAATACAAGCAATTTGTTCGAAATCCATGTTGAGAATGAACAATTATCGCAATTTTAAATCGCGATGCGCGCAGTATTATTTTTGCGATTTATTGTAGCACGATTTTAAAATCGTGTCGCAAAAAATATAATCGTGGTGCGCGCTAGGCCTAAGGAAATGCATCATAACTATTATTAGAAGAAAGGATATCATAATGTCACATGGGTAAGATAACGAGAGGGATACTTAAAAAAGTCAGTGTAGTTTACATAGTTATTCAAATATACCGATTGATGTCAGCAGATAACCAGTTGGATTGAGGAAAAATAATTAACGGAATTAACCTTGTTATCTATACATTAATTGAAATTCATAACTAGCTAACGTGTACCCGACGTCGCTCGGGGACTTAGTACTTAATTCGGGAAATAGTTTGGGGTAAAGTTTGGAGGTTGTGAATTCTTGAAATGTGCATCGAAATCGGTCCAGTAGTTTATTTATAGGTTACAAACAAAGTAAAATTAATTTTGTAAAAAAATATATATACAGGGTTTTCCAATAAGAGGTGTTATTTTGAATAGCCCGCTATTTCGGTAGATGTTACTTTTGAAGCTGTCATTTTTTGACATTTGACAAGTAGAAACTACGCCATTAATAAACATGGAACGATACACGCTTCAACAACGCACTGAAATTATTAAAATTCACTTAAGTGAATCAAATGCAAATCATCTTGAGTGATGAGGCCTATTTCCACCTCGGTGGCTTCGTCAACAAGCAAAATTGTCGCTTCTGGGGCTCGGAAAACCCAAGAGTTATTGTTGAAAAGCCTCTCTATTTTCAACGTGTGACTGTTTGGTGCGGTTTATGGTCCGGCGGAGTCATTTGACCTTACTTTTTCGAAAATGAGGCTGGAGCAACAGTTACGGTGAATGGATTGCGCTATCGAGAGATGATTAATGATTTTTTATAGCCGGAATTGGATGGTATTGATCTGGACAACGTTTACTTTCAACAAGACGGCGCTACGTGCCACACAAGCAACGAAACCATTGATCTTTTACAAAAATAACACCTCTTATTGGAAAACCCTGTATATACAGATATAATAGACGCTACTGACTGCAAAGTTAAGTGTGTTGATCCGAAGGAGAAGTAATTTAAGAATTTCAAACGATGTATTGATTTAATTTTTTAGTATTCTAAGCATCGGTAATTCCTGAAATACGAAAATACTTATTTTTCATTTAGCAGATTAATCAAATAGTAGGTACTTATGTAATAAATTAATCGGAGGTTTATTTTGGTCAAGTGGTTAACGAAAAACTTATTTACTTTACCAACGTTGAACTGAATGGTATTTTCTGCGTATTTAACTATAAATCGTGTAAATAGGAATGCGGGATAGTGAAGTACTTATCAAACAAAATTTATTAGAATAAATAAATAATATTCAATCACAAATAGTACAGTAAATAAGTACCTACTTTCTAATCATGAAAAGTTTAGGTACCTTTGACACAAAATGGGGGGTGGAAGGGAGTTTTACCCTCGTAAAAAGAATTTATTAAATTTTCATGAATATTTAATTTAAAAAAAAAACTAAAAGTTTAACAAGAATGTCTGAGAGAAATAAATTATTTCCAACCTAGCGTAAACCATTAAGATATCGTTTATCTACCCCTTTTAATTAAAATAAAGGCGTACACTTTAGGTTACAAGGACGTCCCAGGTGGGTATATATTTCTCAGGTATATAAAATCTATGAAGGAATGAAATCAACTTTTGCGACAAAAAAACAGAACTTTTCATTTTCGTTTGAAAATCTCCACATTCGGTTGGTACATAGTAGGTACTTATATTCCAAATTTGAACTCGTCTGTTCCTATATTTTTTGATTAAAATTATCAAACTTTTCAGATGCATGAAATAATATAGTAGATTAAAAACTGGCAGCTTCCTCGAAAACTTTGTGAAATGGTTTTAATAATATTCCTCGGTGACCGATACAATCTGCATTGAGACGTAAAATCTCAGTTAATTTAAAAAAATAATTATTGTTTATTTTCAAAACAGCTTTGCGTCATCTAAAAGACGTTTAATCGCGTACAAACGAGTTTATTCTACGCCTTTGATTTTATTTTGATTGCATTCGAAGCGTCAAGCGATTTATTTTGAATATCAAAGAGAAGTAACGTTGTTTGAGAAAAAATATAAAAGTAATTAAAAGGTCACATTCTCAGCAATGAATTTTTAAAACTCATTTACAATTTATAAATAAAACATATCAAATGCAAAAGAGAGGATAGAAAGACACAGTAAAAAGACTCGGTAAGCTTTGCCATATATTCTGCTCTCTTAGGTCCAACTTAGACTTGGAGACTCTAAGAAGCGTCTATTTTGGCCTTTTCCAATCCGTATGGTATTGTGAGATAGGGTGGCTGTGCTGAATCTATTATCAATCCAGTTATTACAGTTCAAAAACTAATTTTGAGAATTATATTTAAAGGCTACCCACCCCTCAAACGAACTATTTGCTAAAATTAGGGTCTTAGATATTCGCCAGTTATTTACCAAGACAAGCTTGTGCTACATACGGAAAAATAACATGCTGGTGTCTCCACAACATCAAGCACACACCAGATTTTCATCAAACCTGGGATGCGTGCTCCCTAAAACTAGAAACACATTCGCTCAGCGACAATTCTGGTTCATTGCTCCTAAAATATACAATGCCTTAAACACCGATATAAAGTCAATTAATTCTATATCCCTTTTTACTATCCGTGTTCAACATTGGCTATTTGAAAGGGAACGAACCTTCTTTAAAAAATACATGAGTTCCTAACACTGTATAAAAAAAAGTTTTTACATTTTATTTATTTAATTTTAGCTTTATTTTTACTTCAAATGTGGTTTTACCATAAAATTTTCCATTCCGTTATGTTTTATGATAACTTACCAAATACAAGAGGTCTCTATTGTTTATATTTCTATTTTGATTTGATTTATATCTACAACCTCTCTCCATTTCTATAAATGTATTGATAAATGTTTTGTTTTGTAATTTTTCGTTTTATATAACCTTTTGTTTTGTATAAATTTTTGAATTCATATTACTTTCTTACAAATTTAATTTATTTCTTCCTTATTATGCTGTCTCAGTAGAGGTAAAGTCACAAGGAGGATATCCATGATTGCTTTTATTTTGGCTATGTAATACTTATGTACAAACTGAAATAAATGTAAACTGTGGATTTCCAGAATTTTTTTTTTTTTTAAATAATTGTTATTCCTACATAAATCATGTACGACTACCATAATACGGCTATGAGCCTAGTATAATAGTTGAAAAAATCACCAAAATTGTATTTATTTAAAATTATAAAATATTTAACAGATGATTCCGAATAATTCCGACAAACTAATATACATAACAGATTATTTTCCAGTGGATAAACCATGCTCGAAATAAATAATATTTCAAGTGTTATTTTGGCCAATTTTCAACACATTTTACTTGTAATTGGAGACTCATTTTTTAATATTTATCTTCTGATAACAAAAAACAATTTTCAAGAACCTTATCACATTATTATCAAAATTAAATATTTGATTAAGGTGTGTTCATGTAATTGTAAATAGGAAACCGAATTACTTCAAAGCAAGCTTGCAATTAAACAATTTCACGCAAATAAATATAGCAAATCGATTTTAGTTACTGAATTAATTTAGTAATCACAAGGAATTTACAAGTTCAAAATCGGGTAATTTTACCAAAATAAGATATGATTGGAATAAAATATAATCAACGTGGAATAGAAAATAAGACCTAAATAATATATGTGATCTAAAACCCAAAAGGGTATTATAAAAACCATATTAAAATGTCCCACAAAGACTCCAACAAAAGAAATCTTCACGTCCTTTGCAATACTAAACCAGCAATAAAAAAAATGAATAAAGTGAATTAAAAAAAAAAAACAAATTAAAACCTGGCAGATATCAGAGAAAAGCAATTATACAACATTTTGAAAAACAAGATATTTCAGCAGCCCAATCAGTGTTTAATCAAAATCTAGTCTGCCTCAGTACAGGAACCGGTGAGGAGGACTAAGGAAACTAACCCATAAGAAGAAATTAAAAATGACGACAAATCTCTGATCAAAATTGATTTTCCCATAAAATTGTAAGAAACTTGTATGTTCATTAATTCAGTTGACCATAACAATCAGAGGAAGATAATATATTGGCCATTTTCAAATATTCAATGAACAATTCACATCCAAACTTGAAACTTACGCTTGAGAAGTTAAAAATCCTGGTTAAATATAAAGGTCCTGTTTATATCCAATAAATTGGACTTCATTCACGAAATACAATAAAATAAAAGGATTTTTCACATACCTTTAGTGGTCTGGTGATGGTGACAGTCTCAATCATAGTAGTGGGAGCCATTGTGAAAAATCACCGCCGGAACAAAAAACCTGAAATAACATTACTTGCTTGAAATAAAGAATAACAACTAAGACTTTATATTTCATTGCAGCGAGGGAAATGATCTATTCATATATTTCATTGCAGGGAAGGTACTGATCTATTCATGTATTTCATTGCAGGGAAGGTACTGATCTATTCATATTTTTCATTGCAGGGAAGGTTCTGATCTATTCATATATTTCATTGCAGGGAAGGTTCTGATCTATTCATATATTTCATTGCAGGGAAGGTTCTGATCTATTCATATATTTCATTGCAGGGAAGGAGATCTATTCATATATTTCATTGCAGGGAAGGAGATCTATTCATATATTTCATTGCAGGGAAGAAACTGATCTATTCATATATTTCATTGCAGGGAAGGTACTGATCTATTCATATATTTCATTGCAGGGAAGGTTGTGATCTATTCATATATTTCATTGGGAAGGAACTGATCTGAATTAATGTGTCCAATGACTGAGTAGATTTTGGTAATTGTTGTACCTATTTGTATATTAACTGAGTTTTTATAACTGGATTGTTTTCACGCAAGTGAGATTGTCCGTAAACACCAAGTATAAATAAATAAATCTATTCATATATTTCATTGCAGGGAAGGAACTGATCTATTCATATATTTCATTGCAGGGAAGGAGATCTATTCATATATTTCATTGCAGGGAAGGAACTGATCTATTCATATATTTCATTACAGGGAAGGAACTGATCTATTCATATATTTCATTGCAGGGAAGGAGATCTATTCATATATTTCACTGGATGGCCAAACTGAACATATAGGAACTGTGCAAGAGAATGAAACCAACAAA
This sequence comes from Hesperophylax consimilis, assembly GCF_061612785.1. NCBI lineage: Eukaryota > Metazoa > Arthropoda > Insecta > Trichoptera > Limnephilidae > Hesperophylax > Hesperophylax consimilis. The sequence continues at coordinate 17,551,519 of NC_142845.1, forward strand.
ATAGCAGCATTCTATATTATGCAATTTTAATTCAATGAAAACTACTTCATTGTACTTCTATGGTTAAATAAAGCTACCGTGGTTTTACGCGAGTGGTTTCTTTATGTTTCACACAATGGGAAGCCAGTACTGAGGTGACATTGACCTACCTATATATTTAACGTTAAAGTGTTTAATTTTGTGGACCACATAAAAACTTATTAATAATAATAATAACATGGCATTTATATTTAAGTTTAGTGTCATTTCACTTCAAGTGCGCTTATTCGAACCCTATTCCTAAATTTCCTGTTGTTTTTCTGAAAACCTACCTGACAACTGTATTTTTTATCATTATTTTTGTTTCTAGTATTTTTTTTATATACAGGTTGTCCGGGGGTAAAGTGCACTAACTTCGGGGGGTGATTCTACATGATTATAGAAGTAGAAAGGATGAATATCTTATTTCGAAATTCCAAACTTTTAAGGTAGTTTTTAGGTAAAAAAAAGATGAATTATTTGTATTGGAAAATAAATATTCTTCTGTGGAAAAATATTTTAGTATGGGAAAAAAAAAGTGGAACGGAATGGAATTCCTAAAAAAGTTATTTTTCTTTTTTATGTCTACCATCATGTATCTCCCGAAGTTAGTGCACTTTATCCCCAGACATATATAATTTTACTATTTTATATTCTCACTCAAACTAATTATTTCTCATATTAAAGATGTACCATAGTGTGTAGATGACTAAGCGTTAAATAAATAAATTAGAACCCCGTTGAAAGACAAGTAAAATAGTGCCAAAACAATATCTATATGTTTTAGTATTTGATCAACAATTTATGAATTAATAAAAGATTGAGTTAACACAGTATAATTAAACGCACAAGCCATTTTTTTTAAACACACTTTTTAGGGAAGTATAGGTGTATAATCGATATGTAATATTTATTTATTATTCATTAATGCCCTATCAGGCTTCAAGGGAAATTTACAATTCATGTATGTAAGTGTAACGGGATAATAGCATAACTATAAAAAACAAAAAATTCAAATACTAATACTATATTAACATTAAATCCAAATAATAACAGCTGATATTGTGAATAAAGCAAAGCTTCAAATATAAAGTAAGTAAGTACATTGTACATTCGTATATGCATACAATTATTCTTATTTGTTGCAAACCAGTAAAACTGAAAACGGGAAAATAATTCACTCGTAAGGTATATACTATTATTATAGAAGAATAAAATTAAAAAAGGAGAAAAATAATATCAGTTGTATCTATGGAAAAAAATTAATTAATAAGTAATGGCAAAGTATTATTATAATGAGAATTTATTTAATGAATGCATTCATTTATTGATTTATTAATAAGTGAATTGGAACAGAAATTCTAATACTGATTTCCCCATAATGAGTATTGTGAATCTGCATTATTTTAATGTCAAGAGTCAGAATAATATAAGAGTATTTATGAGACGATTTTATTTATGTGTATGAGGCAAGAAGTGTGTGCCAAGAACGAGTTTTTGGCGGTCCGTCCACTCTGCCTACCCCTGCGGGAAACGGCGTGATGGTTAGTTAGTTAGTCATTATTTAATTCAACGGGTTTAATTTACATTATGTGGCAAAAATGCACAGAAGAAAATATTCAGAATCAATATAAAAATGTCCCAGGTTTGGGACGAATTATGTAAACAATATAAGTAGATAAGTCTCAAGATAAAGAATTATTGCAAAATTCATAGATAACTTAGTTACATTACATATTTTAAGATTATTTTTTATTGATTTAATTTGATTCACATATCAAAACCTACACATTGATGAAGAAAATTGAAAAATATAAGTTTTGTAAAAATTAATGTAAGGTAATTCAATAAACATCCAAGTAACATATTATGATGGTTAGTAGAAATTCTAGCGAAAACAAATGTTCAATAATCTGGCCCATCTCTGACCTGCATCAATGAAATATAAGTAGATTTCTGACAACTTTCGATTCAAACTTAATGAAAGCAAGATGTACATTAGTTTTGCTAGTTAATACGTACAAAGCGATACTAAAGAATAAGGTATACAATAGGTTACTATACAAAAAAGTTCCTCTGAATGAAATCCTTGGGAAGCGACAAAGATTAAAATGACTAGATGAGATCGTTGACAGATGATTAAATGCATATGTATTTAAGTGTGTTGATAGCGCAGCTGTTGAAATTAATATCCCTTCATTTATAAATAAATAATAGATTATCTGTAAGTATAAACCCAGCACTCATTTGAATAAAGATAGCAATATGGTTAAAATGCTATATGTGGGAGGTGTTTTCTTAGAAAGTTAACCTCAGTTTTCATTAATCATCACTGGATGAATCATCTTCAAGATCAATAACATAGCAAAACTTTTCATTTAATTTCGAATTTATGTAAATGTAGATGCACTTTTAAAGTAAGTTCTGCAACAAGGAGACGTTTACCATTTACGCTACACCAAAAACTTTAATGTTTACAAACATGTATGACATTTTACTACGTTATTTGTATAGAGTAGTACTGTTTATGTTAAATGTTTTAAATTACCTAAAACTCAGGCTACACTTCTTGGTTTTCACTCATATAACATTTAGAATATCCCAGTTTAAAACACTGCACAAAGTCAATATCGTAATCGTAAATACTCGGTCGACAGACACAACATCACAAATACAAACGAGACAGTCATAGAAAAATAATGCACGCGCAGACGTGAGATACTTCTGAAAAACTTTTTATATTTAAAAATATAGCGATCCTAGCCCTCTAGCGACAGTTTGTAAAATTATTTCAGAGCTACCGCAAAACATTACATTCTCATAGGAAAAAGATAAAAATGGAATAATATTTTACCCAGAACCTCAATTATGTTATGCATTCTTGATGATGACCCACTGATCATAAATTGATACATAAAAAAATCTGCGTCTGGTTCTATCGTTATTTCTATATCCCTTATAATTTATTTATCAAATGTTACCAACGAAATTTTACGAACGATTTTATAATTTAACTATAGATGTTCATTATCAAATTAATAAAAAATATGTCGGACTGTTTTATTGTTGGTTATAATTTCCAAAAAATGTGTATTTGAGCGCTCTCGCGACATATTATTTTTTCCTCATGACGAGTAAAATGAAACCTTATTTTTTTCTCAATTATTTCATAAACCAAAAATAATACAAGTATATCAGTTCTGTAATATTTAAAGATTAATATAAAACAACAATTTTACTATTCGTAGGGTTTTTTGAATCAGAAAATTATATTCCAAGTAGGTACCCGACCGGAGCTACGTTTGCTTAGTATCTTTTTAGCAAGTAACTATGTGAACGCAGCCGCTGTTAAACAAAAAATACTAAAGGACGAAGCTTGGTTTTGTACCGTATTGGTTAGGTTAATTTTTTTCGTAATTTGGATAAAAATAGTGAACCAATGTAAGTAGTATATTTTTATTTCAATAGTCCATATTGGTGACCACATAAATTACACATTCTGGCGAAGCACCGACCGCTAAATTGGCCAATATTACGTGATGTAATTGTTACGCCCGAATCGCATAATTGCTTCAAAAGTCAATAGAAATTCTACGTTTTACGAGCTGATTTCTCATAAAAATACAACATTTCCACAATATGCATTGAATCCCCACGAAATTTTCTTCGTATCACGTCTACTTTCTTGTTTGCTTACATTTGTGTTGATTATTTGACATTTGGATACTAACCTTATAGTCATAACCATAACCTCACACGTCAGATTTTGTCAGTAGTCAGGTAAATAATATTAACGATTTTCTCAAGAGAGCATCGCCATTAAATTAAGCATTTTGTCGTTTAAAAACTCTCTCCTTATCAGTTTCCTTTGTTCTCCTAAGCTAGATAACTGAAAAGATTATTGTTTGTTTGTTTAGATAATTAATGCCACACTGGACCTGATCGAAGGAACCATGGAGGGAGGCAGCTTTACGCTGCGGTGGGATGATGACCCTCGCGTAAGCATAATTCTATAATATCTGCAAGTTCTACATAAACTTTTAAAAAAATTTCCAAGTTAAAAACACACATATTGTTTTTATTTTACTTTCATAAATATTAACTCATTCTACAACAAATATGTAACCAAAATCATTTTTTGGTAAAATTTCGATCTCGCTGGCCTCGCTTATTATGAATATTTTTTAGATAAAACCTTTAGATTCACCTTAATTACTGTACGACACAACTTTTTACCTTCGGGGCGGTGGAAAATATTGCAATAAAAATTTCAATTACGTAAAATTAAAATTAGCTTTCGTTTTGTGAAACGAGACCGTCCATTTTCAAACTTTATTTGTTTATTGTCAAATGTCATTTTGTTTTGTTGGTATTTCTGTTACTATAGGACGAAACGAACGGCTAGAAGTAGCTAGAGACAATCGCGCAGGCGTTTTTTTAATGTTAAAAAATTTTGTTTGTGTAACATGGTATATATATATCTCAAAAACCATGTTACACAAACCTAGCGTAGCCGCTAAACTATTTGAAAACTGGGATGTTTTTCTTGCCCTGACGTGAGTAGGCGGTATAAAGGGGACACTTTCTTTTGAATCACAAACCATGTTACACAAACCTAGCGTAGCCGCTAAACTAATTGAAAACTGGGATGTTTTTCTTGCCCTGACGCGAGCAGGCGGTATTAAGGGGACACTTTCTTTTGAATCACAAACCATGTTACACAAACCTAGCGTAGCCGCTAAACTACTTGAAAACTGGGATGTTTTTCTTGCCTTGACGCGAGCAGGCGCTATAAAAGGGGCACTTTCTTTTGTATTTATTTATTTAACTTAGCGTAGCCACTCAACATCGCAGATATAGTTTACTTAAATAAAATTTGAACGTAAAAAAATAAAATCCAGCTAATAAATTTCAATCACAACGCACATAATGCATGCATATTAGGTAAATACTAATTTGACGGAATTTTTTAACATTAAAAAAAACGCCCGCGCGATTGTCTCTAGCTACTTCTAGCCGTTCGTTTTGTCCTATAGTAACAGAAATACCAACAAAACAAAATGACATTTGACAATAAACAAATAAAAGTTTGAAAATGGACGGTCTCGTTTCACAAAACGAAAGCTAATTTTAGTTTTACGTAATTGAAATTTTTATTGCAATATTTTCCACCTCCCCGAAGGTTAAAAGTTGTGTCGTACAGTAATTAAGGTGAATCTAAAGGTTTTATCTAAAAAATATTCATAATAAGCGAGGCCAGCGCGATCGAAATTTTACCCATTTTTTTAGCATAATGCATTCGGACATGAGTATATCAATTTTTTTCTTTCTCTAATGCTGGATGTTATCGTTTTTTTTACCAGAAAGACCATTGATTTAGCATGGTATTAAAGTTTTAAAATTTCTCCCATGTACAGAGTGGAGGGGTGATCACTGAGGAAGTTATCTGTGACATGGAAACAGTACAAAACCAGTATGTACCAATGGATGGCCATTCCTCACATCTTGTAAGTTTCTCATTCGTTATACATTAATAACTAAAGTTAATTTTCATAATTATTCAGGATCTCTGGCAACGCATATGAACTTTTTAAAAATAAAACCTATTGATTCACCTTAATTACTATAAAAGTAAACCACCTGCATTTGGGAAAATTTTAATTTTAGCCTTCTAATTTTTAATTATGTAAAATGAACATTTGCTTTCGTTATATGGGATGACAGCCATTTAAAATAATCTTTTAAAAGTTTGTATTCCTGATACAATACAAGTGGCTAGAAGAGACGTTATTACCATTTACTTTATGCAAATTAGGTAGGTACTATTTTGTGAGAATTGTAGTCATAAAAAATTTGCAAAAATACCCTAATTTAATTTAATTTTTTCCAAAGTATCGCCAAAATAGTGCCTACCTAATAGTGGCATGAATTAAATGGTAATAACATTAACGTTTCTTACAGCACCGCATGTAATATCAGAAATACCAACATATGAAAATATCGTTGACAGAAATTATTAGAAATGGTTTCCATCTTTCTTCTAGCACCGCGGGTAATATGAGAAATACAACATATGAAAATATCGTTCACAGAATTTTTATTTTTTTTAAGGGCGGAGACAGTTTACACGTAGTTCCCGTGAGCACTTAGGCCATAGGCCCATTGTGCTATCTCAAATTTTACCTCAATCCTTTAACAACAACCCAGTCCCTTTAATAAAGTGCACCAGGGTTGTTATTGGGTATGTGGCTATGACTTCTGGTTCTACTGTATGTCTCCCCAGGTATCTGAGCCTAGTTCCCACCAGGGCAGGACATTGGCACCATAGGTCATCCGTCATCCGTCTCTTCATCCTCTTCACATTTCCTGCATCTATTGGTGTTTTCCACTCCCAATATCTGCATGTGTCTCCTGAGATGGCAGTGTCCCGTTAGTAGTCCTACCAGTTCCCTCATTTTACGTAATTAAAAATTAGAATGTTTAAATAAAAAAAATGCCAAAATGCAGATAATTGTATTTTATAGTAATTAAGATGAATCGAAAGGTTTTATTTAAAAAAAAAAATCATATTAAGCGTGGCCAGTGATCCCGAATATTTACCTTAATTTTATTTTTCAGGAATTCTATCTTTGGTTAATATTTACCTAACCGCTGCACTTTTAATAGGCACAGATTATGGAAATTATACTTCGTTTGAACATATTTATCAAACGAAGTATAATTTATATTAATAACAATCATTTACATCGGCAGAGATGGTAAAAGATGCATTGGAATTTCATTTTTATTCTATCAAAGTTCAAAATTTCCCTTATAAAACGATCCCTTGCCATTTTGGATTTTTTTGTATGGATTTACTTTTGTAAAAGATTCATTTCAATCTAAATACGCACAAATTACTTAATTAACCCAAACTTAGAACCTAATAATATTTGGCTAATTTATATAGCGCCGTTTTCGTGAGAAATCACCTCAAGGGCGCTTATCCGTAATAACCTATTTTGTGCATGTAAATAGTTGTTTCTTGCAGTAATTGTTGAAAGTGTAATTTCCATAATCTGTTTCTAAAAGTGTAGCGGTAAAGTATAAAATAATGATAAATAATAATAAATAATATATAATGAAGGCCTCAGCACGGGCAGTCCACCCAGTGAGGCCAACATTACTGGAAAACTTTGAAATGTAAAAAAATGTTGTACCAAATAAAAAATAAATAAAAAGTAAATATGTACCTTACCTTTACTAAGCTTAAAATTCCTTATACATATTTAAATATTTGTAATTTTTTTCCTGGGAGGAACAACACAATTTGGAAATTTAATGAATAACGACACTGTAGATCAGTTTTTGTGAAATCACCAAGAAAATTTTATTTTATCAGTTTGTATCGTTTTCTGTGATGTACAAAAATAGTTTGTCGATGGTCCTCATCATCTAACAATTCCAGGGTGGAGACAGCATGATAGCCGACACGGATCAGATAGCGGCCGAGAACCTGATCTTCCTGGCCCAGGATGTGGTGGGGCAGCTGGGCTACAGTCACATGCAGCACGAGGAGTACACCGACCACCCTGACATGGAGCCGGGCGCCGAGGTGGAGTGCCAGGTCACCGAGGAGGTCATCACTGATGATTGGGTGCAGCCCAACGGCCAGGAGAGGTACCTTCTACTATTATACACGGTGTCCGGAAACTCGTAGTACAAGCGGGAAACTGGTGAATCTTCATCACATTTGGAGTCGATTTTGTAGTATAATTTTTTTTGATTTGAGCTTTCGTTTTCGAGTAAATCGAGTCAGAAGTTGATTTTTTTTTTTGATCAAATTCTTATAAATTATTACTGAAGATCAAAGTACCCAACTAATTAAAACTATTTAAAAGTAAAACAAATAAAGAAACCCGGATTTAAAGCATTATTTTGAAATCACCCTTCATTTAATCCGGTGTAATCATAAAATATTTCTGCTCTGCAGGGTTAAAACATCTGTTGTTCTAAAATTCATACCTATCTCTGACATATTCGCAAAATATAGCTTTCTCTAGTATGCCGGGTTCAACTAACATATGAAGGAAAGAGACGCACAATAAGCAGATGTCACATTTCTGTTAAATTGTAAGTTGGTCAGTTTTGGTTTATGGGTCGCCGCACGTGGCCGTATTTATGTGATTGTTTACATTGCATTTTGCTTTAGGAAGTTTTCTCGTCAATTTAAACATAAAAGCGAATTGTGGTCGAAATGTGTGTGTTTTAATACGCGTTATTATTGTTTTGATAGTGATACTTTAAGATTTATCATCGATGCATTCGACGTGTTTGAAAACAGTTGTACGTTTTTAATGTTTTGATTTTGAGACTTATCATCGATGCCTTCGACGAGGTAAAAATTAACTCCGACATGATTCAAATAGTGCAATAATCAATCATCAGACGGACCCAACTGTGGCTTAGAAGTTAACGGTGAACATTTAAAATAATTTTTAATAATAAAAAATTATAATTGAACATAAAAAATAATTTGTGCTACATATTGTGAGTACCTACCTAGGCTAATAATAATTACTATCCGTTGGGTCGGTGTCTCAGATCGAATGACGAAAAAATTTTAACCCTGAAATAGCCGAAAAATATTTTTTTTTGGTTTTTTTTTTTTTTTTGGTCAAAATGCTCAAATCAAAAAACTTTATGTTTATTTGGGTTCCCCATGTGGTGTAGATTCTCCAGTTTCCCACTTGTACTACGAGTTTTCGAACACCGTGTATATCTCTTCATAGTAATATGAAAAGAAACCATTACAACTATAATAATAGTAGAAGAACTCGGGTATCTATGTAGGAAGACATGGCACGATCAAGTGAATCAAATAGGTCAAGAGTATGATTAAGAAAGGGACACTTAAATGGTTTGGGCATGTAGAGCGAATGAACGAAGAAAGGAGTATGTGGAGAATATATGACACGAATGTGAATGGTAGAAGGAGTCGAGGATGTCCGAGGAAAACATGGCATGATCAAGTGAACCGGATACTTGAGTCAGGACATGTCATAACAGAAGAGAATGTATGAGACGAGGTACAAATGTGAATGAAGTAAGGAGTGTGTGTCAAGACCGAGTTTTTTGCATCTACCCCTGCGGCGAAACTGCATAATGGTTAATTAGTTAGTCATGTCAAGAGTCAGAATAAAGAAAGAATATGTATGAGACAGTACATGAATGTGAATAAAGAAAAAAAAAGTATTTCGGTCATGGCATTTCAGGATGACTTAGCCTGTTGTCCCACTGGCTCGGAAACTGTATGAAATCGACAAAAATGCAGAACCTGCGTGCAGAAAAGCCCTACAATGGCCGCCCTGCAAACCGTAGAGAACTTTACTTTTCTGCGCAGGGTCTCCGGTTTTTGTCAATTTCGTACCTTTACCGAGCCAGTGGGACGACGGGCTTATTTAGAGATGATGAATTCACCCTTTCCAAGTCAAAGTTTGATGAAGCTATTTAGGTCATTAGGAATACCATTTTTAGCATGCAAATTTATTTATTACAGAGGGGGACAATTTAAATATTGTTCCCATGAGCACTTAGGCCATAGGCCCATTGGGCTATCTGCTATTTTACCTTATTCCTTAACAGAAACCCGCTCCCTTTTATAGTGCACCAGGGTTGTCATTGGATATGTCTTCTGGTTCCACATTGTTTCTTCCCAGGTCTCAACTCTCCTTTCCTCTCCCCTTGGTTCTCTGAAGGACCCACGACGAAAGAGGTCCTCTTCGCTCCTCTCCACTCCTCCTTAGTTCCCTGATGGTCCCACGAGAGAAGAGTCCACGCCCCTCTGGTTCCCTGAAGTCCCCACAAAGGAAGAGTTCACTGAGGAAGCCTCAGCTCTCCTCTCCACTCCTCCTTGGTTCCCTGAAGGCCCCATGAGGGAAGAGGCCCTCATAGCATGCAAAACCTTAACATATATGAAATTTTGTTTGTTACAGAGTTGATGTACCCTTAGACCAACTCGCGATGACCGCCATAGAACTTAACAATGAAGAAAATAACATTGATGTTCCTCTTCCTACAGACCAGGTATGTACATAACTGTTTTATTAGAGATGAGCTTTTTGCAAAAGTCTTTTTTTTCTGTTTTCAGGGTGAAGCCGGCAACAGACTTATTCCTGAATTAATTCTAAAGCTTTCTTGACATCAGAATAACATGTAGTACACTTGACAACATCAATTTTAGTTGAGAAATATCTAATTTCATTTGCGCTATCTGTCTTCTAACTCCCTTATTAAAGCATGTAAAACCGACATACAGACCACTCATGTTGGTTGGTTCAACCGTCGTGTGTTGTGTTGTTGCGCACAGATGACGCGATGGTTGGTTCAATTTTGTCAGTTGCTATTCTGGGGAACACAGTAGCACCTTTATCACATGCAGCTGCTTTATATAAAAAAAATAGCAATCGCTCTAGTAGTATTGTTTATTATTAACACGAAAAGAAAAGACAAATGTGGGCAAAAAATGGCTCTCGAATGAAAAAATTCAGTGCTTCTACAAGAATAAAAATATTGCTTTTACGGTTTTATTCGTTGTATCCGTTTTAATCAATTTTAACTTCTCCAAAAGTATCACAAAAGCTTCGTTCCTGGCATCTCTATAGATATATCTTGCTTCTAGTACCCCACAAGCAAGTTCAATCCTTATATAATGTCAAAAAATCTGTCAAAACTTCACATTCATTATTTATATACGCTAATTTGAGTAAACTGCTCAACCACACTACAGTAGCAGATCCAACTTGGTTGGATGGTTGGGTGGATGGATGGTGGTTGATGCTCTGGTGGTACAACTGTTCAATTTGATAGCCACTCCCGCTTATCGCAAAAAACACAACTCCACACGGTTCAACATAACGTTCAACTCAACCAGATTGATACATTCGCTCGACCAAATTGAATGGTCTGTAGGACCCATTACTTGTATATTTTGTGCTTTCCAAATTGTAGAATATAACATTTAATTGCCATTGCTAAAATTCTTCTTCTTGTATCTTCAAATCTACCTCTTATCATAATATTATGTAATTGATTTTAACAGATTTTAAAGAACAAAGAAAATGACACCATGTTTTAAGATAAGTTATTACAATCAAGAATCAATATCAAAAGCTTGTGTTGAAAAGTAACACATTGAAAAAGTTATGGCGCCGAACTTTGTAGATTTTTTTTCTTATAAAAATTGTTTAATTTTTTCCTTAGGATGAGTACACGGCCCAGCGTCCCTACCCCTGCGACTTCTGCTCACGCCGCTTCCGCAAGAAGGCCAACCTGATGAACCACATGGTGGCGCACCAGAATGACCGTCCCTTCGGCTGCAACTTGTGTGGTGCTCGCTACGTGCGGCGCTGCGATCTGCTTAACCACCTCAAGGTTCACGCCTTTGTGCCCGAGGATGGAGAGGACGGCACCGGTGACTATGGTGAGTTAGGCCCTACTTCCATAGGGATACGCAAGTATCTGATACTTGACGATTTAAGTTCCTTGGCAACAACCGCCATACCGTGTAGGTTTGTACACAGGCATACATTGCTTAGATTTTATAAAATCGTAGGCGGTGTTAGTCTCCCGCGACCTGCAGGGCGAGATTGTTCCGTCTCATGCCATTAATTTTTAAACATGGTCTCACTTGTGACAGACATTTTGTAACAATGTGTGTGCTTTTTAGGTTAATGCTAGGAACGAAACAGGAAAGTACAATATGATATAAAAATGACAGCTACAGAAACTGTTTATTTGTGAGTGAGGTAAATGAAAGCATTCTAGTTTTGACGTTTCAACTGGCTGCGCGTTTCTCGTGGTTTCAGTAACGACATGCAAGGACTGCCGACAAGTTGTTTGCGACACGAGTACACAATATGAGTATCAAATATTTGCATAACCCTTTGGAAGAAGGGCCTTAGATTGCTATAAATTTACCCTTTTCTTTGGTATTGGTATTATTATTCTTTTGTGTGGTACCGCACTAGAATTACCAACTGCCCGAAGCCAGTGAAACTAGACTTCCCAATTTTGGGAATGTTGTGAGGATAAAGGAAGTTAGGAAAGCTCCTGTTTTTCAGATCTGGTCACTAAGAACAGCTAAAGCCTTTTAAGGCAACGTTTGGCTTCGGAATGTTGATCCCTCACTGGTGTAGGATTGAGATTATCTTTGGCTTTGGCCAAAATTAAATATAAAATGTGATGTTTGGAGAGGCTGTGTTATGTGGAGGGAAGAAGTCAACATTCATCTTGAAGGGACCTGTGTTGTGGGGTAGAGAAAACACAAAAGTTATTGTTCGTAAGACTACAAATTTTACATATTTGTTATCCTTTTCGGTGGTGATGAAGGAATCAATGAAACTATTTTGAGCACCTTCTGTTGAAATACTGGTAGCGTGTATATAATTTTTACCTGATGTTTATTTTTACCTAAACAATCGTTCTTTTGGTTAAAATCTTTATTACATATCATGTTATCTGCTCAATAAATCTCAATTGGACCTCCTTGATCTTTCAGCAATTTCCAAGCATTGATGATTACTTGTGATTAATCTTATTTTTTCTTTCAGAAATGATGCAGGAAATGGTTAATAATTTACCACCCGCAACCAAACGCAAAGGTCGAAGACGATCTCGCCAATCATCTGAGGTAATTATACATACTTCATAGTTTTCATTCCCTTTTCCTAGTCGAACCAATTGATTTTGTTTTTACATTAACCCCACACAGGAGGTCTTGAAGATAATAATTTCCTTCTGGCCCTATGTCGTCTTTGGAGATCCCTTGGAGGGTCTTTTTAAGGAAAGGAAGGAGAGGAAGTTCTGGGAAGGAAAAAGGTATAAGGGGTGGGTAGGAATCTAGTGGTCAATGTGTCTAGGAGTGACGGACGTATGAATCCATCCCTCCCGCCGCGACCAGTTGGAGAGGTCAAAGGGTCTCCCCCAGCTGTCCTCACGCAGCAGGTGGGCAGGCAACATCCGTCGCCAAGACCCGGTCACACCTCACCCGGTGAACCCTGTTACCCCTCCTAAGTCACCAAGCGTAGCGAACCACTTGGGGTGACCTATGTCAGAGGTGTTGGTTATCCAATAAATGGTTCCCGGGGCAGCGGTACACATACCCGCCTCCTAAATAGAAAATTGTGTACTAATTGCTAACTAATATGTCCCTATATTACACGGTAGTCCTTATGCTGGAGCCCATGTGTAATTGAAGGACTTTTCTATAAGGGGTAGCGAGGGTTCGATGTTGAGCATTTCTTGTAGAGATTCTTGCCATCTCTCTCAAAAATCATCATCACAAGCTTAGGTGGAACACTGACTTCAAACATATAAACTAATACATATTTGTGTTATGTTAATCGATCTATTACCTTTAGTGCAGTGGCGGCTCGTGACTTTTGGGTGTACTAGAGTGCTCTTATTATAAAAAATGGCATTTCTGATGTTGTTATAGCTGAAAATGATTTTTTATTTTTTTTTCGAAAATCGATTTTTTGTATGAAGATTTTCAGGAAATTTCAGTATAGCCGTGCGCCGCACGGAATTCCTGAAAATCTTCATACAAAAAATCAATTTTCGAAAAAAAAAAAAAAAATCGTTTTCAGCTACAACAACATCAAGTAAGCCATTTTTTATAATAAGAGCACTCTAGTACACCCAAAAGTAACGAGCCGCCACTGCTTTAGTGGCGTTAGTTTGTCCTCTAATCGATAATTTACATTCCTATTTCAGAATGGTTCCTTCTCCTACTCCTTCGAAGCGGAAACATCCGTAGCGGCGCGCACGCAGATGTACGGTGGCCAGGGGACGGGCCAGGGCGGAGGTAGTGCTGGCGTAGGCGCGGGCAGCAGTGGCACTGGCGTGGTGGCGGCCCTGCCAAGCGTGGCGGCCCGCTTCCAGGTCACCGACCCGCGCCGCCCTTTCGTCTGCCAGCATTGTGGGGTCGGGTTTGCCAGGGAGAAGGCGCTGGCCTCACACGCTAGGGTGAGTTACATTATTACTTTACACTCACATTAGATGTATCACGCCTAGCACATTAACTGTACTACTGTACCTCTTCACGGATCTCATTTGGAAGTGTTTGGGGACAAAATGAAATCTTTAAAAATAAAAACATTTGGTCATGTTAAATGTTAATGAAGAACATATTTAGTAATTCAAATAAACTGATTTTAATGTGAAATTTAATTACCAGTTTGAAACACAATATTTCATAGTTATTGCTTGTGTAAATAATCATGTTGTCGCTACGTACAGTTTGTTTATTGTACAGTAAGAACCTCGTTAATTCGAAATCCACGGGACATAAAAATCAAATTTCGAATTCACAAATTCCCACGTAATTCAAAATTTTAGGATTAAAAAATTTTAAAAAGGGGCCGAAAATCGAGTTTCTCGGTCGCCCCTTCAAATCAAGTTAGTATCTTAGGAGTAAATTTGTATTAATATGAATTATTCCTTTCTTTTCGCGGCCGATTACCGTCGCGGCTGGCCCTTTAAATTCAGATATTCAAAATAAATTCGTAAAAATGCGATATATTTACGCGTAAATCGTGAATTCACGGCCGATTTTGGTCGCGGCTGACCCTTTAAATTAAGATATTCGTAAAAATATGATATATTTCCACGTAAATCTAAATTTCGGGCCAATTTCCATTGCGGCCGGCCCTTTATTTTGAATATTTGTATGTAAATTCGTAAAAATACTATATAATTCCACGTAAATCGAGAATTCGCGGACGGCTCGAAATTCATTCGTAAAAATAAGAATAATTTACTCCTAAATCGAAATTTCGGGGCCGATTTCGGTCGCGGCCGACCCTTTAAATTCAGACATTTGATGTAAATTCGTAAAAATATGATATATTTTCGCGTAAATCTTATTTTCTCTGCCCTTCAAACTCGGATATTCGAAATAAATTGGAAAAAATACAACATTCCAGTGTAAACGGATTCAGATTTACAAAATAATAATACTAATTAGGACGATGTATTACCACATAAAATTTTATTTTTCGGTGTTTTACCGCCACAGCTGTCTTTTAGATTCAGATTTAAGAAATTTTATGATTTATTTTAGAAAAAATCGAATTTCGAACTACGAATTAACAAATTTCGAATTAAAAACCATTTTGTATGAAAAAAAAATTTCTGTGGATATTTTTTTGGCGAAAATTTCGAATTACATGTTTTTTTGAATTATCGGGATTCGAATTACATGTTTTTTTGAATTATCGGGATTCGAATTAACAGGGTTCTACTGTAATCCTGTTTACGCTACATTCAGTTTGTTTATTGTAATAAGCTGCGTGATTTTATATGAAGTGACAAAAAGCTTTACCAAAATATGTGTAATTAATTGAAGTACGAGTTTCTGATTTCTTTAATACAAGGGTAAAGCATTTAAAGACTCTCGTGACATCACGGTTTTTCTCTTTTACGCAGGTTGTGAAAAGATTATTGTTATGCTTGAAATTGATGAACCTCTCAAAATGGATTTGTAATGCTGTCGTAAAGAACAAATCATACAAAATTTAAATACACCCTTACTACCATACCAATTTTTTTTTGTTAAATTGTTGACATTTTATTTATATTATTTATAATAGATTCATGGGGGAGACTCCCCCTTGGAGTGCAACATGTGCGGGGAGCTCTGCTGGAGTCGGGAGCAGCTGGCCGCCCACGCCCGCAGCAAACATCCCCATCGGCCCGTCCACCACGTCTCCCCTACCTATAACGGTAGGCTAAATTCTTATTACAACCAGAAATAATATCAATTAGTTGATTTTATACATACATAAGGGTGACCGGGTATCTCATCAAAATGACAGTTCAACACACCTACAAAAAGTGATATAAAGTCATGAAAAGTGATAAAACAAAAACTAGGTTAAATAGGTTACATATAATGTAACTATTTAACCTAGTTTTTGTTTCATCACTTTTAATGACTATATCACTTTTTAAAGGTGTGTTTAATTGTCATTTTGATGAAATATCATGGAACCATACATAAAATGTACCACCATAATAAAGCTAGGCTTGTGTGTTTGAGGGATGTGTCAATAATATAATAATAATAATAAAAGTGTTTATTCCGGTATGTGGGGAGGTTAGTGCAGTCCCACACATTCCATATAGAGATACAAAAAAATATATGATCAAAAACAAAAAAATAAAATAGAATAATAGAAAATTTAAGCCTTTAGGGAGCCGTGACTATATTAGGCGCTAGTATTTTTCTCCAGTGTGCGTCAATGCTGGAGGATGGAGTGAGGCGGGCTTCGATAGTGAGGATATTTCCAGAGCTTCTTATCCTTTCTCTCATTCCTGCCACCCTGGATCTAATAAGGGCTGCATATCCGGGAACTCGCCCTTCCGTGAACATACGGGAAGCGCTACAGTATCTGGGGAGACAAAACATTGTGCGGTAGGCGTTGTTGTATTGGACCCGTAGTCTTTCTATACTACTCTTTTTGTAGTTTGCCCATAGTTCGCACGTGTACAACGTTGCACAGAAGGAAAGGAAGAGCGTCCTTTTTACTGCGGTACTGCAAAGGCGAAATCTTCTACTGAGCATGTTTGCTTTAACGCTGAGAGCTCGTCTTTGTCTATCGATATCATCATCGTCCATCAGATTACTGGTGATTATGTGTCCAAGGTATTTAGTTCCTTCGATCACCTTCAAGTTCACACCGTTCAAGGTAGCTGGAGGAATATTTTTCGGGCCTCTCCCATGTCTTATGACCAATAGAGCCGTTTTAGCGGGGTTATACAACATATTTGTTTCTTCAGCATACTCTTCACAGATTTTCAGAAGAATGCGCAGTCCCCTTATAGATGGTGCCATAACTGACATGGTTCAGACACTGTCCTCCGATGTGGAAGCCTACTCCTGCATTGTTTAGCCTTTCGGTGAGTTCGTCCATGTACAGATTGAACAGTATCGGTGACATGCATCCTCCCTGTCTGACGCCACTCTTTAGGAGGAAAGGTTCGGAATAACCATCCTTCCATCCTACTAGGTTTTCCTGCTGTCTGTGCCACGAGTCGAGGATATGTATGACCTCCGATGATATGCCTTTTTCTCTGAGTTTAGCCCATAGCAGAGGGTGAGAAACCCTGTCGAAGGCCTTGCTCAGGTCTAAGAAACATGCATATGAGGTGGTATTTTTATTCCTGTATTATTCCAGGGTTCTTTTTACCGTAAATATAGCAGTATCGGTAAGTAATGTATAGGTAATGTCTTATCTTCTTCATATAGATTATATCCTTATGGAATTTGGGTTGAGAACCCTGTTGTATAATACTTCGGCGGCCTCCGTCCACAGTAGGCCCAGCCTCCTCGCACATCCCTTGAAGTTGCTACTTCCAACTTTTCTTGGGGCGACCCGCTAGACGTCTTCCCTCAGTTAATTCTGTCTTCTGATATGGAATAGCCCATTCCTCTTGGAATGCTATTCTATGAATTGAAGTACCTGAAAACTTCAGCCGTAGTCATCGTCACAACTTGTTCTAGATACCACACGATACAACATATGTTCTAGCACAGTGTGACATTGGTGTTTTTGAATGAAATTTCTAAAAGAGTGTATATAAAATTAATTACCCTTTCAATAACCTTAAAACTATCTTCCCAAATGTTAACCCCTCAAGTCTCTGGCGTATTCTGTCAGAAAGTTGGAGTATTTCCGCTTTGCAGTAAAATCCAAATAAATGGAAGGTGATGTATACGCTTTCAAATTTTATTATTAGGAACGAACAAACAATTTTTTAAATATTACAATTTTGAATGCAAACATAAAATTTTTGTAAAAATGGCTTCTCACTTCACATTTTTTGAAACTAAAATTATTGATAATGAAAAAAAACACTGATTTTATTAGACAATGTATTAAAAACTATTCAATATGATATATGCCATAGATTCTATGAAATAGATCATAGAATAGATCCCGGTTTAATCTTAGGCCTGCCAACAGTCCTTCATCCTTCAGGTTTATTTTAGAAAAGTTCTCTTTGATGGTTGGCTTTCTTTAAATGTATTATATTTAACTACCATCCGTGTACGTAGGTATTTCAGATGTCAAACTTATAATTTTGTTTGTGTGCTCAGATGCCTCATCAGACAACTCGTTTGCGGAGGAGCGAATAGAACGGGATATTGGCAGCCCGGAGCTCACCTGCAAGGACTGCGGAGCGGGCTTCCAGAGAGCAGACCTTCTCAGAAGACACATACGAGCTGCTCACAGGTTGGCTATACTGAACATACTGAATATCCAGGGCACTGTTTTTTGAGCTGATGTACGTGCTTCCGTGCTCGGCGCTCTCTCACGTGTGTGAGCTCTAATACCATCCACGCTGGAATTTTTCAACCTTTATGCTTTGAAAACTGTATAGAGAACAAAATCAGAATCACTTGCGCTAATGCCACTGTAGATTCTATTGTTTATTTCATGAATGGAGCCTCTATGACAACTTATGAAATAATTTGTATTTTTGCTATTTGTTTTTGGGGTGTTATGCCGTGTTGCGTCATCACACATCTGCCCTGATGATGGACACTGTAACTTTGTCCGAAACGTTGGCTAAAGAAGGAGTTAGCGCAACACGGCATAACACCCTAAACGAATAAAAAAAATATGTTTGGCCGTGAAAATCTTAAATCATATTAAATAATTTGTAAATTAATTTATGTGGGTATGGCATAAAGGCAAATATTTGAATTTTTATTAAATTTTTAGTAAAAAGGTCATTATTTCTTTGAAAATACCTTTTAATTGTTGTTTTTCGTGTAGGGTATACATTCAGGTTTATGTAGAAATAATAACATAATTTTTTCACAGTTCCCCAGATGGGAGTTTTTTTTTGTACTTACATCTAGATGTATATGAATAATAAAGTACATTATCTGGTAAACAGAAAACAAAAAAAAAACATAAATCATAGTTTTTTTCCCGACATTTGATCAATACTCATTGTATGAAAAACACTCAGGAATGTCATAAAATGCTTATACTGTTATATTGGGTAGTGTATGCACGGCTGTAAGAAAAGTGTAGTATTCTAATAAGAATGTATATTACTGAATCGAATGAGATAAGGAGTTGAATTAAAATTGATGTAATGTAGTTTTTTAACATTAACATTGTGGTATACAGTAGTGAATGGTGGAAGAAGTCGCAGACGCCCTAGAAATGTATTATAGCATTGCGGGGTCCACTAGTTTAGTATAAAATCAATCTCGTTTATTCTACAGTTACAAGCTGGAGCCGCCCGAGCTGCAGTCTGACGACGGTGCCGACCTGAACGAGGAGGTGCAGGAGGCCTGGGAGACCCTCGAACACACCTGCAGCGCCTGCGGGGAGGGCTTCCGAGACGCCCTGGACCTCCTGGCGCACGCGGAGAGCCACGCACGAAGTAGGCATAATAGGTAACAGACGATTGTTTTAATGCTTGAAAATTAATTTACCAGTGAATCGTGGTTTTCATTATTTCAAGGAAAAGAGATGAAGAGGATGCGTTGTGTGTTGTTAAATGTCCAAGTTAGATATTTTACTGCGGGTTTCTGCTTGCCTTGATGATAGCAGAAGATAAATAGTTAGAAGAAGTGAAAACTGTGGCTAGAGGATAAAGAATAGTAAAAGAATGAAATTTTTATTTAGAATGTGAAAGAATGATTGTATAAATGGGTAGATAATATTTTCTACCTAGTGAATGGGCTGCCTACTGCTACTGTACAGCATGACTTTGTCAATAACACTTCTCTGTTTCAGATGCATGCAGTGCGGCGAGAAGTTCTCAGACGAGCAGTCCGTGGCGGACCATGTGGGAGCCGTACACGGCCCCCTGTCACCCAGCACGTGCTCGCGCTGTGGCCGCTCCTGCCGCGACCGACGCGCCCTGCTCAAGCACTCGCAGGCGCAGCACTCGGCGCCCCCTCACACACTTTTCTGTTCCAAGTGCGGAAAGAGCTTCCATAACAAGGCCAGGTAACAATAAAAACAACTAATTAGCTTTACAAGAACTGTATTGTGCTAACACCTAACGAATGTCAGGGTCATAGACCTCCGCCGCCAGTTCTTTCAGCCACTTCTTCACAGCTTCCTCGACCTCTTGATCGTTGGAAAAACGTTTCCTACCATAAAACTCCTTTAGTTTAGTGAAAAACTGATAGTCTGAAGGTGCGAATAGGAGGGGGATGGTTAGATTTGAGATTTTCACGGCCAAAAGTATTATAGTGATTTGTTTTTGGGGTATTATGCCGTGTTGCGCTATCTCCTTCTTTAGCCAACGTTTCGGACAGCATTGCATTGCAGTGTCTGCTGTCTGAACGTTGGCTAAAGAAGGAGGTAGCGCAACACAGCATAATACCCCAAAAACAAATCACTATAAGGGGGGGTGGGTGACAATATCCTATCCAAACGATGTCAGCAGCTCTGTGAAGCTCTTGCGGTGTGGGGCTTGTCGTTGTCATGCTGGAGGCTGACCGGGTCAACATTCCTCTTATGCGTTTCTGAGTTTTTTTAGGTTATTGCAGTGAGCCTCTGCATTAATAGTAGTCCCTTTAGGCATAAAATCAACCAAAAGGACCCCCTTACGGCCCCAAAAAACAGATGCCATGACTCTTCTGGCTGAATGGGTCACCTTAAAGTTTTTGGTAGCTGAGGAAGATGAATGACCCCACTGAAGTTATTGCCTTTTGGATTCTGGGTATAGTGACACACCCACGTCTCGTCCCCCATCAGGATAGAGTCCAGAAAAGCTTCTCCCTCCTGTGCAAAACGATCCAAAAATTCACGTGCGGTTGTGAGTGATCTCCGACTGATGGTCGACAAATACGCGGAACCAAACAAAGTGACCGTTAGGATCCCCTCTGCATGACAGGTGTGCCAACATTAAAACAAAAAATTTCCCCCGGCCTTACTTTCTGAATGGCCTTCCCAATTTGCATCAATCAATATATTGTAATTTCTCTATATCGGAATTGCCGACTTCAGCACAGTACACTAAACCACAGAATGTATTCTACAGCTTAGTATAGAAATCCTACGGATTAACAATTAGTCTTTGGGATAAGGACGACACTGCAATTGCAGTGGTTTGTACCGTGCATGGGCACGATTCTTCAACACTGCAAATGCAGGACTCCGGCCCTTAAGGTTTAAACATCATGTTATTGAAGAAAACAAAATAAGTGAGTCCCAAATGTCTGGAGCCAGTGAGACTACGGCATCCCTAATTGGGATATGTTGTGAGGCTGAATGTAGTGGGGAGGGGAAGGAGATGGTGATACGAAGTTGGGGAAGTACCTGGCTATTCTGAATGGTGGTCTTGCACCAGGGCGATACTAAGAGCTCTCAAGCCGGACACTTCGGTGACAAGAAGTGAGGTGAACATCAGAGTATTAGTGATACGAGGGTGTTATCACCCTTGCTGTGGAGCCTAGTGGTGGATAACCTCATCCTAAAGCTAAACAACAGGATCCTATATACACAAGGGTATGCGGATGACATCGCAACCATAATTAGGTGTTGAGATGCAGACACAACCAGACGCCTTATACAGTCACAACAGTGGAAGAATGATGTGAAGAAACAGGGCTGTCATTCAACCCAGACAAGACAGAACCAATCCAACCTTCTATAGAAAAGAGCTAGAACCCTCAGACACGATCAAGTACCTCGGAGTCATCATAGATTCCAAACTGAGCTGGAAAAAGCAGGTGGAAACTGTAGGCAGAAAGTCATGTGCTCTAATGTGGACGAATGCGGCGAATCTGCCGCAGAACGTGGTCTGGTGGAGTAGAACAACACATGAAAACAGTGATGGCTACACTCATTTTTTTTTTTTTTTTTTTTTTTTTTTTTTTTTTTTTTTTTTTTTTATTGCACAACAGAACATTCGTTCCAGTTACAGTACAATTTTACAAACAGTATAATTTTACATCATATCAGCATTTGGGTAAGTGACTCTTCAATAATTGTTTTAGGTCGTTTAAAGAACAGTCATTTACATCCAAATTCTTTGCTAGTTCGTTCAACAGCATCACTCCCCTCGTCATGCTATGCTTTGCCAGGACGTCGGTTTTGCCTTTTGGTACTCTAAATAAGTCATGGTATCGACTTCGGCTGTAGTGGTCTGGTACATATAAATCATAGCATCCCAAGAGGAATGGGCCATCAATAAAATTGTTCCAAATTTTGAAAGATATAGTGGCTAGGCTTGCTTTCCGCCTAGTTTCCAGACTCACAGAATTGGTTTCCTCAAGTAAGTCGATATGGTGCATGAATCTGGGATAGGTTCCATGCGTCCGCATATAGACATACCTGAGGAATTTCTTCTGGATTTGCTCTATCATTTCAATGTACTTCTGGTGGTACGGTGCCCAAACATCGCTCGCATACTCCAGCTTGCTTCTCAGTATGCCATCGAACAATGCTAACATAGCATCTTGGTTATTGAACTGCTTGCATGTCCTAATGACGAACCCAAGAAGTTTGTAGCAAGACTGAGTGAGCTGCGATATATGGCCAGAGAATTTCAGTTCGGGATCAAAGACGACACCGAGATCCTTTACGGAATTTACACGTGATAGTGTTTCGCCCTTTATCTTATAATCGTAAAGTATAGTGTTTAAAGAGCGAGTGTAAGACATAGTGACACATTTTTTTGTATTGAAATCTAATTTGTTTATCAACGACCATTCAGATAGTGCATCCAGATCAGCTTGCATTTTAAGACAGTCTTGTTGGGAGCTTATTTCCATTAGAATTTTAAGGTCATCTGCAAACAGTAGACATTTACTATTCTTAACATAGTTTTGGATGTCATTTATTAGTATTAGAAACAACAACGGTCCTAGGTTAGACCCTTGTGGAATTCCAGATTTCGCTGAGAATTTTTTTGAATTATGTCCATTAACCGAAACAAATTGTTTTCTGGATTTTAAATATGATGAGAAAAAGTTTAGCGTTGGTAGGTCGAAGCCTAGTTTAAACATTTTCCTCAGTAAGATATCATGGTTAACACGGTCAAATGTTTTGGCAAAGTCGGTGTAAACTACATCTGTTTGGTGCCTTGAGTCTAAACCGGTGGCTACCAATCTCGAGAAAGTAAGCAGATTTGTGACTGTTGATTTCTTTGGAAGGAAACCGTGTTGATTTTCTCCAATGAATGGCATAATCTGTAGACTTAATTTGTCACAAATCATTTTTTCAAATAGTTTTGGTAGCACTGATAATATGGCTACCGGTCTGTAGTTCTTGACGTCTGTCTTGTCACCAGCCTTGAAAATGGGACTGACTCGGGTCAGTTTCCATATCTGGGGGAAAGTAGAAGTCAAAATACTGGTATTAAATATATGACAAAGAGCTTCACTTATCATTGGCGCTATGCTAATGATAGTACTGGAAGGGATTCCATCCGGCCCTGTAGCCTTGTCAGTCTTCAGTTTACGGATATAAGCTTCTACCTCTGTCGGGCTCGTTAATCTTAGGGAAATGTTACCTACGTTCCATGGGACCTCTGTTCGCGTAAAATCTGTACTAAGATTAGGGGTTTCACTATCATACACAGATTGAAAGTAGTCTGCAAATTTCTGACAGATAGATTCTGAGTCCGTTATAAATTTGTCTCCACTATTCAGGCCGTTATGTGACCTGGAGTTAGCTTTCTGTGATTTTATAAAATCCCACAACATACTAATAATACACAATACTCGACAACATACACGGACTTGCACGCAGAAGAATCACAGGAGCCATGCGAATCACTCCAATACTAGCCATGAGAGTGCTGCTGAGTCTACCCCCACTAAACTTAGAAATAGAGGGGGCGGCGATAGCGGCAGCATACAGGTTACGATGGAAAGGTCAATGAAGAGGTGAGTTGCCCAAAATCACACGGAGATCGGAACAACACTGAGGGCAATTAGTCCAACAGCTGGAATGAGGCAGGAAGGCAAACAAGCTGAATACTTCTTCAGACAGCAGTTTAGAGTGACGTACCCCACAAGGGAGGAATCGGACACTGTTCCAGGCCCAACCTACAAACAGGAACTATCTGGTTCACAGATGGGTCCAAGATGGAGGAAGGAAGAGGAGCCGGAGTCTGAATACAGAGTTCCAAGAGAGAACTTAGTATACCTCTAGGAACACATTGCACTGTATTTCAAGCTGAGATGGAGGCCATCTTAACCTGTGCACAGGAGAACATACGTATCGGGTACAGGAATAAGAACATAGGCATATGCTCTGATAGCTATGCAGCCCTAATGGCATTGGAAATTAACCGATGCGACTCCATGCTGGAGATGGAATGCAGGACCATTTTTGGAGAACTTGTTAACATCAATAAAATAACCCTGATCTGGGTACCAGGACATAAAGTAATTGAAGGTAATGAGCGGGCTGATGAACTAGCAAGGAAACGGGCGAAAGCACCACTTGCGGGATCCACGCCGGCCGTAGAAGTAGCAACTTGCCACACCAAAATACATATTGAAAGGTGGGTCAAATCCCGGCACTGGGAGGAATGGAAAAGGGCACCCGGAATGAGGGAATCCAAAGTACTCATAAAAGGACCAGACCCAAGGCGAACAAGACAACTACTCAATAAGGACAGAAACTCACTGAGGGAACTGGTAGGACTACTAACGGGACACTGCCATCTCAGGAGGCACGTGCAGTTGTTGGGAGTGGAAAACACCCACAGATGCAGGAAATGTGAAGAGGATGAAGAGACTCCATATCACCTTTGGTGCCAATGTCCCGCTCTGTTAGGAACAAGGCTCAAGATACCTGGCAAGACACATTGTAGAACATGAAGACATAGCCATATATCCAATGACAACCCTGGTGAACTTTATAAAAGGGACCGATTTAATATTGAAGGAATGAGGTAAAAATGGGACATAATGGGCTTATGACCTAACAGCTTATGGCTTATGGCTCACGGGAACCTTATGTCAACCGTCTCTATAAAAAAAAGGATCTTCCACTCTGGAAATGTGCCGCAAATGTACTACATATAATATTTATAATCAGTAATTTGTGAATTAACACAAATTAATCAAATAAAATTTAGTTGTGCATGCCGGGATTTGAACCCGCGACCTCCAGCTTGCTAATCGAGAAGCTTACCCCTCGACCATGGAGGCCGTCAAGTGTGAAACATGTGTATTAATAGATTAACAAGCTTTTGGGTCTCATTTTAAAACATCCCGATTATTCCTTTATTTATTTGTATATTCTGGTGTTCTAAGGTTAAAACGTCACATGGCCTCTCACCGCGACAAGGCGGTGGCGTGCAACGTGTGCGGGGAGCGCTTCACCGACGGCCGCTCGCTCATGAACCATCGTCACTCTCACTCTGGCACGGCCACCAGGCAGTTCCCTTGCAAGGAGTGTGGTAAGTTCAATTTCTCAACATTAACATTGTTTTTCACCTGATGTATGATTCTTTCCAACGATTTAACAAATCCAATGCACACTGGGTAATAAATGAATAAATATTATGTTAATTTTGCAGGCAAAACCTTTGGCTCCCGCAGCTCCCAACAGATCCACATTAGAATTCACACGGGCGAGAGGCCGTATGCCTGCCGCTTCTGTTGGAAGGCTTTCGCTGACGGCGGGACGCTCAGAAAACACGAACGGATACACACTGGTAAATATCAGTTCATAATATACTACCAAATGGAAGCACACCTATTCGCAGTGATTGTTTGTGGAAGACTGATACTTGAATTTATGCTTTACAGGTGAGAAGCCATACGCTTGTGCAGTGTGTCCTAGAGCTTTCAACCAACGTGTGGTGCTGAGGGAACACGTTCGCTCACACCATTCGGCTCCTGACGCCCGGCGCGGGACAAGTAAACACTACCTATACTCTACCTGTTCATCTAGTTTATTTGTACTATGTGAATGAGATCAATAATATTGTTTTGTTTGTCTAGCACAATCTCCATTCTGGTGTGCCGTGTGTGGACGTTTGTTCCACACTTCTGCAGATCTGGTGCAACATCTCATTCAGCACTGCGACGCTAATACGGCAATGAAACGACAACCTCAAGTAAGTAACCATGCAAATATACTAAATCACACTACCCTGTTATTTGTTTGTCTGTGTTTCTGTTCATGTTTAATAATTGTGCTTCATTTTTCAGGTTGGTCCTAGGAAATACAAACGTCGTCGAAAATTAAAACCTCACGAGTTAGAAGCTCTGTCGAATCATTCTGAGAGAAATGATTCTGACCACAGTATTCCAGAGCCTGAGGAACCTGAAATCCCCATCACCCCGGTCAAGAGACGTCCCTCGCAATCTAAGAAACCTAAAAAAGCCAAAGTGGAATCTCCGCCTGTAGAAGATGGCCATGATTCCGTTGTGTTGAATATCTTCAACAATACGTCTAATCAACGCATCGCTGAGTCCCTCGTGAGCGGAAGTGCTCGGACCAAGGGCAAGACAAAAGGCAAGCGGGGTGAGGCAGCGACGAGACCTAAGATGATTCACACTCAAAAAGCGCGCTCCACCGACGGGGAAACCCCCACCGGACGTAAGAGAGGACGTCAGCCAGCCACCACATCAATCACCACCCACACGGCAACGGCTAAGGAAGAAAGAATTCGCCCACGGACAAAGAATGTCAAGTACCATGAATCTGGACGTCCACCCACTGCCACGTTCCCGGCTTCCGTGAAGGCCGAACCAGACACGGACATCGCAGCAGATCTGAGAGAGATCCTCCGGGCACCCACTCCACCAAGGTCTAAAGCGGTGGCCATTGTGCGTAAGGAGAGAATCAAGAGAGAGCCCATCACATCAGACGGAGAAGTGAACGAACACGCTAACGGGATAACAGTGAAAGCTGAACTAGAGGAGCAAACTGTAGACGAGGGTCCCTTCCGCTGCGAGATGTGCTCCCAGGCCTTCCCGCTGAGGGAACAGCTGCTCCTCCACGTCCCCATCCATATTTGACGTTCTCTGAGAGTCCTGAAGAGGGTTCTAGGAGCGGCACACCCCGCTGCTGGCCTTTAGAATCCCCAAGACATTAAATTAACTAATTAGCCGCAGATCTCGTCTGGGCACTATTCGTTGGATTTTTTAAGTTTGTTTTGTGCACAGTGGTGGTTTGTTTTAAAATGATTTCTACTGGACAACTTACAGCTAAAGTTATTTCATAGCATTTTTACCATTAACTTATACATATACAATGAATGCATCAGTGGAATTGTATTTTTATATTTTAGGTATTCGCATAATTCCGTCATTAAATTTAAAAGAAGATTAATAGCTACTTATATAAACCCAAGGTTTCTAATATTATAGTTTGTGCCTCAGATAATTAATATCATATCATAAAAACATTATACATTATTTTATTATACAACTATAATCTCACCAAATATTGTTTATAAAGTTATAATAATTAAGACATTCTTTGCTTTAGTGCGGTCAACTGGCGACATTGAAGTTGATGTTGAATGGGCACGGTGAGGGAAGTGGGAGCGCAGAATAAACCTACCAATATAAACCCCTAGACACTATATTCATAGGCCAAACTTATTCGTTCACTAACAGTTAAGTGTTGAACTAAATGAGAATGAGAGAATTGAACATTACAATTAAATTATATTATAACGCGGCGACACTGGGAGGAAGCCGCAGCACACTAGGCTATATCACAATGAATAAAAACAAGGGGAGATATGGCGCGGAAGCGTGAGCTACAACCCAGCTACATGGACCATCGAAGTGATGGAGCCAATTAAAGTTATTCTGTGTATGGTTGTGATTTGCGACACTTGCGATGTGCGGGGCTTCCTAATTTACGATTCTTCATATCTGGCTTGTCGTTATTAGTGATAAAAACTTCGAAAGAAGTCAAATAAACATTTTTTAATAAATTCAATTAATATAGTTTGAAGAAGATGTTGTGTGACCATGGTTGCTATTAGTGTCTAGGCATTTACATAGGTATGTGTTGGCGCAAGGGTGTGCATGCTAATCATTTCCAAAAAAGACTTGACAATCTAGGTAACGCTAATATAAACATATTATGCAAATAACTTAGTTTAATATTACGTATATTAATCAAATTAAATTCATTAAAGTTTTTCGCTGAAAAGATTATGCATTATGTAGGTACTACCCGATGAACCAAAATACTAATATGGGTATTACATTATAAATTGACTTGACTAACATTTGCAATACACGTTATGTATTTTTAATTCATTATTATTTGGATGCTTTATTGTGGTCCTGGTAGGGCCAGCCCTGAGTCAAACGGCGCCTGGCACTAGTAAAACCCTCGAGGGCACTGTGTTAGATTTTAGGTATTATCAGCACCATGGCTCTTTGGCAAGTCGGCGCCCGGAGCGCCTGTACAGGGTCCTAAAGACAGTGCCATATTAAAGAGATATCAATCAATTCATTCCTGAATGTATGTACATAACATAAGACATTGATTACTGCGTAATGTAGAAATTGGATATCTATAAATCAGGGCTATAATACATCATGGGGTAATTACTACAATTAGGTAACTCCAAATCAATGTTTTCCAGTTAACAAAACCATATGTTTATCTTCTCGCCCATGTATGTCACAAACTCATAATATGTGTTATAGGATTTACGCTGACATTGGATGCTGATTTCGGAATACCTGGTTGTAGTAATTACCCCTGGTATTTATCATAGATGTCAAATTCCATTAAACTAAGTGGTAAGATATGTACTTAGTATCACCCTGATGAAAGACCACCATTCGGAATCTAAATGTTGTTTGAAATGGATTTAGCTATGTTTGACAAACAGATCTGAATAGCCACCCTCTTCCCCGTCTCCTTCTTTTCCCCACTCTTCAGCCTCACAACATACCCAATTGGGGATGCCATAGTCCCACTTGCTCCAGACAGTTAGCAGCAGTTGGGACTCTTTTGCGGTAATTAAATGGAAATTTACATGTAAGAGAAAGCTTTTGTATGGACTAGTTCAGCCTTATCATATTTAATAGGTTTGAATAGAAAATGTTTTAAAAATATGCATAAAGCGATTCTATAAAAAATGAGAAGTTTGGCGTCTTTGAAATTATATCCCTGAAATAATGTAAAGTACATTTTACCTACATAATTCTGTAATACACTATTTATAAGTAATTTTTATAAAAGTTTTTTACGTTGTATGTATATATAATATTGTGTCAGTGTTGCCAGCCAGTGTAAATATGATTTTTGTACCGAATTATAGATTTAGAGCCGCGCAATCTGTCATAACCAAACTTTCTGTAAATAATGGGATATTATTTTTAATAAAAAAATGGAAATGACAACATTCCAAGAATACTTGCAAGCCAATCGTAATTGTGATATTCATAACAAAATCTACAGCATTGATCAGTAGAAAACAAACTGAAAAAATTTTGTTGAAAAATATTATTATTACTTTTTAGTTTTGTTTCGTTAGATATATTAGATGAGATGGCAATTCTTCACACGGCAATAAAGCCTTTTGATATTTTCTGTACTGTTACAGTATTTCATCACCCCAAAGACAAAAGGCATTTGAAGTTAAGCAATCTGTTTTGTCCTGACTTTTACATTGAAAACAATTGAAATAACAATTTATTAAATAAGAGTTTATTTTGTATTTGTAAAGTACTTTCCTACCGTTGCAGTTGACAGAAGTTGTACAACTGCCTTTTGCTATTATTGTGAGATTTTCTGAAAATTATTGCATTATGCACTAGTAGTCAAAGAAGCAATAATAATTACACTTTTCAGAATTTTTATACCATCTTGCCATTGAACACTCTTTTAGATGATTTTTACATTTCATAATATGCAATAATAATTCTGGTATTTTAATTAGAATTATAAAAATAACTTAGTTTTAAATCCAAAGTGCATTTTCCTGTAACTCATTATCTATAAAACTTCGCTGTCTTATGTGATGAGTATAAAAAGAAGATCTTTTCTAAATGAGAAAAAAAGGCAAAAAATTATTTTGATGAATAAATGTTTGATGTTTGTTTTATCATCATGTTCCTATGAAATTTCCACATCACATGACAAAAACCGAAATTTTTCTCTAACTGAGATTAAAAACAAAATACTTTTATTAGGAAGGTGCTTGTCCTGGACGTGTATGTTGCATGAAATTTAATTAACAATATAATTTAACGCATTTAATCTTTTTTTTAAAAAAAGCATTTGATGCATTCTGATTATTATTAATCCATTCATTCTCTATTACTTCTGTCATTTCTAGTTTTCACAAATTACCGTAATTTATTGTCTTATCATTTTTGAAAAGTGAAATTATGACTTCATTATTGTAAGCATGCCAATTGTTTTCCCTTGTATGTATAATGCAAATGTGTGAATATCATTTGTTGACCATATAGAGCATGTAATATTATATTGTTATTATCTGCACATAAGTTAAAAGAAACAATACATATTGGACATTTTAAAATTGATTTGACTGTGGTCTCTAATAATAAACACAGCAAAGGTGCAATAGGCTGCAGTGTAGCTGTAATAGTTAAAAAATAAAAATAAATGTTAAAATTCCATTTATCTTCTCGTTTCCTCTGTGTTAGGGCAATCAAACCAGCTTTTATAAAAAAAATATTTGAATTATTAATTTTAGTTTTAAATCATTGAGGCATCATTGGAGCGATAACAATTTTCAATACTTCAGTTCAGAATAATGAACTTGCATCCATCGATATACATTGCATCACGTAATATTTAAAAATATGTTAATCATTCTGTAACTCGAGAGCATTGTGGTATCTTGGAGAAGTCCAATATATCTATGCTCCAGCTCTGGACAGGAGAGAACCTATTGTTCCACTCTTCTTGTCCTCGTAAAAAGCATTACATTTGTCATACAATGTATTTGTTTACAGTCCTGTGCCTAAGATCTTTGACTCACAACCCAAATAACAACATGTTTTAAAGTTTGTCTTCTATGATTTTTAAAACCTATCTATCTAAGAAATGTGATGTAATTGCGCTTACATCAACCAACTTTGTGTTTGTACAAAGTTTCTAAAGTAACCCAAACAAAATATATCATCATTTAGTTTGAAGAAGGGTCGTTATTATTTCTGTTGTAACGTTGACAATGTTTACATTTTGTTATGTGTGTTAAACATATTGAGAGACCAATATGATTGTATGTATGTTATTATTTGTAAATGATGTGTGGGATTACTATTAAGGCAATACTCTTTGAGTGTCAACTTTCAAGATGTTGCATGTCTGATTATCTGTATATAATGTAATGGATCTTGTATTTTAATGAATTATTAATAAATATTATAAACATATTTAAAGTTATTTTCTTGGGTAATTCATGAGACACCTGTGAACCATATTGTTGATAATACAGCTGTTAGAGCTTGAATAAAACTTGCACCGTCGGAGAGTACTGCCAGATTTGATTTAAAAAATAAAAACATTCCTTTGTACTATGCTTTAAGTATTGTAGAATAATTTATTGACGAACCGTTTTGGCCAAACCGTAAATGCTTAGGACGGGTTGTTTCGGAGTATTTGATCAATTCATCAAATTTCAACATTAATTTCTGGGATCTGTGAAAGTCCAATTCAAGTTCTGTTATTATATCATTATAGGCTAGTTGCTTGACAAAACTGAAATAAAAACAGATCTTGAAAAAAATCTTTCACAGAACTCGAAAATGAATGTTGAAATTTGATGAATTGTTCAAATACTCCGAAACAACCCGTCCTTAGAGTAATGCATCACAAATGATTTTAATTGAATGACGGTTTCTCAAATGGACTTTTTTTGTTTCATAGTTTTTCCTATGTCATTGTCTTTTATACTATACAAGTTTGCTGTTTCAAACATCAGCACTGTGTGGTGTTAGACACAGTCTAGGTAAATTTAAAGCAAAATACACCGTAATGATAGAAAAACAGCTTATAATTTTATTGTTCCTGGTTTACACATAAATATTTGTTAACAATCCAATAACGATGACCTTAAAGAAAAACAAGTTTGTTTCATCTGAACTTCAAAATAACATAGAGCAAGAAGAATATGAATATAGAGAATAAGAACAGGTAGAAGATGTAGTAATTATGGCTGCCTTTTCCCATTTTCAGTACTCGGTTCATGGTGTTGCCGAGGAAGCCACCGGTTCTGTCCATGTCGTCATCGATACCTCGGAGCATCCTGTCCTGGCTCCGGACCTCGTGGCCGATGTCGATGGAGAGGGATTTGAGGGCACCGATCTTGTTTCCAAGCTCTTCGGCCATGCGGTCATTCTCAGCCTCGAGAGCATCGTTGGGATTCTGCGCGAGGGGCGTGTAATTGTAGTTGTTGTTGGCCCGTCGCATCTTGCTGCCTTGCCCCGCCAATGTTACTTATTTTATTATCTGTTAACAAAAAATCATATTATCCATTATTGTTGACTTGAGCGTACAGAAATCCTTATTCAATCTGTAAATTTGTTCAATCCTGTCAAGATGTTTTGATAGTACCTTCTGTAGCTGTGTTTGATAGTACCTTTGTGACTGTTACGAGCTGTAAGTAAGTTTGAGTAATCAACAATATAGAACTACTAGTTTTAGATTCATTTTAAATATACTGCAGAAAATCTATTGGTCTGAAGCAGCAAAAACTTTCAATGATATTTGGGTTTCTGAAATTTGTACAACTAATTCTGTATGAAATTTTTAGGTCAACACAATGATTTTTAACTCAACATAATTTCTGCCATGAAATATCTATTTTATTATTAAAACATTAAACTAAAGTAAGATATGGTATAAGGACAAAATCATTAGAAAATAAATAATATATCAGAATGTAATCACTGCAACTTTGTCGTCAAACATAAAATGGTTAGTGATGAAGTAACTGATAAAGCTGACGCAATGCATTATTTTGTGTTAATAATATCCGTCACATATACAAGTAGTTGCGTCTTTGAAGTTCTGTTTGAATCAGATGTATGAATCTCCACCCTCTTTTTCAGAAGAATTTGATGAGAACATGATATTATTATATATAAAGGTATTGCAATTTTTTAAAGTGTAAACATTTATGTTGTATATTTAATTAACAGACATTCGTGTCAAATTTATGGGTACAAACTATGAACCAGTTGGTAATGGGCAATATTTCCCAAAATCATTAAAAAAATAGTAAGATTCTAAAATATTGTTGGGGATGAAGATATTACAATAAACTTAAAATAGACAGAAAATAACATAAAAAAGTTTCTCAATTTAATCAGATTAAAGTACACGTCATGGCATAATTTGTGTACAGAGAAAACGAAAAATTTCAAACGTTATGAAAGTGCACAATACCTCTTCTAATTGGAATGTTATAAAATGGTTTCAATGTTTTATTTCCTTTTAATGTGTATATGAAGAAACAACATACTCTGGTACGTAATTGATCACAAAAACAATAATATTATCACTACTTATAAAATCTGATTCGATCAGTCTGACACGGTCTGACATTTGACACTTGTCAAAATTCCATTTAGTTTGTATTAAAATCTATGGTATTTCCTCTGAAATTACCATAGACAAAGAATGTACATTGAGGTTTTTTTTAATAATATTCAACAAGAACGATAAATTTCCCACTGGCTTGCCGTTTTCTTTTCTTATTTAAAATAAATATTTGCGACCATAACTTTTGAAGACTTCGGTGGAAGTAGGTTTTAAAAAGGTTTGACATTATTATATTTTTAAAGTGTGAATACTGCTCCCAACCATCTGGAGTCCGTTAGAATATGGCATGAATGTGAGGTTGAAGGTAATGGCTAGGGGAAGGAGCTGGGGAAGAGGATTTGGTGAAGTAATGGGTTATTCAGATCTAGTCACCAAACGTGTTTAGCCATTTCATACACATGATTTATAATAATGCTTTGATTCATTGATTTGGTAGAGAATCGCGTCCGCTGAGCGCACACGTTCTGCTCTCGTAGCCATATATGATGCCTGCTTCCGCTAACGCCACTTCAACTGCAGCTTCCCGGGAAATAGTTGCTCACATACCTCATTTAAACTCTTTCGCAGCATCCCCAAAAATGCTACAAGCCCTGAAGGTAACAGTTTTAATAATGTTAATTTAAAAAATAATAATAATAACCTGGGGAACTACATCAACAATCGGCTTCCTTAGGGGGGGTGGTGTAGCGCCATATACGGAAACCAGCTTTAAAAAGTAGCATGGCGGTAGGCTACTTGTGGTTGCGACACAGTCACATAACTTGTAAGTATAACTCTGTGTACGAAGGTCCTTACACGTGAAGGAGTCGGAGAAACGACCCGTTCTCTTTAGACAGAAATATTAGTGTTCCACTTTTGTTCGCCGAGTTTCGCACAAACGTACTGCTGCGCAGAAGATCAATGCTACAAAATATGGCCCACTAGCCTCTTCTCCCCACCCTACCGCGGGAATTTCTTTGTTTTCCAGTAACGAATTATAAAAGATTTTCATAATAATCAATTTTAAACAAAACATAAAATATGTCATAAAGACTTCTTGGTGCCAGCGCAATGAAAGCGATGCTTTTTGTGTGAATATTTTTATTAAAAAAACATGACCCAATTTGCAAAAAATAATCATAATATTAAATGTGGCTCTACAAAATATGCACCGGCGAAAGGAGAAAGTCCGATAGTAATGTAATGATGTTGACTCACTCCACAGTCCACGGGTCAATGCATCGGGCCGATGACTGCTACCATAAGATGATTAATGAATTAAGTTGTTGTTTTATTTTCTGATACAAATTAAAATTATGGTAATTTAGTGAATACAACTCATTCTAAACATTGGATGAAAATAGAAAAATAAATATGTATGAGAAATAGTATGCTTTATCTCCGCAGGCTTTCTCAGAATTTTGTTGTTATATTTATCCACGAACTGGCGATGCCTATGTGAGATTTTTTTTTTGGTTTATATGCATACTATTCTATTATATTTTTTTTATTTAATTGTATCATTTTATTTTTCTTATCTTAAAGCTACCTTTTTTATTTTTTATAGTACCTTCTTTACCTGTGAAAAAAAGATGCTATTTTCGCAGGGTTAAAAAGAATATGAACACATAAATACGTCTAATGGACCTAACAGTAATTTTGTTTTACACGGGTTTTGGTGTTAGGCGGTAAACTGATACACATAAAGACAGGCGCTTCAGTATGAAACAATTATAAAGCCTGTAAGCACGCATATCGCATTATAATATATTATTGTGTGTAATTATCTAAAATAACGAGCTTATGAAATAAAATTGATGTTTAAAAGACAAAGTTAATAATTACATCAATTATTATCATTACAGTTTCAACAGCGTGAAAATAAACAAACCTAAGTATTCGTGCATCAGTTCTTTATCCAAAGCCACGTTGGGCCAACGCATTGGGCCAACGTTGGCACCAAGATCCTTTGATGTGTGCACTTACAATTAATTATAGGGTTGGCCGGCCACCGCTGGCGGCCAACGCATGAATCGGTCAACACACGCGCAGGGCCAGCCCTATGAAGACGTAATTGGAGCACTCCGCTCCGGGCGCCGTATTGCCAAGGCGCTGATGATACCTAACACCTAACAGTCCTAACACATCGCCCTTCACATTATTTTCCATAAAAACGACGCAACACAAAAATACAAATCATCCAAACATTATTGATACAGTAATCACCAATCTAGACGTCTACAAGTTTAACAAGTGGTGCCAAAATTTTACTCGCGCCTGGCATCGTTTGGCACAGGACCGGCCCTGGCCAAGCCAGCGCATTGGCCCAACGTGTACAGGCAGTATTACAAAATAGTTCGTTCTTTCGATAATTTTACTTTTCTGTGTAAAATAATATGAACGTGGGTATAGTAAAAGTGGGTAACACCCATATAGGTATACGAAATGCACACCATTATGCTTGCATTCAAATTCAAACACCATACTATAATCTGACAATCATAAATTCATCACAAAATCAATCAAACAAACCCGCTGTTCTTTATAATAATGATTCAAAAACACTTTAACATTTTTGTTCTATGTAGGCAAGTTAATTTTTAAATAGACATCAACGCGTTAAAATGATAAATCCACCAGCAGTTATTGTGACTTATGTCCTTGTGTACGTAGGAACACAAGCACTGCAGTCAACGCGTTTCTTCCTCACCAACTGCAAAAGCCTTTCTATCTCGT
This sequence comes from Hesperophylax consimilis, assembly GCF_061612785.1. NCBI lineage: Eukaryota > Metazoa > Arthropoda > Insecta > Trichoptera > Limnephilidae > Hesperophylax > Hesperophylax consimilis. Next base: position 17,587,794 of record NC_142845.1, read on the forward strand.
ATACGAAACTCATAGAACGCATTATTGCTTCGTTTATGAAAATATACATGCGTTTTGAGAATAATTATTGTTCCAACCGTTAATATATAAATAGAGACGATAATAACGCTGATGATAATGATAATAATTAAATCATGGTAATAACGCTGGTATTTAATTAATAGGAATATGTTTATAGGTCAGGAGAATTGTGGGCTGAACAAGAAAATGACCGCATTTTCTGAAAATTGGATGCAGAGGAAATGGGAAAAAAAAACTATGCACATGCGCAGATCTCCGCTAACGGCGCCACAAGTCTATACGCCAAAGCATGATATATATCGAGAAAACTATATCAAGCAGTAATAAGACACTCGGTAAAAAAATCCTGTTGTTTCTTGATTTGGAGATTCAGTTTTATTGAACTACTTAATCTTTTTGATGTAAGGATGTTGTTTTAGTTGCTGCTTGCGTGTCCGGACCAGCAGAATTGTAGCTTGAATGTCCGAAGTTTTCAGTCGGTGTTTGTTCTTCAAAGCGAGCGTTAGTTTCCGGTTTTCGCAGTTTTCTGTGTAAATTATTTGTGATCCGACAAAAACAATAATCACATCAACATGTTCAGCGGAATATCCGGTAAGTTCAATATTTTAAATATCACTTCGTAGAAGAATATATGTATGTAATCACTGTAGGTAGATAGTTATTTTAGAACAGAACGTTAGTTTATTTCAATAATAAATATTATTATTTCGAATTGCGTCTCAGGTAAATTTGAATTTAATTACATGCGTGAAAAGAGTGTGAAATTCAATTAATCAAGTAATTAATTCTCGAAGCCGGTTTAAAAAGATCTCGCAAGAGTAAAGGTGTATATTTAATTTAAATATTTCTCTTGATTTGCCAGAAATAGTAAGGATCTTTGTTCGGCTTGGGAATGTTTAGTTGTTTATTTCCCCAACCTTGTACTCATAAATTTCATCGGAAGACCTATATTCGCTGCTTCGCACTCGGAAATAGATTCCAAGAGGTTTCTTGTAAGATCTATTTTGGTGTTGGATCTCAATCGAGAAATACGATCAAGAGACATTGATGTTGCGTAGAAAAATTCAAACTTATTTCAAATGGTACTTGGAACTATTATTCTGCATTTGAAAGTGTAGGCACATTCCAATGTTACTTGTAACTTTTATTCTTTATTTGAATGTCTGGAAACATTCCAATGTTACTTTAACCTTTTATTCTTTATTTAAATGCGTAAAAAACATTTAAACTTTTCCTAAATGTTACTCGGAACTTTTATTCTGCATTTCGTAGAAACATTCCAATGTTACTTGAAACTTTTGATATTTATTTTAATGCGTAGAAACATTCATATTTTACTTTGAACTTTTATTCTGCAAATAAATCTATATTATGCCCTAATCTGATCTAATTAATACCAAACACAATTATAAACGTTCAGAGGAATTTGTGATCAAGCCAATGATCACCTTATTTGAGTTTTCTAAAGCTTTCCATATAATTTTAAAAAAATGCACGCGAATCGCTTTGAACAGTTTGCTTCATCTCAGTAACCTGATTTGTCGATTTCTATTTATCAGTATTTTCACATAATTATTAAAATAAAATGATTCTTTTGAGATGACGAAGTCAATTATTGTGCATGAATAAAAAAGAAAATAAACACAGTTATTGTCTACCAAGCAATAGGTGCTTGTCCACTGGCAAATAGAAGAGTATTTGTAAATATTTATTGAATCACTTCCAAATCTGTAAAACATTGAACGATACTGCGACCAAGAATTGATTGGTATAGAGACAATGACTGGGCCTGAGTAGTCGGTAGATTGAATCCATTAGCTATGAAACGAGAAGGAATGCCATTGCGGCCTTGTTATTCCTAGTCTGCTGGAAGCTTGAAGTGACATCATCGTACGCCATTGCTACTTGTTATAATACAACGTATCGCAGTGCACGGGCGAGAATTGTTTTCAATTTTTCATCAAATGATTTCACTGACACAACCTGAGTAATATTTGCTATTTTTACATTCGTTAACACATTAATGGCGGTTCGTATGCATCTGATAGTGTTGCTCGAGGTTATTGAGTTTTTACGCGTCAGTGATTTCCGTTGTACCTACATTATTTTTCGCAGTCTGATTGCAAAATAGTATAATTGCAATGTTGCGGAATTGCGGGACAAATACGTTGTTGAATAATTGTAATCAGTACCTAACCTAATTACTCTTCTGCTACTGTTCATTTGTAATACCTACCCAATGCATGAATCTTCTTGAATTTAAAATTATGCATGGTTACATAGGTTCATATTTATATCACTTTCTCAATTTTAATTAAACAGTATTATTTGAACTTGATAATTTTGTAGACACCTTTTACACATTATATATTTTTTTAATTTTTCAAATTATGACGACTGAACGCAATTAATACACTACTATAAGTATTTTTACCTACTTAGCTGATAAATTTTTTGTAGATTATGAAAAAATATATATTCTAGGTGATATTTTTTTAAAACAATTTCACCTTTGTTATAATAGTAGTTTGTCGATTTAAACGTATTGTATTAGCCATGCTTTGATATTATAATCATGTCCCCCTCTTTTACACGAATTTCATAATCCATACAAAGCCATCGATGACGCAACACCTTACCCGCCTATTGCGTTTTATTTATCTCCAAAGAAGACAACCCGTAGACCAAAAAATACTCGCATGTTTTAGAAGTTATCCGATCAATACGTAAATATTTTTGATGAGCATGATGTAAGAAACGTGTTTGACATTGAAGTTATCATTTCCATAAATGCGTGGATTTTTTATTTCCTTAGAATTCCTAAAGAACATTCATTGCATTGGTGAATTGATAGTTTAAAATGCTCGAATAGATTTTTAGTATTATCAGAATCACAACATTTGGAAACGTATCAAAAAGTATGAATAGCAAATCACTCGTAGACTTTGTGGGGGAAAAAGTTTCCTCAACATTAAAACATGTAGAAAAAATACAAATGAATTGCATTTTTATACCATTTTAATATAGAATCCACTTACATTACATTACCCACTAGCGTATTCGCAAATATTTTGTAAATATTGATTGAATTTATGAATTTTACTGTCATGATTCTTAATTTTCATGCTCGCCACACTGACTGAATTTTCAGACAAAGGTGAGTGATGATTTGATAATATACGTAGAAGTTAATAGAGCGGCGTGAAGTCTATAGAGGCTGTAAACATCTATGGTTCCTCGAGAAAATAAGAAAGAAAGGTGAAAATTTATGGAAAATTCCATACTTTTTATGTTTCTTTTTTTCTTCTTCCAGTTTCTATTGGACTGCAAGCATCTGGTAGAAGTTATAAAACTCTCTGTTTTAATTACTAATTTACACGACTGCTCTTTGAGTCAATATGTTTTGTCATTGACCACGAATTCGTAGAAAAGAAGACACAATCGTTGTAAAACAAATCACAAGAATTTTAACCGGATTTATGTCAACCATGCATCATTATTTAGTAATACAATTAACTTTACACGGTTTTTGAAAATAAAAACTTTACTTGCTTGCAGTTGAGTAAAACAATTTTAATATTTTTTGGTTGCATATCTGAATGATATAATCTTAACCCATTACAAAATGGGTTATGTTTTACATAAATGAACTGGTTAAAACAACAGTTTAAAATAATTGGACCACAATTTTATATATCACTGTGGGTATTATGGACATTACCATAAAATTATTTTACCGAACAAAACGTCAAGAATCCAACATCTGCTTGGTGGTTTACCTCAATTCACTAACCATAAATATATACAGATAAAGTAATTTTTACTACCTTATAGCACGAAAACAATGTCATTATGTTTTCCGCATTACGTGTGTTTGGTGGTTATCTACAAATCGATGTTGGACCTCGCCTTGGAGTCTGGCAGAAGTAGGTTAAACCACCCTAACCCGTTTTAACTGCATACAGTTAAACATAAGTGTCATTGACATGAGATGCCTTTATATATCTTCATTAATCGTTTTGCGTAAAGGGAAAGCTTATTACTTAATCATTTTGTGACCATTACTTAATTACTTGTGATTTAAAAGTTTTCCCAACTTCTAGGGACTATCAAGGCTATTGATCGGTCGATCGCGGAGCAAATTTTCATCCGAACCAATAATTACGATTGCGAATTATAAAAATAATTCCCATATTTTGAATTTTCAACCATAGATGAACAAAAATAAATCCTTATCCAAAGACAAGTTTGAGGAAATTAAAAAAGGAACAGTAAAAATTCTCGAAACATTCTTGTAAGAAGTTGATTGAAAATAATGGTAAAAAGGAGAGTAGCTCTAACCTCAAAATGGCGTTTGTTTTTTATGAAGCTCTTACTTTTTCAATAAAAAGATTAATAAGTAAATTGAAGTCAATAAAACCACTAATAAAACTGTATTACCGTTGTATTTACCTGTGTCACTAAAACGTAGTACTTAATGTTATAGTATCTTGCAGTGATTTATTTGTTTAAGGATCTGGTTCGCGGTTAATTTATACACCTTGCACCTCGCATTCGTCATTCTGGAATGTTTTGATTAATATCACGACACCGGTTATTATATTCCAACATGAACAGTATCAGTGAAGTCATCATTACACTGTATTAACTTGTTCTAATTATGTCTTAGCTTGAACTAAGCTGTCTGATTCACTGAATTTGTATTATTATGGTTTGTTAATTACTTATCGAACATAAGTAAGTTATCAAGGGAATGAACAGACGAAAAATGCATTCTGAGGAATTAGTGTCCTAAATCCATTCGGCACCGGTGCATCGGGAAACACGCTAAACGTCACATGAGAACGGGTCGTTTCTACGACTCGTTCTGGATTTTTACTATGGAATGATTTTCCAACCTGTGTGTTCCTCCTTCCTACAACACGTATCTTCAAGAATCACAAGATCACTTCCTTTCCTCAAAAAAATCACTTCACAGCATCCTCAAAGCTAACATTCCCGCGTGTGGGAGTTAATGTTAAAAAAAGCTTATTTAAAAAAGAAAAGGAACGCTTTCGGGTTATGTTATTTTATTTTTTATTTTTTTTATTAACAATATAAAGTTTTTTACAGGTGTTTTTCGATGTCTGTCTCACTGGGATATACCTGTGTCGAGACAGACGTATTGGATACATAAATTAGTGTTACATATTATTTGATTCATATTATATTTCATTAAATGACAGTGTGAACATGATAAAAAATAATAAAAATAAATGTTGACTTGTTTTATTTCATATGCACCGAATACAGGGCGTACTCCATTATTAATTTATTATATAAAATTAATTTATTATATATAATTTATAGTATTTTAAATTTTACACAACTGATAAACAACCGTTTACCATACATTAATTGTTGTCTATCAGGTTTATTAGTAAGGGAATAATAAATTAATAATGGAGTACGTGCGTGTGAAATAAAATATATCGGTGCGTGTGAAATAAAATATACAACCTACAAGCACTCGTAAATTACCCCCTTAATAATAACCGATAAAAAACCGTTTATCATATACAAACATGGTGGTTTATCAGTTGTGAAAAATTTAAAAAGATATTATTGATAAGGCCCATGTATTTACAAATGCTTGTAGGTTGTAGAACTAGGACATCTAGGCTCTCAAAGCTAGGTCATATCCTATGGTGGACTCTGGACAGGGGACTTGGCAGCAAACTCGGACATGAGTAATAAAGTATAAGGTTTAGCATTACGATTCGATGACAATATAACGACGATCACTTACATTACTACCTACTCGTACTCAGGCTTCCTGCACAAGTCATGCAAACGAAAACGATCAAATGACGTGTTAACAAAATCACTCGTCCATTTAAAACTATTTTATACGGTAAAAAAGTGTAACAGAAAATGTACGTGAAGCTACATTTTATTAGCTGTAAAACTAGTTTATACATTATGGATCATCAAGTATTTTTGTAAATCACAAATCTCTTGAATGTTCGCCATGTTTGTGCAAAAAGGAAAACAGCAATCTGAAGCGATTGCAGCGCGAGATGAAGAAATAAATGCCGATGGATTTGCTTCGCTGATTCATCAAACGCAGTAGGTACAACAGACACGTTTCACGTATTCAGATAGTGATTTTAAACGAGTTGAAGGTACAGGGGAGTATTGAACGACCGTCTAGGGATTTCAGTCTATTCGATATTCGATTATTAATCGATATTCGCAATTTCTTTTAATTCATTCTAAATTTTATCTTTAGTCCACGTGGCTTTTATTCATCGCTACCTGTAAATATAAATGTAGATTTAAAAGAGAAACGGCTTATTTTTCGATATATTTTATTCACCATTAACTTTAAAACCTTTCCTTACGCAAGAAAATCGGTTTTCTCAGGCAGCAAAATTATTGAACGGTGAGCTCTAGCATGATTAAATTTGTACAGTTCTTTGTCCCTGGAATTTATAAGCAATTGAAACTCTTTTCTGCTTTTAAAGTAATATTCACATTGAGTTATGGAGTTTTTAAATGACATCTAATTGAATTTTATAGTTGAAAATATTTGCCATATTGCAAACTAGCGCAGACCTGTGATAATCGCGGTATATTATAATTGTAGGATTTGTGAAGCTGAAAGTATTTATAAAATATATACCTTAGGATATTTGCCTATCATTATATTTGTCTTTCAAAAAAATAATTTACCATTCGAATGAACACCGTTAGTAAACTTTAAAAATCATTATTTAGATTTAGATCTGTCAAAAATGTAAACAAAAGAAATACAAATCTAGAATAATAATTATTAATTTTACAATAAAACAACCTTTTTACCCTACCTTACCATTTCCAATTTTGAAAATTAAAAGTTGATTGAACTTGAATAATTTTACGCATTACGCAGAAATATTTCACATCACACATGCACGCACCGACAACCGAATTAGTGTGTTTATTAATTTAAAAGAAAATAGTCACATCGTTGAGTTTCAACGGGATTTATAAGATTATTGTTTTATGGAACCATGAACACCATTTATAAATTTAATTTTATACAAAATGGCGGATATAATAATACATTATGTTGTGTACGAACAATTCCTACGTGGGTAGGTATTGCTATTCATTATGGCATCTAGGTACATCATATTCCAGTTGAATTATAGTGATTCATCATTGTACCATTGTATATATGATTCAGCATAAAGGTATATTTGATTCTAGCCTTTATTTGTTATTCTGAAATTTACACTTGAATCAATAGCACGTATTTGACAATGATCTAATAAAGCTTACCTATGGATATAAACATCAATGAAAATCTTTACCTTAATGACAATACAGCGGTTACAACTCCTACTGCAAAGGTAACAAGTAATGCTGTCATCAAGTGGATTTCCGGAAACCCCTTTATTAAAAACAAAAATCCGGATACCTGTTTATATTTATTTATTTAAACGTCTTAATAAAGTCTCGTAGCTAGGGAGGAGGTGTTTTCTGTTGGAGATAAGTTTTTGTTGGAAACTTTTTAAATATGTTTTTTCACAAGAGTCTCAACTGCCCGAAGCTAGTGGTACTATGGCATCCCCAATTCGGGGTGTGTTGTGAGGCTGAATAAAGTTTGGGGAAATGTAATGTGTAACATAAAGATTGGGAAGTACATGGCTATACACATCGGGTCACTAAACACCACTAAAACCATTTCAAGTAAACATTTCTTTGCTGAAGGGTAGTCTCTCACCAGGGCGTTACTGAGATGTAGAGTAGACGTGTAGCAACGCTATATATAATTCGAACTTTACGAACTTTAGTAGGAATCTAAGAATAAGACTGCATTCAAACAGGAGTAAAAAGTAGCCCGAAGTATTTTTCCTGCCAACTAGCCACTAAAAAGATCGTCATTGTTACCGTGGTAACAAATAGCTGGGAAAAGATTACGCTCTGCTTTTTACTTTGTCCTCTCGACTGCATGAATGCGGCGGATTTGAATGTCATCGTTCTTCATAGTGGCTTTGCTATTATCATTTGAAATTTCTTATTGTTGTTAAGGATCGTAACTTCTACTCCCTTTACACTGATGACTCCTCAACTCCTCGCGGTCCAACGGTCCAAAGCCTTGATTTCTCTGCTTCTACTGTCTTCCACTGACGACTCCTCCACTCCTCGCGGTCCAACGGTTCAACACCTTGGTTCCTCTGCTTCTCCTGTTTTCATCTTTTACATTGATGATTCCTCCACTCTTCGCGGTCCAACGGTCCAAAGCCTTGGTTCCTCTGTTTTCTCCTGTTTTCATCTTTTACACTGATGATTCCTCCACTCTTCGCGGTCCAACGGTCCAAAGCCTTGGTTTCTCTGTTTTTTCCTGTTTTCATCTTTTACACTGATGATTCCTCCACTCCTCGCGGTCCAACGGTCCAAAGCTTTGGTTCCTCTGCTTCTCCTGTCTTCGTCTTTTGTACGTGAGCTTTTCCAGGTTCAAGTTATCAGTTCGGCGAGATTTGTTTGGGATGCACATAATGATGACAGCTCGTTTTGGATGACTAACTCTTCCGCTGTGTATTTAAATAACCATTATTCAGAAGACCTCACAACCACATGCACTTATTAAATTAACTTGAAACAATCGATTCTTATTGAAATGTTTGTTTTGAGAAATCCCGCAGAAGGTATATTTGACATAGGTAGCGTAATCATTAAGAAAACCACTAACGTGCAAACAATGCGGGAAGTTGGAAGCATGGCAGTAATGTACATTGTATAAGTCGACTAGGAAGACCTTGGGGATAACTCAGTAAAATTATACCTGTCGAGGTATATTTGGATCAATATAAAAGTAGAAATACAATACGGACGGTAATAATATGTATAAGCATTACAATAATGTGTCGTTACAGCCTATAAACGATTGATAAAGTAGTTAGATCTTAGCCTTGGATGAATTATGTATTTATTTTAGTCCATGGTCCTCGTTGAATTCGTTCAAGTTTCAGTTTCACTCTTTTTTCGATAACTTTTTCCTTGTTTTATGGTCTTAACGCTGAGAGCTCCGCAGTAACATCTCCCTCTGTAACAGAAACAGAAATGTGTCATTATTTAAAAAAAAAGAGGAAAATATTACAATGGAGTTATCAGCGGTGTGCCTTACTTTGATCACGTGGAACAAACACAGTGGCCTATTTCCAAATTTTATGAGAATTAAATTGATATTTGAAAACTTCATAGATAGTGATTGAAAATATGTAGCTATCTGGAAATAGTAAGTTACCCAGAAATTTAGAAAATAAAATACCGTGTAATTGTCATGATCATAGACATATGAATATTAGTAGACCTGCCCTAAGTGATTAAAAGCGTATTATCCCCACTCCCCATACCGGTTCCATTGGAGCCGGCTGTGCTCGCGTATGGCCTCAAGTGAAATTTGAAAACGTGACGTCATCATTCTTGTGCGAACTATGGTCGAGGCATCATCGGTTCATTTTACGAAATAACACGGCAAAATGTTGACTTTTACTATGAAAACTTGTAAAAATATATGTGAAAAAGAGAATAAACCCAATTGTCGTATTACATTCCATATATAAGCATTGTTTTACTTTATTTTAAGCATATTCACATCGTATAATATAGATCAGTTTTAGAAACATCGAGAAACGTCTGGACGCAAAACACAAAGCTGGTTGGTTGCTGGGAAGTAAATTATGAACATTTATAAAAGTGTCTTATCTAAATACTTAAACGAAATATTCGACTCTGAAAATATAACCGAATTTTTTTGCCGAATTTGGACTTCGCAAATTTGTTCATAACGTGGCGAGTAATTTGCGCTCCCATGTAAAAATGTGTATTCATTCAAAAGCAGATTTTACTTTTAAGAAGTAAATGGTGATATTATAATGCGAGATGCCTATTTACTGTCAGATTGATTTATTGACGAATCACAGTCAGTCTTACGCCCTTCGTTCTTCAACAGTTGATTTTACCCCTCGCCATTATCTTCTCGTCTATTAATTCCTATGTCTGTGGTCATGATTCAAGATGCTAGAGCTCGCGTCCTTGCTGAGACAAAGAAAACAGTTTTCTGCAAAAAAAACTGAAATTTACAATAGTTATTAGGTAGTTATAGCGAAATAATGAATAACTATTTGTTTCTACTTTGGTCTAATTAATACGAATTGATCGCTAATGTCCCCATAAAAAAACAGTAAAAATATAAATAACAGACTTCAAATGAAATGTGCAGTTTGAAGAATATTGATAACCATTTCAAATCATACAATTCATGTCTTTTGATCTGTACTCGACGAACTAACTTGAAGTTTATTTCATCGCTTTTAATTATAGATGTACATCCTTTAGCTAAATTATCTATCTATATAAATAAAAATGTTAATGTTCGTTTGTTCAAAATATTAAATCTATGAAAGTTTTTCACTGATTGCTTTGAAATTTTCACACAACTTTACATTCGAATACGCGTGTGTTTTCATGTTACCTATATTATGTAGAAGTCACCTGTGAGGAACAGTGCTGTCTGTTGGACGTAAAAGAAACACGTGCTAATGTTTCTCTATCTACAGACAGATTCGGCGGCGGGGTACAGCTGTTCTTCAATAATAAAGTTAGTGTATTGTCAGTTACTCGACTGATACATTTCCCTCAACTAAATTATCTTCAAAGTCAGTTACTTTTAACTTTGTCAGCGCAATACAAAATAAATATGGCGCTACGTATAAAAATGGTTTCCATCAGGTTCTCAGTGACTGTCTAGTTCTAGCAAATCAAGGCTATGAAAATTCTCGCTTGAAAGCATTATTCCGAAGACACGTTTAAGCCACGCCTTACAACAAACTGCAGCGGAAATTGACCCATATCCTTACATGAAAATGATATGAACGAGATATAGGTACATCAGATTTCAGAATGGCTTATTATTAAGAATGTTGCCATGACTGATTTAAAAATAAATCTAGATCCGATATTTTACGATTAATGTGTGTGCTGGTTTGGATAATATTATAAATTGTTCCCATTATTGATTAACATATTGGGTGGGATTATATGCAGCTAATATTATTTAATATACCGCTATTTGCACCTTCGTTCGTGAGAAAATGTATTCGGATGCTGGCTGGCCGCCATTTTTCCATTGTATGCATTGAATGCAAAAATGTAATGGCTTCATTAAAATATTATATATTACGGTTTCATAATAATATGGCGTTGGAATCCTGCTCAGAACATGCTATTAACCAACCAATATACTGTTAACTATGCCTCTCTTCACACTATAAAAAAATACAAATTGAATTAATACAATAATACTAGCGCAGACCTGCGAAAAATCGCTGGATATTATTTTAGGATTTGTGAAGACAAATTTTGTCAATTTTCTTTATAATATTAATTATAATTTATGGTTGACAAATTAGAGAGACGATCAGAAATTTGCATTTCGAGTGAACACCCTTAGTAAATCTAGTTAGTACCTTAGTTACCTAGTAAATAACGCTTTCTTGAAAATGGAATAGTGCTGTCTCTCTCTTGAAAACTAACGAAACAGATTTACTTGTCAAAATTAACCCTAATAAATTTAAACAAAATAAATACACTTTTCAAATATAGAATAAAAAATAAAAATAATTTTCTGTTAAATATATTATGTTTTAGGTACGTCGCTTGTCTGAATTCTTCAAACAATTACATAGTTACAATTTTTAAAATGATACAAATTTGATTTCACGCAGGACAACACGCTAACATACAGGACAGACAACCGAAATTATAATATAATTTTTTTCGTGTCAATATAATCTAATCATATTGTTTGGTGACCGGATAACTCAACAAAATTACAATTCAACACACATTTAAAAAAGTGATATAAAGTCATGAAAAGTGATTAAACAAAAAGTAGGTTAAATAGGTTACTAGGTAATTATTTAACCTAGTTTTTGTTCATAACTTTACATCACTTTTTAAAGGTGTTGAATTGTCATTTTTTCATAAGAATTATCATTTTCAAAATTTCTCATAATCTCTTTACATAAGAATTTTATATTTTATAATTTCTCATTATCTCTTCTCATAAGAATTATATTTTTCATAATCTCTTTCATAAGAATTATTTTTTTATAGTTTCTTATAATCTCTTTTCATAAGAATGATCTTTTTTATTTATTTCTCATTATCTCTTTTTATCAGTATTATCTTTTTCATAATTTCTCATAATCTCTTTCCATAAGAAATATATTTTTTCATATTTCATGATAATAATATAATAAAAATATTAATCATATTTTTTAAAGGAAGATAAAAATTCCCTGCTTACGAATAATGTGCTAATATGTATTTGAATTACTCCAAATACCACCATTATAAGCGGAAATGTTGGAGCAGCTAGCTAACTAACAGCTAGCTGGCTGGCTACCTTCTATCGACCGCCGATGAACTCAACAAATAATATTTCAAGTTGCTTGCACAATACATTTTCAGATTGGAGGAGTAAAAATAGTCAACAGCAACACAAACCCGTCTTTTATTTCTTAACGAACATCTTGAAAAATGGGAGCACTTTGAAGAAGTATAAAAATATGTAAATGAGATCATAACACGAACACGTGTGTCGGTAACCTAATAATGCCGTCGTTACACAAGAAATGATATCGGCTAGCCAAGATCACTCCGAATGACTCAGACCAAAGCGAAGTTTTAAAAAACCTCGGCTAAAGAAACGTCTTAATATTTGAACACAATTTACAGACGAGATAAATAATTGGAGATGAAACGCGAACAAAGAGTGTGAGAAAAGATTAGCTTGTTCGCTTGTCATATGGCTGTTAGATCCAATAGCGGTTTCAAGGTGAACCAGAAGTACTAAGGTACCTAAATTAAAAACGTTAAATTGTTTTCACGAAAATAAATGCTTCAAACCTACACATCTGGCTTGTAAATATTACCTATTTGTTGTGAGGTTTCTTTATTTACCAGTGTGTAAGATTGTGTACAACTGTAACTTGATGGACTAAGTCAATTATTTTCTTCATATTTTGGGTTTAGAAGCTAGTAGTATATAGTATATTATGCTTTCCTAAATATGCCATTTTATTTGATTTTTCCCAACATGAAACGTATGTTGATCAGTTTTTTTTAATTCAAAACCAAGTTTAAACGTTGGTACCATAAAAAAGCTATAAAAATGGTATTACGAAAAATGTGTACATTCTTGGTATACCTTATATCGTAGGTAATAGGCATTAAAATCGATGGACAAACGGAGTCTAGAAACGTTCGATTTCAAGCAAAAATCTGGTTTTTATTTATTTTGTAAATAACTTAATAAAGTGAAACTGTAACAGATAATCTTAACTATAATACTGTATTTAAAACAAGTTGTTTGCTTTATTCGTTCATACATTTCTATTGTGAAAGTTTTTTTTAGTACTTTGCATTTATATTTTTTATTGAGTATTTTTTTAATTTTATTTGTATTCTACTCAAGCGAAGCGATAGGAAAACCTTCAATTTATCTAAAGCATATTTTTTGGTATTCATAATATACACCAATTTATCATATTATACAAATAGTGATTTGGCATTAAGCTTCGCCTTAAAGAAGATATCAACTGATAAAATAAACTATTTGGCTCCTCCCGTACATAATCTATGAAATTGCTAAGTCGACTTGCTCTTGAAAAAGAATTTAATGTTAGCGAAAAGCAGTGTCACAAATGCTTCCTGTTAAACAAAATTATGTTATCATAAATGTTTTTTTAAATATATTTTTATTAAGTTTTTTTTTAAATTGTATTTTACGTAAGTCTTACAAAAGTGAGAAATATTCAGTCAATATATTCGTCAATCTCTTTTTTATCTATTTATTTGTTTACACAGTAGGCATTATCGATAAGTTTTATTTCTAGTAGTTAGTCAGTTAGGGAGTATAAAATTCTTTCCGATGAAGACTAGTTAACTAGTCAATTTCTCCCTAGACTAGGTAACGTGACATTGGCAATAAGCTAGTGGTTTTCAATTAAATATGTATTTAATGATTGATTGATCTAGTCTAGACTGTCCTAAAATGTGATAATATTTCTGATTGGACAGTCGAAAAATTCTTTCAAAAGTTGCATTTTATAATGCTTTCTATACTAAATAAACTAATTATTGAGAAAAATAAATTTCATTTAGGGATTTGACTGTTATTTGGTTGCATCCACACGCATCCAGAATATGAAATCTAGGATGTGAATACTGTAAGAATGCAGAAAATCAAGCGTCTGCTCACATAATTTGTTCTGTTTTAATTGACGGATCAATCGATCAGGTGTGCGGAATGTGTATTTATTGGGGCAATCAATGTTCGGTCAGGGAGTTGGGAGTTGGGAGGGACTGAGGTCTGAAACAAACAACGACCACCTGCACCTCCATAGCCAAGGCATAGCCAGTTAATATACTCAGAATCCCATCACTAATTGGCCCACTTCACTTGGTCGTGTCAGGTGGAATTAATAGCGGTTAAAGTAATTGACTCTGTTTTTCTGGTCCCTTGGTGACATGCTTAATAGGTTCTTGGCATATTTTGTAGCTACCTAAATATTATTTTTGCCAGTCATAAAAACACTGTTATAAAATTCACACCTGTATTTAATTCTATACAAAAATCCGCTGGCGACAGCCAAATTTGACTAAAATTCCGATTGTAAGGATTGGAAAGGGAGAATGAATTTATGTTTTAAAATAATTCGAATTGAGATGAGACTGAGAAGAGATGGAATTCTACATAAAACTTGATGGGAGGGTATAATTGTTAGGAATGGGCAACCAAAAATATATACAATATTATCATTTTACAGGGGTGTCCGGGGGAAAAGTGCGCTCACTTCGGGAGTGGATTTTACATGATGGTAGAAGTAAAAAATATAAATAAGTTTTTCGAAATTCTAAAGTTTATTTTCCCATACACAGACATTTTTCCACAGAAGAATAATTATTTTTCCGGTACACTTTTTCAACAATTCAACTTTTTAACATAAAAAACTACCTTAAAACGTTTGCTTGTAATATGTAGAATTACCCTACGAAGTTACCGTACATTTCACTCGGACACCTGTATAATACGAGCTTGCATTTTTAAAGGGTGACAATTAATGAGCAATTTGCATTCGAACAATTATTGTGGAATTATATTGTTTTAGTAGTTAAATATAAGTTAGTCAGTTAGGGAGGGACTACAACATTCTTTCCGATGAAGTGAAGTTCTCCCGAGACTAGTTTTAATAAGATGAAATGGGAATTGATAGAATAACGATTTTGCTAGAATAGCTCTTTAGTCAAGAAATAGTGGACTCCCGTTTTACACTGTTTGTTGAAAAAATCGAAATTCCAACATTTTCTGTTTTCACAGCAAATCTTCGAATCGAATTTTCCACTCGGTATCGAAAGACAGTGAGACAATTCTCTTACAAAATTTGAATTCAATTTAATTCGATTGGCACACCTAGCTTCAATTCCGTCTACAGATCTTAGATACCAAGAAATGCATGGTCCTACCATCGAGAGCGTCGTTGTAACCTCCCATTCCGTTACATACTTCGTTTATGAGAAGGAGCGAGAAAGGTTACAACTGATCTTAGAGGTTTGACTATACTCGTACATCCCACAGCACACGCCGCGTCCATCATTACAGAAAACCAATTTGAAATTCATCGTGCTATTAAATAATAATGTGCAGGAATGATTCACTAATATTGTGAAGAGATCTTTCATCTTTACGATTAGTTCGGAACCAAACAAAAAACACATGTCTTTGTAATAAAATATTGCAAAATAATCATCGTGTATTCATGTAGCACGTACGTAGGTACTCTTTAATTGTTATTAAATATTTTAATAATGTTAAGATTTCCTTATGGGGAAACTGCATAATAATCCGATGACTAAACCCATCTACTCATTTATCCACTATTTATTTATCATTTAAAACAGTCAGGTACCTACTGTAAGATAAACAAATCTGAAAGATAGATATTTCTGAATTACGAATACTGTCTTGATTTAATTTAATCGCATGATTAAAAGCTGTAATTTGTATAGGTACTTTGCTAGTCCTGGACAAAATTAAAAGCGCCAAAATGAAATGGACAACGAAACACATTTTTGCGATTTTTTGTTATAAGAGCTATGGAAAGATTGGTGGTTTTTTCAGGATTGGATATAGCATAATTTCAGATTTTAAAACGGAATTGAAAATTTGCGATGCAACATTCCGGACTCTTCATAGGTAAGCTAAAGAAGATTCCGACTTAATGATGAATCAGATTGAAGGAGAAAATATGAATTTTTGGTGAAATGTACACGTGACAACGGCTTAACTATGAAATAGCCCGGTCATTTTTTGGAAATGTGTCAATATGTTGCCGTTACGTTCATGAGGTTTCAGAGTGGTTTATTTATGCGTTCATGGATCAGCTAGAAGAGTTTTCGAATTATTCATCGTTTAACGGTCTCCTCAGGTTGGCCATTAGAATAGTTAAGGTTGACTTAGGTTTCAAATTTCAAACTCTCGTATAGCGAAATTAGCTTCTGAATGACGGTTTAAAGTTTTCTAAATATCGTTGTCATGTGGCTAAACCGTGGCTTAACGATGAAACAGTCCGGACATGTGTTACTTTCATGGATATTGGCAAGGGGAGCTTCCGAATGATTGATGGTTTGACGGTTGCTTCAGGTCGGAGATAAGGATAGTGCGATAAGCTGTTGGTTGGTTGGTTGCTTCAGGTCGGAGATAAGGATAGTGCGATGAGCTGTTGGTTGGTTGGTTGCTACAGGTCGGAGATTAGGATAGTGCGATGGGCTGTTGGTTGGTTGGTTAAGCAATGATTGCCGAAAAAGCAGATTCCAGCCGCTGTTGCCGCTGCGTTGGTCGGTGGTTCGGTTGGCTGCGTTTAAATTCTCTTATTGCGACCGGTTTATCTAAATGCTAAATAGGTACGGCGGGCTATATTGCCAAAGGTTGTTCAACCGGGGGCCGTCAAAATACCTAATTATTCGATCATAAAGTTGGTATGTATTAGCCTACCTACAATATAAAGTACTTTGTTCTTGTAGTTAGGTACGCCGCTTTTTATGTGAATACATCTAAAGAGTTCTAACTGCTCCCAATTGTCAAGAGGCAGTAGGACTATGGCATCATGAAGTGGGAGAGGGAAGGAGATGGAGGAGAGGAAGGTTGGGAAGTACCTGGATATTCATACCTGGCCACCAAAAACAATTTCAAACCATATTTCAAGCAAATTTTCGATTATAGATGGTGGTTTTTCACCAGGGCGATACTGAGAGTATCTACCACTCTGGAACGTGCCGCAAATGTACAAAATGTTACTGCTTTGTTGCGACCTCTCCCCCTTTCTCTCAAACTAAGCGTGTAACAGAAAAAGAGGCTACAATGGAGCTCTCAGCGGCTGAAAAAACCAATCAAATTATATTTTTTACACTTTTTTCCAATAGAATTATTGCTGTTTATAATTAATAACTAATTTATTTATTTATTTTTATTTAAACGCCCATTGGGCTTTTACATACATTGTTATTAGTGTTATTACATTAACTATGTGACATTGAAAAGTTTACGTACATATATAAATAAATATAAATAAAATAGTTATTATATCTGTAGTACATAAATGTTTTACAAATAATACAGAATACCATTATGGAGAACAGTTTTTTTTTTTCTTTTTTTACTTACTTAGAAAAATAAATGGATTGAAATTAATCAGCATTTATAGGGACTTAAAATCATATTCGAATTGTTATTTAAATTACAATATTAATTTGTAAAACATATATATTAAAGTTAAAAAGTCATAAAAGAAAAGAGTGAAAAAACAGAAGCTAAAAAATGGGTTTTTTACTATGGAGTGGAGAAGTCATACATTTCAGCAAAGTGTTTATGTAAATTTCGTTTGAGCACTGCTACGGAATCTCTAAATATATCAACAACATTACCAAATTTATTACCAAAATTTTGTATTCGATTTAACGATATGTGCGCATGATAATTAGATTTGAAATTGTTACAGAAAAAGGTGGAATTTTGTCTCGTGTTTTTGGAAGGTACAAATAATTTTATTGTGGCAAGAATTTCAGGGCTGTCGATTCTATAATTAATAATTTTATTTAGTAGAACGAGGTCGGAGATAATTCGCCTATCTGATAGCGTAATCAAATTTAGTTGATGCATGAGTTGGATATAATTTATATTTTGGATTGGAATATTTAGTTTAAAGTTAATAAATCTTAAAAATTTGTGTTGTACCCTTTCAATATTGTTGGAATGTACTTTATAAAACGGGGACCAAATAGGCGAATTATACTCTACTTGACTTCTTACTAAAGATGTGTACAGTGTGTTCAAACATTCTAGTGACTTGAAGTCACATGCGGTTCTACATATAAACCCAAGCATTTTTAGGGCTTTATTTGTGATTTCATTTATATGCGGATTGAATGTTAACTGTTCATCAAATATAACACCCAAGTCCCTGATTTGAGTGACAGCTGTCAATTTTACATTATTAAGCGAATATTCATAAATTGTATGATTTCGTATTTTACAAAAACGAATGACCTGACATTTTTTAATATTAAGAAACAGAGAGTTGATGATGCACCAACGATATAGTTTATTTAAATTAAGTTGCAAAGTATAACAATCGTCTAAACTGCGTATTGTTTTATATATTTTCAAATCATCTGCGAAAAGAAGAACTTCTACATCTTTAAATATGCTAACAATATCATTAATAAATAACAAAAAAAGAATTGGTCCCAGGTGAGACCCCTGAGGGACCCCACTTGTGGCTTCGAAAATGTAAGATTCCACAGATTTTATTTTGACACATAGCTCTCTTTTACTAAGATAACTTTCAATCCAACTTAACAGATTACCCTTGATACCCAACATACTTAATTTTTGTACAAGGATATGTCGCCTAACTTTGTCAAATGCTTTGGAAAAATCAGTATATATTGAATCCACTTGATGCTTCAAGGCAAGAGAATCAGTTATGTAATTTTCGTATATGATCAAGTTACTTAGGGTGGATTTACCTGTGATAAAGCCATGCTGGTTGGGTACAATAATATTATTAATTTGTTTACATATTACATCTAGGACTAACGATTCAAATAGTTTGGGAATAGCGGACAATATACATATTGGTCTGTAGTTCGATACATCGCTTTTATCTCCCTTTTTATGAATAGGCGTAAGATAGCTTTTTTTCCACTGTTTTGGAAAACACCCTGACCACAAAGACTTATTAAATAGTAAAAATAATGGATAAGTCAAACTGCGAACACAAGATTTTAAATATATTGGAGGGAAACCATCCGGTCCAGCGGATTTATTAGTATCTAATGCTTTTATAGCCTTTTCTATAGCGTTTATTTCAATAAAACAATGGTTTAGGTTAAGTGATTCTTCAAGTGATATATCATTTGGGATTTCATTATCGGTAATATTATCATCATAAACACTTTTGAATAAATCTGCAAAAAGATTGACAATGCCTTCGGTAGTATCCGCACAATTGTTATTCAGATACATAATATTTGGTAAACTACCATCATTTTTACGCTGAGCATTAGAAAAGTTCCACAATTTTTTAACATTATCATGAACCTCCATTTCTATTAAACTAATATAATCATTATAACATTTTTTAGACAATTCTTTGCACTGCTTTCTTATGTTAGTAAACATTATATAATCATCGACGTTTCTAGATTGCTTATATATTCGGTGAGTTTGTTTTTTAGTATAAATCAATTCTTTTAATTCTTTTGAAAACCATGTAGGGTAAAGGGATGCAATAAAATTAACTTTTGGAACATGACGTTCTTTTGAAGTGTTTAGGATTGAATAAAATTGTTGGACTTGATTCACAATATTGTTTTCATCTTCTAGAAATGACCAGTCTATATGGTCAAGATAATCAATTATATTTGGGTAGTCAGCTTTTTTAAAATTGTACGATGAAGTTTTTAATTTCTGCAATTTTCTAGACTCATTTGTGATAATAATATCTAACGCGGGATGGTGTTGGTCTAAAGGTAACAACAATTCATCCGATTGTTCTACCACTGTACTTAAGTCACTAGAAAATACTAGGTCAAGCATTCGGTTATAAGAATTATGCACTTTATTTAACTGTTTTAGTCCTAGGAAAAAAGACATATCAAGCATTTCCTTAGATTTGACACACTGCACTTCTGTTTCGTTAATAATCACTTCATTGTTCTTATCGAAAGACCAGTCGATTTTCGGAAGATTGTAGTCGCCTACAATTATAAATTTGGCTTTAGGATATTTATATTTTAGTGTTTCTACATCCTCGATGTGGTTCTTGTATATTTGCAGATCTGACATTGGTGGAATATAAGTACAAGCGATAATGATTTTTGTGGATGAAATATTTAGCATTACAAACATCTGTTCAACGCTTTTGTGTTTAACTGGCAATTTTTTAGATGAAATGTTTTTAGATATGCACACCATTACACCTCCTCCTTTTGATTTGTTGCTTGTAATGGGGTCACGGTCAAGACGATAGATGTTGTATTTATTGAGACCTAATTCCGATGAATTGATGTCCTCATTTAACCATGTTTCTGTTAATAACAAAATATCATGTGGGAATGTGGGAGAAGTTATTTTAAGATGTTGTAATTTAGTTCTCATTCCGCGGACATTTTGGTAGTACCCAAACAATTTTAGGTGCTGTTTAAGTTTTTTGGCACGTTTTTTATTATTTTTGGAACAGAGTTTATGTACTTAATTGTTATGTTTGTTTCCCCTTCCGCTTTTCTCGTTTCAAACTCTTTCCAAACATCCGTCATTTGTTTCCTTTGCAGCTCCGTGAGATCTTGTTTAACTTTGATGCCATTTTTCAGTTTATATTTATTTATGATTATTTGCTTAGCTTGATATGAATCTTGGAGTTCTACTTTTATTGGCCTGATCTTGTCAGTTTTTCTTACGCCAAGCCTATATATTTTAGAAATATTTATCTGTAGTGTATCATCGATAATTTTCAACGTTGAAAATACTTTGTTGTTGTCATCAGATATCCTGTTGGTTTGATTCTCGTCTCTACTTTCAGGTACGTTCAGCAGAATTAGATTTTTCGAACGTAAATTCCTTTCTGTTATCTCGGTAATTGCGTCACATATTTCCATTGAAGTAGATTGAGTAGTTCCAGTTATTGCAGGTTGGTTATTAATAATATTTTTGTATGCGGATAGTTCACCCTCCATAGTCCCCATCTTCACTGCCATCTGTCCCGCGACGCCCAGTAACTCGGTAGTTTTTGGCATTATTTTTGCAAGTTGTTCTTTATTGAAAATAGTTCTTTTACGAACTAATAATAATTAGTTCGTAACTATGCACCTTCTAGTAGGTTTTGTCATAAAATATATGACTAAGCCTATATTAGGTACATTATGAATCATAAGGGACCTTTAGCGATCAAGAATAGTTATTGTTCAAATCTTTCCATTTGAAAATAATGACGCGTTATCATTATTTTGCGGTCACTTTCAATTTAACACGATCTAATTTGCTGTCTTATCAAGTCTGCTTGAAAGTAATGCTAGTGTAGTTCCCATTTTCCACTTTACTGTAAGGAAAAATAATGGCCAGATAACTGAAATTAAAAGTTATATTCACAATTATTATTAGTTTTGCCAAGTAAAATCAAATCAAAGAAGTTAAAGCAAATAATAAATCATTCCGGTTTGTTTAGACAAATAGACGGCTTAAATTAAAATTGTACTGTTTTTGTCACACAAATAACTGTGCGACATGACCGTCATCAACATGTTCTCAGTCAGGTACCATTATTTACACTGTATTGTTTACTCCACAAATAATAGTTTTCAAAATATTTACTTACATTTTTAAGACTCCCTCAAACCTGTAATACATAACTGTAGATCTGATCGTATTAAGGCTTCGTAGTGAGAGTTCAAAAAGAAGAAGAAGACGGTTTGAAAGGGAAATTTGTAAATAAGAATGTTAGAGGGAGCGCGCTATTATTTAAAAACAACGCTTAATATTAATAAGTATAACCAAAAATATTTAAATAAAGCATGACTTATTTAAAATAGATCTCTCTCGACACATGTCTTAAGTAGCATTTAAAGAAACACTGTGAATTTTTCATGCCTATGTAGATATAACATGTTAAATAACAGAATCGATCAAGAGATCGATAAAGCTCTATGTCGGTACGGTATTGACGAAATCCGTCATCTATGGTCAGTTAGCGATATTTGCAAGCACGGTCAGAATACGATTCCGACAGTCGGTAGACAAAAGCCGCTGCTTTTAGCAAATATTCTCCAAGGTATAAGTAGAGATGGCAAAATTTAGCATTAATTTTCAGATTTTTTAGATTGCAATTAACAATTAACAATTGGAAATTTAGCGTTTTATAGCATTTTGAGGCATAATTTAGCGTTTTGTAGCAAAATAGAAAAAAGGAATTTAATGAAAGTTTTTAGCGCATATTTTAAGTATTTTTGGTAAAATATATGTTTAACCTTCATTTGCAAGTATTTTCATGTGAAAGATTATAAATAATTATTTTTTATATTAAATTAATAAGGAAGGAAACTCTAAGTACGGGTCGAACACAAACACAACAAATGCAGATTGCGATTAACATCAATAGGCGTCATTTATTTCGCACAATTTGTGTAATGTCAAAAAGCAATTTTAGCCTACAGTACAAAAATATTAAATATTTACACATAAAATAGTAACAAAATTATAAAAAATCGTAATGTAAATATCGATTTTTTGAAATTCTCACATATTATTTTAATACCCGGTATTTTCGGGAAATTCGCGCCTATTTCGCTAAATAGAATAATTTAGCTGAAATACGGCCAAAATCACGTTTTTCGCGTTAATTCGCGAAATACAAATCACTGGAAACACTTTCAAATGTCTTGAAACGCAAAGAAAACTTATAAATGGCCTTTTTTCGAAACATAAATATTTTTTCGCGTTTTTAGTTAAAACGTAATTTTGCCATCTCTAGGTATAAGCTGTCAATATGAAAAACTTTTTAATTTTTAATAATTTCGTTCGTTATGCAAAATACCTGACTTATTACTGAATGGGGGGTGAACTAACTAAGCTCTAAGAAATGAAAGAAATTGTATGCACGATCCACAGGCTTAATTAAATCATCTAAGACGCGATAAGTTGATTACGTTTCAGCATCGAGAAACAAAAGTTGTTAGTTATAATGACTAATGACCTCATGAACTAATTAACTCCCTTTTTAGTGTCAAAGTACGATTACATGCGGACTGCCAATATTTATTAAAGTTACTATTTGTTACAATTCGACACTATCAATTTATTAGTATTTTTAACTTTTACGTAGCCGTCAGACGTTTAGGAATGTCAATTCATGGAGAAATGTGCCAGTGTTGCCAGCGTATATCTACTTCTCATTTATTCCGTTATCAACATCGGTCTGGGTATCAACAGCGCGACCGTACTCGAGAAATCTGTATAAAATCATCGGTAGTTACACCTATCGACCCGATATTGTAGAGTTTCGATTTCCCTGTGCTAGACCCCAGATGTGTTTTTTGTAATTTTGGAAGCATACTTTGTGATTTTTTTTTCTATCAAGGGAATTTCATACAATTACTTTTTGAATTCGGAAAATATATAGAGATTATCTTAAAAAATAACATATATTTTTAAGAGCTTTTATGTTAAAATTCTTCAAGGGTGATACGTTATAAATCGGTAGAAATTCGGAATGCGGTAATTTTAAAAGTAATGATATTTCTAAAACTTGACCGAAAACAATGGCGCCCAGTGATCAACAAATAATTTTCACAATTGCATTACTTTCCAGCGTTCATAATATATCTTTGTATTTTTCTCTCATAAGAAGGTCTCAGTAACAAATCGAAGTATTAAATCAGATTGATAATGGAAAGTTTAAAAAATGCACCTTATGATTCACACTGTTATATTGACACTCTAGTGTGATATAATTTTTAGTTTTGCTGAAAAGTCAAACAGATGTTGGCCGATCAAATCATTCATTCTCCAGTCCTTCATTTCCGTTTTACCGTTTTCTGTCTTGATTGATCGGTACTAGCGGAACTGGGAAACGTTCTTTGAATACTGATTCGGGAATTCAGAATAGTCGATAATAATAATAATAATCAATGGAACTGGGAAACGTTCTTTGAATACTGATTCGGGAATTCAAAATAGTCGATAATAATAATAATCAATAGTGAACTGGACTGCAAGGCTGGAATAATTGAAACACATTCTGAAATGGTTCCAACTGGTTACAACGTCATTATGACATAGAACCTGCCAATGTCTGGTAAGACGTCTATCACCAATGTCACAGCCGCCGAAAGAATAAAAACGAACATCTGGTTTTGGAGGCAAATCGAAAATGACACATTTAAAATCGTTACAGAAAATTTATTCGTCAATATAAAAATAAAGTAGAATACCTTTATCATCGTAATTTTGTTCTTCATTTTTTTCGAGGATAAAAAAGTGAAAATACCCTATTAGCGGGTACAAAGGGTGTGCATGAATTTTGGTTATCTCTAATAATTCAATCGTGTTTATTTGCGCTTTCTTTTCAGCATTTTTTCAAAATTATTGTACCTACCTGCCTGAAGAAAGTTTGAAAAAGAATTGTCTTTGAGATAGTGACATTTCTTTGAACAAATCGTCTAACTCCTCGAATAAAAAAATGTTACGTCAAATATTTGTAAATAGGTATTTACTTAAGTAACTACTTACAAATCTTATGATTTCAGAGGAAATTATGGTTTTCATTTATTAAATAAGAGAAAATTAGAGATATACTTTTTTGGACGTGCATGTCACCCAGGTAGGTTCAAACTATAACGTTATTACAGTTAACGTCATAGAACGTTATAGGTACTTCATTATTATACAAGCAGTAGACACGCAACGCTTTTGTTATCTATCGAACAATGTGTCTCAGTCATTGTTCTGTGTTCATGAATTCATGCCTTGTTGGTGAACAGTGATCATTAAGCTTCTGTTTTATTGACCGGTGCCAGAATCAATCATGCAAATATGAAACTGAATTGATTCATGGTACTTACCGGAATACAAAAGCAAATAACTAATATCTCGACATTACAACAGGAAAATTTATAGGTGTGGTAATTAATAATAATATTCTATTTTTTTCTTAACCCCTAACGTGCCTAGGAGAAAACATCCATCGTGGATTGGAAGCTCGAAGCTTCGATTTAATGGTTTTTTGAACCTTAAAATATGCTCCTAAAGCATTAAAATATATTTACACAAAGTCCATCGGGGCACCTATTTTTTTCACC
Source organism: Hesperophylax consimilis (assembly GCF_061612785.1). Taxonomy (NCBI): domain Eukaryota; kingdom Metazoa; phylum Arthropoda; class Insecta; order Trichoptera; family Limnephilidae; genus Hesperophylax; species Hesperophylax consimilis. Next base: position 17,613,261 of record NC_142845.1, read on the forward strand.
TAATTTTCGGCGTCCTATCATCTATAACTCTTCATTCATGTCTAGCCCATCGCAGTCTTTGGGGCCTACAGAACCTTATAGTGGTTTTCAATTTGAAAAATCAAATACTAAGGTCTACTAGACTCGTTGTTAAGCAACAACCTTTTCGGTCTTCATTTAAATGTCATCATCAAACTGCATCGGTTTTGGCTGGAACTCAAAGGCGATAATTATTATACTTGGTTTCCTTACTTTTGATGAAGGTTTTTTTTAACGATTTTCAATTCGCATCACGTCATGTGCGCACCGTTCACGCTTGGTGCCAACTTCAACACACACGCGATAAATAGAAACGAAACATATTGAGAGGCAGTGTGTTGATTAAACTTGACCTTGACGGGTACACTCGCACGGGGGAGACGGAATGTGTGCGGCCGTCGTTATTTCACCGCTGTCCGCTGTTAGCTGCTTGCTACAGTGCCATAGGAATAAAGGATAGACCATACTTTAGTTTCAGCTGTGGGCGGCGAGGAGGGATCGATTCTGCTGTCATATAAACACTAAACAGATAAAACATAATGATCGGACACTAGGGAATGGTTAAAGAAAGTAGGTGGGAACAGGGATTCAAAATAATAATAATAATATAGGTTGGTACCAATTAGAACAAGCAATTTTAAAAATGTTGTCATTTAGTACCTACCCAGTTAGGCGATGATCTCATTGTCTATGGTCAACGAATAGATTCAATAGATTGGCATTGTGGCGATTGTGGGTAGGTAGGTATCTACTCAAATAAACACAACAGCTCGACGGGAACAATACATTGTATCGCTGTGTACATTACTTTAAAGGCATAATATTGTGTTCTTAACTATTTTCTATTATCTCAATGTTAAGATTTATTAGCACACAAAAGCAGTATTGTGTGCAAACTATTTCTGGAAGAAAAACAAAATGTAACACATGTGTCTCACATTTTTTTAGAATGCGTCTTCGTAAACTGCTCATTTATGAAATATGTTAGTTTGTATACATAAATATTAGCGTAGAATAACAATATATATTTGATCAAGTTTTACCGATGAAATGTGACATACTGTAAGTATGAAGGACGATTTACTTATTTGTTAGGAATGTACATTTTGTATACAGGGTGTTAAGTGACGTAATTGACTAACTTTAACCAGTGATTCCTGATATTATTTGAAATAAAAAAAATGTAAATGAAATTTTAGTAGGTATCCGGTGACTTTATACCGGTGATTTTAGTCAATGTCTTTGCTCTAAGACATCGATATAAATATATAAAGAAGAGGCGGCCTGGCTTTGTTTTTATGTATGGGACGTACCTACTTGACTTACTTTAACCAGTAATTCCTGACATTATTTGAAATTTAAAAAAAAAAGTAAATGAAATTTTGGTATCCGGTGACTTTATACCGGTGATTTTAGTCAATGTCTTGACTCTAAGACATCGATATAAATATACCTATAAAGAAGAGGCGGCCTGGCTTTGTTTTTATATAAGGGACGTACTTGACTTACTTTAACCAGTGATTCCTGACATTATTTGAAATTTAATTTTTTTTAATGAAATTTTGGTATCCGGTGACTTTATACCGGTGATTTTAGCCAATGTCTTGGCTCTAAGACATCGATATAAATATACATATAAAGAAGAGGCGGCCTGGCTTTGTTTTTATACATCTTAAGTTTTATTCCGAGATAAATTAAATTTTCCACACTTGACCTTCAAAAACAAAAGGAAGGTCACTGTCGATAAACCCTACGTAAAACCCGGGCAACGCCGGGGACTACAGCGAGTTACGAATAAGCTTATTTTGTATCTAGGTACAATAAACTCGTAACAAATACATAGAGTGATTGTGAGAAAGAGAACTGAAAAGTTAAGAGTAACTGTAAACAGATTTAGAACGAGAAGTAAGTAGTAAAGAGCGATTTAGATATATTTTTCACACGATCGGAGTTACTGGAATTCGCGCTGGTGGCCTTTTCATTGCCATATGGATAATACTAAAGTGTTCTACGTGTGGGGTTGTTTTTCCACCCGCTCCAAAGGTCGTTCGTAATCAATACTCTTGCAGCGCTGGCGACGAACGAACAATGAAATTTTACTACATAAACCTTCCAATTTGTTCAGGTAGGAACATGTTTATATCAATAAATATGACTCACTGCGACCGAGTGGTATGCGAATACTTACGTATGCACCACAGACCACACTATAAGCGCGCTATATTTGCGTAGCTTGGCCTTTTCACCATATCGCTCACCATAAATTCCCATTGGTAGTGTACGGCGAGCGATACGCTGAAATAAGCCAAGCCATGATGCGTACAGCGTAATGCGTCTTTATGCTTATTTATACGATAATAAATAATAACTGTTTTCCGATGGCAACACCATGGCGAAATGCTTCAAACTTTTATAAAGTTTTTTTCTTTTGTCGTGGAAAACAAAACACTCATTACAAAGTAGGTACCTACAGTATTATTTCTGAAGAGTTTTTTATGCTAATCGGGCTTTTTAGGGTAGTTATACTATAATGTAGGTATGTTGTTGCTAGATTAACAGATTTTTTCAAATATCCAGCCTGGGATAACACCCACACGTTGGGGTTTCAACCACAAAAATCTCGGATATTAAAAAAATTAAGAAATTTATTAAGTATTAAAACCATGGCCGTAGATTCATAATTATCATTATACTAACGTAGAGACATTAAAAACTAATGTTTTATGATAGAAATCACCTTCAGCTAGATATTACCTACTGTAAAATCAATAAAAACATTAAAAATAAAGAGAAAAAACACATTCCAGATACGAGCACCTACTCAAATCCATTTAAATCAACTATTAAAAAATGTATTCGAAGAACAATTTTAACTAGGTCGGTACTTATGTACCCGATAAAAAATATTATTCGTAGTTTCCCGCGGTTACCCGTCACACCGGTCCTGGATTTTCATTTAAAAAATCTATCTAAAAATATACAAAAATTTACGCAATATTGGTAGTAAAATTATCCGGATTCCGAATCTAAATATAAATATGTCCACATACAAAGAAAACAAACGGCATAATTTTACAGTTAGATTCCAATACGATTATACTGAGATGACATCAGATATTTTCTTAGATGTTCAACATGATATTAATTTCGTAAATAATTTAAAATCTAAAATAAATCTGTCCACTACCAACTACAACTATTTGAAACCACGGCGAGTTAGTTCACGGAACGAGCCCACGATTACGTTTAGTAGGTACCTACTTTTAACAGGCAGGAATTTGAAGTCGCATTTCAAGATGTTAGTTAATTGACATAAATTGTTAACTGGAGAATTTAAACCTCCGCAATGGTCAGAAATGCGCTTATGTGGGTGTCATTCTGTGTTTATAACTACTCTGGCACAAATTCCTTGCAGGCGTAATGGAGGTATGGAACGTTCCTGTTGATTATGAAATCCCTACAACTTTTACTTGGCCTGTCTTTGTTAAAGTTTTCTGTCACGTTACTTGATTGAATGGAAGTATAAAGTACATGGATATAGGATGTTCGGGAAGTGAATGTTTTAATATTTATCAAATGTATTTTTTATTAGAATAGTGGTTTAAACAAAGTTAATTATGGCTATTTAATTAAAGTGAAGCCGCAAAGTGAATTTACAATAATTATTATTCAAGAGATTTTTTAATATTAACTGAAGTTCCCAGCGTTGCTCGGGATTTACGAAATTTATGAAGGTTTAATGAAATCAGACGTAGATGTGACCTTTCTCTTGTTTTGAAGGTCATATCTGCAAATATTCATCATTCAATATTTTTTAATTGGTCATAAGTCATAATATGTTGCTGTTTTCGATCAAAACTTATTTCAATGTTTTGGACAAGGATAGATAATATATATTATTTATTTATTGTAGCTAGTGCTATACAATTTACAAAACAGGTTTCGGTAATTATTCGGGATCGCTGTCCACGCTTGTAAATGGCTGTCATTCCTTTCAACGAAAGAGAATTTATATTTAATTTAATTTAAAATTAGATTGTTAAAATTAAAAATTTCCCAGATGCAGATAATTGTCATTTTAGTAATTAAGGTAAATCAAAAGTATTATTTAAAAAAATATATATTTAGCATGGCCAGCGATCCCGAATTTACCTAGGTTTGTAACTAAAAAAAAAAAAATAATTTGGTCGTTACAAAAATCATGTTTTTAACCAAGGAGGTAAATGATGGCCACATTTTTTTATATTTTAAATCCCGAAAACCCCTTTTCACTTGCTGTGGTGCATATATATGGGAGAATCTTACAAAACAACTATTATATTCCTTAATAATAATAGTAACACAGTATTTATATAGCGTAATTTAGTGTCATTCCACTTCAAGTGCATCCTTACAGAATTCATAGCAAAAATTTACGAGTCACGGGGTATTTTTTAAAAAGTAAGATAAACATTCCCGGGTTATGAATCTCCTACTCCGTGATCGAGGACTTAACCAGCCGAGGAATTGAATGCACTACGCCTGGGTGGGACCCAAACGCAATGTCAACTCACCCATTGACTAGTTGATTCGGTTTACCTAAGTTGTGTTTTAGTATTTCCATATGTTTTACTTTAGTTAATAATATAAAATACTGATTAAAAAAACTGATTATTCTTTCAGCAGAATTTTCTGAGAAATTTCACTGCGGTGCAATTTCTAAATAATCGATTCTTGCAATGTTTACGTTGGAGTTGAATTTATTAGCTGACTGTCGGGTTTCAATTGTTTTTCCAATAATGCTTTGTATTCTCTATTTTATTATTTTTGCTGATTCGTTGTCGTTGATACAACAAATATAAATTATAGAAAATATTCATAATAATATTGTAATTACAAGCCCAACTTTGTACATTACGTTTTCAATGAATAATTAATGTCATGGATTAACGTCATTAATGAAATGGATTGAGGTGTGAATTTATTTTGAAACATTGTCTTGCCAATTAGAGATCTGTTGCAGCCTCTCTTTCTTTCGTTGTCTGTGAGAAAGAGGAAGAGGTTACAATGGAGCTATCAGCGGTGCATTAGCAACTAAATTACTACGCAATCTTTTGGGTCTGATTGCAACATAAATTGTCATAAACCTTGATATTATAAAAATAATGTATTTCAAACAAGTTCATGGAAATTTATGTATTCCAAAAGACGCCACTGATTATTAACATTAGCGGCAAGAAAAATCTAAAATATTTACGAGTACGAAATCAAGGCAATAATAAAAATAAATTGTAGAGTAAATAATATTTTAAATGTCGGTACTTACCTACATTGCAGATGGTAATCAGATTTATTTTTTAAAAAAAGTTCCAAATATGATTCCGATATTCACTTTATTTTGAACTTTCAAAGTATTAACAAACATTCCAAATTTAAACCTAATGAAAACTTATTAAAAACATGATATTATGTATAATAATGCGAAATCATTTTCGATCAAAAAAGGGTGGTAGGTTCTGGGGGTCAGTGTTTTTGAAGATTTGCGGACATATGAATCCATCCCTCCCACTGCGGTGCAAGATTGATGGGTTGAGAGAGTCTGGCTGGAGAGGTCAATTGGCCTCCGTCAGCTGGCCTCTCCCAATTTGGCTCGCCACGTAGCTGGTGGGCAAACGTAGACCAGAACAAACATCACCTCACCAACTCGGGCACCCCTGCTAAGTCGGTGATACCCGTACCCGCCTCCAAAAATAAAAAATGATTTTATAAAAAAAGCATTCTAAATTTAATTTTATAAAAAATGTGTTTTAATGTAACTTTCTCTAGGAGTTTTTAAAAGTATTTTAAATTTAAACTTCTTTAAAAATATGTTCTAATGTAACCTTCTCTCTAGGAGTTGACAAAAGGTTGTTTTTTAATTAGTTTCAATGGCAAAATTTTGTAAAAGGTGTAGGTATCTAATCTAAATTTATGTCTTATCCTAATGTAACTATCTCTTTAGGAGCTTTCAAAAGTTTCGGCGAGAAGACGGCGTCCCTCTTTGAGCGCAAGAAGAAGGATGCTGGTGACCTGGCCGCCCAGAAGGTGCAGGAGGCCTCCGCCATAGTGGAGGGGCAGGCCCAGAAGGCCGGGGAGCTCATCCAGTCCACCAAGAGCGATGCTGAGAAGGCGGCAGTGGGTGCTGTCACCTCAGGTACTTAACTATACTATGTATATATGTTTTTTAGAATGATTACATTTACAGCACCTACTTTCAGTCAGACCATCGCAGTCTTCTAAACTTACTGTATTGTAGAAATTTTTAATCGCAATTCAACGAGTGAATTATTGAATTATTATGTTCACTTGGCCAATGGTCACCCCTCATTAGAGTCTAGCAATAATACCGGTTTTCCTACCAGACTTCTACGAGAAGTTAGGTAGGTACTGTATTTCTAACTTCACTCCGCGTCACAAAAATTGCACCAATTGCAAAATTTTACGAGACTATAAAGTGATCGTCTCTTTTGGATTTACAGCATCGTCGCCCTGATCCACACCTCCTGATGAAGCCACCAGTCTCTCGAAAGCGTTTGAAAGCCTGTCTAACAGCAAAACGGCTTAAGTTATGTTACCGAGCAAAATCACAATGTCGCATCCTTGATTGCAGTATTGCATTGATGTATTATCAGTATTGCCACCACTTGAGCGGCTTCATCAGCAGTTGCATCTATTTTAAGGGGTTATTTTCTAGTAATGATTCACATGTGTCTTCTTTAACATTCGGATAGAGAATGACCTACATTTGACTTAAACTGCCCCTTTTATAGCCCAGGAAGATGACACAAGTTTTGGTACCTTCAAAGAGTATGCGCAACATTTTTTTAATGTTCCAAACTCGGAAAATTTGTATTGTTTATGAAATAGTACTATTGTCTATTATAGGTCATTAAATGTACTTTCAATTGATATCAATATTGTTTGGGTTAGATGTATTAGCTTGGGAAAAGTTAAACTTGAAACTTATTTTCGAAGATGTACGATTTTTGTGACGCCGAGTGTAGATCTATGATAAAAATTGAATTTTGAAGTCTATGATAAAAATGTATGATATTTAAAAAAACTTCAACTTGCATAATATAGTCTAATTTTTTGACAGTTATTTGTTAGGTTAAAAGCCCATGATGGAAATTACATTACACTTGAATCAAATACCCCATAATGTTAATAATGCTTCCAACTTACTGACATTTCCCATATATTTTGATGGCAACATGCTACACTGGCGCCTCCTGGCGGCATGAGTTATGCGTCTTGGTTTCCTTTCATACATTTTAATAGATTCTATATGAAATATATTCTTTATTTTACCTTAATAAATATTAGAATCGAAGAAAAAAAAAGGTACCTAACCCTAAATGCGACCGTACTCCTGTTTATGCTCAAAATATTAAAGCAGCTAATCACAGTCTTGATGGTTTAGAAAGGTAATAAAATATTTTATAAATAAATATAATAATTCTTTTTAGGTAAGCATTAATGGGGACGAATTAATATTAAGGGGAATTTATTATTTTTGTAATTAATTATTAATTCAATTCAACTTTGTTGTTTGTAATTATTACATCCGTAAACTTCACACAGAACCTACTGGGACATATTCATATATTTTTTTTCAATATTGAATAAAATAAAATTATAGAGCGCAAAACACCGTACTACATAAGTTCAATTTACCGCCATTGAAAGGAATGTCAACGCCAATATGCTACACTAGCGCCTCTAGCGACCAGAGTTGTTGATATTGCCTATATTTTACTGGAGTTGGACGTATTATTAATATTGTAGGGTATTTGCTTGCATTACCCGTAAATTTCAGACTGAAAAAGCTGTTCAAATTTGATGACGCCAGAGCTCAAGAGATTTTGTAGTTTCAGACAAAGGACACACATATATTCTATCCTTAATAAAGTGAAGATATTGTTACCTTTTCATATTTCTGTCAGATTTTCATATAATGGTTAACCTTAAATTTTAAAATACATTAAGTAATTATCAATTTTATTTGACTCTATGGGAAAGTTCAAACCACCATTATTTGTCTTTTGCTCTAATGACTACATTACCACAAAACCACAGAACATTGTAATCTCGTGTGGTTTTAGAATTATTATCCTTTTTGATGCACTGGTATTAAATACATGTCATTTGTCATTTAATACATTTAATAATAATTAGCTGATGTCTATCAATGCTTGGCGGGTCTTTTGAAAGGTTGTAGAAAGTTTATTAGTCGTGATTTTTACAACTACAATAGAGTTGTAACACAGTTGAAAGAAATTTTAAAGTGTATAAAAATACAAAATATCTTTCAAAGTTAACCGAAACATGCTATAATATGAATAGTGTGAATGCTGTGTCTGTTACACCAACATATCATCGGTAGGTGCTCTGAAGAACTAGTGTCACTGGCATTGACCCATTGTCGGAAGACGCAGAAATCTTTTGAAATTCTTTAGTTTTTAAGTTTATTCATAAATTTTTATTTAATGCGACGACAGCACCACAAAGTATAATTTGATTTATATTTCCTTGACACACATTATTCTATTAAAAAAATTATAACCACACCAATAAAAGTTTTTAAAACTCTACACAAGCCGAAGAATCTTGTTGGATTTCTGCCAGAATAAAAATAATATGTATAATGAAAAGGTTTTTATGATTAGATTTCCCGACAACATCTTTCAAAGAAAATATATTTCCTGAAAGCTCGTATTACATTAATGAAATGATCTATTTATTAAATGAAATGCTAATATTTCAGCCGGAGACAGCAAACACTCTGCCATAGACGCCCTGGATAAGGAATTTGGGAAAGTCAGTGTGGCAGCCGAAGATGCCAAAAATGCAACCTCCAAGGTAAATATATTATCACCATTATTAAAACTGTAGAAATGTAGAAACATATAGAATTAGATTGAAAATATCGAATTCTATATGAAGTCGACACTTTTGATTCACAATAAAAATTAAATAGATACATACTTTACTTTACATCTAATATTATCCAGCTTAATGGTAACCATAAATAAACCGATCACATGGTAAAATTGAACAGTGTGGAGCATCTTAACCGTAAATAAACCACTCACTAGATCGATACATAAAACAACTTCTATAGATTGATAATTTTGGGCTTTTTGTATGAAACATATTGGACCTAAAAAAAACATAGATATGCCAATATACCTATAGTCAGTACAATTCTCATTCGGATCCTACTTATTATACTATTACCAATGAAAAACTCTGAAAGTTTATTCCATAGACACAGAATTTTTCATTGTTAGGTAAAGTTAGGCAACAATATGACATCACAATATTCAAGGTTCCAATTTTGGATCGGAGTTATACCACCTGAGCTTAGTTAGCTATGTTTTTATGAATCCAAAAATAATTGAATATCAATTTCAAATAACTACTTTCATAAAAAAATTCGAGAATTTTTACAAATATAGGTTTTTTTTAGTTCATGGGAATTAATAAACTATGTTGATATTTTCCTCCAACACTATTAAAAAATTGCAGATTATGATTTGGCTATCGAAAAAAGACATTTAAAATGTAACAAAATCCAAACCCCATTTAACGTATCACATCATTTAACATAAGTAATGTTCAGGCTGATCCATTGTAAACTGTAATTTCATGCAAGATTGCAGACAAAAAAAAAGTGAATATGAACGACCGTGAACTTATTTTTTACTGTAGAGTTATCAGTGGAAACTTCACTGGATAATGCAACAAAGTAAACACTCATATTTCAAAATGTGTATACGATAGCATGTGTTCCCAAAAAAAAATGGTAGTCTATAATAATACCACCATTACATCCAAGCACAATGCATAAAATGATTTATAATCATTGAATGACATTTTAAACAAGGTTATTGAACTTGATGTTTTTTGTGTGATTGCTTTTTATATTCAGATTAAATCCGAAACCAGTTGCATTGGTGGAAATACATAAACCGTCTTACTCATAATAGATAATACGGAGGGATAAGAACAGGTTAGTAGAAAACATTACTCATAATCACGAGCATGCGTACTGCGTATACCGGCCATAATACCGCAGTATTGGTGGCTGATAAATTTTTATACTGCCCGACACCAGGATTAGGGACGTATTACTATGGTATTAAGACGGAGATATCGGATTTGAAAAATATTGATCAGTCGCGCAATGAAAATGTAAAAAAGCAGTAATACCCATTTGCAGCAATATCAGAGGAATATTTTAAATCAAAATATCGATTTACCCAAGCACATACGGAACGCATTATCGAATTGGCCAAATTTCAAAGCAATTGAAAGCATACTGGATCAATGACATCGAAAATGTCATCTGAAGAAACGTGAAGTTAGCAACTAAACGCGAAATGCGAAAATGACCGTATTTTTGAGGATTGCAACAAAGTGGTGCCAGTTATTACGAGTAAATATTTGAACCCAAGCAGTATACGGCACTCCTCACCGTATAGCTATACCAGCGATGCAGTGGCGTATTAGGAAATCTATACAAGTAATACTGTATTTGTTTAACCTTAACTTCGCCAACATGGCAAGGATACTATTAAAAAATCACTTCTCTGAATATACTCGTAACTAGCTATTCAGGGGAAACTAATTATGATACTTAAATTTATTGGTTATTGAACTTAACGTTTTTATGTGATTTTTTGTATCAGATTAAATCCGGAGCCAGCCATCGGTGGAAATAAAATTAGTTGCTTGAAATGAAAAAAAGCTGCATTTTTCGAATGTGATTAAATATTAAATTTATGATGTTAACAAAATTCTCTTTTTTATTTCAGGCCATTGATGATGGAAGAAAAGCCTTCGACGACACAAGGCAAGCAGCCACTGCAGCTGTGGACAGCACGAGAAAAGCCGTCGACGACACCAAAAGTAAGGAAAAAGAAACAATAATTTCAAATAAGTATATGAAGTCAGGCATAATAAGGAACAATTTTTATTTTTATCAGTACTTTATAGTTCAAAGTAATATTTCATAATTATTGTATATGAAAACATACATAAAATGTTATATTTATGAACCTGTCCATCTAAAACAAAACACATTACATTTACATATTTCCTAGGCGATAATAAATGAGCAACCTGTCTGAATTTTACTGATAGTATTTAAAAGTATAAAATTTACAAAAAAAGATAAGTATATTTAGTAATAATAGATATGCCTGCATTTTTTATTAATACTCCATTACTTTATAATTTGGCTAATGTCCAAAAATTAGCAGACTTCGGCGATAAATGAATCAAATCAATAAATTCAGTCTGGTGACGCGTGTGAATGAATTTTCAGTTCAATCGTCGTTTGCGCCTTTCAAGTTCAGGTGGGTAAAAATAAAATGTATTTCGGGTTTGGCGTACTTTTGAATGGAATATGAAAGAAAGTTAAAAAAACAACACTTGCGTTTATCAATGATCATCGCCGAGAATAACCGTCTTCAAAATTTAACCAAAAGCTGACACCCACTGGCGAGAATTGGCAGATAACGTGGAACGTTATTTGAAGTGGCAAATGTCAAAATATTAAAAATACCATTGATTTCCGATGTGTAATGATATGTATAATGTGACGAGAGTTTTAGAACACTCCGATCTTATAGTACCAGATGACCGGTAATAAATAATTCATTGTGTATAATAATAATAAATGTCGGTAGTACAATGGGTATGATTTAAGATTCTCACATACAATGGAATAATGGTGATTAATTTTAGGGGGAGTGTTGTGCTTCATCCTACTTTTCCTGTAATGTGCCTACTACCCAAAAATCGTCCATCATAATGTAGAACAGAATTTATTCCATATTTAAAAGAAACCAATGAAGATATGGTATGAAAGCGTGCTGACTGTTGCTAAGCTATTACCTATCAAAGCTGCGGAGAAAGTGAAAATTATGCGTTTGGTGAGTAGGTAGAAACAAAGGCGGGGTGTCACTGCAGTAGTATGGGTGAACGATGTTGGCGGATTGAAAGGGAATGAAATTATTATATTATTGATTCAAATTATAATATATATGTATATACATAAACAAAAATGTAAAAGTTGGTTTGTTCAAAATCTTAAATCTCTGAAAGTTCTTCACCAATTGTTTTGAAATTTTGACACAACGTTGCATTCGAATACGCGTGTGTTTTTATATACCTATATTATATAGATGTCACCTGTGACAGGTAAAAACATGCTTTTTTTTTTAAAAAGCGCTATCAGTTGGACAAACATGCTTTTTTTAAAACAGCGCCATCTGTTAGACGTAAAAGCAACATGCAATATTGTTTCACTATTTGCACAAACAGACTGAGCCACAGTAACGCGTGGCGAGGTACAGCTAGTAATATAATAAAAATGAGATGTTCACTTCGCTTTCATGAGTGCCTGCAGTTTCGTACTAACGATAGTTCATGGTCCGTCTCCTTGCTATTATTATCAGTGTTGAAATGCTAACAAATCCAATTTATTTCCAGACACATTCAACCAAACAGTAGACACGGGCAAGAAGGCAGCGGAGGACGCGCGGCTGGCGGCAGTGGCGGCCAAGGACAGCGCCGTGCAGGCGGCTGAAGCAGCCAAGGAGCAGGCCAGACAGGCGGCAGAGGCCGCCGGCGAACAAGCCAAGAACGCTGCCAGTGAGTTCCTTCAACTAATTAACTATACCATCCTCTTCCACTACATATTTATGTTTATCTTTGTAATTTAGTCTTAAGTAAACCCTGACGATGTGAGCATCGCTCCAGAAACATGTCGGTTGTATGTAAACAATAAAAATAGTTAAAATCAAGTGGTTATTATTTTTAATTCATTGAAATAATGATTACAGCCAGCGCAATTGAGGAGGGCAAGAAGGCAGCAGCAGCTGTGGCGGAGCAGGCCCAGAGTGCGGTGACCGGGGCCATCGACCAGGGTCTGCACCAGGTGGAGGCGGCGGCAGACGCCGGCCTCAAGAGCGCCAGCACACTCGTGGACACCAAGCTTAAGGATGCCGAGAAGTATGCCGATGAGCAGAGGGAAAAGGTTATAAAATATTTTATAAATAATTGAGTTATATTATATTTTTTTGAAATGCTGCTTCATAGAATTATTTTTAAATTTTCAGGAGCGTCTTTTGTAAACTTTTAAAGAAAAAAACAAAGCGTGGTGCACTCTTTCTCTTTTCAACACTGTTCAAATCATATATCTCACTGTAATACACAATGAGATAGCATGACTTTTATGAGTCAATGTCAGACTAGGAGAAATATCTCCCATAAAGAAAGGATGAATGTCATTGAAGCTTTTGGCATAGCCTAGGGACATTTCGATTTTACGACTCTTGTGTTAAACAAACAATATTATATTATAGGGTTGTATACGTGGGCGCCGGTATATGTATTTTCCACCATTCTTACAATGTTACTTCCTTCCTCTCCTTAAAAAGACACCACATCCCCACTGGCTTTTTGCAGCAAGTCAAAGTTTTTTATCATTTTAACTTTCGTTAAAAGATTTTTAAGAATTTATAATTTTGAATGCCGACTGGATACTGAGACTGAGCGTAATACGTTCTTTAAAAACACAAAAAAAAAATATATGGGAAACATTTGTTGCTAGATGGTATTGTTAATATGACATTTAGTAAATAGTTCCCAATGGTCGAGTAGTTAAGACGCCTGTACCAGTAAGACAAGAGATCCTGGGTTTAATTCCTAGTTGTGACTGTTATCTTTTTATTTTTCTGTGTCCTGTTCTGTATCATGTTTCGTTTAGATTTATTAGTACTATCTTATTTTTCAAAAGTAAATAACTGACTGTTTGTTATAGATGGTGGCTGGAATTGCCGCAGCAACCCAAAAGACTGCCGAGTCGGGAGCTGAGGGAGCAGCCGGTCTCCTCGGAAAGGCTTCCGGCCTGATGAACTTCAAATAAGTACCCAGTCAACGCTAACACGCTTCAAAATTCACCGCATAATGCCTATGAATTTAACTCTCATTCAAGAAATCATTGCATTTATGTAAAAAAACGAGATTTTTATTGTACGAATGTGACAGAATATGACACCCAACACCGATACACTTTTTTCAGAGTTCATTTGATTTGCAATGAATTAAATTAAACCGCAGTAGCTTTTCAAAAACTTTAGTTTTCTACCGATACAAGATAGATACAGCCGGCAAACATGCGTAGTTAGTTCCACAAATGGAGAATTTATGAGAAACATGTTGTGTTAGATAAGTTTGCTACTTTTATATGGTTTTATATACTTAAAACAGTAGTGTATTATGTATTCGTTTCGCAGTAGTACCAAATTCTGTAAATTTAAAACTCCAACCCTGGCATAAGAAATTGAAAATATCTGATACCATAATGCAGCGCACTAACAATGTAATTACTGCAAGCTGAGGACAATGTGCTATTATTTAGTGCATTGTTTGTTAATTAGGTTTAATAAGTTTAAAATAAGAGATGTGTAAAATCAGCAGTACAAAACAGGAGTACATAAAGATCAGTTAGTTTAAGCGTCTAAGATATTCAAAGATTATAATTGTGGCAAATGAATGCAGAAAAAGTCCTGGCTATAATATTATTACACCTGAAAAGCCATTAAATTCCTACAAACTTACTCTTGTTTACTGTCTTAAAAAATGGAGTGCTTTTAAAATCTGGGGGTATATTTATATATATATTTATTTTTTTATCGAAACGATTAATATTTATGTAAATTTTGCTTAGTGGCCTTTAAAACAATAAAACCCGATAAAAAATGTAATTACCTCCCACGAAAGCTTTTGTGATGCAAAATGCTAAATTGATAAAATTTTTACCTCTAAATTTCAGTGTTTGTTAGTTATTAAATAAATAAACATTAATTTAATTTGTGAATATTACTTAAAATTATGTATGTTGAATAATTTTCCTTGATTACAATATTACCAAAATTCTCTCTTCATGTTTTTACATTTTGTCAATTTCACAAATTAATTAATTGGTTCAAGATTTGCTAGCATTAGATCTGCCAATGTAATAAAAATATGTAGAAAAAATAACTTTGTAAATTTAACAGATCTTGAAGAATCAAAACGAGAAGTAAAATTTTAATAACATCAAGGGAAAGTTTTTAATGAAAATAATGTTTCTTTATAATGATGTCAATATTGTCCATGTTAACGCATTATGAACAAACTTTTAATTTCAAATTACCTTAATTTTTATACTTATAATAAATGTACTGTTACTGTATATTGTAGAAATGTGATAAAAAAATAAAATTAAAATAATGTTGCAATGAGTTTTATTTCCTTTATTATATTTATAAACAATGACATCTACAAACCCATCATTATCCACTTTTCTTTATTATAAAATATTCTTATTATTGAGATTAAATTTATAAAAATACTTTTACATTACAACAACATTTCTAAGGACGGGTTGTTTCGGAGAATTTGAACAATTCATCAAATTTCAACATTCATTTTCGGGTTCTGTGAAAGTCCTATTCAAGCCCTGTTATCATATCATTATAGGCTAGTTGCTTGACACAACTGAAATAATAACAGAACTTGAAAAAATCTTTCACAGAACTTGTACTATGAAATTTAAAGAATTGTTCAAATTCTCCGAAACAACCCGTCCTTAGACTGAAACATAAATGTTACATTTTGATTCACATTGTGAATTTGTCAGGTACTTTTTTAAAATTTTATAAGATTTAAATCACAGATTTATTAATAAACCATCATAATATTGCAGTTGGAAGGCAGTATGGAATGATGTTAAATGTAATTAATTAAAAATGGCCCATTTAATAAGTAAAGCACAAAAATACACTCGTTGCAGCAATAGGATACAATAAAGCCAATTTGTCTTTTTACTGGAGAATCGCTTCATTAATTCCTTGAACCTTTAAGATGGCAGCAAAAACTCCCCCGTAGGTAGCTGCATTATGGACCGAGATACAGACTTCGCAACAATATGGACAAATTATAAATTGAAAAGAGAGAAAAAATCAACAAACTTTTATGTATTGAAAATAAATTTAACATATTGATGTTAATAATAAAAAATAATATTTGCAATGAATTATTAACATGGATATGGGATACAAAGACAGATTATGAGAATACATTATGTACTTACAAACTAGCAAATCATTATTTAGAAACCGAAATTATTAACAAAAAAAATAAATGCATTTTTTTCATATTGATCTATATTCATATAATTAATTAAAAAAGGTTCCAGGATAACTCAACACAATGACAATTCATCAAACCTTTAAAAAATGATATAAAGTCATTAAAATCAATGAAAAAAAACTAAGCTATAAACTTAAACTACGTAACCTTCAGACAAAGTTTTTGTTTCAACTCTTTTCATGACTTTATATCACTTTTTAAAGGTGTGTTGAATTGTCAATTTGATGAGTTATCCGCTCATCCCACTGAATAGATAACACACACCTTCAAATATAAACGCCTTCTAAGTAGATTTGAATAGAAACGATTGTCGGCACTTAGTACCTTTTGACTATTATATCAAGATTACCATCAACATTGGGTGCTCTGTCTATCTTACAGTGCCTGACATTGTATTCGCCATTGTACTTCGTTTTGTACTGAAAGACTGAATTTCTGAATGCTCCCACTTTTGGATTACAAAACAAACCCAAATAACATTTTTTATATTCTTTTTTATTCTATACTTAGAACAATAAAAGAGTATATATTGAAATTATTTAAGTTTTTAACACTTATTTCATTTTTCAACGGTTGCCGGTTTCAGCTTGTAGACATATTCAGACTGGTACAATTATACTACTATATACAATGATTTTATTACAATAAGGAATTCCAGTCAATTTTTATTTTTATGAAAGCTCGCCTTCTAACCTAAATACCAATATTTTTGGATGATATAACTGAAAAAAAAAAAAAAAATTAGATCTCGACAACAGCGCCACCAAGCTGGAACCAACGATACACATTCACCAAATTTCACTAAAATCAGTTGGGCGGTTTCGGAGATAAGCGTGTACAAACTCAGTGGCACGTGATTTTTATATATTAAGATACATAGAATTTATAAAACGTCATTTAAAAATGAATAAAACACCATCTCATTATAACACACTGTTTAGTTGGTACAACGGAATCTGCAGATTCTGATATCACAACCAATCGACGTGGTTACGAATGGTTACAATGTCTTTTTCTTTCGTAGTAATGCAGGATTTTAAACACCGGTAAATCATTTATTAGGTGCGGTATTTTTGCACTTTGGTTCAAAACAATAACATTAGTGACGAGATGCTAACGTTTTACCTAGTGTTCTTTAATGTTAAAAGTGGGTAATCTTAAGAATAAAAAATGTATCAGCTTCCATACAAAATACAGCACCTGATGAAAAAAAAATAAGGCTTTTTGGAGACCCGAAAAATTAAAAATTATTTAATCTATTAACCTCTCAGACAAAGACTTTTATCTACTATGTGTTCCTTTGAGAACTGTCAAAACGTGATAATTTTTGTGTTATTTACGAGTTTTGCTAAAAGCTTCATAACTCACGTTTTGGGAAACGTAGCCTCATTCTAAAAAATGTTTTGGAAAGATTATGAAATCAACTATCGCATTGTGTTGTAATACGTAAATATTTGCGTTTCTAAATATACATTTTATGAAAACGTCAAAAAAATGTAAAAATCGCTTACAATTATTTCAAAGCTTTGAAAAATGTACTTTTTTCTGAGTATCATAAAGAAATAACACTTTATATATTGAAGAAATATAATTAGAAACTATTAGTCACCTCAAAATATTAACCGTTCAAACTAAAATATTTTTAATAAATTATTTAGAAACGCAATAAATTATGAACGAACAAGATGACAGATTCAATCGGCTTAGATAATGCAACTCTACGTTTCATAGATATTCTTGAATACAGACGCGTAGCGTTATTCATTATCGATACTCTGTTTTTTAAATCATGGCAATCCGTATACTAGTGATGGAAATAAATCGATTTTTGTAAAATCTTGCGCGTTTACGTGAAAAGACGTTCTAATGTCTTGACCGCTGTTATATCATATTTACGTCTTTTGACGTTCTAATGTTCTGAGTGGTTAAAACTAACGAAAACAATAAAAAATATGTATCCAGGTATTTGAGTTGGCCATTGTTGATAAAACAAATTGACTGGAGTTCCTTATTGTTTATTTTAGTTAGATTAGGCCATAGATAATAGAAACATAGGGAGACATGGCGTGGAAGCGTGCAGACTGTTGCCGAGCTACGACAAAACTGCTTTTATCAAAGCGGCGGAGCCAAAGACCGAAAGTGTGTAGGTAGAAACAAAGGCAGTTCCCTTGTTTCTGTTATGTATGGATAAGGCACTGTTTAAGTTAATTTAATTGGTTGACTGTTCAGAGGTAGGGTTGCCATCCGGGGAACAGCCGAGAGAGATTGTTGCTATCGGTGGCCTGCTGCAGCAGTCGGGCCACCTGCCCCGGGGTGGCCAGCGCGCTGCCAAACTCCACCCCCTCCAGCTTGTTGCGCACGCGCAGTAGTGCCCGCTCCGCCTCGCTGCCCGAACCACTCGCCTCTGCAAAGTGAAAGCATGAGAATAATGTTATCAAGACGATGAGGAAGAATAGGAAGTAATATTACAATATCTTGGTCATGTCACGAGAGGCGACAAATAAGGTTGCAATGTTTACAGGCTGATTATAATACTCTGACCACCTTTCTTTCCTCAGAGCACGTGTTCCAAAGGCTAACAAATCAATGTACCCCGGTGTACGGGTAGCCTCGGGAAAGGAGATCCTGTTTTTATGTGAATACATCGCCCAAGTATCCTAACTGCTCCCAACCGTCTGGAGCCAGTAAGACTATTGCATCCCAAATTGGGGTAAGTTAGTTGTGAGGCTGAAGGTAGTGGCGAGGGGAAGGAAATGGGAAAGACGAAGGTGGAGAAGTACCTGGCTATTCAAATCTGGTCACCAAACATGGCTTAAGTCATTTGAAGCAATGTTTCAGTACAGAATGATAATCTGACCTTTGGATTGCTATTCGAGAGCCTTACCAGTTGACGACGGAGGCCGCTTCTGCCTGGGATGTAGCATTCGTATTGTATCGTATTATAAGGGGCAAAATATACAAGATGAAATTGATGAAAAACATGTCGCACCTTGTGACATTGAAACTTACATGACTAGTATGAGTTCAGTTCTGACGATGATTTTGTTAATGATGTGAGATTGAAGTGCGAGGAGGGCAGAATATTGGACAAAGGAAGGACTGCTTAACATGTTTCAAACAACATTTTGATTTGGAATGGTGGTATCTCCAGTGTGATACTGAAAGTATCTACCGCTCAATAAGGCACAAATATTATATTGACACATCATGAGTATCAGATATTTGCATATAGTGGAGGGCCTAGAGTTTAGACAGTCTATGAGCATTTTAAACCCTCAGGTTAATTTGTTCGCTTTTGGGAGTCTCGTAGAAATTGTTGTCTCCCTCAGTGTCATAGTGAGAAATATGAACTAAACGAAAAAACGTTTTAGAAAGAGAAAACACCATCCTTTATATTAAAATCCAAAAAAAGAAGTATATAAATGTACACTTCTATGAAACCAAACTTTCCGACCTAATTTGAGAAAAAATTATGAACCTTTGTGAATTATTTATAAAATATTTTTATATGAAACTACAAAAAAATGAGATGACATTTGTCTAATAAAATAAGTTTTTTTTTTCATTATCAGTAACAGTAGTTTGGTAAAAACCTAAGGTAAGCCATTTTTAAAACTTTTCTGTTTTCATTAAAAATGTTTATATTTAAAAAATTATGATTATTTCTATAATAAAATTTGGAAGCGTATTTCATCACCTTTCAAAAACAGTTTTTTTGTTTTAGGATACATTCAGAAGTATCCCATTTCATTGCAAAGACCTTCTGACAAAATATGCCAGGAGCGTGAGGGTTAACAACCACTTTCTGCACCTCGGGGACCAGAACCGAGGAGCGATGGTTCGATCATCGATATAGATGAACAGGTTATCTACTGGTAACACACTTAAAAAAATATAAAGTAGATGCAATAACTAATAAATGTATTTTACCAGTATTATAGTTGGTGAGCGAGGGCGTGGGCAGATCCTGCTTGCTGTAGGCCTGCAGGGGGCTGATGGTCCACATGTACAGCGGGTCGCACAGCAGCACCTCCAGGATGGTCAGGAGCGTCTCCTGATTGGCTCTCAACACGTCCATTGTCTTTTCACAGGACCTGGAAATAAAAAAGTTGGCAATTTATATGAGTACCACACAATAGTTATAACTCCAAACTGCTCCCAACTGACCGTGGCACTATGGCATCCCTAATTTTAGCATACTGAGGCTGAAGAGAGTGGGGTAGGGAATGAGATAGGGAAGAGGAAGGTTGGGAAGTACCTGACTGTTCAGATCTTGTTACCAAACATGACTAAAGCCATTTCAAGCATCTTTTCAAATCTGAATGGTGGTTGAGTATCTAACAGTAAATTGACAATATTTTTAAAATGAATGAATAAATAGTGTGTTGAAATGGTAAGCCAATGTCTTAATTGTGCAGGTCATTGATGAAGGGTTATTTTTTCACATACATGTGGAGGGTAAGGAGTGAACACGCAACCCGTGGTGTAGGAGAGAGTTACAGTTACCTTCTGAAGACCCCTTCGACTCCAGCCAGACCCATCCCGGCCACCATGTCTTGGGTCAAGCGGAATGGGACAGTCTCCGGAGTAGGTTGGACTCGGCCTTGTTCGAATGCTATACCTGAAATCATAAGACATATTCAGAACTGCCTTTATTGATTATTATTAAGTTACTATTACATACATAGTAACTAGGGTTTGCAATCCCGCAATCCTGCAGAATTTCAGAAATATTTTACCGGGATTTGCAGGATTAAATAAATACTAAATTTACGCTACAAACATGCCAATGTAGGACAGTCCCACTGTTAATGTGAAAGCAGAGAGAGCCTTTTCCGTTGCTGGCTTGCGGTGCACAAATGTCCACTTGCATATGGGTGACAGGACTCTCCACAGTCTATGTTTGTGTCGATCTTATTTTATAATATATTACTATCAAAGATAATTATTGATACCAAATGGTACGAATGTTTCAGAAATGGAATGGTTATTTTGATTTTTCCGGCTGACCCTGCCTCCTACCAAAATCAGTTTGTTCGCATCATCCATTCTCCTATTTGCCAGACTTTACATGACTGTTTTTATTAAACAACTAAATATGTACATAAAAGGAATACGGCTTACCAAAATCAATGTGTATCACTTCTGCTGTTGATTTATCAATGAGGATATTTTGTACATGTCGATCTCCCAATCCGAGGATATAACCTATCATGGATGAAGTTGCGACACTGAAAAAACATTCAAAAGATGTAGCATAATACAAAATATGTACCATAATACAAAAAATGTAGCAGAAGGTAAAAAAAGTTGTGCAAATTTCATGACTTGTTTTTCAAAATTTCATCATTTGAAACGTTTATTAGTAAAACACACTTTGAGAAGCATAGGTCTTTCTAGAAATAAAAATTTCAGACAGAAAGAACACTGGAGCTGATTTGCTACTTCAACAGATTTCTGTAAAAAATAACAATTTAAAATCAATACCTGTGAGTATATGCCAGCCTTCTCTCGTACCATACGGCCGGCAGCAGAAAATTCTCAAAGAAAAAGTGATGAAAGACTGGCTTCATGCCTGCCAGGATGCTCTTGAACACGTTCAGCTTCACCTCGTTGCTGGCAGTGCGCTTGTCCGTCATCATCTTGCGGGCGTCGCGCGACGTGATGTCGCGGGGGCGCAGGCGCGCGTGGTAGCCCCCCGAGCCATCGCCGCCCACCAGCAGGCGGCCCAGCGGCTCTGTGCCCTCGCACCACTCTATGACGCCAGAGCGACGGGATAGTGCCACCACCTGGAGGATTGATTGATACATTGCTAAAATGATTAATTCATTCATGAAATGATTGATTCATTAATTACATGATTGATTAATTAATTACACGATTGATTCATTAATTACATGATTGATTAATTAATTACACAATTGATTCACTAATTACATGATTGCATATGTTAAATTGTCTTTGTATTGTAATTACTTGAGTTGAGTATTATTGTTTAGGAGTATCCAAATATATATATATATATATTTATTCTTCTATCTCTATTTTGTACAAATATATTGTAATTTTTCACAATACATACGCTTTAGTGATACAGTTGTCAAATTAACCTACTTACAGTGGAAGTTTAGCGGGTTTGACAGTGAAGAATAAAAAAAAATCATCAATTGCTGATTGTTTCATCAATTGCTGATTGTTTCATCAATTACACAAATGATTGATGAATTAATTATTTATCAAATTGCAAATGATCAATTATTTCATTTATAATAAGATTGATTCATTGATGAATTGATTATTGACGTAGATTCTTGGTTATATGTATCCATAACAACTCTCTTCACAAGAACCGCCAACAAAATTAAACAACATTATACAGCTTATTGTATTCCTACATAATATTTTTAATTTTAAAAACATGTTAAGAAAATCAATCTAAATATATTAATTTGGTTGATAATAATTTATTGCGGACACATGCTTTGCTTCCCGCACGCCTGTTATGACCGCTACGAACCGAGGTTCATACCATTCCGGGAGATAGAGTTAAACGCCCCGCTTGGGAACGCTCATTTTGTATGAAGCTCCTACCGTACAACGCTAAACCGTCATACCACACAAAATGTAGCGAAAAATTTCCGCTGGACGTGCAGCGTGCGGCGCGAAGATGACATGAAGTTTGAACAATATAGTAATTGACCTACCGTTTGAACAATATAGTAATAATATTTCTCTTGTAAAATGCAATCATGTGTCAACGTTTATTACGAAATTATTAGTTTTTTGTTTGTTTTACAGTTAAAAAGTAACCTTTTGTTTATGTGCATTTTTTGTCACTTATTGCAAACTTCACACCAAAGCTCATTAGCTCAGTAAACACCCGTGCCGCAAAGTGAAATGTTGTTAATTATTGTGTTATTATCAGATCTGTTATACAGAATTATTCTGGTATCTCTATTCTTATATAATTATAATAATCTCTTCATGTAATAAAACTCTTTTAAAATTAGTGACGTAATAATGAATGTGGAGTACATATATAATAAAAGGGTCGAAGAATAGATCTTCTCTATAAATAGGTAAGATACCCACACTTGCATAAATTAAATAACGTTTTTGATGAATTGATCATTGACGTAGATTCTTGGTTAGATGCATCCATCACAACTCTCAACCATTGTCATGTAGAAGAGTTGCAGTTGAGTTCACCGATAGAACAAAAATCTTACTTTGTAGGTTCGTATAAGCAGACGTCTTCTTCGGGTCTGTTGATTTGAAGCCAGCAGATGATTGACTATGATGAAAACTTGCTGCATCACGGCATCTTGTCGAATGTCATCTTCTCCCTGATGAGAAAGATATTAATAAAGTGGCAGTCTTTGAGACCTACAGAATCTCACAATGGCTTCGTGCTTGATAAGATTCTCGAGCGATATGTGAAAATGATTTACATTAACCCTTTTCTTCCTGACGGTACAAATTTGTACCTGTTGATTTCCTGCCTAAAATCTATGCCGCATTATCGTCTATACCTTTGCTAAGCCTGACGATACTTTCTAGTACCGTCTAGCTAGCCAATAACAGCAAAGTATTTGACATACGGCGATTTGGCGCCAAGTAGGGCAAATAATAAGTCTTCGCAACGACGACCGTAATGCGTGGTGACGTGCTGTTGTTTTAGAAAATATTTAAAAATAGTTATTACTTGGTAAGTGCCATTATTGTTTATTACACTTGGAAATTAAGGTTTTGTTTATGTAGTGAATGTGTTTTTAGTGCATAATTCTAGTTATTAGTGTTTGAATAACTCGAAAAATCGTTAAGGACTAATAAGTACCGTCAGTAACTTCTTGTTATACTTTATTTGTTTGAGACATGAGTGAAATTTATTATTTTTATATCGAACAAGTCCACGAATGCATATGAGACAACAATTTTTTTTATTTATTTTTTGATTTACTAGATTCTTATATGCCTTGAAGAGGTGAATCATTTAAATTTACTGAATTTAAAGTTAATGTTCTTTATACAAATAGATATTTTATTAGTTTTCATTGATGATATTCTGGATATAATTATATATCAAAGTAACTTATATGCAGTCCAACATGATAAGGTCCTCAACCTAAAAAAGGAAGAACTGATGGCTTTTATTGGAATGAACTTTTACATGGCCTACAATACTAGACCTTCATGGACAGATCATTTTTCGTCGGCCCCTGATTTGAACAATCCTTTGGTAAGCAAGACCATGCCCAGAGATAGATTTGCAATTATTTTGTCCAACCTCCATTGCAATGATAACTCTCAACTGCTTCCTAACTGCAAAGACAAACTATACAAAATCAGACCTATAGTTGATGCTTTGAACAAACAATTTCAAGGGTGCTACCACGGAACGAGAGAAGTGAGTGTTGATGAATCAATGATAAAATTCAAGGGAAGGTCAGTCTTGAAACAATATCTTCCGATGAAACCAATAAAGAGAGGCTATAAGCTATGGTGTCTGGCTGACCAAAGAGGTTTTATAAAAAAATTCATGATTTATCAAGGAAAAGACGAAGTAATGAATGCAAAATTTTCCGATTGCACTTTAGGAGAAAGAGTGGTTTTGGAATTGACAGAATCTGACTGGGGGAAGGATAAAGTAGTTTACTTCGACAATTTTTTTACATCGGTAGCTCTACTGGAGAAACTGAAGACTGAAAGAACTTACGGATGTGGAACAATGAGGGTTAATCGTAAGGGTGTACCCAACAATCTTTTAGCTGACTCTAAATTGAAACGTGGAGAATGTGACTATCGATTTTCTAGTTTGGGCATCGGGTTTTGGAAATGGAAGGACAACAAAGTCGTAAACATTGCTTCGAATTTTCATGGCAACGAAGAAGAAACTGTAACTCGCAAAGAAAAAAATGGATCCAAATCGACAGTATCTTGTCCAAAATCTATCAAAGACTACAACTTTTACATGGGCAGTGTAGATACAGCTGACAGATTGAGGGCCTTGTACTGTGTAGACCGAAAGTCTCCAAAATGGTGGCACAGATTGTTTTGGGGAGTTCTGGATATAGCTTTTGTAAATGCATATGTTGTTCATGGGCTGATACTTGAAAAGACTTCTGTAAAAGAGTTTAGACGGTCAGTTGCACAAGGATTGATGACAAAAAAAGATCTTGAAAAGAAAAAAAGGTTATCGAGGGAAAACCAACCCAGCCCTGGCCCATCTAAAAGGCGCAAAGCAAACTATTCGACATTGAAAGATGTTAGGTTGGGTAACAGAGGCATACACTGGCCTACTTTTGTAGAAAACAGAGGCAGATGCGAAGTATGCAGCATCAAGAAGATACAGTCAAAGCCTCACTCAAAATGTTCTCACTGCAATGTATTCTTATGTCTAAATGAAAAGAAAAACTGCTTTACTGAATACCACGAGATTCATTTTTAATTATTTATAACTATTAATATTTATTTAACGATTTAATTAGTTTAAAAAAAAAAAACCTATGTTTTAAAAGTTCCTATTATACACATTACTATGATACACAAAGTTCCTGACGGTACAAATTAGTCCAGGTCACAGTAATAATACCTAGAATGCAAATAAAAATCTAAAAAAAATTTATGTGTTTCCTTTACAACATATTATTAAGAATCTCATATAAAACCATTAATTTTGTACTTTTTTCTCATAGCCGTTAGGAAAGGGTTAATAAAACTCACCTTGAGCAGCATAGGCCTTTCTATGCCATCGGATCCTCTGCAGGATAATTTCTTAGGAACATTTACTCCCCCGACAAGCATAAATTTTTCCGAGAATGATACAACAGCTAGAAAAATTGTACATTCATTATAATTTCATATCTAATGATTTGAGATTTTCATGGCCAATAATATATTGTGATTATTTTGTCGTATTGCGCTTCATCCTTCTTTAGCCAATGTTTCGGACAGCGTTACATTGACCATCACCAGGGCAAAAGAAGAGATGTAGATTGTGGTGAAGTGTGTGTTTATGTATGTAGAAGTGATATCTTGTTGAGCGTCAATCCCCTTGTGGTTGGTATTTAAGTATAAAAATTAGTGAAATTGATGTGGTTTTCGGCGTTTAGTTTTGGTGTAATTGTCAATTTACACATTTGCCCTGATGATGGACACTGTAATGAGTCAACAATGTTGACTAAAAAAGGAGGAACAACCCAAAACTTTTTCACAACAAGTCAACACAATGCTTCACTTCACTATAATGTTGTAACTTACTGGGAATGTCATCATATTTGCCGTTCTTTTTCACAGGAAGGGTCACAGTTGGTACGAGAGTTAGATTAAGCAGTTTCATTTTTTTAATCGGTTCAGATTTCGGAACAGGCTGCTCAGCGGGTTTTGCATTTTGTACTTTAAAATTTGCCAAACTTATTAAAGCTAAAAGTAAAATATATTCCTAGGTTCAGTTAACAATAATATATATTTTATGTACTTATAATTTAGCTGAAGTAAAATATGATAAGCACAATATAATTTTTTAAAAGTTGTACAATACCAATGTTAAGTAAGTCTGTTTGCTGGATGATGCTGGTTAGATTGGCATTTCCTTTTCTGGAAACCGAATCAAGCATTTTCTTGGCTGTCGCAATGTACGGCTCTTCTAAAATCATAACATGAATACAGTAGAACCTCGTTAATTCGAAATCCAGCGGACATCAAAAATCAAATTTCGAATTAACGAATTCCCACGTAATTCGAAATTTTATGAAAAAAAAAAAAAAAAAAAAACGCCGAAAATCGATTTTCTCGGCCGCCTCTTCAAATCCGGGTGGTATTTTAGTTGTAAATTCGTATTAATACCAATTATTTCTTTATTTTCGCGGTCGATTACCGTAGCGGCCGGCCCTTTAAATTCAGATATTCGCAATAAATTCGGGAAAATGCTATATATTTACGCGTAAATCGAGATTTCGCTGCCGATTTCGGTCGCGGCCTACCCTTTAAATTGAGATATTCGTAAAAATACGATTTATTTCAGCGTAAATCGAGATTTCGCGGTAATTTTCCATCGCAACCGGCCCTTTATTTCAAATATCTGAATTTGAATTCGTAAAAATACGATATATTTCCGCGTAAAACGAGAATTCGCGGCCGTATTCCGTCGCGGCCGGCTCTTCAAATTCAGATATTCGAAATAAATTCGTAAAAATATGATATATTTCCGCGTAAATCGAATTTTGTCTGCAGTTTTTTGTCGCGGCCGGCCTTTTAAGTTCAGATATGTGAAGTAAATTCGTAAAAATATGTCATATTTCGGGGCATGGATCGAAATTTTTCGGCCGATTTCCGTCGCGCCGTATTTTTTCAACTCGGATATTCGAAGTAAAGTTAGTAAAAATACGATATATTTCCGCGTTAATTGAAATTTCGCGTCCGATTTCCGTCGCGGTGATGAAATACAATATATTTACGCGTAAATCGAAATTACGCGGCCGAGTTTCGTCGCGGCCGACCCTTTAAATTCAGATATTTGGCGTAAACTCGTAAAACTACTACATATATCCGCGTAAAATGTATTTTCTCGGCCCTTTAAACTCGGATATTCGAAATAAATTTGAAAAAATACGACATTGCAGTGTAAATCGATTCAGATTTACAAAATAATAATACTAATTAGGACGATGTATAACCACGTAAAAATACATTTTTAGGCGTTTTACCGCCACGGCTGACTTTTAGATTCAGATTTACGAAATATTATGATTTATTTTCGCAAAAATCAATTTTTTTAGAATTACACGAACAAATTTTCGTGCGCGGACAAAATTAAATTTCGAATTACGAATTAACGAATTTCGAATTAAAAAAAATTTTGTATGAAAAAATTTTTCAGCGGAAATTTTTTTTGCGAAAATTTCGAATTACGCGTTTTTTCGAATTATCGGGGTTCGAATTAACGGGGTTCTACTGTATAAGTACAATACATAGACATATGAATATTAGTAGACCTGCCCTAAGTGATTAAAAGCGTATTATCCCCACTCCCCATACCGGTTCCATTGAGCCGGCTGGGCTCGCATATGGCCTCAAGTGAAATTTGAAAACGTGACGTCATCATTCTTGTGCGAACTATGGTCGAGGCATCATCGGTTCATTTTACGAAATAACACGGCAAAATGTTGACTTGTACTATGAAAACTTGTAAAAATAGATGTGAAAAAGAGAATAAACCCAATTGTCGTATTACATTCCATATATAAGCATTATTTTACTTTATTTTAAGCATATTCACATCGTATAATATGAATCAGTTGTTACTATCACATCGAGAAACGTCTGGACGCGAAACACAAAGCTGGTGGGTTGCTGGGAAGTAAATTATGAACATTTATAAAAGTGTCTTAACTAAATACTCTGAAACTAACTACGACTCTGCAAACAGAAGAAATTTACTTTGCCGAATTTGGACTTCGCAAATTAGTTCATAACGTGGCGAGTAATTTGCGCTCCCATGTAAAAATGTCTATTCATTCAAAGGCAGATTTTACTTTTAAGAACTAAATGGTGATATTATAATGCGAGATGCCTATTTACTGTCAGATTGATTTATTGACGAATCACAGTCAGCTTAACCCCCTTCGTTCTTCAACAGTTGATTTTACCCCTCGCCATTATCTTCTCGTCTATTAATTCCTATGTCTGTGGTACAATAGAACGCAACTAACCCATCGCCACATTGACAGGTTAAAGCCAAGACAATGTATCTCCACTATTTGCCGAAAATAAGTTAGAAACTAGACGACTGAGGAGAATCCAATTTTTAGGGTAAATGCACTACCCCATTCCAATTGTTCAAATTCTGTGAAACAACTGACCCTTAGAGTATCTTCCACTCTGGAAGAAGTGCCAATTGCGCATGCATGAGACCAGGCTCAATAATACCGTATATAAATCAAAAAATATTGAGTAAAATTGATGTTTACCATTGTTGGAAGTTTGTGACCTCTTTGTAGTCTTGCAGAGCAACTCTGCATCCTTGTTGGAGTTCTTCAAGGCCAGGACTACGGGCAGCGTATGGTGGGGGTGCTCAATAAGACACCGTTCTGTAATTATTATTATCATTGGAATTGAATTTATTATATATTTTAACTCGGGCTTCACAGCTCATCGATTCTTTTTCAGAAAGGGAGCAGAAAAAGATCTTATAAAAGTGGTTACTGCATCACAAATACATGGTAACCTCTAACTAAAAAAACTTGACATTGGACAAAAACGGGCTATCTGCTTATGAGTTAATATATGCTGTACCTTAATGGACGGATTACAATATTTGAACTTTTTTTTTATAAAACCTATAAATACGGGATAAACAACGAAATATAGATCGATTCATTGGCTTTAAGCCGCAGTAAGCAGTTTATACGTTTCCGAATTGATATTCGTATTTTGGTACACGCAAACACTTGCAAAATAATCAAAACCTAAAAATAATAATAGTAATAATGGCATTTAAAAACGTAACAATGGATGCCGCAGGTATTTGATCTCAAATGTTCAATATATGCAATATACTTCTAAGGAGATAGATGCCGATAAATTAGATTATTATTACTACTACTATGCAAAAGGGGGCAACTGTTAGCCGACGCTTTTTATGAATTAAAATGGATTTATTTTGAACTTCCCGCAATCCGCTAATATGAGTAGTCACTAGATTGATTAAGCTTCTATCGAACACCAAGAGATGTCACTACTATTCCTGTCACGGAACATTCTAGATAAGTATTCTAGATAGTTTTACATCATGTAGTCTGCATTTAGACGTCATTTTAAAGTGTTTTCTAAAAATTGAACATCTGTTCACTTGTTACCGATTGCGTTTTTTAAGGTCTGTGACTATAAACATGTCCAGTAGGCCAAATACAACAGAAGGAATAGTAATATTCAATATTAATTTAATTTCACGTGTTATAAATTTTACGATTTAAATAAAAAGTTGTAAAACTCAAAAATACGGGATAGACAGTAAAATATAGGTGGATTCATTTGATTTAAACAAAAGAGAGTAGTTTATATGTTTCCATATTAATATTAGGAGGTATGATTTTTGGAACAAGCGCAGCTAATCCAAAACCCGAACGCCTGAAAATCTCTATCGCTCAGGTGCTTAACATACCCATTAAATTGTAGATAATCTGCTGATACGGTTTCCCATTTACGCTGTTAATCCGCGGGGCCAGCTGCGGAATGACAGGCAGGAACTTCCTGGAGGGGATGCACTTGAAGAAGTCGGCCAGTGACTTCTCCGAGTCGCCTTCCAGTACCAAAGAGGGATTGTCCAGCCACAGGGAGATGACACGGAACACACACAGATTGTTCTCCTCACCGTCGGACAGGGAAGACAGGTAGCATCTGTATAGTAAAACATCATAACAATATTATATTGCTGGTACGAAAGAAAAATTTCACAACTCACAATGGACTTCAAAAATGCAAGAAAAAATTACTTAAATTTGAAGTTTCGTTACAAAAAAAATTTAGTCTAAAAAAAATATGAAAATAAATCTATAAAAACTGTAAAGTCAAGTTACTCGTAATTATCATCTTTTTATTGTATTTGGAGTTAGTTCCTATAACATTTTGCATTAAACTAAAACTGTCTCTGGCCGAAAATAAAGGGCCTACGCGAATTTCTTTAATTTGTTTTAAATCACTATATCAAAATAATTAAAACATTTTAATAAAAAATTCTACTTAGTAACTCAGCATACCCAAGCTATAAAAGAACTAAACGAAAATCCTATATTATTTGAAATGCAACTCAATTAACCTTGTAATATGTTTATTACGGTCCGCCTATCAGTATTTGCCCATACCTGCTTTCTTTAAATACGCCCGACATCTCTCGCTCGCTTGCACATAGGAGTTGAGTGGGTGCAGAACAGAGATAGAGATTCGAATCGGGTTTCACGGTTATAAAAACCCTCATTCCAGGAATTGAATTATGATGATAACAAATAATATATTATCCTTTTATTGAAATATTGGTGTAAACGAGAGGCACGAAGCTAAATATAAAAAGAAGACTTGCATTATGATTCAAGATTTATGTACATATAGTTGGGACCTTTACAAAGAGATAGGTATATAATATTCATATAAAAACATTGATTAATTACGTCTTTTCTGCCATTGAAATGAGGCCGGCGCAAAAGGTAGAACTACCCTTCCCGCCGATAAGCATCAATCGACCGAACGGGTAGAACTAACTTTCCCGGCCGGAGTGTGTTAATTATATTTTTGTTTTAAATACATTCATTCTGCAGACTTTCATTTCATCATACATCTTTAATCCTTTATACATTAAGCAATTCTTCGATTCTGTTTTCCTCATATGTGGCAATCTAATTATATTTACATTTCTGGTTTTATAATTATATAGTTTTAAAAATGAGCTCTGTAGTGTTCATATTTAATTTATTTTTCTTAGTCTTCTAAGAAAATTGACTTTTTTTGAAACCTTCTCTAGCACATATTCAAAGTTTGCTGTGAAATTTAGTTTTGAATCCAATATTACACCTAGGTATTTGGTTTCATATACGTTTTCTATTTTTTCATCAATGATTATCATTTTATTATATTTTGTTTTCTCTAGGTTCGGTTTCATCTTATTTATTTTCAGCCATTTTGCTACATTTTGAAGGTCTTCTCATAATTTTGCAATATTTATGGTTTTAATGATATCATTTATGTAAATTGTGAATGGGCAATAAAAATGGTCTCTATGGTGGAAGTTTAAAACATAAGTTGATTAATATAATAATTACTTTTAATAGTTGAACTAGCATTACTAATTTGAATAGTAACTTGAATCAGAAATTTCAACTTTTCGATCTGTGACATTGTTCTTCCAGACCACCAACACACACATATTTTCGTTTTTAAGTATATATTTATTCAATACGGACCTACCACAGAGAAATCTGTTGTAACAACCCTTTCTACATTTATGAAAAAGAGGGAAGTATGCCATTGAATTCCATGTTTTTGTACCTGATAGCTAGTTGGAGATAGTGATCCCTTTCTGATTGAGTGTTGGAAATTTCTATTTCGTCAATGTTGCCTTGTCCATCGTTGAAAAAAAGAGCTTTTCTCTCATCCCTACAAAAAGTCACAAAATACAAATAGTTTAGTATAATAATAAATCATGTAGTAAAAATCTGTATAAAAAAATTATGTAATTGTATTAGTAGAATCATAATGTGTATAATAGAAAAGCGTAAGAGCATTACAAATAATATTGCATAAAACCATACGAGTACACATCGCAGTTGCGCATGAAAATATGTGCCAAATTTCAACAAAATATTTTTTTAACCCAAAAATTAAAAAAAAAAGGAATCGGGCCCAATTTCGGATATGTGCATAAGTTTAACCGTTATCGCACAAAACTCATTCAAACATGAACCTCATAAAACATCTGGGTGTATACAAAACAATATGTATATTACTATATATCGCAAATATACAAAACTGGGAAGTTTTTTGCTTCCTCAGTAAAATTTGGCAAAACTTAGCCGATTTTACAAACGCAACGACGATGTGCATCAGGCAGTCAGAGCTGAAATGGCGCAAGTCCCAAAATGTCGAGCTGAGTTAAGGTTGCTTAAAATGGAATTATCCATGTTCAGTAACTAGATCTGGATATTCGGGCATTTTCCAAACCTTCCTCTTCCCCTACGCACTTCACAAAACCTCACAACATAGCCCAAACTGGGGATGCCATAGTCCCACAGAATTCAAAGTGTTTTATTTTTATTATCTAGCCTCTTCTAGTTGATGAAACATATCACTTAAAGCCCTATCTAGTTGATGAAACATATCACTTAAAGCCCCATCTAGTTGATGAAACATATCACTTAAAGCCCCATCTAGTTGATGAAACATATCACTTAAAGCCCCATCTAGTTGATGAAACATATCACTTAAAGCCCCATCTAGTTGATGAAACATATCACTTAAAGCCCCATCTAGTTGATGAAACATATCACTTAAAGCCCCATCTAGTTGATGAAAAATATCACTTAAAGACCTATCTAGTTGATGAAACATATCACTTAAAGCCCCATCTAGTTGATGAAACATATCACTTAAAGACCTATCTAGTTGATGAAACATATCACTTAAAGCCACATCATCATTTAGGCATTTGTGAGTTACACCACTTCTGCGCTGACCCTCTTATATTTAGAATACCTTGACAGTTCACTAGCTTGATGCTTTTCTTTCAACGAAACGGCTGTATCTTTACACCTCTCCATACACTTGATCTTGTTAACAAAGGCCGCTGACTTGATGTACGTGTCCATCTGTTTGTATTCTCCATCGGAAAACCTTGCTATGGTAAGGTAGGCATCTATCTTAGCCGGCATGTCTCCATTAGCTCCCAAAATCTCCAAAGATTTGTTCAGATAGTTATCCAAAATATCCATCGCACTTTCGCTACGTGTTTCAACCATCCAAGAACCATACAATCTGAAAGAGAAGAATCACATACAACTAAATTCAGTATGAGTAGTTAGGAAATATATACATATCTAAAGATTGTTGAAAATTATGGCTGGATGAATCTTAACTAGTAAAAAAAAAAAAAACAGAAAATTTGATTTCATGTCCCACTAAAAAGAGGTACACGGTGAACTCTGGCGATGGGCCGTCAAAGGGAGGAGATATTCGATAAAGGCGACAATAAGTTAAAGCCTGGTTTATCGGCAGTCCAAGATTAAGCTTCAGTTTTTTAGTATGCTCAAGGAATTTTTGTTTGTATTTACTTTAAAAAGCGAAAAATAATCAACAAAGTTTATTGTTGGAATGATTGCGAAAATTTAAAAGATGCAAAATCTTTTCAATCACGACAGAGCACCTGATCATTCATCGACACAAGCAGACGACAAAATATATTCTTTTGAAATCCAATTGATTTTCCATACCACACAGACCACTCCTCCTCTGAATTTTATCCACTCCCACAATCTGATTACGCTAATGCCTGTACAGTTCCGGATTGTTGTAATTGAATTGTCGCCCTCTGTTATTTTCAAAAAGAACCGTTGAAGTTTTCAAACAGCATGATGAGAAAATTTCAAAAACAAATAAAAAGATAAATGTTTTTATAAAAATTTGCAAATCAATTTTACAAACCGAATTTTTCGATTTTCCAAATTTTTTAAATTAAAAAAATAAATAACCAAAATGGAAAACTTCACATAAAATCATAAAATAAATGTTTTTATAAAAATTTCCCAACATGGAAAATTCCCAAAAATATGATAAATATTTCTATAAAACATTTCCCCACAGGTATTATTTGAGATTTTCACATATTTTAGTGATTTGTTTTTGGGGTATTATGTCGTGTTGCGCTACCTCCTTCTTTAGCCAACGTTTCGGACAGCATTGCAGTGTCCATCATCAGGGCAGATGTGTAATGATTACACACAGCTTATTTTCTGAGATTAAATTATCTGATTTTCTTGGAAGAATTTTTTTTTATGAAATTTCAAAAACTTATATATATAATCAAAAAGATAAATTATAGATACAACTTTTAAAAAATTTCTCAACTTTTCAAATTTTTTAATAAACACAGTAAGTTGTACGGGAGATAAGTATTGTTTTTTAATATTAAACATTTAAGCATGGACGTAACATTTTTTTTCATGTCCTGCACCTATTGTTTTCCCATATTCATAATTTTTTTGAAAAGGTCCCTTCAAAAATGACAGATAGAGGTTTTGCTGCACACAAAGTTAATACAAGGAGAAATGTTACAATATAATAATAATTTAAATTATGGATAAAAATTAATGGTAATTTAAAAAATTACAGCTATGAAAAAAATAGGGCACAAAAACAATAGATGGAGTTCACGACTTCTGCCACATCAATACAAAACATTACTTGCGTTACTGACAAAAATCATTAAGACTTGATCATTGGCCATTATGGTTATGGAGGAGAAACACGAATTTTATTTAAACTCCCCACGCAAGTGTGGCACAGATAATTACCTGAGGGCATTAGCATGCAGCAGACTATCCCCACCGCTTTCGTTGGTGATGAGGCTCTTTACGAGGTGCAGGGCCACGTCCCGGTGGCCTCCGCACCAGGCGGCCCGGCCCTCCGCCATGCGGATGAGTCCGCTCAGCTTGGCCACCAGGGCCAGCTCCTCGCCACTGGCCGAGGGCAGGCGCAGGAGGGCCGCGGCGGAGCGAGAGGCGTCGCTGATCCAGCGGGTAGCGGCTTGCACCCAGCCATGGGATAGGGCCAGCTCTGGAATGGTGATCATTACATGTACCTGATAATATTTACAGGGATACTTATTGTGCTAAAAGTGCTTGTATATTGTGTTGGGCATAAAAGGCATTCTGCGAGCTATGCGAAAAGAGGAAATATCTGGTTACGGAGAAACCAATTCCAAATATTTTTCATCTGACTTATTCCGAACTTAAGCAATTGTTGACAAGCGATTATGGTTCATTTAAGTATGCTACCAACAGGTTTGAAAGTATAAAAACCCTCGAAAAGATAATCCTGGATGCTGTTGCCATATAGCAATTCTGGCACAAGACAGGTAAAATGTACGGACAGGTAAATATACGGTAGCATCTCCGGCACACCAGGGGTCAACATTAAATTGTTTCTGAAAAGGGTTAACTTACTGATGTTATTATTGGTGTCAAAAAATTTGTCCAAATTAGGACACATTTTAGGTAAATGAACCATTGAATCCAGAGTTTTTTTATAATGTAATTTAATCATTTGTTTGGTGCAAACAAAGAAGTTCTAGAAAGCTGCCTGTATAGTAAACCTGCGTATTGCAGCTGTAGCTCTGCAACTGAGAGCTGCAGCCCTGCCCCAGAAGAATGTTTAGAGAGGTTTTCCAAGATGACCACCCTCTGCGCTAGGATCGGCTCCACGTGCTTGAAATCACTGAACGGCAGAATACTCTTGGTGGACCAGCTGACTAATAAACCACCATAGTTTTCTTCGTCATTTTTCCTTACTGCTTTCACCTGGAAATGACATTATTTATTATTGTTACGGCCTTTAACAAACCCTTTTCCTTGTGTTGGTTTCCACTCCAATGATATCTTAACTAAAACTAACTAACTAATTATGCTGAGAGAGGCAGAGAGGTGAAGATCACCACACAGCATTGCTTCATTCACATTCAAATATCATCTCATACTCTTCTGTTCACTTTTTACATGACTTGAATCAAGTATTTGATTCACATAACCGGGCCACATCCTCCTTGGACGTCCCTTCTTCTACCAGTAACTTCCGCACAATCTAAACATCCCTTTCTTAATCTTGACAACTACGCTTACATCAGTCTCGCATTCTATCCAGATCTGCACGTTTTTGACGAGGTCATACAAAGTTTTACTACATACGCCTTAGAAAACTCATTTCCACAGCATTCAAGTCTGCTTTCATAACAATACAGCAGATTATCTGTTACACCCCACCAGAAATTCTCAAATTATTTCATTTTTTAAGCTTAGCAACTTAATTTAATGTAATAAAAAAAAATACCAACTGCCACAAAATGTTCAATCTCCTGCAGAATTTGTAACTTTGTTGATAGCTCATAGGCGCTTTGACAACTTTCCAGGCTACTTTTCATGCAGTAAGAGGCGACATATTGCCTCGCTTCCCGTAGAGCACTGTTCGAGGAGAGGTCCGCACTGTTAAAGTTCCTGGTGATTGAATCCTTCAGAGAAATGTACTGGTATGCCGGCCAATAGATTTCAGATTGAATGTTTATTCCAGAATCTGAGCACTTTTGCGTTTTTGATTTGAGATATGCGGAATCTACTTGAAGACTCCAGTTACCTGAGAACATTAAAGGCAATTATTATTATGTACATACAATAAACACTGAAGAGATCAAACGATAAAAATGTAAATGTGTGCCCGAAGTAAACTCAATTTTACCTCACTTCTGGTAAAATTGACAAACATTTTCGAATATCGAATTTCTTTCCTCAACAGTCAATTTCATTGACCTCTTTGGGGCCTAGGAGTCGAAACGTAATCAGTTTTATTTTAAATCAGTATATTTAGATCACACTGCCTTATTATTATAGGATTTTCTGTTCTGTGACAATAAAATTGTCAGTTGGAAAAAATAACTAATCAATAACCATTCAATTCTGGTGGATATTCCTGTGGGTAGTACGCTCGACCAGTAGTCAAACAGGCTGAGTTCGATAGTCACGCCAACTTACCTACTGCCTTATTAACCCCTCAAACTAATTTGCTCAGTTTTGCGAACAAACAGCTCTTTCCTGTAGAGTCCATTTGTTCGCTTTTGGGAAATCCAATCTCCTTTACTATACTTTACTTACTGTCATGGTGAGAAATATGAAATAAATGGTGTTAGAAAGAGACAACACCACACTTTATATTCAAATCCAGAAGTTAACCACAGAAGAATTAAAATGTACACCTCAATAAAATCAAATGTTCCAATCGCATGTGAAAAAAAAAAATTCTATTAATTATTTGTACATGAAATAGAGGTAAAAGTGAGGTAGCAATAATGTTTATTCTAGTAAAATATGTGCTTTTTTTCATTATCAGTCATTTTAGTTCAGTGTCTAAACGAAAAAACTAAAGGTGAGCCATTTTTAAATCTTGTTTTTCTTATTTCAATTTTTTTTTTTTTTAAATAATATGTTATTTATAATAATAAAAATTTGAAAGCATATTTCATCACCTTTCAAAAACAGTTTTTAGTTTTCGGATTCAGAAATATTCCATTTATTTGGATTTTATTGCGAAGTGAAAATACACACAAATTCTTTCTGACAGGGTCTTTAAGAAATATAATGCTCAATATGCCAGAGGCCTGAGGGGTTAAGTTAAATTAAATTAAGTTTAAAAAAAAAATTAGTGAAGGTATCTGCTATAAATCGTAGGGTTTATTGCTTCCTTTCTTTAAAATTAATGTATTTTTAATAGATTGCCAAAATAGATTGAAACACAAAGTATGTATACCTAGTCGCCAAAAGCACTCAAACTTCAAATCATCCAACGAAGATTCTGCAGTGCAAACGTTCATGTACTTCCCAGCCAAGTAGTACAGCCCTGACATCTGTAGTGAACTGGCAAAGCTTCGTTCCGATATCACGTCGGATTGTAAAGCTGTAGCTGAAAATAAATGATTTCATTACAAGATTTTATTAATTTATTGAAAGATTAATTTAAAGTACATAAAGTTTTAACGTGATTTATTCGTGGGGTATTATGCCGTGTCGTGCTACCTCCTTCTTTAGCCAAATCATATCTCTACACAGGGGCGGTTCTTCCCTTAGGTCAATTGGTGTTTGACCCCCCAAAATTATAAGACAACAATAATAATAAATGATGTGCATCAAAACAACTGGTTTTATTCTTCATTTATTTGAAATGTACTGCGAAATAGCAGGGCTGAGAGCGGCGGCGGCGAGCAGTGACATCTATCGTCTCTAATAGAAGCTTTCATTAACAAGTCCACACGATTCACTGAGTCAATTTAAAGAATGTCCCCAGCTTTGGCATCTTCTGTCCCAATGCACGCCATAGAATAAACGAGATGGCACTATGTCTTCCATCCGAAAAAAGCTTAGTGACGCTTAGGTCATGGCCGTGAGGGAGACAGCATGATGAATATTATATGTTATAAAGAGATGTAGACATAAACATATGTCAGTTTTTCATTTTACACGCTTGTCGTGTGTGGAACAATGGTTGTTTTTCAATTGGACAGTTCGGGAAAGGTTTGGAATAATTCTTTATGTTGTTATCAATGTAGAATGAAGCTGAAGAATGAAACAAAACAAAAAACGTAAAAGATAATTGTCAAATAGAATCGCAAGTCTAAATTTAAATGAAATTGATAAACTGACGTCGCTTCGCACCACGGAACCACCATTCTCTTAGCTTCGCACCCAGTATGTTTGGATACTGCGGACGGGCGTTTCAAACTCTTATTTTATTTACTTTAATGTTATGAACAACTACATTAAAACGTAATCTAATTAAAAATAATTTGCCGCAAGTACATAGATTGTGTAGTTATTTACAATTTACTATATTAACAAAATATGTATTTTGAGTCGCGGACTCGTGACGTACCTACAAATTGATATAGATAATAATATATAGGCATTTTTCACAATATCAAATGAAGATTAGTCATACATTTTGTTCAAATGACCTACAACGCCTGGATCCCTAGACTCGCCTCTGTCTCTACATAAAGTTTATTTTAGTTAGAACCATAGATAATAGAAATACAGAGGATATGGAATGGTAGCGTGCCGACTATTGCCGAGCTATTATCAAACAGCATGGACTATCAAAACGGCCAAGTCAATGAAAGTTATGCGTTTGGTGTGTATGTAGAAAAAAAGCAGGCACCAACGTGCGTAGACACGATTTGCAGTAGCGAACGGTGTTGACAATGATTTTGTGCGTGTGGTTTCATACTAATAATGGCTCACAGCCCATCTCCCTTGTTTCTATTACATAACTAATTTTTGATTCATCATATTATTTGACTGCTGTTATTGGGGATAAGAACTTCGAGTGAAGTCAAAAAATGTAAACATCTTCAACACAATCAATTTAGTTTAAAGATGATTATGTATCTTTGCTATTAGTGTTTAGGCATTATGTGTTGGTGCAAAGATATGAATGTTAATCATTTCCAAAACAAGAATGATTATAACATAGAAATGGAACTGTAGGTTGGTACTTACAAATTGCGGAATATAATAGCTACGAAAAAATATTATCATTACTCATTCCTTTTCTCCTGCTTGTTAAATTAATGCATCGCCATCTTTATTAGTGACCAGTGCACGAAGTCGGAAAACAGGACTTTTTAACTGTCAGTTCAGTTTCTACAGCATGTGCAATCAGTGCAAGAAGTCAGAAAACAGGTATCTTTAACTGTCGTTAAGTTTCTACAGCATGGCTATAGAAACTGAACCTATATAGAAATATAACCATTCTGGTTCTCGGTTAATGATTAGCATGCCTGTTTTCGGACTTCAGTTCAGTTTCTACAGCTTGGCCTGTATCAATAAAGATGGCGGTGGTTAATGTCATATAATTTAGTTTTCTTAATTCTTTCTACTGTGCAATTCAATCATATTTAACATTTACAATAAATCGACTCATTTAATCATTATTGGTGAGTCATTTCAATAATCTACACATAATAATTACATGCACCTTAAATATAATACCTACATAACTAGATAGGTTTAACATAAAAATTGTAGGTTGCTAAATAATATTAAATTTAATGTGCCTGCACGTTTAACACGGTCTTCTATCCTGTTTAAAATCGATCAAAGCAAAACGAACTGTAGACAAAATTCTTGCCTGAACAGAATATGTAATAATTACAATAACATATTATTCAATATCGACATCTTCAATTGCGAATTTACTAAATATAAAATGACCTTAAAAGAGTATTTCACTGATGTTTCTTGAATTGATGTTTCTGATGTTTATGTTTCTAGTATTTATATATTTATAATCCTGTTATGGTATGATTTATATGCACAACATTGTCTTCTTATGGTTATGGTTATGATATGATTTATATGCACAATATTGTTTGTATTCTTATGGTTACCAATGTATCGATAATCTTTTATTTTATATAAATTTTAGTTTTTTTTTTTTTTTCCCCTTTATTTTTATTTTTGTTGTATTATTTTTTTCTATTATTTTATACAATTCTTTTATTTTATATAATTATAACTTCACATTTCTCATAAATTTAATTATTTCTTCTAATGCTGTCTTACGTAAAATCACAAGGAGGAAATCCGTAATTGGTTTTATTTTGGCTATTTTACTTATGTACAATCTGTAAAAATGTAAACTGTTGATTTTCCCAAAAATGAATAAATAAATAAATAAATAAATAAATAATACATCTCACATTTCTTTTGTCCAATAGTATACTCTCAAAATAAGCACTTTTCCACTTATAACATTTTAATGAAAAAAAAAAAGTTTCTTACTAGGAAACAGATTGAAAGAATTGTTTGTGTCATCACTAGTTTCCATTTGGCTTTGGGAGTTTGGTCCGCACTTAGAGAGAGCCAGGTCCTGCATCAGCAGGGCGTCACTGAAGGACCCCATCCTCATGTAGAAGTTCCTCCGCTCCGCAGGATTCAGGAGATGAGCTGAACCACAGCCATGCAGGGCATCGTTGTCTCCGATAGCCAGATAACTCTGAAATAATATAATATGTTGACGTATGTTAAAAAGCTATTTGACCCTCCGATGGGCAATCTACTTATAGCCCTTTGGATGGGTACTGTGGCCTGGCCAGGCTACATAAGAGGTGTGGGTTATCGAACTGTTTCAGATAAAGGCAGGTGTGTAAATAGTGTGTATGAACGTGTCCAAATATAAAGGGACAAACAACCTGTTTGCGCATACAGTACCGACGATGGCAAGTCCTTTTTTCATCAGAATTCTGGCCAATTCGAGTGACACAAATAAGTAATTGCAGTATGCTGTTCGGCCGGTATAGCGATACTTGTCAACTAAATCCAAAACCACTTGTGTACGTTGATTCACTTCATGATCAGCATCTGGAAGTTTTCCGGTGTAAATTTGACCTCTGAGCAAGTATTTGGTATCTGAATCGCAGAACCACCAGACCTTAATGCCATATGCGATGGCCTCTCCAGGAAATGTGGTACACTCATTGAAGTTTTTGTCTTGAATTTATTCTACCAAACATACTCATCGGCAATAGCACCATTCAACAAAGCTCGCTGAGTTTTATAATATATTGATACTGCTCGTCAGAAAGTCAATGGAAAAAAGAGAAAATCATTTTTGAAAATAAAAATGGTCTGGCCAGGCCACATTGCCCATCGGAGGGTTAATACAACAAACGGAGGCAAAAATCCGCTACATGATACCGCTACTATATTATAGATGGCAGCACTTATGTTTGTAGCTAACATGTGTACTGAAGACTTCACAGTATTAACCCTTTAGTCTGCGAAACCATAGCAGATTTGCTAGTAGCTCACTGCACTTGCCTCAACTTTATGGTATTTTGAACCTTAAAAAATGCTCCCAGCTTACTAAAATATATTTTATTCGCTTGGCATTAGAGATGGGCGAAGCGGTTCAGTTGAGGGAGCCGGTTCACTAGTTCCCGTTCACTTGAAAGATCCGCTTCAGTGAACCGGCTCAATGAGCGGGTCAATGTCGCCGTTTTTCAGTTGCAGTAATTCTGCCCACATATTCCCCACAAATATTCTGCGTGAGCGTGATTCCTCCTTTCATTATTCGAAATCCATGGGGGGGGGGGTTGTTACAGAATTTCTATAAAACACAATTCCCCACAAAAAATTCCTAACGAAATATTTGAAATCCATGGGGGGGGGGGGGGGTTGTTAGAGATTTTCCTGAAAAACATAATTCCCCACAAAAGTTTTCAAACTACGTACTCCCCGCAAGATATTTGAAATCCGTGGGGGGGGGGGTGGCTACGGAATTTCTATGAAACATAATTCCCCACAAAATTTTTGTTAAAATACATACTCCCCACAAGATATTTGAAATCCGTGGGGGGGGGGGGGTTGTTACAGAATTTCTGTGAAACATAATTCCCCGCAAAAAAATTTACAATACATACTCCCGCAAAATATTTAAAATCCCTGGGAGGGGGATGTGACTACGGGATTCCATTTCAAACATCGTTCGCGAACAAGTGAACCGGCTCATCGTTCGCGAACAAGTGAACCGGCTCACCATTCGCGAACGAGTGAACCGACTCACACGAACGAGTGAGTCACTACTGATCCGCGAACGAGTGAGCGGCTAATTTGGGAACCGGATCTTACGGATCCGCAAAAAGATCCGGTTCACTGAGCCGACTCGTTCGCGAACGACTCACTTCTACTTGGCATGAAAAAAAAAAATCTTAGTAATATTCTAACCTGTCATTTCAAAACTTGGAAATATATTTATTTTATCTGTGAAAAAGTTCCTAATAGAGTCACGCGAACTAAAAATATCTTTCGCTCCAACAATAATGTCAATATCAATTCGATTATAAACTCTCTTTTGCCATGCATACACAACAATATCCAGAAGTAGCAGATATTTTTAATAGCACCGAAAGAACATACATAAGTATTTACTTAAGTATTTCACATATTTTTTAAAACAGTCATTAGTTTTAACATTTTGTTTTCTATAGAAGCATTGTAAATTTTAATTTATTTGAATCATTGTCATTGGTTTACACCGCATAATGATGTTGTAATATTTTTTTAATGAAAATGATTTATTCTGTGTATTTAAAGGTACTTGTAAAGTAAATAAATAAAAGACAGCCAGTGATCAACGAATTGAACAAACCTTTCTTAATATTGACAAGATGTGTTCCCCTTTATACAGGGACGATATCTTATCAGGGTTGGACGGGAGCTGAAGGTCAGGAGACGACAGGCCCCACAGCTCTCCGTAGTATATGGCAGCAAAGTGGGCCCCCGTGGAACTGGCGGCCCAAGAGATTGGCAGGTAGTCAAACTCCGTCAGACCATCGCAGTTACCGGCTCCTCTAGATTTTCTGCAAAACAATAATTATAGTAATTGATAAATTAACACTGGTACATACTAATTTAACTAGACTGTTGTGAACTCCTTCACCTTATCAACTTTAAAGTATCTAAACAAGCAACTATCATTCTGGGACTAAAATCAGGAACATAATTTTACATACATTCATCCAACTTTTGACAACTCTATCATCTCCATACCTGAATGCCAAACATCAGCGTTGAAATCAGGGGGCCTACTCTGTATCTTTCAGGTTAACAAACCAGTAAGTTCGTGGTT
Organism: Hesperophylax consimilis; assembly: GCF_061612785.1. Lineage (NCBI taxonomy): Eukaryota > Metazoa > Arthropoda > Insecta > Trichoptera > Limnephilidae > Hesperophylax > Hesperophylax consimilis. The sequence continues at coordinate 17,657,436 of NC_142845.1, forward strand.
TAAACTTTCCTTGCCGGTGCTGTCAACTGAGTGAACATCGTCTCGAATTAATAAAATATCTCTGTAAATATACTAAGCACAGGGTTCAAATTTGTTGGTATTCCTCCGCAATATATTTAAGTATTGCATTAAGGAATTACAATATACAAATATTTACCGATTGTATAGCACCGGAGGACGTGGAATTTTTAAACACCGTAAGGGAAGGGTTAATACGGGTTTGTGACGTGGCTAAACCAGCGGCAGGAAAGTTTTGAAAGATACAGAGTAGGCCCCCAGAACTCCATTATCAAATGCTAGTGCTTAATCAAGGTCATTGAATAATACTGATTATAGTGAAACTCTTAACCCTTAAATGCATGATTTATTTATTTTTCTGGAAAAAAATATATTTTGTAGATATTTACATGCATATGCAAGGAAATATAAAGAATTTTATTTTTTTGTAATTTTTTAATGATATTTGATTAGAAAAAATTGTTGCAGGTTTACAACACCATGTATTTAATAAAAATTAATATGAACAATTTACGTATGAAAAAAAAATAAAAAACCTAAAAAAAATTCTCAAAACTAATAAGTGTACCGGAAAAATACGAGTTATTACATATAAGTATTGTATTATTGTATCTACTTATCTAAGAAAATCAAAATAATAACAGCAAAACAAAACTGTAATTCTAACCTCCAACCAATTTTCGAGAATCTTCACTTTGTTAAAGAAAAAGTGACATTTGACATTCGCAAAAGAAAAAAAAAGGTGATGCCACTCGATAAAATATATTACCGTGAACTTGATAATTCTAAAACGGCATGCATTAAGTATACACCAAAGAGTTAAAGGTGGTTTGAACGGTATGTTGCAGTTTTGCAACAGTATGCATTTAAGGGTTAAGAAGTTTTCCAAGGGACCAGATAAAAATATTCTTAAGTGGGATCCAAATTCGTCAATTTTTAAAATGAATATATTTTTCTGTACACGTGGTTGTTAGTTTTTTGTATTTTTAAATTTCATAGTTAAATGAGTTAAAAATATTTTATTTTTCCCGGCTATAACACTTTTGTATTTTTCAATAGTAGAAAACACGAAAATCTCGAGCTGCCACTGTGTAACTCGCATAATCTGCTTCAACAAAATTGTAAATTTTATGACTGTTGAAAATAGATTCATTTCAGGTATGTATCTATGTTGTGACACTAGTTTCAGTTTATGATGGTTTTACTGTCGTAATTCTAAAACCTCTTGAATGGGATGCAGACAATAATAACTAGAGACCGGATTATATGCATTTGCATATTTGCATATGCAAATGCATATTTAGACCCTTTTCAGCGGTAGTTGCATATTTTAGCAAATAATTTGAGATCTTGCATATTTACGCTTGATATCGTTCAGATGCCTCACATAGCGACACTATAGACGTCAGATAGCAAGGCGCGCGGCCAGCGAAGCTGAGCCAAGAACTGATAACTGATCTTACTGATCGCTACGGCCGGCGGCCGGAGCGGGGGGGAACCTCCCTCATCTTCGCCTGCGCTTGCGCCTACTCGGCTTAATTCGGCTAATTGCCGAAAACAATTCATTCATTCGTATGAGGGGTGATTTGGTATATTTTTATGGTAATTCAGTGAATTGCGAATTTTGTTTTTGACTGGTCGCACGCGCTGTTCTTTAGAGTTTCGTCTAGTGTTTTGTTTGTTTGCACGAAGTTGTACATTGTGAAAGTGAACCATGCCCCCTGATTAAAAAAGTGCCCATACGTAGATAGCTGAATATCCTGGAATATTTACATACGACGGAAAAGTTTTATACTGCCGAGTTTGCGAGAAAAACATTTCTAGCACAAAAAAGTTCCAAATAGAACAGCATGTCAAAACCAGTGTTCATATCGCAGGAGTGCAGAAGAAGGGCCTACGACAACAAGTTTTTAGAGTGGCAAGTAGCAGTAACAGTGAAGTAACCTCCAAAGGTAAACAACAAAATCACTTTAGCATGTATCTATATGAAGCATTTCTTGCAAGCAATATCCCTCTATACAAACTGACAAATCCTGCCTTGAAGGATTTTCTCTGAAAATATTGCATAAATCAAAATATACCGGATGAATCTACTTTACGTAAAAATTACATACCATCAATTTATGTACATGTGCTGGAAGAAATACGCAATGAACTCAAGGATAACATCATATGGATTTCTGCTGACGAAACCACCGACACTTGCGGCCGTTACATTGCAAATTTGATTGTTGGTGCATTAAAACTTGAACCTTCACCTTCCTATTTGGTGGCCTGCAGAGAACTTGAAAAGGCAAATCATTCTACGATCGCCAGATTTGTGAATGAGGGTATAAAAAAAATATTTCCTGAATCTTCTGCGGATGAAAATGTGTATGTGTTGCTCTCAGATGCTGCCCCCTATATGATCAAAGCAGGCAAAGCCCTCCAAGTATTTTATCCCAATTTGATTCATGTGACGTGTTTTGCTCACGGAATTCACAGACTCGCCGAAGAAGTGAGATCCACGTTTGCGAATGTAAATAACCTGATTTCATCAGCAAAGAAAGTGTTTCTTAAGGCGCCTGCTCGTATAAAGACCTACAAAGAAAAACTGCCAAATATCCCTTTACCTCCTGAGCCAGTAATAACACGTTGGGGTACATGGATCGAAGCTGCGATGTTTTACCATGAACATTTTGAAGCCATCAAGGGTGTTATCAATGACTTCGATAGTGCAGAGGCTTTGGCAGTTTTCCAGTGCAAAGAATCGTTTGACGACGCCAGTATTAAAAAAAACCTAGCTATGATTACCACTCATTTCGCCTACATACCTGCAAGTATAAAAACGCTTGAAACTCATGGATTGGCGTTGAATGCATCTATTCAGGTTATGAAGGAAATTCGCCTTATGAATTCCTCGTTGCCAAAGCCATTCCCGAGTAAACTCAAAGAAAAATTTGAAAACATACTGAATAATAACCCAGGGTTTGAATCTTTGTTCCAAATTGATAACTTCATCAACGGGGCAGGTGAAATTTTGCCCGGAACAATAAGTTCAAAAATCGCACCCAAATTTAAATTCTGTCCAGCCACATCAGTAGACGTAGAACGTTCCTTTTCCGCTTACAAAAATATATTAAGCGATCGTAGACACAATTTGTCTACAGAACATTTAGAACAGTACTTAGTCATATACGTTTTTAAAGGTAAATTCTAAATTTTATTGTTAAATACATTTTATAATTGATATTTTTGAAAATATAATTGTTATCCTTGAGAACTAATAGCTTACTAAAATAAAAAATATATATATAAAAATTCGACTTCCTGTATTATTTCATGTTGCATATTTTGACCCTTTTTATGGATTTTCGTGCACATTTTAGCTATTTTTATTGCATATTTGCATGCATATTTTGGGCTATTTTTGTTGCATATAATCCGGTCTCTAATAATAACAAAGTGATAAATTTTATAACTTTCAAAAAAAAAGTGACATTTTTAGGTGTATTTCGCCACTACTTTGGTGATGGATTCACCGCCGAACTTTTAAAACTTCTTGGCAGTTTTAGCTAAAACTTCTTGTGTGGAAAAAAAATGTGTTTTTTGTATGGAATTTCAAGGGATCGAAAAACAAAACTTTTTAAGCACATGCATTCTGAATTTCTACCGATACCGTAACATATTTCTCTTGAACACTTTCAAGTTTTTAAGTTCCTAAAAAAATATAGGCTATTTTTAATGATAATTAATATCTTTACATTTATAAAGCCGAAATGGTAATTATATGAAATTACCTCGATAGAAAAAATTGCAAAGTAAGTTCCGAAAATTATTAAAAACTCCTTTTTGTTCAGTTATTTAATATTTTATATGTATGAAAAAATTCAGAGTGTATCTTAAAATGCAACTTAAGCATTCATAGAGAGATTTTTGCTCTATTTAAAACGAGTCACGTTTTTTTAGATATTTTCACCAATTTCGCAAAGTTATTATCGTTTCTTAATATTAGTGCACTCCCTCTAACATTCGTATTTACATATCTCCCTTTCAAACCATCTTTGAGCGCTTACTACGGAGCCTTAAGTGTGAAAACTTCTTAAGCGGGAACTTCTTAATAGAGTTTCACGATACATACATTGTAAAACACTAGACATACATAAGGCGATGATAAAAGAAAAGAAGAAATCGACTTTACAAAAATACATCCTTACGTGAGATTCTTGTAATGCTTCTTCTGTATGGAAAGAAATTGAACAAGTTCCAGCATACACTGGACAGATTCTTTGGCAAATATCTTGTTGGGTTTTGTGTTGCCAGTAGAGTCCCTTTGGTGACTGGGGCCGGCAGTAGGCCTATCATCTCCTGCACTTGGAGAGGCGAAGGTGCTCTCGTAATAGTTGCTGAAGAACTTCTGGATGTTGGAACGTATCTTGTTGACTTGGTCTTCACTGCCGTACAGGTGGAGAAGACCAATCAGACAGGGAAGGAGAGTTTCAGAGAATGAAACCTGAAAAAACCAAATGAATAATGATGCGACTATTTAGAGTACTTTCGACTCTGTCACTAATCCCTTGGGTATTTTTGTGCCCTTTAGTACACAGTACATCAATAGCAGTAGAGTATTCTTGTGTACTTTACGGCACAAACTGATGTGGACTGAGGACTCAAGTTGTAATCTCCTTCTGCATCACTGTGAGATATTTGATTTAAACAGTGTTTGAAAGTGGCAACACCACGCTTTGCATGTTCATTTATAATTTATTACAAAAAGTCGTTGACCGCCATGATGCGAAAGGTTTGTCAAAGTTTGTGAATTTTCATTAATTATTTTTATACGAAACGAAAAGTAAAGTGACAGTAACTTTTTTGTAATTAGTTTCAATTGCAAAGTTTGTACATGATGTAAGTATAAAAGTATAAATTCAAATTTTATCACAGTCACTAGGGTTTCCTGTTCTGAAGCGGCCTGTAGTTTTTAAACTTTTGTATGTATTTAGTTTCAAGTTGTCTTCACAATGTTTGTAAGTTGAATATCACTGTAATACGTTTGTGTAATTAAATATGTTTTTTAGTGTCATATAAAGTGATATTTTACATTTACATTTGATTTCGGAAGAACTTCTTAGGCATTTAGTATTATTTTAAACCTTTTACATAATCATATTTTTAAATTTCAACAATTCCTTGAAAATACCTACTACTTTTTAATATCTACGAAATTTTGAAAGAAAACTAATGTTGCCATTTTACATGAGACCTTTAGGCTCCTAGGCCCCAGACAGGCCAATGAAAATAATTTTCTGTTCACCAGAAATGAAGGAAAAATTAAAGTTTAGCCTCACGGACTTGCCCACCACAACACACCTTTATCTTTTATCTCTTCAGTGTTTGTGATAAAATGACGATGCTTGCACTTACCTATCATTTTTATGCATATTAACTTAAGACCTTCCTCTTGAGTGGTTGCCTCATTGCAAGGATCATACCCCACAGTCCCGCGTCGCACGGAGAGCCATGGACACCAACATTCTGCTTCTCCTGAGTCCACAGATATGTGAATTCATCCAAAAACAATACTTACATTGGATTGGCTGATGTCCATGAAACTGTGCAGAAAGCAGTCATGTTCTGCGAAACACTTCAGCAAGGATGAGGTCATGTTGAGGATCCAATGCGGGTGACCTCTGGGGTCCTGCGAATGCCACAGGTCCTGCCGGCGTATCAAACCGTCCAAGTGTTCGTCGTTTATTTTGATCTTAGCGTTGGGATAGTTCTTCCTCGAAGCCATGAACGGCATCATTAGATCTTTTATGAACGTCATATCTTCTTGGTGGCTCAAGAAATCTGAAAGTTAGAGAGTCATTGTATGGATGAAAATCTGCATGTATGAACCAGCCGGAACTCTTCAATGGTGAATAATTCTCTTCATTTGTCCCTTTAGAATTTCCAGATCAAAGCGACTATTTTTCAGCCCATATCATGTTTTCGATTCATAAATAAATTATGAACTGTGGAGGCTTTGAAATATCTATTTAATTTTCTGTAAATAAGACTAGTTTGCATATTGTTGACTTTAAATCTATACAGCTTTGTCTGTAAACTATTTTCAGCTCACAATTTCATATCAATAATTTAAGAAGCTTTGAAATATATTATTAATTTATTTTTTATATTTGCAAACATGAAGACAAAATTTTTTTATTTTTGCTTTATATAACGCCTCAGAAGAACGCCCCTGTCTGCAGTGTAAAGATAGAGGAACTATATCGCCACCCGGTTGACCAGCATTGTGAGACGGGACAAGGCAGGGGCTGTAGGAAGGGATTTATTAATGAGGGTCTTGAAGAGGCCCGGATTATATGAAGGAGGAAAAACAGATGAAATGCAAAAATGGACAATGATCCACATAAAAGGTTTTCCCAAATAAGAAGTTGTTTTTTCCGGTCCCTTGGAAAACCTTATGAGAGATTTCCAATAAAATAGGTAATAAAAAAATAAAATATATTTTTTTAAATATATATCTTAACTTACCTAAAGCAATGCTTCCTTCCTTGAAAGCCAGAAGGGAAGTTAGGGCCTTAGAAGAAGCCCTTGCAATGCGCGGGTCGGGGTTGTGGAAGAGATTGTTCAGGAGGGCCAGGCCGGTGTACGACAGGTACTGAAGCGGAGTCATCTCAATGACGTGGTGGGGATCCATCGATGGCCGCAGCACCAGCGTGTGGTAGTCTGCCACTCCCAGCTCTCCCAGGCATCTGCAGGCTTGGAGACTTGACTGGAAATTGAATTTATAGTAAGATAATGAACGTAATATAATATGATTCAGATAACTCACGATGCCGTCATCCGGCTGAATAACCTTAGCATTCCACCTTGACCACCATCAATTTCCCTCCACCACCTGAAGAAGAAGATTTAGATAATCGAGGAAGAGGTGGATAGACTGCGTGGAAGAGGATTGGAGCAGGATGGGAAGGACTGAGGATTGTAGGCGAATGGCGAGGGTAGTCGAGCGACAGAAGTCAGTGGAGAACATTTGTGTATGAGGCCAAGTCCCACCCTGGGATATAGCGCCGTACGATAATACGATTTAAGTTAATTCATTGAACTCACAGATGACTTTTGGAATTACAATATCATAGCCCACAAAGAGATGAACTGAGGACTTGAAAAGAATTGCCGTCTTCTCTGCCTATAAGGGACTACTGGAGTCAAAAATACTGAGAAAAATTTACAAAAAAGACAATTCGGCCACAGGAAACCAAATTTGTAGACTTTAAACGCTGAAAATAATTATAACCTATGCTGGAAAAACAAATGACAAATGCTAAACGACGTTCCCCAGTAGGCACGAGCTTGAGGCAGGCCGAGGAAGTGGTTAGAGTGGCTGCGTGGAAGAAAATTGGAGCAGGATGGAAGGAACTGGAGGCAAATGACAATGGACTGAAACCAGTTGAGAACATTTGTGAGGGAGGCCAAATTCCACTCTGGGATATATCGCCATAACGATTTAAGATTTAAGGAAAATGTGCATCAGTAATAAGGGGAAAACAAAAATGGTTCATACTTCTTTGTCGCTTCCATCAGATGCAATTTGGATGAGTGCACAGGAGAGTTGATGCAGAATGCTGTTTTTACAGTCTTCTGAAAAGCCTCGGATTTCTTTTAATTTTTCAAATAACGACGCAAGTTCAGTCCGCGAGTTTTTCAGTTTATAGTGTAATACTTTCAAACCTTCATATCTGAAGATAAAAAACAGCAAATTAGTAATAGTCTACATGCAAATTTTGAGCTACATAATATTAAAGACTGATTTACACATTGATTAGTAGCAAGTGCGAGTGGGGGAGAGTATGGTATATCGTACCGGTCGGTAAATCATACCACCTCGATATTTTTGCTACGGGTCACTATTTTTTAATCCTGGCAATATTCTGCCAACCGTTAGAAGCGTCATAGTTGTTCTGCCATTTTTATTTAGTGTTGGATCGTGCATGCGCTGGCAGTGGAGTATTTTTGTTTTTTCACAATCTTCATCTAATTTTTTCAGCTCCTGCGTAAGGTGATTTCGTGTTCAAAGATGGGTATGTTAGTTTTTTCTCAAATTAAGTTCACTTAGCAAGCTTGTATTCTGCAATTTACTATTGCAAAATCATATTTGTCACCTGTCCTTTACATGTTTTGTTGTCATTTTTTCATAAAAACTCAGAGTTTGTTAAGTCGAACCGCAAGTGGTTTGGTAAATCGTACCAGTACGATTTACTGTAATTTGTTAGTTGTTTAAGTAAATTATTTTCTAGTTTTAAATTAAAGAGTTCAGTACAACAAACACCAGACATCTCGTCAGAGGCTTTGTTGCGACCACCACCACCAGTGACCTCGTCAGAGTCTTCCTTTTTACCACCAGATGCAGTTCAGAAAGTTGAATTGGGGTAAACGAATTCAAACGCGTCGACATCTTTTCAATTCTTGAGATTTCTCCAATACCAAACAACCAAGGAAAAAAGTACACGCGCACCGCACAAAAGGCTGCTGAAATAACAGCAAGTCCGTATAAAAAAGGACTAGAAGTTGCTGCTGGCTTAGCTATCAAAATGCCCAAATTAAAAATTGAAAAAAAGAAAAATAAGATTATTAAAACTGATAAAAAGCCCAAGGGAAGAAGGGTGCTCGACGAAAGAAGGCCAAAAATCGCAGTAGTAGTGATATTGAAGATGCTGACAGTATTGTCGTTTTGAGTGATTCGGATAAGGATATTGATGATGACGATGAAGAAAACGTATGCCACCTATGCTTTGGCAATTATTTTGAAAAGACAGGACCCAAAGGAGACTGAATCCAGTGCGTTCGTTGCCATAAATGGGTGCATGAAGCTTGCCCCAGTAACCCAGACATTTGCTACACATGCATGCCTTAAAAATGTCCATGTTTTCTTCGATATAAATTGGAATAATGGCCTAGATACGATTAACCATACCGGTTCGTTAAATCGTACCGAAAACCATTTATTATAAAACGTTTAATTTGAAAACATTCCAGATGCCTGTAAAATATGATTTAAATAAATATCGTACCCAATAAAATAAGTATTTATTTGAACCTAACTGTTCTTCTCTAACCCATTTCAATCATACAGTATTGAGAGTTAAGTGCGAAGTGGTACGATATACCATACTCTCCCCTATGTAGTGCAAGTGACCAGTGAAAACACTTATAATTCAGTTAAGTTAACACTACCGTATGACAGCTTACTGTACAGTTATAAATATCACTAATTATTGGCTTACCTGCCAGTTAGTCCTCCATTCAAAAAGTTTTCAATTTGCTTGTACAGTGTATCATTAGTTTTCAAACATATTCCATTGAGAACATTATTCAACTCCGAGAAGTATTCTTCATCTGGTAAGGGATCCAATGTTTGTATGGCCATCAGATATGTCTTCATATCAATCAGCAAAAACTCTAAAAGCAATATTACAGCCGCTCTTATGTAGGCACATTTCAGTGCTGCCTGGGACACCGTATTGACTATCAACGACAAGAACCGGGAAACTAAATTCGATAAATCTGGCAACATTTTCATAATCATTGAATGCAGCATTTTACATGCGCCAATGCACATATACTGCATGTTTTCAGTAGCTTTGTGTGAGTTTATTATGTGCAGCAGAGAGTGGATGATGAAGGAGCAGACAAAGGTGTTGAGGCTAGTTTCCAGTGGCAGAGAGTGGCAGAATACCCAGTACTGGTGAAGACTTAGCAATCGCCTTTCTAGTGTGTGTTGGAGGCCAATATCCGCCCAGAGATGAAGAAGCAATTCCTGAACGCCAAAAGGATTTTCACTGCAGAGGTGAAATATTACTTCTGTTGAAAGACTTGCCTGGAAAATAAAAAAAAAAGTTAATATGAAATTTAAATCTGTTATCTTGTAAGTAAACACATTTTTATCGACTAATCAAATTCAACGTTTAGCGCCATTTTAGCGCTTTTGACATAATTGTGATCAGCTTTAAAGCATAGGGCCGGGCCCTGCATTTGTAGTGTTGAAAAATCTTGCCCACCCACGGTACGAAGCACTACAATAAATTAAAACAGCGTACAGTGTCGACCTTGTACGTTCATTTTGCATTCAGATATTACCTACTTAAAATTTAAAATGTCACTTTTTCAATATATATCTTATGTGTTTGCTTTAACACAAATATCTTTTAATTTATTGAATTTTCTTGTCGGCCTCTACGGAGCAATCCAATTTGATCAAAAACTAAAACGGTCCGAGAATCAGAATTTAACGGGAAGCGGGATCGTCGATTTGATCGAGCTATCAAATGCGACAAAGTTTGAAACAACTCAACCTGAAGGCTACTTACATTCAAGTAATTGATGATAGAATTGAAAGCAATATTGGTTACAATGGGTCCATCCATGAATGGCAGCGCGCCTTCCCACCCCAATTCATCCCGGATATTCTCTTTATGGCAGTAATTTTTCAAAAGTTGTTTTAGAATCTCAACTATCTTGCCAGTGGTCAGCTTGTCTACAGAGTCTTTCCCCAGTTTCTTGGTGAGTGTTGCGAGGAGTGATTTACTCACCAGCCCGTACCTCTTACCCATGCTCCGTTCTGAATTCCCCATACTTTCACTAACTATGTGCGGCAGGCACAAAGCAAGAGCATTGGGTAGACATTCCTAGAATTATCAAAATAAATTATTAAACAAAAATAAAGAACTTCAACATCAAACTTTTTCATACATTATACTAGTCACTTTTTTATACATTAGTCATACATTATACAATATACCTGTCACTTTTAACCACACAAGAGCGCCCTGTCTATACAGTGTAAAGACAGGGGAACTATGCAGGCAGGTTAAGGTAGGAACCGTAGGAAGCGATTTATTAATCAGATCTTGAAGAGGCCCGGATTATTTGAAGGAGGAAAAACAGATGACGGTTGCTTGTTCCCCATCGAGCCGACTAAACAAAAACGAGGCGAAGAAACGACCTATGCACATGCTACCGGTGCACCGGGGATCAATGTTGCTAGCTCCTTAGGGCAGGCTCCATTAAAAAACCTGCAGAACAGACTCAGCAGTGCCCATATAGATGGCAATCGGTCTGTTAGCAACGGATTGTCAATCAGACGGACCGCTCTCCTTTGCACAGAATCAAGTAGATTTATTAAGTATTGTGGGGCTCCAGCCCAGAGGTGGCTCCCAAATTCAATTGTTAGGCGTACTTGAAATTTTTACAGGGTTAGCATCTGTTCACTATTGAAGAATCTGTTCCCATACAAAACGTCAAGGATGAGGAAAGGTCTAATCACATCTACCGCCACAGTGCGTGGCAGATACGGCACAGAAGCGAGTAAAATGTGGGTGGGCAAGATCCATGCAAACGCGATTTCAATTCCTTTGAAATTAAATTGAATTCTTCATGCGGTCGCATGGACCTCGTCCACGCAGCTGTTGATGCTGTGCCATTTTACTTGCATCTGCCATGCACTGTCACGGTAGATGTGAATAGACCTAAAGATGGATAGGTTACTATGGCTACAGAGAAATGCCTTTATAAATTTAAAAATTTTCACCTCCAAAGTCTTTTCAACAGATGTCATACTCTTCTTCGCTATCAGCTCCACCAACGGGCTGATTCTTTCATCATTACGAACATAAAACATTTCGAGAGGAATCAAAATCTGACGGTAATTTAAATAGAACTCTTCCTTAGACATGCAGCCAGTCAAATAATAAGGAAAATTGTCCAAGGGCAGGCCATTATCGAGCCAAGATACCAACAAGAACTCTATGTTGTCAAAAATCAGGGATTCAACAGATTCAATGCCGAGTTGTTTAGAAATGCAATTGAAGACTTTGTTTAGCAGAACAGGGCTTATTTTTTTACTCGTGGCAATTTGTATGATTGACGATATAGCTTTCTTGTCCCAAACGGGACTTGTGATGGCAATTGTGGCTAAGCAATGCAGAACTGTGGAAGTTTTGTTGGCACTCTCGTCTGCTATGACGTTTTTTGTTAAACCAGTCAACTGAAAAAAAAAAGGACAGATGATATAAATAATAGACAGATCGCTTCTCTGCTGTTGGCAAAGATCAAAGTTCCATTCCACAGTAAATATTCAGTAATCAGTAAGAATTTAGAAGAGAATACAAACAGCCGGCTTACAACTAAAATCCACTAAGTGCAAGTTTGCATCAAAAGGAGATTATAATACCACAAAGATCATAAAAAATACTTGAAAACTATGCAAGGTATAATTCTACACTGAGACATTTAATAAAGCCATTATATAGAAAACTATGAAAGGTATAATTCTATACTGAGACATTTAATAAAGCCATTATGTATATAGAAAACTATGCAAGGTATAATTCTATACTGAGACATTTAATAAAGCCATTATGTACATATATAGAAAACTATGCGAGTTATAATTCTATACTGAGACATTTAATAAAGCCATTATACATAAAAGTTCAAAATTCTCTGTGTGTTTTTTCAGAAACTGTAAAAGAAAACTTATCTCGTGTAACTAAGTGCACATGGTCAAATTTTTTCCAAAAATTATCAACAACAAAAAAATCCATAAGGAGACACTTGTACCTGGCAACATTTGAAATGACTGAAACAATTGGTGTACGTATTTTCAAAATTGACAGCTCACGCTATTAACAAAAAAATGAATTTTCTACAGTGACATTATAAAAAATATAAGACACATTATATTTATACTTCAAAAATGTAGCACTGCTTATGACAAGGATAGCCATTCAAAGAATATGTGTACACTAACGAAATAGCTTTATGAACGGCCCGCTAAAGTATGTCCATTGGACTTAGTTCAGAGAAACCACGCATGTTGCTCAGTAACATATCTTCACTCTATTAATTCATCTAAGATCTTAAAATGTTTTTTGTCAGAAATTTGTTTTATGCACTTAACAGATTTTAGTTTGCCGACGAATAGTAAGATATGTTCAAAAAACATCAGCAATACATAATTAGGAAAAGGGAAGAACTTACATCCAGCAAGAAAACTTCTGGCAGGGAAGAAACCAATTCATTAAATTTAACAGAAGAGGCTTCCCTCATGCTGTGGCCCAAACAGACGCAGGCATATAATCTGATTGAAAAAATAGTGTTCGACAATCCCTGAACCAAAATGCCATCCATTTGCTTTCCCCAGTCTTCAATATTTGACAGATTCTGTATCCAGGAGAGACATTTGAATGCTTGAACCATGGTTTTGGGAGCATAATTCTTGGATTTGCAGCGTTGGATGAAACTGGTCAGCATTATGGTGCAATTGTCTCTGTTGGCTTTAGTGCCGAATTTTCCGACAGTATCGAGGATGTTGTGGAGGAGAGTCAGGATGCAGAAGGCAGAATCGTTGTCTCGAAACAGCTTCCTGCACATGATCTGCAGTAGCATCAAGATGGACCCTAGAAATGTAGAGATAGATTACTACTGGGCTACTCAGTTAGGGTCGGTCCAGGGCAGGCGCAATTGGAGCAGTCTGCTCCGGGCGCCGACTTGTAAAAGCGCCAAGAAGCTAAGGAGCTGATAATACACAGCGCCCTTGAGAAATTTACTAACGTTAGGCGCCATTTGGCTCAGGGCCGGACCTGCTTTCAGTACCGCCCTGGTGAGAGACTACCATTCAGTAAATTAGATGGCGTTACGTAGCCGTTTTTGATGACCAGATCTGAACAGCCAAGTACTTCCCAACCTCTATTACTTATAATATGACACCACAAGAGTTTCATCTGCCCGGAGCAAGTGTAATTGAGGAATCCCCATTCGAAATCCAGATTTAGTGGCTAAACATAGATAAAGTCATTTCAAGCAACATTTTGATTCTGAATAGTTGTCTCTCACCAGCACAATGCTGATGAATAAATTTTACTCTTGAAAGGGGTATATTTATTCTATTTTATATAATATATAATTGAACACATAGATTGATTAGAACTTTATTGGGCACGCTGGGTTTCAAAACCGTGACCTCTGCTTTGTAATAAAAAGGAACAGATTATCATGTATTTACCAATAGGGACTTCCTCTTGCTTGTATTGCATTGTGACAAAAGTGACAATATTAACGGCAAGCGTAAACTCGTCATTGCTCTCAAAATCCTTGTATGTGTCAGCCTCTAGGATATATTTCAAGATTTGACCGGAAAACATGGATTGGCGGGCGCAAAAGTTCGCTAATATCTCCAGAATAATTTGTTTAAGATACACTTCAGTATCTATCACAATAACGGTGTTCATTCCCATAAGTTCTGTATTATTCTCTTCCATTGCGTTATCTGATTCATCGATCAAAGCGCAGCAACATTCAATCAATTCTTTCGACATAGTTTTGCAGATCAAATCGTAAACAGTAGAACTGTAATTACTTTTCGTATAAAGTCTTTTGACTTGCTTGAGTATGTTTTCTTTTTCATTACTACTATTTGTCCGACTGTTTAGAAATAATGGTAATTTAAGCATGATTAAATTCAGTTCGTCTTTAGCCACCAAAGATAAGGTTTTGATATCAGATACAGAATTTAAAACATTGAAGTTACTGAATAAACTGATGAATTCTAAAGCAATTGCGCATTCGTGTATACGTCTTGTAAGACTTGTTATGGAATCAATACTTTTTAAGATACTCTCATTAATAGATGTATTTAAGTTCGTCGCTATATGATCGAAAATCTTTTCCGAAACGGATAAAGAATTGATTGTTTTGATAATTTGAGGCTCGTCTTTTCTTTCTTCAACGAGAAGTCCGTCTTCAAAATCACTTTTCAGCATGATGTATTCGTACGAACCGAATAAACATTCTTCAATGCTTTTCCTGTCTTTAATTTCTCGTTCGCTCGGTACATTCTCATTAATACACAGTTGAAACAATGCAAATGGAACATCGTTATGACTCCTTAACGAATCTGCGCAATTGTTTAACACCCACTGAGCGACTTGTAACTTTATATTTTTGTCGGTAATCTTGTAGTTGTAATGTAAAAGGGTAGAAGATAAAGTTTCAAGACTGTTGGAAGTAGACGGCATTGTTTTGTCAGAGTAAGATTTCATTAAACTGTTGAGTGGGGCATCAAAACCTTTAATTTCCAATATCCTTTGAATAGCATTGTGACACTGACCAAACACCGTGCTATCAGTGGACACTTTTCTGAAAAACAATTTTAAAATAGTCACTTTAATGTCTCGGTTGGTTTGAGGCGGTCGGTGCAGAAGTAACACAATACACAGAAATATTGCGCTAAGATAAAAGCATTCAAAGTATAAAAATTTGCAGCAAATATTTTAAATGTCTGTTGAATTTACAGTGCTATATAATACTTTTTTGGTTGTTGCCTCTATTTGATGAAACATTATCATTTAAAAAAGCCTCCTCCGGTTGTTAACTCCATTTTGGTGTGTTACACCACTTCTGCTCTGACCGCCTCATTTATACACAGACCCCCCTTCTTTTTTTATATTAACCCCATACAGGAGGCCCTGAGAAAAATAATTTCCATCAGGGCCTATGTCATCTTTGAGGATGATGCGCGGGGGGTCTTTTAAGGAGAGGGAGGTGAGGAAGGAGAGGGAGGTGAGGAAGGTGAGGAAGGAGAGGAAGGAGAGGAAGGAGAGGAAGGAGAGGAAGGAGAGGAAGTTCTGAGAACGCAAAAGGTATAATCTAGGATAGGAATCTAGGGATCAGTGTGTCCAGGAGTAACATATAAATATATCACTCCTCGCGATGGGTCGAGAGACCAATTGGAGAAGTCAAAGGGTCTCCCCAAAGAAGCCTCTCCCGATCTGGCATGCCACGCAGGTGGTGGGCAGGCACATCCTGAACACACCTCCCCGATGAACCCGCGCACCCCTGCTAAATCAACAAACGTAGCAAACCACTTGGGGTGACCTATGGCAGAGGCTTTGGTTATCCAATAAATCGTTAGTAAATAGTAAATCTGCAATACGAAGGGGTGTTGGAAAGACTAAGTTAGTTGGATGGTGTGGAGAAAAATACCACAGCCTTATGGGCGTTTCACACTATTTTTTCTTATCGATCCCCATATAGGAAACTAAATCGGGACACATTGTTGTTTCGCACAATCATCGTTTTCGTACTTACGATTTAACACAGATACAGGTACCAAATCATAAAAAAATGGCAACACCTTGAACATATCCATAGATTACATGACAGATATTGTCAACAAATCACACAACATGCAAACCAAATTCACAATACCGAACAGTAATACGTGTTCACAATCAGTAATAAACACATGTTATAGTCTTTTTTATCAATATTTTCCATATATATATATATATATATATATATATATATATATATATATATATATATATTACTGTATATTATCTCCATATATAGTTACTAATAACATAGATCATTGTAGAAATGTATTATATATTTCTACAGCGCCCTTGAGGTGATTTTGCACAAAAACCTCAATATACAAATCATCCAAATATTATTATAAAACAAATAAACATGCAGCATTTCCACATAATACAGTTACGTAAAACAATGACAGATGTCAAAAAATGTCTGCCATATTAAACTGTACGAAAATCGGTAACAAAATAGAACAGATTCTTTTATTTCATCCCAAAAAAATGGCCATAACACATAAGAAACTGCAAGGAATAATTATCAGGAGACCGGTGGTAGGAGGGGAGGCTTTTCAAGATATGGCCAAGACTCTCTAAGAGTTATAGCACCGATAGTACATGAATTGAAATGCAGATTAATTATTATAATTACCTGACGCAAGTATTCCAAATTGTTAGAAGAGGTTCGGCATAGCTTTCGTGCCACTGACCCTTACTAATTTGGCCGCAGACCACGCCAATGACCTGATAGACTGCAGAAAACTTTTGCACTGGGTTATCACTTAATACCAGATTGGACAAAATATGCAGGAATTGGTCCATGTCTGAACTTGATACAGTCTTGGCATACTTCTTCAAATACATTGCAGTTATTGAAAGCCTGACAGAGACAATATTACAAAAATAAGTAGACGTAAATAACATGTAACAAGTTCGCCAATAAAGTGTAGAAATTTAATAAAATGGAATATCATTGCTATGGCAACACCGATTTTAGAACAAAAAATATAGTAGATTAAAATGTGGTGTTATGATTGACAGGAAACATTACAAAATTACAAAAAAAAATAAAACCTTTTCCATACTTCAGGTGCCCCTGAGGTGAATTTGCACAAAAACAGCGCTATACAAATCATCCAAATATTATTATACATAAAAATCAAAATTATTATTGTAAAATTACTTTATGACATCGTTTTTAAATAAATAGTAGGTAATGAAACAATTTGTTTAAATAATATATTATTAAACAGTGGTTCAACAAAGAAAATTTCCTTTCAATATGATGTAGTCATCTCCTTTCAGAAAGTACCACTAATTTCTGAACACCATTTGATATTGATGTGAAAAATATTCATTTGGACAATAGGGCATTTCTAAAGTTACATTAATTTTCCTTTTAACCATCGTGTTGCCATTTAAAATACAATTGCAGCGCCATCCACTTTTTGTTACAATTTTTCAACAGACTGAACATGCTATGAATTAATTTTTTTAAATGTAACTTTTTGTTTGGAAAAAACTGAAAAAGGTACCCTGAAAGAAAGATACAGCAAAGACAGATTTTTAAATAAAAAATAATATGAATAAAAAACAAGTTGTGACTAACCAAGGGTAATAATTTGAAGTAGCGAATTGCATCAGTTGGGAGACGGTGTTGAAGTCGGTGTTTTCCAGTCGACATCTCTTTGGAGGTTGGACATCTTCACAATCTTTCTGACAAAACAGACTTCCATTGAAATTCTAAAATGATAATTAAATGAAATTTTACTTTTTTTTTTTTTTAATTAGTAAAAAAAGATACACGAATTACATTACACAATATAGTACAGTTATTAATTACATAATATAATATAAGTATTTGATGTACCCCCATAAATAAGCAGGGCTTGTGTGTATGGGGGGTGTTGTTATATTGGTTTATATTTGATATGATTCAGTTCAACTGTTCGGAATACTTTTTAAGGTGGCTTTTGAATTCGTTTATATTTGCATTCATGTTTCTAATTTTTTCTGGTAATGAGTTAAAAAATTTAACTCCGAGATATTCATGTTTAAATTACATATTTTAATCATTTACATAACACTGTTTTTTTGTGGAAATCACCTCAATGCGGCTTTGCAAACATTATAGAGTTCATAAATACACTTCACATATAAAAAGAGAAAATATGAAAAACCATTTTCAGTGTAATTTGTAGCTACTACCCAGCTTCACCTAACTTTAAACACTCTTTTCACAAAATATTTTTCATACAAAACAATTAACAACAACAAAAAATGTTGTTGCCTTATTTTTGAAAAGTTAAATGGATATATCAAATCTCGATAAATCATGGTGGAAATGCGGTTGCAAGCTCAAAATAGCTGCATTGACATATAAATTCCAAATAGAAAAAGCTGCATAAATTTTATAGTGCTAGAGCTCGCCGTTTGAAGGTTTAGATGCTTAAAAAAAACAAACAAATTTTCACTTTTAGTTAAGCTAGATGTTTGATTTACCTGGTGATAAAACGTCACCGCCAAATTCAGAAATTCAGCACAAACTTCCGGTTGCGTTTGCAGATTGCCTCGCTTAACAGAGTTCCCTTGGTAAGTGGCCTCGCATTTGATTATTTGGTGTATGGAAACAAGGGCTGCCCTCCAAAGTAACCAATCTTTCACCAATATTCCAGATTGGTTAGCAAAACGACCTCCCGGATGGTGAACGGTTATGGACAAATGTAAGAACATGAATAATAATCTCTGTAAACAAAACAAAACAAATAGAATCAAAATTCATTTTGTTTTATCTTTGTATTTTTATTTGGCTGCATATAAAAAATACAAAACCACATTGAAACATTGAAAAACTACAGTCATTCATTCAAAGATTTATCAAAAGATCTTCATGTAAAAATTTCAAATTAGGAACATTGAAAATCTATAGTCATCTTTTCAAAGATTCATCAAAGGGTGGTCTGATGTAAAAATTTCAAATAAGGAATAATGAAAAATTATAATCATTCCTCATATAAATATTCCAATAAGGAACAATGAAAAAGTATAGTCATTCATCCAAAGATTCATCAAAAGATAAAAATTACAAAATAGATCAATTCATAAGCTTCTTTTACAACTGTTTTAAATATTCAAAATAAAAACAATAAAGACAAAACATTATCAAAAATGAGTTATTAGATATTATCGTATTACAAAGTAATGAAGACCTTTTTATTTGTGAATGCATCAGAAGTTTGTTCATAGAACTTAATGATGTGTGGTACAATAGCTTCTGTGAACTCGCACACTGCAAGTCTGCTTTCAGCGGCAACCTGTAATTTATTAGATATGTACAATAGAACCCCAATACAGCAGAACCTCGTTAATTCGAAATCCACGGGACATCAAATATAAAATTTCGAATTAACATGTAATTCGAAAATATATGAAAAAAAAAGATGCCGAACGTTTGAGTTCCTCGGCCGCCCCTTCAAATTCGGGTAGTACATATCGTTGGAGTACATTCGAAATAATACATATTATTATGAATAATAATAATGTGAAAATCGAATTTTTGCAGCCAATTACCGCCACGGTCGGTAACTCATATATTCGAAGTAAATTCGTAAAAATATGATGTATTTCCGCATAAATTGAAATTTCGCGGTGGATTTTCATCACGGCCGGCTCTTTAAATCCAGATATTCGAAATAAATTTGTAAAAATACGATATATTTACGCGTAAATCGAAATTTTGCAGCCGACCCTTTAAATTCAGATATTTGGTGTAAATTCGTAAAACTACAACATATTTCCGCGAAAAAAGAATTTTATCAGCCCTTCAAACTCGGATATTCGAAATAAATTTGAAAAAATACGACATTCCAGTGTAAAACGGTTCAGATTTACAAAATACTAATTAGAACGAAGTATAACCACACAAATATACATTTTTCAGTTTTTTTTATAAACCGCACACAAGCCCTTTCCTTCTTTGAGGATGCTGTTTGGAGGGTCCTTTTAACCTTCCTGTTGTCGACAGTGGTAACATTTATCAAATTCTCTGATATTATTATGTATACTTCATGTGTCAGCTTAAATGGTGAATTTATTGTGTATTCCTGCAAAACATATAAAATAAGCCTCACAATGATAAATGCGTGGGGTATCTCAGTGATCCCTCATGGTCGGCAACAAAAGTTTTGTTTTGCATCTTAGCATGTCGAAGATTGAGGAAAGAAAAGAGTCTGGGACTTAAAGGGACCCATGTTGTAAGACGGATGAAACGCAGAAGTGGACAAATAATTCTGTAGCTGAGCTATTGAGTAATACATATAGCAAAAAATGATAATTGTGCATAAAAATTGGACATATGTTTCCCAGTCGTGCGACCGTACCAAAGGGATCAATGACACTAGTTTTTTTAGAGCACCTTCCATTCAAATACTGGTAGAAAAAACACAGCATTCCCACCCAACATCCATGCTCTGAATTAACCTTTTGAACGCGTTAATTTGCTCCGTTTTATCTATACCCGTACGCGGTACATATTTTCAAATACCTATGCATGCAATTAAATGTCAAATTATAGCATTCTGGCATGATTTATTGGACTTTATAGACAGAACAGATTATTCTCCACAATATGAAAACAAATCCTCGTGTGTCAACACTCTTAGATGTTTATAAAAACAAAAACATAAAATTTCATACAAAGACGTACCATATCTTTTGAATGTGGTCCCGCCATTCACTCGGCGTCATAAATAAACCACTCTCGGTGTGTGTGTGTACTTAGGCCACTGTGTTTATAGGCACAAGTGGGACACCATGATCACTTATCATTCTTAGTTATGAAAAGTTGTGAATGACAAACTAGTACTAACGCCATCCGTTGACAAAAATGAAAACTAAATGACTAAAAGGCGCGAAGAGGCGCACTTGGTTATCGATCTTTTTTTATGAAATGCAATTTTATTTTTGAGAAATTCTTGTAGATGTCAGCATCGTGATAGTTCTACAAATGTCCAAGTGAGCAAGAAATACATTTATGACGAAAGAGAGCGGGAATATCGGCCGTCAAAGTTGCCGTATCAACTGTTGATACAGCCGCGTGTGAGTATAGACTTTTTGCCGTAACAACAGTTGATACGGCCGCGTGCAAAGAGTTAAAGGAATCTGTCAAATGGACTTCACATTTCTGCATAGTCAACAGTTTTCCAGATATCCAGAGGCGGCTGCCAAACCCATCAGTGCAGTGTACTTCCGATTTAAACAGAGTCAACATTTGAGTATTATTTATTGTGTGTATGTGCTTTATACTTACATTTTGAATGATCAATATGGCTAAATTGAGAACATTTTCTTGCAAGTGATGTTGACGTTGGAAATCATTACTGGTGTACAAGTGGGTCAAAGCTGTGAGACTGTCCCTTATGGGCAATATCAGGTGACACCTGGTGACACCTCTTTCTATTATATCCTTCACCAAGCACACGGATAGCAATCTCTCAATGTTGTTAGAACTGCTGAGCTCTATGCTGACTTCCAGCAGATCTGCAAATAAAAGATCACACAAATTAATAGATTCTCACAGCCTCAGTTAACAGATTCACTCATTACATAAATATGTTGTTTGACTTGTGAAAACTAAAAAAATGCAAGTCTGATGTAAGCATAATTAATAAGTTTAAGAAAGGCTTATGTGGTTTTGCTTGTAGAATGGATGGAAGGAGAAAATACAATGCAAAAGTAAATGGAAGAAGAAGTCGGAAACACCCGAAGAAGATATTGGATCAATCAGGTGAACCAAATACTCGGATACGAGCCAGGACATGTCGAGTCTGTACAGCAGATGGGTATGTACAAAGATATTAGAAGAACGAGATATGCTATGTTGGCCACCGGAACGTAGGCAGAGTACTACCTAATTAGGGTACTTTGAATACTATCGGGACGTGTACGCACAGAAATCTGTTCTATGTATTAGTGCGGATACCTTAGCGTAAGCGAAGGTGTGCAGTAGTATTGGTGAACAAAACCGGCGACAATGGGCAAAACAATTCCACACAGTATGAACTGCTCATAGCACATTTCGTTCTTCTAATATCTTTGGGTATGTATGTATAAAACGACATATAAATGTGTTTATTTTAAAATAGGACGCCTACATTTGCAGTGTTGAAGAATCGTGCCCACGCATAACATGAAGCACTGCAATTGCAGTATCGAACTTCTATGTTCATTTTACCTTTAAATATTACCTTACGTTGGCTATGACAAAAATATCTATTAATTTATTGAAGTTTCTTGTCGGCCCTGGGTAAAGGAGAGTAGAGAGGAGAAGGAAATGAGAAGAGGAAGGTTAGGAAGTACCCGGCCACTCAGATCTGGTAAATAAACCCGACCAACGCCATTTTTTTTTTTTTTCTTTTTAAAAAAGAAAGACAAACATTCCTGGGTTACGAATAACCCAACAATGTTTGAAAATCTCCTACTACCACCACAGAAAGCCGAAAATGTTGCTTGTGTTGTGATGGAGGACTTAGCCAGCCGAGGAATCGAACACGCGACGCTCGGGTGAGACCCAAGCGCTATGCCCACTCAATCACTGACCGGTCATTTCAAGCAAGATTTAGATTCTGAATGGTAGTCTTTCACCAGGTTACAACGAGAGTTCCTTCCACTTTGGAGTTTGTTACAATACATTATTTAAATTAAATTACACTATGTGAAATAATCTGCACGGATTTAGGAGTCTGCCACAGAGGTTGTTTAAAATGAAGTTTATAATAAATAATAAAGCAATGGTCAAATAAACAAATACATAATATTATGATTAATTACCTGCCCATTCGTAAGGAGTCAAGTTAGTTAAATAATGCTGCGTATTGATGATGTGTTTGCTTATTAACTTTACATAGGTATCACCCGTGGCTCGAACCAACCTGCTGCTCTTCAATACGTCTACGCAACATTGAACTAGTCTGTCAGAACTGATGAAGCATTTATCTGTAAAAAAAGAACAACAGTACATCATTATTTTTTTTTAATGATAAACTAATGTTTATAAGACAAGGTTTTATGCATAGCACAAAGGATAACAAATTATTATAAGCAATAATTGGTCGCCTGAAATATCAATACGAATTGAAAATATCTTCTGTGTAAAAATAAATTCCGCCGACGGGAATTGAACCCGCGTCTTCTGATGTCCGGTCAGATGCTCTGGACCACTCGGGAGATAATTTCAATTTGTATTGATATTTCAGGCGACTAATTATTGCTTATATTTGTTAACAGTATATCAAATACATTTATAAAATAAATAAGTTAGCAGCCCCAGACTAAGAACTTCGGCTGTGCGAGGAGAGACTGAGCCTGCAATAGACTAAGGCTGCTAGTAGCACACACTGGAGGTGCCTTTTCAAAGCGAATGGCCCCCGACTCGATGATGTTACGTAAAATATTGAAAACCAGTCTCAGAAATCTATTATTTTTATGGTTCACTATTTTGCTAGGTATTAATTGAGGTGGTCGATATACATGTGTGTAGGACGTTCGGCTAACAGTCAAACGGATTGAGTTTGATGCACAAGGCGTGTACTGAATTACTCCCTTTTCAACAAAAGTTATGTTCAGTGTACATTACCACCTCAGGAGACACAGTACACAGCTATTGGAAAACACCAATAGCTGTATTTAATGTAATAGCAGTGCCCTTGAGGTGGTCGATATCCATGTGGGTAGGACAGATTGAATTTGATACACAAGGCATCCTGACTTACTTCCTTTTCAACAAAAGTTATGTTCAGTGTACATTACAACCTCAGGAGACACAGTACACAGCTATTGGAAAACACCAATAGCTGTATTTAATGTAATAGCAGTGCCCTTGAGGTGGTCGATATCCATGTGGGTAGGACAGATTGAATTTGATACACAAGGCATACTGACTTACTTCCTTTTCAACAAAAGTTATGTTCAGTGTACATTACCACCTCAGGAGACACAGTACACAGCTATTGGAAAACACCAATACATAGCTATATTTAATGTAATAGCAGTGCCCTTGAGGTGGTCGATATCCGTGTGGGTAGGATAGATTGAATTTGATACACAAGGCATACTGACTTACTTCCTTTTCAACAAAAGTTATGTTCAGTGTACATTACCACCTCAGGAGACACAGTACACAGCTATTGGAAAACACCAATAGCTGTATTTAATGTAATAGCAGTGCCCTTGAGGTGGTCGATATCCATGTGGGTAGGACAGATTGAATTTGATACACAAGGCATACTGACTTACTTCCTTTTCAACAAAAGTTATGTTCAGTGTACACTACAACCTCAGGAGACACAGTACACAGCTATTGGAAAACACCAATAGCTGTATTTAATGTAATAGCAGTGCCCTTGAGGTGGTCGATATCCATGTGGGTAGGACAGATTGAATTTGATACACAAGGCATACTGACTTACTTCCTTTTCAACAAAAGTTATGTTCAGTGTACATTACAACCTCAGGAGACACAGTACACAGCTATTGGAAAACACCAATAGCTGTATTTAATGTAATAGCAGTGCCCTTGAGGTGGTCGATATCCATGTGGGTAGGACAGATTGAATTTGATACACAAGGCATACTGACTTACTTCCTTTTCAACAAAAGTTATGTTCAGTGTACATTACAACCTCAGGAGACACAGTACACAGCTATTGGAAAACACCAATAGCTGTATTTAATGTAATAGCAGTGCCCTTGAGGTGGTCGATATCCATGTGGGTAGGACAGATTGAATTTGATACACAAGGCATCCTGACTTACTTCCTTTTCAACAAAAGTTATGTTCAGTGTACATTACAACCTCAGGAGACACAGTACACAGCTATTGGAAAACACCAATAGCTGTATTTAATGTAATAGCAGTGCCCTTGAGGTGGTCGATATCCATGTGGGTAGGACAGATTGAATTTGATACACAAGGCATACTGACTTACTTCCTTTTCAACAAAAGTTATGTTCAGTGTACATTACCACCTCAGGAGACACAGTACACAGCTATTGGAAAACACCAATACATAGCTATATTTAATGTAATAGCAGTGCCCTTGAGGTGGTCGATATCCGTGTGGGTAGGATAGATTGAATTTGATACACAAGGCATACTGACTTACTTCCTTTTCAACAAAAGTTATGTTCAGTGTACATTACCACCTCAGGAGACACAGTACACAGCTATTGGAAAACACCAATAGCTGTATTTAATGTAATAGCAGTGCCCTTGAGGTGGTCGATATCCATGTGGGTAGGACAGATTGAATTTGATACACAAGGCATACTGACTTACTTCCTTTTCAACAAAAGTTATGTTCAGTGTACATTACAACCTCAGGAGACACAGTACACAGCTATTGGAAAACACCAATAGCTGTATTTAATGTAATAGCAGTGCCCTTGAGGTGGTCGATATCCATGTGGGTAGGACAGATTGAATTTGATACACAAGGCATACTGACTTACTTCCTTTTCAACAAAAGTTATGTTCAGTGTACATTACCACCTCAGGAGACACAGTACACAGCTATTGGAAAACACCAATAGCTGTATTTAATGTAATAGCAGTGCCCTTGAGGTGGTCGATATCCATGTGGGTAGGACAGATTGAATTTGATACACAAGGCATACTGACTTACTTCCTTTTCAACAAAAGTTATGTTCAGTGTACATTACCACCTCAGGAGACACAGTACACAGCTATTGGAAAACACCAATAGCTGTATTTAATGTAATAGCAGTGCCCCTGAGGTGGTCGATATCCATGTGGGTAGGACAGATTGAATTTGATACACAAGGCATACTGACTTACTTCCTTTTCAACAAAAGTTATGTTCAGTGTACATTACCACCTCAGGAGACACAGTACACAGCTATTGGAAAACACCAATACATAGCTATATTTAATGTAATAGCAGTGCCCTTGAGGTGGTCGATATCCATGTGGGTAGGACAGATTGAATTTGATACACAAGGCATACTGACTTACTTCCTTTTCAACAAAAGTTATGTTCAGTGTACATTACCACCTCAGGAGACACAGTACACAGCTATTGGAAAACACCAATACATAGCTATATTTAATGTAATAGCAGTGCCCTTGAGGTGGTCGATATCCGTGTGGGTAGGATAGATTGAATTTGATACACAAGGCATACTGACTTACTTCCTTTTCAACAAAAGTTATGTTCAGTGTACATTACCACCTCAGGAGACACAGTACACAGCTATTGGAAAACACCAATAGCTGTATTTAATGTAATAGCAGTGCCCTTGAGGTGGTCGATATCCATGTGGGTAGGACAGATTGAATTTGATACACAAGGCATACTGACTTACTTCCTTTTCAACAAAAGTTATGTTCAGTGTACATTACCACCTCAGGAGACACAGTACACAGCTATTGGAAAACACCAATACATAGCTATATTTAATGTAATAGCAGTGCCCTTGAGGTGGTCGATATCCGTGTGGGTAGGATAGATTGAATTTGATACACAAGGCATACTGACTTACTTCCTTTTCAACAAAAGTTATGTTCAGTGTACATTACCACCTCAGGAGACACAGTACACAGCTATTGGAAAACACCAATAGCTGTATTTAATGTAATAGCAGTGCCCTTGAGGTGGTCGATATCCATGTGGGTAGGACAGATTGAATTTGATACACAAGGCATACTGACTTACTTCCTTTTCAACAAAAGTTATGTTCAGTGTACATTACCACCTCAGGAGACACAGTACACAGCTATTGGAAAACACCAATAGCTGTATTTAATGTAATAGCAGTGCCCTTGAGGTGGTCGATATCCATGTGGGTAGGACAGATTGAATTTGATACACAAGACGTACTGACTTACTTCCTTTTCAACATAAGTTATGTTCAGTGTACATTACAATCTATATAAATAAAAATTTAAATGTTCATTTGTTCAAAATTATCTCCAAAAGTTCTTCACCGATAGCTTTTAAATTTTGACACAACGTTGCATGTGAATAAGCTTGGGTTTTTGTATACCTATATTAAATAGGTTATATGTCACCTGCGACAGATAAAAAAAAGATTAAAAAAAATTAAAAAAACACAGCGCCATCTGTTGGATGTAAAAGCAACACACGTTATTGTTTATCTATCTGAACAGACAGACTGAGCCACAGCAATGCGTACAGCTAGTTTTTTTATAAATATATAAATACATTATCTGGTAAGACTATACAATTTACAATAACATTATTTTATTAGGGATTAAAGGAATTAATTGAAACATGAGAAATAGCACAGAGGGCAAAAGCGAGTGCAAGGAAGCTAAACATTATTATTTTTCAAGGTCAGTTTCAATTGAAAATAAATCTGATTTACAGATATAACACAAATCTTTTATGAAGGTGGTTTATAAGAAATTAAATAGAGTAGATTCATGGCTTACTTTTATTGGCTCCGGATATGAGACTTAAGAGTAGGGATGAACTTTGTCCCATCACATTTTGATAAGTAGATGTCCCTTTTCCTGAATCAAACTTCTCAGCTTCCTGTAAAACAGTTAATAATTTTTTTAAATTAAATTCATAAAACTATTGTGAAACCATAATTGAAATGTCTGTCATCCCACACAATGAAAGCGAATTTTCATTTTATGTAATTAAAAATCAAAATGCTAAAATTAAAAATTTCCCAAATGCAGACAGTTTTCTTTTATAGTAATTAAGGTAAATGGAAAGGTTTTATTTAAAGTAAGTCAGATATGTATGTTGTTGTTTTTAATTTTAGGCATGATTCCAGGTTCTCATCAATAAGACGATTTCTCAGTTTACTCTTGATAAAGTTCATGCTTGAAAGAGATTGTTCGCATGAATATGTAGAACCAAAAAGGGAAAGAATAGCAAACGCGAGTTTTTTCAGCTGATCGTAAGAGTCAGGAATACTATTCCAGACGTTGAAGATGATCATGTCTTCCTTCTCCAGGTCTTTCAAAGTAGACCACTTGTGTTATGAACTAAGATCACATTTGTTCTTCTCCAATATTTCAAAACCAATACAAAAACGTTAAAATTTAGAGCTCCATATTTCCTTGTTTTTTAAATTCTGCAATTGTATTTCAAAGTTACCAATGTCAATGCCAAAAGGAGAAAATGTCAACTCAGTTATCGTAGCATTAAGATGATTTTTGACGAATGCTAAGGTCGCTCTGCTTTTTTTAACTCCTGAAACCTGCTGGCCATGGATATTTGTGCCAGAGCTGCACTCAAGGAGCTAAAGAGCCGCATGCGGCTCAGGAGCCGCACTTTGCCGACCACTGGTCTATACTGACAAGATTTAATATGAGCATGATTATTACACTATTGTAACATTTTCCAGAATTGGTATTCCTGATACAATATGGCGTGAATTTAACACTGGAAACAACATATATGATAAGTATTAATTTTAACTAAATTGAAACATTAATGCATCTCCCCCAACATAAATAGTTGTTTTTTGTGGTAATTAAGTTGAAATGAAAATTATTTAAATAATTTGTGCATATTGAGAAGTAGGCGGAGTGGGGAAATTTTATCCAACTTAAAAAATTGTACCTATAGAGTTCTACTACAGCATAAGTTAATCGAAACATTGTTTATTATAAGATAGTTATTACTAAAACACATAAATAAGACCATATTATGGAGGTTTAAGGTCATTGCTGAATAAGGCAAACATTTCAATGCAGTGTAGCGAATGAATTGGGAAAGGAATAATAATTAAAGGAAAACATTAAGTTGTTTTGGAAGGAAGTCAAAAGGTCCCGATGTGGCCCTGAAACTGGAAGCATGAAAGTGATAAAATCGAAAGATGGAAAAATGTTGATGAATGAGGAAAAAATAAAAGAGAGATGGATGAAGTATTTCGAGGAAGTCTTTGAAAGCGAAGTGAGTGACAGTGATTCTAGCGGCGAATCATATATGAATGATTATGGACTGAATGTTACCGAAATTAGCATGGATGAGATAGAAAGATCAATTAAGTGTATGAAGAATGGTAAGGCTGTCGGTTTCGACAATATTGCTGCTGAATATTTTAAAGGAGGTAGCCGTATAATTCTCACATGGTTGTGCAATCTTTTTAACCAATGTTTAAAGGAAGGTTAAACGCCTTTAGATTGCAGAAGGGCAGTGACCATGCCATTATACAAAGGTAAAGGGTCACGTATGGAATGTGGGAATCATAGGGCTATTAGCCTGCTAAGTTCAGTTGGCAAGCTGTATGGTAGAATTTTGATTGAAAGGGTAAGAAAGGAAACAAAGGATAAAATATGGGATGTGCAAGGTGCTTTTATGAGTGG
Organism: Hesperophylax consimilis; assembly: GCF_061612785.1. NCBI lineage: Eukaryota > Metazoa > Arthropoda > Insecta > Trichoptera > Limnephilidae > Hesperophylax > Hesperophylax consimilis. The sequence goes on from NC_142845.1 coordinate 17,686,953, forward strand.
AAGGGGGTGCATGGACCAGATCTTCTCATGGCGTATGCTCACCGAGAAGTTTCTGGCAAAAAACCAGAAACTTTTCTGTGCCTTTGTAGATCTACAAAAAGCATACGACCGAGTCGACAGGAAAAAGCTATGGAAGGTGTTGTCCAAGTATGGAGTGAATGCGAATCTGACTCAGGCAATTGCGTCTCTATATGAGGGAAGCGTTGGATGTGTTAGGGTGAACGGTGGTTTTACGGGGTGGTTTGATATCACGAAAGGTGTTAAACAAGGCTGCGTAATGTCACCGTGGTTATTCAATCTATACATGAATAATTGTATGCAAGAATTGAAAGAGGTGGGATTGGGCGCGAATTTGAGTAATTTGAAAGTATGTTGCCTGTTGTATGCTGATGATGCGGTGCTGATTGCTAATAGTATGGATGATCTGCAGTCTCTCGTGTCTAGGATGAACGAAGTATGCGTGAAGAATGAGTTAATGATGAATGTAAGTAAGTCTAAAGTAATGGTGTTTGAAAGAGAAAGTACGAAAAACAGTGTGCAATATAGTTGTGAATGAGGAATACTTGGAGCAGGTGGATGAATTTGTGTATTTAGGAAGCATGTTTACGAGAGATGGGAAGGCTGACAGAGATATTGAAAGAAGAGTAAATGCAGGTAACTCCATTAATGGAGGACTGAACGCAGTTGGCGCTAACAAAAAATTGTCCAAAGAAGCGAAGTTAGCAGTCCACATTGGAGTGCTGGTACCTACCCTGATGTATGGAAGTGAGGCATGGAACTGGCAAAGAAAGGATGAAAGTAGATTGAATGCTGTTGAAATGAGATCCCTGAGGCGTATGTGTGGTAAAACCATGTATGATCGTGTGAGGAATGTGGATATCCACAAAGAGTGCAAGGCTGATGTAAGAGTGAGTAAGCTGAGTAAGATCAAGAAAGGGACGCTTAGATGGTTTGGGCATGTAGAGCGAATGAGCGAAGAAAGGAGTGTAAGGAGAATATACAATGCAAATGTGAATGGTAGCAGAAGTCGGGGACGCCCGAGGAAGACATGGCACGACCAAGTGAATCAGATACTTGAGTCGGGCCATGTCAAGAGTCAGAACAATAGAAGAGTATGTATGAGACGATGTATGAATGTGAAAGAGGCAAGGAGTGTGTGCCAAGACCGAGTTGTTTGGCGGTCCGTCCTCTCTGCCTACCCCTGCGGGGAAACGGCGTGATGGTTAGTTAGTTAGTTAAATACAAACGTAAACAAAACATGATTTCTAACCTTAATAGTCCAGTCATGAACTTTAAGGAAAAGACTTTTCCATGTGTGTCCCGTGTTTCTCCTGTGATTTTCATTCAAGAAGACGGGAAGCCCTGTTCCTCCCAACAATTCCTTCAAAGAATCGGCGCATTTTTTCCTCTCAGTTACACGATCAGATGTCAAGCCGTCATAAATGTTAGAAACCGTATTTTCTAAAGACATGTCGATATAATATCACTATCATGAGCACTATTAATCAGCACATTATGTACAACAAAAATGTAGCAATACGAAAGTCAGTGACATTCAGAGAATGATATCAATAAAAAGAATTTATTAGTAAAAACACAATTCCATTTTCAAAAAGCGCAATTCTTGACGTTTGAAGATTTTCTGGCGCTAAACCAGAGACAAGCGACAAACTGTCAAAAAAACTTTTTACCACCCAAAGATAATAGTTTCGAGGAACGCCAGGCAGGTTGCCGCAACATAACAGTATGGACCTAAAAAGCCGTGGACCGAGCGATTCGAGAACAATTTGAAGTCGTGGGATGAGGGCGAACATGTATGAAAATTGCCAAAACCTACTTAATTTTTTTAATGGCTTCCCATTCCATGTTTCATTAAATACCCCAAAAAATCATAAGCCGCTATAACTGCATTAACAACACAAAAAAAGTTCATTATGCACCACTTTACATGACACTTTAGCCTGGGAGTCGAGGCCTGCAGGCGGAAGTTTACGTGTGATGGGCCCTATTGATAATAATATTATTTTCTATTTCAGGATGTGGGGATGGGGAGGTTAATGCAATTCCACACGTCCCATATTAATAGAATAAAATAAATATTTTCTAAGAAGTACAAATTAAAATAAAAACCAAAATAATCAGTTTTGTTCATGGCTGCGATGGCTCGGAATTCTGAATATACAAATGATGCTCATGGCAGCCTGTGGGAAGTTATTATTCTTTAAATTTACATAGGTAAAGATGAGAGAACTGACATTTTTTTTCTCTTGAATACGTTTCTGTTTGATACAGTTCTGTCGCAGCAATCTACAACCGGAGTATAATATAAAATAACAAGGTTTTCTTACCCCCCTCCCCTTATTTACTCTCTTTTAAAAACCAGTACGAACTGTCTTGATTTTTTTTTTTAATACGGCAGCACTGTTAATTAGCGTTTCCATAACAACAAGATTTCAAAATAGACCCTATCAATATTATCACCGCCACCTTCAGATATTATCAAATATTATTGAATAGAAGATCCTAGTTGTATTAAAAATTGTATTGTTATCTAATTATGGAATGGCCGAACTTTACTTGATTGGGGAACTTACTGGGGCCTATGGTTTCGATGATAACTACCATTTTGGTAGATTTAGCATTCACTCAGGTTTATTTACAGTATAATACCATTATTTGTTATTTTGTGGTAGATAAAAGAATGACTAATGGTTTTTCGTATTTCAGGTCCAAACTGGAGGGTTATTTCTGGATATACAGAAGGCCAAACAGTTGCAGATGCACCATTGTACGAAGGACCAACTATTTGGGCACATCCACTAGACGTTTATTTTACAACAAAAGGAATTCAAGGTATAATTTGCTTATATAGAATTGTAAAAGCAAACACAAGAACTCTCTGTTTGTATTATGTAAAACAGACTGCCACGCTAGGCGATATTAGGCTGTAGAAATTTGTTAGTGCGTATCTTGAAGAGGCTTAGATTAAATAAATGAGAAAAGATGAATGCCACTAGCCTATGTAGGCGTCCTTAACGTTTTCCAAGTGAACAAATCGAAGAAATTTCATTTTCATGCTACCAACATCAAATGTTAATAGATGTTCTGCTCTTGTTTGTCGAGTTCAGGGCTGACTCTGTTAGGCGCAATTGGAGCAGTCTGCTCCGAGGCGCCAACTTCCCAGGGAGCCACGGAGCTGATAATACCTTAAACCTAATACAACTCCCTTGAGATTTTTACTAGAGCTAGGCGCCGTTTGGCTTAGGGCCGGTCCTGGTCGAGTTGCTCACTAAACTAATATTTCATGTTTGTGGTCAAACAAAATACGGAGACTTTAGTTGTTTGAGATTAAGGAATTGTGCAGTGTTGATTTATACCCCTGCTTGTGCCAACGTTAAGGATAGTACCACACATCTAACTATTATTATTATTATCTCCATTTGTTACAAAAAAGGAAGATAATAACACATTTATTATTATTTTTATTGCCCTGATAATGAATGGACACTGTAAGACTTCCCGAAACGTTGGCTGTAGGAGGAGTAAACGTAAGGAAGCTTACCCTACGCTACGGCTACGTCCCAGGTGGGATTTGGCCTCCTCCACAAATGTTCTCCATTGGCTGCGGTCCCTCATCATTCCTTCTCTACTCCAATCATCTTTCACTCAATCCATCCACCTCTTCCTCAGTCTGCCTCTGAGCACCCACTTGGTCATAATTTTCAACATCCTATCATCTGACATTATTTCTACATGACTAGCCCATCGCATCCTTTGTGACATACAGAACCATACAATGCAGAAATTATTGTATTGTATATCGTGATTTGTTTTGTTTTTAGGTTGGCCCAAAATCCAAGTGCAAGTCCACTGCCTGGATTCCGTGGGCCGGTCTTGGCTGAAGGGATACTGCATCGTCCCCGTGCCCTCCACCCCCGGCCGGCACATCCTAGAGAGCCCGTGCTGGGTGCCCAGCCCCTCCAGCGTCAGGGAGAGAGTCTCACAGTACTTCCTCGGCGGGGCGAATCAGCTGCTATCGCCCGACGTGTTGAGCTCCGGACACGATAGGTGAACTAATACTTTTAACAAAGCGTGTTAATTTACATTTATTTATTATAGTTAAAGAAATATATTTATTTTACTTTCTATCATTCTGAACCGAAACGTCGCTTGAAATGTGACTATAGCCGTGTTTAGTGGCTAGATCTGAATAGCCAGGTTCTTCTCGACCTCCCCATTCTCCTTCCCATTCCAACTTCCTTTAACCTCACAACAATCCTCAATTTGAGGATGACATAGTCTCACTGACTCCCGGCAGTTGGGACTCTTGTGCAGCAATGACATAAAATATTCCCATTAATGACCTTACCATCCTTCCTCATTATTTACCCCTTTGAAGTTAATGTTTAATGCGTGTGTCAATCTGATATAGCTACGGAAAAAACCTAATAAATTTGTTTTATTTTCAGATACAAGTTGAAAACTAATTCATCTGGCTACGTCAAACTCAAACTAGAATTGATTTTAAAAGATTTCAACAAATTTGGAGTTGAATATAAATAAATAACTTTATTTAAAAAGATATGGTATCTTGCCAACCCATAAATAATGAAACAGTTTTATTTTGTATTGTTTCTATTCTCACAACTTCAACATTGTATTAATTTAAAAATCAATAGCTACTCTCCTTTAGTCAATGTTACTTTCCATTCTGATAAATTATATACAAGTGTTTATAAAAGAAATCAAAGTTTTAAAGCGATAAATACAAATGGTCCATCGTACATTGTTCACGAAAGCAAAACAGAACTGCCAAAACCAAAATCCAGCAAAAATGTTGACACTTGGAGTAAAGATGGCGGAAAGAAATTCAAGAAATCTGTATTAAACGAGGTGACAACGCCAAATGTTGATTCCGTTGAAGATATCGAAGAGGAAATAATCAATAGTTTCACAATCTTCAATGAGAGTGAAGATTCTAACTCTACCGTTATTCCCACTGATGTTTCGTTGCCAGAAAATGTAACGGATTTTTTGGAATCGAGCACCGAAGATGCGACGGAGTTTATGAACACAACAGGGAGCACATTAAATACAACGATCATATCCACTACTCCAAAGCCCGTAACTAAGAAGTCCAAAAAGGGGAAGAAAACCCCCTACCAGACCAAAAGTACCATTTGTGAATGCGATCTTAATGTAAGTCTAATTGAAAATAGCTTAGATTAGAAATACATATGTATGTATCTTAAACATATTGCAGAAACTCAGTTTGTCTCTGTAAAAACTCTCGTTGTATTGTATTTCAAGCTGACACACCTATTTTCCACTTGCGATATCATTACCATCATGAGCTACGGAGCTTTGAAATATCCATTTAGTTGTCAAGACTTCAGATTATTTTTTCATTTTTGTTTTTCAATAACTGAACAGTTATTGATGCATTAGGGAAAAATTTTATCCATAAAAATAAAAGGCAATGTTCGCATGTGTGTGCCCTATAAACTATAGACTCAAAAACTACTCAACCGATTTCGCTGAAAATATCAAAGTTTGCAAATATATTATTTACTTACTTACATGATTCCATATAATTGAGCTAGGATTCACTCACCAAACACAAGAGCCTCGCCTCTTTATGGTGAGGAAAAGCTATTATTATTTACCTTGATAACACTGTATAATATGTATAATAATTACCTTGATTGTTCTTATTAGTGACAGTAGTATTCAGAGAGTGGTAGAAGAAGTGGGGGATTCCTGAAAAAGTTATGGATAGTATAATGGCAAAGCATTGCCGGGTCCCCGAATTTTAAATAAATAATGCTCAATTATTAATATTAGGTAATTAATATCCTTCACAACTGCATCGAGCTGTTTTACTTTTTATTAGAGTCTGGCAAATAAGAGAATGTGACTGAGAGTTGACGTGCAGAAACCCATTTTGGTACGAAGCGGGTTCAACAGGAAAAAAATCACAAATCTGGAATCCCCTAGTATTATTACTAATAGCTTGGAAAAAGCTGCGCAGTACTCACAGGGCCAAGCGCATTCTTTACCATGCTGATTTTGTATTTATTCCTATTTCAGAAACCCATTTGTGATGTCAACTGTTGCTGCGATAAAGATTGCCTCGAATCAGACAAAAGTGTGTTCAGCAAATGCCTTGACAATGATAAGAATCCAATCGAATATTGGAAATCTAAATATTGCGTATCCAAACATTTTGCCTTTAAAAATAATACACCTTGGCTAATGGAGAGTCATTCCAATGATTTATTTTGCGTTTTGAAAGATAATCTTCCACCAAAACTGAAAGGAAAACACCCAAAGGTAAAATAAACATTATAAATAAAATTGGTTTCTCTTGTTGCGAATAACCTGACAATATTTAAATTCCTCCTGATTACCTCATTATTATAAGCGGAGAATGTTGCTTGTGCAAAGGTGAAAAACTAACCTAACCGCTATCATATTGTATATTTACAAATGTTTTATGTATTTTGTTTCAACAGAATATAACTTCAAAAGAGGAACTCAATTTTATAACAAAACAATTTTATGGTTGGCCCGATGGAATATGCACCAAAAACACTGAATTTGACAATACTAAGCCTTACACAAACAATGATGAAATCTGGATCTTTGTGAACACAACTCTTCAAAGACTTGGTAAAAAACAATGATATGTAATAAGTATTTTGTTTATAAGTGGTCTGAATATTTATAAATATTATTGGTGGTTTTTAGATGTGCCATCTTCAAGATTGAATAACTATTGCAACAGCAGAATAAGCTTTAGATATCTGGTAAACTCGAACTCCAGATGTTTGAGTGCATTGCCCGATGTAGAAATGTACAAGGTGTACAATCATTCTGACCATTTATATCTAATATCATCTCCTCTGGCGGTAAACGAAACCTGGATAAAATCCCCCAAGGTCACTAAAATAATACATATTCAAATTTAATTATATTTAATATTTCTCTTGGCTCTCTCAAAAAATAAACTGTATAAAGTTTGTTTATCAATAACTACATAAAATTAAAATATGCTTTGTCTTTTAGGACTGCCCTGCAAATGTTTGCATACCAATAATTCCTTATGTTTGCAACTTGCAAAACTGCTCATTACTGAATTCCACGGAAAATCATCCTCAACCATCCTGCACAGAAAATGCCTGCATCAATATGATCACCTCAGTAAAATACAACTTTTACACAAATGGATCTGAGGGTTATACAAACGCAAGTATTTATTTTGGACTCTCCGATATGTTTCTCACTTCTAAATATATTGAACAAGATTTCGAGATCACGCAATCATTTGTAAATAGGAATGCATCGGAAAACGTCAGACCTCTCAGTGGGAATCCTGGGTATAAGTTTGGAAAACCGATCATTATTTCAAGAATGATAACATATAAAGAAAAAAATGATTCGGAAGAAGTCGACACACTGGAATACTTCTCTTCGAAAACGGCATACCCTCTTCAAAATGTTTTCGCCATTCCAAAGAACATCAACGGCTTATGTGTGTTGTCCAACTTATCATTTCAAGAAATTAGATTTCATGACAACGTTCAGTTTAAGTGCCAGACTGTACAAAATGTCTCAGACTTCATATTAAAAGGAAATGCAACAGACGCCTGCGCAAGTGTACAGTTTCAATTGATGGATTATATGCAGTATAATTTCATTGAAGGAACTCCTAAAATATTTCTGTCAACGATTGGCAATCCTACACAAGACGGAAGAAACTGGATTGAAATCTTGCATGAATTTACAACCAACCCAATTAGCGGGGTGTTTGCAGAAGACAAAGAAACTTTAACTTGTTTTAATGTGATGTCGAAGGTGCGTTATACTTTTGTTTACGCGGCTGATCAGCAACCAAATGCTCCAAACCAAATGAATATCATAGGCGTTGGAGCTAACTATTCAGCAAATGATAATAATGTATTTGAAGTAAAAGATAACCTTATTGTGGGAACATTTTCAGTAAGCACCAGGTTTGTGGATGTTACTAAACCGCAAGATGTGCGCTATGCCAGAGGACCCAGTTTTCATATGCACTTGCCTGCGGATTTCTTTTATCCATTTTCGTTTAATGATAGCCCACTTATAAAAGGTAAAAACATTTATTCGTTATCAAGCTTGATTATGGTGCTAAATTACATGGTATCACTAGATTAGAGTTTTTATTTTGGTTCCGCTTTGTCTGGTAAATTTATAATAAGGCTGGCTTTACACACATAAATATTTTCTCGTAAGTTGCTTGTGTAAAAAGCTTATAGCAAAATTATCAATGTTGAAGACATTGTTAGTTACTTACTGTAATTTATAGCACGCTACGAAAGTCGAAAGAGGCGTGAGTTTTTGGCAGGTCTAATCATGTAAGTTTTTAGATTCTCACGGCCAAAAGCATTTTTGTTGTTTGTTTTTGGGGTGTTATGCCGTGTTGCGCTAACTCCTTCTTTAGCCGACGGATCTACCGGATCTGCCCTGATGATGGACACTGCAACGCTGTCCGAAACAAGGGCTAAAGAAGGAGTTAGCGCAACACGGCATAACACCCCAAAAACAAACAACAAAAAAGGTCTAATCATGTTCGCATAAACTTATAGCCTTCTCACAGCTTATGAAATCAGTTTGATAAGTTGATACCCTTACTGTAAGAAATGATATCTAAGCGCGCCGATGACAAGTGTCAAATATTAAAAAACAGGTTTTTATAGATATTTTTCCATTAGTAAGTATCTCCCGAAAACAATATAATTAATAACACTAGATAAAACCCATATATAAGCATTGCGAAAACAAATCTAAACGGAAAGAAGATTTTCTGATTACAAAAACCGAAGAAATATCATTTATTTTTCTGGTGGTAAAAGCTTTCCAAAAATGAACATATTTTTTTTTGGTTAGCGGTCAATCATTTCTAACCTCAACAAATAATAGAATTAAAGAACTGCTATTAATTGGCACTCTTTCCAATTCTGCCATCAATGGAACGAAAACACTTTATTTGGGCCCTTTTGTCTTTATTGACAAAGTTGCGTCAATCATGACGGCAGCAAGTCATTATTAACAGGAAGCCATCTTACCGCAAATAAACTTACAGGTGTATGGGTCATTTGGTGTAAGTGAAGTAACTTCCAAACAACTTATGTATTATGTAATTACTATAAGATGAATGTATATGTAAACGCATGGGTGTAAATGTAATAAGTACACTTTTATAAAAGGATTGTTAAATTAAATAAATAGAATATGTTTTAATAGTTTTTATTTCTTTTTATATTTCTATAATACAATTTTATGTTTTGATCACAATATTCAAATAATGATAACTTTAAATTATAAACATTTTATAAAAACAAAAAATATTGTTTGCCATTGTATTAAGGCAATCTTTTGGTACACAGCATTTTCATTAATTACTTTAAATAGTATTATTACGCTTACGTTTAAATTAAAAATGCACTTTTAAAGAAAATGAGTTGAGAAAAAAAACCCCGACGACAAAAAGAAGTCGTAAGATCATTGGTAATATGAAAAGAATGAAATAACAAGGTTAGAAAGAGAGAAAAGTAGGTCACTCCTAGCGCGACTAAAGGTAACTTTACTCTTTAGGGGGTAAACACTACGGACGTTACTGCTATTCTAGGTACCGTGCACTACATCATCCAAAAGTGCTACATGGGTATGGAACTCTGTTATGTTTTAATATTGCAATTCAAATTCTACATTACACATATTTACTTCTAAAGTTTACAATCACGCCCGTCTAACAAATAATACAATTCACAAACCATATGTATTAGGAAACATCTCTCACAGAATACATTTATACGTAATATTAAGATGTCAACTGTGCATTAACTGGATGTATTTAGAAAAATAAACTATCACAATTTTGTACAATATATAAAAAATACACCTTCAACAAAAAGCTTTTTACAAATTCGTGCTCAGTTCTAAGTATAATTATATTTGACTTCTTTTATAGTTAAGTTATAGAGAACTGACAAAATGTGTAAGTATATCATGGAAAATGGTTTAAATGGTCAGTATTCATAAAACTATTAAAAACAGATAAATTTATGATTAAACATTTCTACTTTCGACCACAGGATATTTTATTTACAAAGAGAATATTATTATTATCATTATTCTTAAATCTACACAAGAATAAATCCTCCATGTTTTTATCTTACAAGTAAAAATTATCCTAAATGTATTTTAATATTTTTTATGGTATAAATATTATTTTCTTAACTCAGAAAGCACTTAATTAAAAACATGACTACATAACTGGCAGGGTGAAATATTAATTCACATTACACAATATTTTATACTCCATATACCAATCTATACATTCATCATCACTACACTATCGTATTTACTATGTTTAGTAAAAAAGATATTTTGGAAGCTTTTTTACAGCAACATACACATTAATTTACAAGTGTTTACTTAAAAAAGAGAATCGCAAGAACTAAATAATTTGACAATAATAACTGTGGAAGTATTTACGATTAATAATTATTGATTGAATAACTTATAATTATTTACTTTACTTAATAAGCATTATCTCTATTCTAATAATTACTAGCTGAAATTAAACAAAAAAAAACAGTCATTTCTAAAATCGCAAATTATAAAATAAGTGGCAAAAAAATCAGATGGTGTATTAGAAATACACAAGAAACAAAACACAAACATAAAACATTATTTATGGCAAAAATGAGATACACAATATTTTATTCCGTTAATTACTGAATACCATTAATATACATTAGGAAAGTAAAGGTACAAATATTTGTTATTATATTACCGGTAATTACGGGTATATCGATACTACTAACTATTTTTTCGTAATACATTTGACAAAGAAGAGCGTTTCCAATATGAAAACTATAAAAAAAATCTCAATTATTCACAAATTGTTGTTTATTGTTATTTCTGAGATGCGTACCTTATGAAATAAACAGATATTTAAATTAAGGTCATTTTGTATAATCAGATTTAAACACAAATTAAATTTTCGGCCGTCGGTGATTATCATTTTCTATGCAAATAGTCATGTGCAGAAGCAGATTGTCATTGCTCAAGTACAATCTGATTAAAACTTGTTCAGAAAGTTTAAAATAATGAACTAAGGATGGATCGTTTCAAGGAATTGAACAATTCAACACATTTCAAAGTTTATCTTCAAGTTCTGTGAAGGTTCTATTCAAGTTCTATTATTATATCATTATTGGCCAGGGGCTTCACAAAGCTGAAATGATAACAGAATTTGAATAAAAACTTCGCAGAACTTGAAAATCAACTTTGAAATTTGATGAATTGTTCAAATTCTTTGAAACAACCCGTCCTTAGACTTCGGCCAACTGCTATTGTAACGCAGGAAAATTCTGTCTTCCTTATAGTGCACTGCAAGTGTAGTGATTATTGCTAGAACAGTTGTCAGATATTTTCTTATTCTCAATTTTTTTAAATGCCAAACTTTAACCCTTAGGAGCCGGAGCCCTGCAATTGCAGTATCGACCTTACACATTCATTTTGACTTTGGATATTACTTCTACATGGCTAAGACCAATTGGCCGATAATGTGAGGTTTGCATTATTGTCATTAGGTGTACACGGATACAACTGAGTGTTTTAGACGTTGTGTACAAGCATACCTGGAAATCGAGATCAAATCCTACAGCAGGTATCAACTAGCTTTGTTTGGATACAAGTTATGCTTTATGTTAAAAACCTTAGGGTACAGCTTCAGTAAAAAAAATCATTCAATGTATAAATCTAATTACTACTCGTGGCTTTGAGATGCTTTCGAAATGTTGGCCATTTACTAGATTAAGATATTACAAAGAACAAAAAAAGATGAATTTCAATACATATTTCTTAGACAGATCAATTTTTATTGCATTTATCATTAAACTTGCTACCCTTATTGCTGCCAAAATTAAAAGATAACTCTATGGACTCCGTACATGTCTGCAAGATGGTAGGTAATAATTGCAATGATGATTTCTGAATAAAATCTAGTTTGAAAGTGTATTGTTAGCCGTTACACAGATTGGCGAACGCAAGCAGACTGTATTACGTGAGATCAGTTGCGTATATGTATCCTTTCTGCTGAAGGAGGAACAGCCTCTTCTCCACCGCATCTTTATCTGAAATAATAAATACATTAACATTAACACCTTTGAACCTCTGAATCAAGCAACTGCTCATTTCCAGTGGGATTATGGGGTCTAGATTTTAGGTTAGGTTGTGAGACTGATTGAATAGGGGGAGAAGGAGATGGGAGAGAGAAAGGTTGGGAAGTACCTGGCTATTCAGATCTGGTCACTAAACACAGCCAATGCCATTTCAAGTTCTGAATGGTGGTATTTCACCGGGAATATAACCTGGTATCATAGCGATAAGTAGGTTATACAAAATAAATTATGGTTGTACAAATAAATTTTAACCCTCTTATCTATCGGCGCATTTAAGACTATGCTAAACCCCTTTCAGCACTGATCTGTTATAGCAAAGTTTGATGTATCGTAATACGTCTATAAAAGAAAATGACATCCCAATAAATTCATCTGTGAAACATAATTCTTAAGCATTTGGGTGGTCTTAAACTGAAAAATGGCTTAGGCCAGAAGGGTTAAGGAATTATTATTTGTGTAAAGAATAATATCATCTATTTAAGTTCAACACTATGTACGAGCCAATAATAAAAAAAAAAACGTTTTTTTGGCGCTGTCAGTTGAACTACACAAGCTGCATTGTGATTGGCACGGTAGAATTTTGAAATTGACCAATAAACTGCTTGCACTCGGTTAAAGTCAATACTGCAAATGCTAAAGAAGCAAGCCAGACCGAGCATACCCCTAGATATAATACAAATAATCCTACAGCAATATTGCACATATGCCTAACTAATTTTACATAGACGCAAACAATAGTAAAAAAAAATAATTTTGTTATATAAAACAGGAACACAAAATAAACTGCACTTAAGTCATCTTTTATTGATGAAATTGTAAGGTTTTTTGTCCCTTAATGATTCTTCCGCGATTTTCAACCTACACTGACAATATACCAATTATTTGTGGATAGACGTGTGATAATACTTACATCTTATGAGCAACATCTTGTCGTTTTGATGGGTGACGTGCTGTGCGAGGGAGTGGAGCAGTATTTGGGCAGTTTGATAGCGTTGGAAGCAAACTTCGGGCTTTCCAAACAGCTCATCCAGGGCAGCCGTTTGGCACTGAACCAACCAAATAATTATATTAGCATTCACAAAGTGGAGATAAAATATTAAAGTAGTCAAACGGTGACCATCTTCATTGCAAATATGTAATACAATTCTTTTGAAGCATTTGAAATCATAGAATAAAGAAGAACACAAGTAATGTGATGTGACCTCCGAGTAAACTGGCGATTAGAGCTACTCGTAGAGTAACATATTATATTATCGGTTTCACTACTGTGAGTAACACTACCCGTCAAGGAAATGCCTGTTTTTACCACCATGTTAATCCTATAATTAACCAAGTTACTGAACGGTTCACTCAGAAGTGGTTAAATGACCCTCTGAGTTTTTGGCATTCTTTGTTTATCTAGATAGGATTTTAGATTGGCAATCCAAAAATCTCCAAGACTTACATTATAATAGTCATTTTTTGTTTACATTTGCAGTATAAAATATGGATGTACCAAAGACATGTTGAACTCACCATACGAATGGCGTGGTTGTACAGAATCTTATCCGCAGTGGCGGGGCAGGCCTTCTTCAAGCCCATGCTGTTGAGTCGCTTAGAGTCGGCCAGCGTGGACCTGTACTTGTTGTTCATGACGGACAGGACGTTCTTGACGGTGGCAGTGGGGTGCAGCGAGCGGGCGCGCAGGTGCTTGGCGGCCAGCGCCAGTCCGGCCCCGAGCAGGTGCAGCGCTCTGACCAGCAGCACGAGGCGCTCGCCACCGCCGTTCTCTCCGCCCGATGCCAGGTCAGGGTCGCTGCCCGGCGGCGAGGACGTGTCCATGAGAGCGGCCAGCGGGGCGCCGCGAGAGTTGGCCAGCTCTAGAACGCACTCGCTGAGGGCTAAGACGAAGTTCAGCTTGGCCAGGGTCTCATTGTGCTCGCGCTGTGGATGTCAAATAATACTAATATAAAAACAAAAGTGTGAATTTAAAATATTACTAGCTTTATTAGCCGGTTTCGCTTGAGATTTCAACACTTTTTTTTTGTAATTAACAATTGAAAGGAAAAAAGATATTCTTTCTTATGTTTTCACTGTTAAATGAATAATTCAAAGCGTTATAGCTCATGATGGATGTGATCATTAAAAGTAACATTTCAATAGCACATAATATAGCGTCTCTACATTATTACTTCATGCGTTCAAAAAATAAAGGTCTACTGTTGACGACTCCATTCTTCTCCCAATTTCTCATAAACGATCCATTAAGTGTTCGAATAAACAGAACAAAATTTCCTCGAGCCGAGCCGCGAATTATCGCGAAAGAAACAAAGCAAATGCAAGCAGCAATTTTGTCATGTTTATACGTAGCATAACAGAACATACAAACAGATTTCCTGCTTTATAGCTGAAAATATGCTCTAAAACAAGTTTAACTGTCAATATATCAACAACAAAAAAATTTTCTGGACTACATCTCTTATCCTTAACTTCACTTAACCTTTTCCTTAATCTATTTCTTTTGGGTAAACTTCATGGATTACACGTGCGTCATCCGCATATATGGATCGCTGCTGATGTATCACATTTGCGACAGCTGTATAGATCAGGTTAAATATTCCTTGTATATAAATTAAATATGTATTGAAGTTTTTGCTTACATCTAGCAGGGTCTCTTGCGGCAGGTCGGGAGCTATGAAGGTGAGCGGGTGCGGGAACAGCGCCTGGAAGGAATCGGAGATGTTGGGCAGAGTGGACGCTCTCGACGGGCCGTTGTTGTTCTCGGCTGCACGCAGGGCCGCCAGCACGATAGGCGGCGAAGTGCCTAGAAAAGCTACCAGTTATACGGGGGAGGAAAGAATGGAATTAGTAAAGCAAATAAAATAGCAAAATAAATAAATCATAAAAGCAGAAATGAGCACGAAAGACACAGACAATAGAAACATAGGGAGATATGGCATGGAAGCAACTAAACTGCATGGATTTTGAAAGCGGCAGAGCCAATGAAAGTTATGCATTTGTTTTGTAGGTAGGAGCAAAGGCGGGGCGTCGCAATTTGACATAATATGAGTGAATGATGTTGGCGACACTCTTGTGTGCGTGATTTCATACTATGAATGGTTCTCCCTCGTTTCTATTATCTAAGATGGAAGGTATTATATGCCAATGAAAATTAAGCAATTATTCAAAAATATAAAAATACACAATTTCATTTGAAAAAAAAAAAAACAAAATGATATTGATGAAATAGAGCAAAAAGGTCAATAGCATGGCAAAATGAAGAAGATTTTGTAATCGAACTTATATTGACCAAAAAAATGAGACTTTATTAACTGCAAAACCTCATGTATCACATTTGTGTCAGTTACGTATTGGGCAAGCTGTCAAAATTTTACATTGACATATGAAAACTTCGTAGAAGAGTTTAATATAAACAAAGCAAGTCATAATATAAAAATAACACAAAAAATTTGGACAATCACTTACTTTAATTTATAAAAATTGAAGCAATTTAAAATATCGTTACCTGATCGCCTGAGGGGGCTGGCGTTGGTGGGGGAAACCTGCCAGGTGTTAGGCGGGGAGCCCCCCGAGGCACTCCTGCGACGCCCTGAAGGGGGGGTGCCCATTATAAACTGCACCTGCAATGCCAAAACATGCACATAAGCTTACAATTTTATTTAAAAAGAAAGTACATTTATTAAGAAAAACTGTTCAGGGCTTCTGTAACTGTTCCTACTTTAAATTACCACCATGGTGGTGTAGAATTAGTTTAACCATTAGAACGCTTATCTTTTCAACACAATCTATCCCAATACGCAGCACATTTCGACACAATGTAACTTCATGGATCATATATGCGACATCTTCATACGGGGATAGCCGCCGATGGAGGACATATGGGACAGCCACGTAACAAATATCTTTCCAAGGAAAAAAACCTCAAACATGTATTTTAATTGATAAAAATATAACATATATGATATGTAGAGATACCCATTCATAGCATTGACGATATTTTCAAAAATTAAAGCGATAAATGGTGTTTTTAGTGATAATAAAAAAGATTTTTTAGTCGCTATAATCTTGTATTGACAGATCGTAGAACGAACATGACACACTTTACTGTAGAAACATGTGCCATGTTGAGTTTCAATCAATAATACAATAAACATGTTTCAAGTGATTTTGCTTATTTAATTGTTTTTCCCCTCTTGCCGATTCCCATTCCTTGACGTTATCCTATTTAGCAATAAACGCTATGAAATCGCAAAATTAAATCTATAAAAGATATTTTTTCAATAATCAATGCTACATTTCTTAAAAATTAAAGCTATGAATGGGTGTCTCTAATGATGTGTATCTCATCCTTATGGAATACCATACCAATGATAAACATTAATGTTTTTGTAAGTAGAACCGTGTTAATTCCAAATCCATGGAACCTCTAAAACCAAATTTCGAAATAACGAATTCCCAAATACATATTTAATTTTTTCAAAATAATTTTTAAACAAAACATTTTTAACTTCCCCTCAATATTTGTCTCTGACTGGTAAGGTAGGTGATGATACATTTTAAATTTACAAAATTATTAAGAACACACTTTTCTACCTCTAGATCTATGATGCAGATGTGCACATGTACTGTATTCTAGGATTACTTCAATAAAAGTAAGGCAATATCGATGTGTAGTTTGCAGCATTCTTATTAAGTAGCTGACACTATAAAGATGTACTGAATGCTTTTCCAAAAGGAAGACGTCCAGTGAGTTGCCCCAGACATAGTTGGGAGAAACAGCTCCAGAGCCTTTGCGAGGAGAGGCTGGGCCTGCTATGGATGGAGGCCGCTGAAGTAATGCAAGATAGGGACGCCAAGAATAGGACAGCGGGAAGAAGATGTATGAGCAGGAGCTTACGGAAGGCGGTGAGAGAGAGCTGATGTCGGGCTGTGTGGAGCGGTACTGCTCCGAGCGCTTCATAGTAATGGGCTGAGATCTGGGGATGGCGCTCCCAGGGCCGGAGTTGCCGTTCTGCTGTTGTGCTTGCTGAAATTAAAAAGAAAATAAAACATTAATACCTACAGATTACGATGTCAAAGCCATATCATATTTTTTATCAGATCTGAATTAAATTTGAGGAAATTGATTTTCATACATTTTTCAATTCTAAGTGATATTTTATTAACACACAGAATCCCTCAATTGTCAAGAGCAAGTTATTATGACCCCCTCAATTTTGGGTTAGGAAAACCTGTCTTGGGCCACAAAACATATCTGAATTACAAGCAGAGTAAAAAATACAAAAGAATTTTAACACTTCAAATATTCTTACGAGAGATGGAAAGAAGGCTAAATGCAGGAAATTCCATAATGGAGGACTAAACGCGGTTGGCGTTAACAAAAAAATATCCAAAGAAGAGAAGCTAGCAGTCCATAATGGGGAACTGGCAGATGAAGGATGAAAGTACATATACTGAATGCTATAGAAATGTTAATAATTGGTATTCATATTAATTGTGTCAGAAAAGTTGAGATTCGCAAAGAATATAAGGCTGATGTAAGCGTAATGGGTAAGATTAAGAAAGGGACCCTTAGGTGGTTTGGGCATGTAGAGCGAATGAACGAGGAAAGGAGAATATATGACTTGAATGTGAATCTTAGAAGAAGTCGGGAATGCCCGAGGTAGACTTGGCACGATCAAGTGAACCAGATTGGGCCGGGCCATGTCAAGAGTCAAAATAACAGAAGAGTCCGTCCTCTTTGCCTACCCCTGTGGAAAACAGCAAGATGGTTAGTTAGTTAAGAATCTGTGGTTCCTATGTGTAAATTCTATGATGCTAGGTATAAAGTGAATAAGTCAAAAAAAAAAAAATTTTAGATAAGTAATTAAATTTTTTAAATCTATTGTGGTATCAAAACAAAAAATCCCAAAAATATATTTCAATTAAAAATAGGCATTTGTTACTCAATCACCCAATAGAAGTAATCACAGTTGATACATTTGAAATTGTCTCTTAAAAAGTTGTTGTATTTAACTTGTACTCTTTATGCTTAGCATGATAGAATTGTCTCATCAGTTGTAAAGAGAGTTAAAAAGAGGTTAGGTTACATAAGTTTAAGTAAAGTTAGAACCATACTAAATACATAATTAACAATACAAAGTGTTGGTGAGTAAAATATTGTACACTATCATCGACTCCTCGTCGGTTGTAAAGCGGATTTTTTTTAACAATCTTGTTTATTCAACGCCTAAAACAATTCTAACTAACTCACTAACCTAAGCGCCATTTCCCCACCCAACCCTATCTTGGCACACACTCCTTGCTTCATTCACATACATACATACTCTTCTGTTATTCTGACTCTTGACATGATCCAACTCAAGTATTTGATTCTCGATCATGCCATATCTGACTAAGTGGCTTTGCTAAGTATTGGATTATACAGGGTTTTCCAATAAGAGGTGTTATTTTGATATTCAATCGTAAAAGATCAATGGTTTCGTTGCTTGTGTGGCACGTAGCGCCATCTTGTTCAAAGTAAACGTTGTCCAGATCAATACCATCCAATTCCGGCCATAAAAAAATCATTAATCATCTCTCGATAGAGCAATCCATTCACCGTAACTGTTGCTCCAGCCTCATTTTGAAAAAGTAAGGTCCAATGACTCCACTGGACCATAAACCGCACCAAACAATCACACGTTGAGGATAGAGAGGCTTTTCAACAATAACTCTTGGGTTTTCCGAGCCCCAGATGCGACAATTTTGATTGTTGACGAAGCCACCGAGGTGGAAATGGGCCACATCACTCAAGTGATTTGCATTTGATTCACTCAAGTGAACTTTAATAATTTCAATGCGTTGTAGAAACGTGTATCGTTCCATTTTTATTAATGGCGTAGTTTCTACTTGTCAAATGTCAAAAAATGACAGCTTCAAAAGTAACATCTACCGAAATAGCGGGCTGTTCAAAATAACACCTCTTTTTGGAAAACCCTGTATATTCTGCTGAATAAATAAAGCTATGGTAATAGCTTTAATGTTAATTGGCCAAACTGGAACGTAATAAAACAATAGGTTAGATTAAATTAGTATATCATTTCATCATTTTTGGTCATGGAACCAGACTTGACGAGCAGGTAAATCAATCTGTTAATCACCTTATTCCTCAGGCGCTGTGAAGGCACTGGAAGTGGCTCCGATATGAGCAGCGTGGAGGGCCTAGCCTGCTCCCCCACCAGCAGCGGGGTCAGGGGGGGCAGGGGCTGCAGAGGCATGGGTGCCGGGGGAGGGGTGCGCGGGGAGGCGTGGCGGTGCGGCGAGTGCGGCAGCTCGGCGTATTGCTCCGATGGCAGGTTGTTGGGCACCAGGACAAAGTCTTCCTCGGGGCTGGAGGAGTCGGGAGACTCGGCTGGAAACAAGAACAAACCATTAACTTATTGAAGCTTTACTGTTCATTCAAATGTTTATATAGACCAGAGTTTCTGAGTTCCAGTCTCCGTCACAACCGATCTTTTTTATTTTCCGCCCTCACTGCCTAACATTTAAAGGGAGTTCATTGGTAAGACCGATGTCACCAACGTCGCCCGGCGTGACATCAATGCCGGCGAATTCACAAATAACAATGAACATGTGGTTTTGGCGGCAAATCGAAAATAACAAAAGTAAAATGAAAATACCTGCATTATCGTAATTTTTTCCAGAATAAAAAAAACAGTGAAAATGCCCTATCGTTTCAGTCTCAACCACGCAACCTAATGGCACCTGGATAAGATAAATACGTATAAAACACCAATTAGATTAATGTTGGAGTTGCAAGTAATCCGCAGGTAGTCATATTCAACTACCTTATTCTAATTTTATACTTGTTACCAAAGATTTAATCTTATCACACATTCAAACAAAGCTAACAACAATAATTAAACATTTACCAAAATAATTGAAGAAAATTGTGAGTTCATTTGATGATATTGCTACAGATTTTCCCATAACCACACAGAATCTCACACTAAAAATAACTACACTCACTGACTTATACTATTTATCAACTAAACAACAACAAAAGTTTTGAATATGTTCTAATGAATTGCGCGCAATTATTAGAAATGGGAGCAAAAAGAGTGCAACTTTGAGTGACTGCGGTGAAACACTAAAGTAGTTCAAACAAACCCATTGACGGCAGAAGCATAATATAAAACGTACAATGTTTAATAGCCAATTTAAACGTGTGAAGATTTGGCAAAGATGACCAATCTATTTCCACCTCAAAATCTTATGTAATGATGAACATATTCAGAGAAATATAAATGTACACATATTTGCAACATATAAAAAATGAGCATTAAAATGTGTGTTGCATGTTTCAATGTCAAGTATTCCCATGTGAAATGGTTCACGGTTTATGTGTTACACACTTGCAGTATATAAACCGGTATATATTAAAATAGTGCCAGTAAGTGTGACCAGATGTTGGAACGTGTTGTGAAAATAGACTACAACCCTGACGTAGTGGTGACAACGCACTCCCGTAATTGACTGAATTAAAAGAAACGTAATTAAATGCAGATAATAAGGAAACAATAAGCAAAATTATTGACCAATTTAAATGATTATTAATTGTGTTTATAAAAAAACTTTATTATTTACTGTAGATTGAAATATCTAATTGGAAAATATGTGTATGGTATCAAAAGTCAGGAGGTCAAAAATTCTAGAACAAATCAATGACTTCCTGACGTTAAGATGATATTTTGACTCATTGTCTAATTTGAAGAGAATGTTATTGACGCATAGTGTAGTAAACATCATTAATTAGTCAGTTGTTTGCTTCTTAATCTTCTGAAGAGTTATTTCAGGTATTAATTACCACTGTAAGTATAACCTGCTCCCATACTATGGCATCCCCAATTGGGGTGTGTTGAGAGATTGAAGATATAAAGATAGTGGGGAGGGGAAGGAGGTGGAGAAGAAGAAGGTGGGGAGTATCTGACTATTCATATCTGATCAATGGTCAAAGCCATTTCAAGCA
This sequence comes from Hesperophylax consimilis, assembly GCF_061612785.1. Classification (NCBI taxonomy): domain Eukaryota; kingdom Metazoa; phylum Arthropoda; class Insecta; order Trichoptera; family Limnephilidae; genus Hesperophylax; species Hesperophylax consimilis. Next base: position 17,708,196 of record NC_142845.1, read on the forward strand.
CAATTTTGATTCTGAATGGTGGAACATACCGCAAATATACTATATATATATATATATTTTTTTTGTTTTGTTTAAATTGTGAAATAACACAACCTCTGGATTCATAGCCAATGACGGTAACCACTCGACCACGGAGCTTATGTACTTTGGTGCACAAGCTTTCAAATGATGATGTGTTCTAATGTTTCTCATTCAGTACGGGAGTAAAAAGGACAGAAATGTGGTATCAGCGCTTAGGGCTAGTTGCTTCACAGAATTTGAAGAATTCATCAAATTTCGAAGCTAATTTTCAAGTTCTGTGAAAGTTTTATTCAAATTTTTTTTGTTATATGAGTATAAGCCAGTTTTTTCACGGAACTGAAATAATAACAGAACTTGAAAATTAGCTTAGAAATTTGATGAATTCTAAAAATTCTGTGAAACAACGCGTCCTTAGCCATTCAACTGGACTACCTTTTGCAATAAACTCCTGTATTCATCAAAGATGTTGTCAAGACACTGAATACTTAGGCCTTGTTATTTGAATCCCAGTTTGGGCCTGTTTAGTATTGAAACAGTTTTGGATAATATCTACTATTTTTCCCATCATGTACCTACTGTCATACCTACTATCCATTTTCTTCCTTAAAAACAGCCTTACCCACATTTGAAAATAAGAAGCAATAAGAATTTTTGTTGCATTGTAAATTGTCGCAAGTACAACTGTCGAATTCGTGTCATATAGCAAGAAGGTGCAATCGTAGTATACTCGTTGTATTATTCACATGCTTTGTGCTAAATATCAAAATCACATCTCGTTTATCTCGTTTCGGAGGAAATTTAACTCCGTGAACAGAACAAGTTCATCGAGAGCCCTACTGCCTGGATTCATGGGAATTCAATTGAAGGAAACAGCCTACCTGTTTCCTTCATTCCACTTTTCCCGTGATTTATTCAAAACCAGTTGAATGAGCTCTTTACTGTCGTATTTTATTGTGGATTTGATTTACGCTTCATTTTGCGTGTAATAGAACACGTTACAGGGCCCATAATTGGCAGTTGGAAGCTACACTGCTGTTATTCGAAGTGGCAAAAACTGTCCAAAAATTTAAAATGTCGCTGAACGTCGATTTGTGACTGGAGTTCATACATCTGGCCCTTAGTAAATAGGACTAATATCATTTTCCAACACGCAGAAAATTAGATAGTAACACAGACATATGAATATATAGACTAGAAATTAAAGGTGAGGGGTAAAATCAACTGTTGAAGAACGAAGGGGGTAAAGCTGACTGTGATTCGTCAATAAATCAATCTGACAGTATATAGGCATCTCGCATTATAATATCACCATTTAGTTCTTAAAAGTAAAATCTGCTTTTGAATGAATAGACATTTTTACATGGGAGCGCAAATTACTCGCCACGTTATGAACAATTTGCGAAGTCCAAATTCGGCAAAAAAAAATTCTTCTATTTTCAGAGTCGAATATTTTGTTTACGTATTTAGTTAAGACACTTTTATAAGTGTTCATAATTTACTTCCCAGTAACAACGATGCGCACACTTGAGAATCGCTACATTCGACCAGATGTATCTCGATGTGATAGTATATGTTTCTACAACTGATTCATATTATACGATGTGAATAAGCTTAAAATGATGCTTACATATGGAATGTAATACGACAATTGGGTTTATTCTCTTTTTCACATCTATTTTTACAAGTTTTCATGGCACAAGCCACTATTTTGCCGTGTTATTTCATAAAATGCCTCGACCATAGCTCGACGCTAGTTCGAACAAGAATGATGACGTCACATTCTCAAGATTCACGGGACGCCATACGCGAGCACAGCCGGCTCCAATGGAACCGGTATGGGGAGTGGGGAATAATACGCTTTTAATCACTTAGGGCAGGCAGGTCTACTAATATTCATATGTCTATGGATAGTAATAATTTTTGCTCATGACCTCGAAAGTATTTAAGTATATCTTTGTCTTACCAATAGGTGGTGTCCTGCTGGCCAGGTGGAAGGGTGGAGTCTTAAGGGCCACAGGAGTGGCTGCGGAGGGGATGTCTCGCGCGGGGGCGTGGGGCACGGGGGGGCTCAGTTGGGGCAAGTCCACTGCAACACAGGCATACAAGGGGCTATTGCAGTATTGTGTAATTAAATCTTCACGCCTATTATTAGCGAAAGTAAAAATCACTTTTGGATTGATAAAGAGTAACTCCTACATTACCCATCTCCTATTAAGAGAATAAATGTATGTACAGCTTGACAAACTTAGCTTTTCAGTCAGTTGCATAATTTAAAAAAAAGTTTGTTTAGTTCCATTTCACCACCTTCAAATTTAAGTGTGTCAAGCTGTAACTTAGTGACTCCACTTTTTTTCTTTTTTTTTGGTATATTTTATTTAGCTTGACGGCCGGCATAGTCCAGTGGTAACGCATTGGACTGCCATTCCGAAGGTCGCGGGTTCGAACCCGGCGTGCGCAAATAAATTTTATTTGATTAATTTGTGTTATTTCACAATTAATTAATTAAAATAATATATAGTATATTTGCGGCACGTTCCAGAGTGGAAGATACTACCAGTATCGCCCTGGTGTAAGACCACCATTCAGAATTGAAACGTTGCTCCAAATGGCTTTAGCCGTGTTTAGTGACTAGATCTGAATAGCCAGGTACTTCCCCACCTTCCTATTTCCCTTCCCCACTTACCTTCAGCCTCACAACATCCCCCAATTGGGGATGCCATAGTCTCACTGGCTCCAGACGGGAGCAGTTGGGACTCTTGTGAGGTATTCACTATAAAAAAAAAAAAAAAAGCTATAAAATTTTACATTTTATGTCTAGTACAAAACTATTCTAAAACTAGTATAATAATGTTCTATTACCTACGTATTAATATTTGGACTTCACAACACACGAAAAGCTGCAAGACTTTTAGCTTCCTTAACATTTATGGGGAATTTACATTTGTTTATTATCGGGATTTGAATAAGGGATCTTTAGCTATTTGTGTAAGTACCCTACCTTACCTTTAGGTAGGTGACACATTGCGCTATACGCATCATGGCTTGGCCTATTTCAGCAAATCTCTTGCCATACACTACACTACCAATGGCGAGCGATATGGTGAAATAGGCCAATCCACGAAAATATAGAGCGCTTATAGCATCGTCTGTCACAAGTTTAAAGCTAACCTGTCAAATATGATGCTTTGCAAAGCGAGGTAAAAATAATAATATTTTTAATGATTATTATTTTCACAACTACCATGTTAGGAACACGTGTAAAAATGTAAAATTAAACATCATGCCTTCTTAAGGTCCTGTAGTAAGCTATCAAAGATGGTTTGAAAGGGAGATATGTAAATACGAATATTAGTGCTAATATTAAAAAAGGATAATAATTAAGTATATTATAAGGATATTAATTAATATGGTGAAAATATTTAATAAAACACGACTCGTTTGAAATAGAGCAAAAATCTCTCGACAAATGCTTTAGTTGCATATATACACTGTGAATTTTTTCATGCCTATAACGTAATAACAGAACAAAACATGTTTCTAATAATTTTCAGAGCTTACTTTGCGATTTTTTTCTATCGAGGGAATTTCACATAATTAACGTTTCGGCATAACAAATGTATAGATATTATCTTCAAAAATAACATATATTTTTTTGAAATTATCCTAACCTAACCTAATGTATGACAGCTGAACAATTCTAGGCATGTGAGCCATACACTAATTAATTAATTATTGCCAACCTACAACAGTGGCAGAGGTGAAGTTAATCGAAACTAAAAATGTTTGTTTTATAAATTCTTTTGAACTTACCGTTTGCGGGTGGTGTCCTTGGCCTCTGTAAAAAAGGATGGTTGAAGAAAACATCAAACGGCATCCGGTCTCGGGCATTCCTCCTCAGGAGACCCATCAGCAGGTCCGTCAGCTCGGGACTCGTCCCAATAGGTATCCTAATAGACACACATTAATGTTAATTTATTATTTTTGCACCCAACATGCATGTTAACATGCACCCCTAAGGATGGGAATATACAAACATCTACAAGAAGTTGATATTGACAGCTTTAAGCAGTCACTGTATAGTTCTCACAGAAAAAAAAATTACAAAGCAACTCAATTCCGTGTACATATTTCGAATATCGACTGCTTGTAGCAGAAAGTATATTCCCAAACCTTAGTTGCACATCTTACAAATAAAGTTAGATGAATAAAATAATACATGTATAACATTATATTGAAGTAAATGACATTGATAATATCGACAGCCCCCAAGAACAATTTCGGATGTGGCAAATTTGTAGTTTTGCAGTAGAACTGTTTAAGGTTTCTTTTCTGCATATTTACTGTTTTTAAGATCAAGAAATATAGTGTTTGATATTTTGCATTAACCCCTATCTATTTAATTGAGAAATATATTATTAAAAACAGTAAAAATGCAGGAACGAAACTTCAAACAGCTCTACTGCAAAACTACAAATATTTGCACATATGACATTGTTCTTCGGGACCGTCGATATGTTTAGTACTAAAAAAAAACGTAAGGGCGAAAGGTTGAATGTATCATTTCGTTAGAGCTAAAATTGACTCATACCATTCTTCATTTCGCACACAGATATATAATACCTTGAAGCAAAGAATTATCAGTGATTTAATTTGTTTTTCAAAAGAAATTGACACATCGCTCAAATTGTATAGTTGAGAATATTTTTTTAATTTTTGTGTAAACTCAGCATTAGAAACAAATAAACTAAACTTTTTATCATCTTATTTCCAGACACAATATAATATTACTTAGTAATATGGTCTTCCATAAAACAAATTAAGGTAATTTTGAGGTAACAATAACTGAAACAATTTGAATGCACCATCCCATTTAGGAGTACACCTGTCCCAGTGGTACACCAGGTGGCACTTTTTTGTTAGAACTTGGAACACAGGCTCTGATGAAGGGAAGGAGGTTGGATTTTAATCAGGAAGTATTGAGATTAGATTGGTGCTAGTTAATAATGATTGATTGCTTGACATACTTTGGCGATAGGTTGGCATTCTTCTCGTAGAACATCTTGAGGGCTTGCGGGGTTTGTGCCTGGAAGGGGGCCTTGCCCGTGAGACACTGGAACACGATGGTGCCAAGACTCCACAAGTCCGCTTTGGCGTCGTACTGCAGGGACATTATCACTTCAGGGGCCTGAAAAAATAGACATTGTAAGAATGATTTTATCCTAATGAAGATAAGTTCAACAAAAACACATAAATTAACCGACAAAAGAAGGGCTGCAGTTTTTTAGATCTCCTGGATACAATAAGCTAAGCACTGAAACTGGTACTACAGCATACCTGTACTTTTTGCATCACCGCATCTAAAAATGTACCTTTCCATGTTACCATATTGTTTCCATGTACGGGCCAAATTCAAATGATACAGTTTATAGCGAGCAAACAACAGAAGGTAGTGATCTAGTTGATACAAAGCTCCGATGTAACCTCTCCCCTGAAACTCGTAAACGAACTGTGTAACAGAACGAAAGGATACAACAGATGTTAAGAGATGTAATATGTAAACAGAACGTTGTTTCTAATATTATATGTAAAGCAGAAACAATTTATTTAATAAGTTCTGGTAACCATAGGAGGAAAAGGACAACATTTAGACTTACCATGTACATAGGAGATCCACAAAGGGTGGCAGCCATGACCCCATCTTGTAGGAATCTTGCAAACCCGAAATCAGCTAAAACAAGAAATCAACATTAAATTGTTATTCCAAAAACTCAGGGACTAGAAAACCAGGGGAACAAAGACTTGGCCTACACCTACAGTGGAAAAACGAAGCTGAGGAAACTGAACAAGCTTTAGCCAACCAAAATTAAAAATATTGGAGGTATGCGTCAGTCAATTCCGTTTTTAGACGGTCTGTTGTTATATAGCATGGTGAACAAAATGTAGTGGTTATATCCATTATTTCTAGAATCATAGATGTTTTCCCACTCGAGAGCATAAGGAGAACATATGAATGGGAGAAGATGTCGGGGACCGCCCGAGGAAGACATGGAAAGATCAAGAGAACCAGATACTTGAGTCGGGCCACGTCAAGACTCAGAATAACAGAAAAGTATGTATGAATGTGAATGAGGCGAGGAGTGAGTGCCAAGACCAAGTTGTTTGGCAGTCCGTCCTCGTTTCCTACCCTTGTGGGGAAACAGCGTGTTAGTTGGTTGGTTGGTTAGTTAGTTAGTTAGGTTTTAGCTTTTCAGGCTCTCCTGGTACTGCAGCATCTCAGAAATGTATGCAGAAGGGCGTGTTTCCAGTTCCTGTACAGGCTTTTTACTTGTCTTAGTCAGATAGTGTCATGCGGTAGATATAGAAGAGAAATCCTAACACATGCCTTACAACTTCAGAGGGCTTTGCTCACCTATCTTAAGGCGGATCTCTGAGGGCGCAGGGTGGTGCTTGGAGGGAGCGTGCGCTAGCAGGATGTTCTGTGGCTTGAGGTCGCGGTGCACGACGCCCTTTGCGTGCAGCGCGCGCATCGCTCCGGCCAGCTGCCGCACAAACAGGCGGATCGTGTCCTCGCTGAGTGTGCCCATTGCGCCCAGGTAGTCGGCCAGGTCGCCGCCATTGCAGTACTGAAACAACAAAACAATAAGTGTTACAATGTACATGCAGCTAGACAAAAAATTTAATAAAATGCTACTAAAAAATTTCATTACCATGGCAACACTGAATTTGGAACAAATTTTAGTGAATTCAAATGTTAGGTTATGTTCGAACCGAATTTGATTTGAAAAACAATAGATGTGTTATAATTAAATGAGACACTGAAAAAAGTAGCTCCACTTTGATGAAGGTAGACGTTGGGACATCCACCCACAACTGATGTGCACCACGGGATATTCAGTGACCCAAAGTCGGGAAATAATTTTTTTTCCAAGAAATTTATCCTGAATGAGGTTTCATTTTTTTTTATAAAAATGTATTATGTTTAAAAAAAATAACAACAGTAAAATTAGTTTTTCAATATCGCCAAAAATGACGGGTTATGAACTTAACCGAAGTTAACTTAAGTTAAGTTAAGTTAAGGTCAGTAGTGATGGTGTTCACTGATTCATTGTATATACCTTGACATCACATACTTATCAGCTGGCCGCAAATACATATCTACATTTTGATGGCTATCTCCGGTAATATTTGGTATTTTCCAAAAATTTTAAAAACTTCTACCCTCAGCATGCTCTAATTAATATGATACATTGTAAATAACATGAAATTTCATTGTAGGATACAACCTCATGGGGTATTTCGCCATTTATATGAAAATTCCTGCAATATTCTTCGTTTCGGGAATATTCCCAAATATAAATTGCCGGGAATTTATCCATCGCTACCTAAAACCAACGTCGGATTTTTTGTAATGCCTTTATTCTGTGTGTTGTCTTACTGCAAACACTAAAATGGTTTGGACGTACATCGTAACTTTCCGCGGGTACCAAAAATAAGGTTTTGCCTAAAATTTCAAGGTAGCAAAACATAATTCACATTGCATTGACACCCCCAGTACGTTCGGTTAATAATGGTGGCATGGTCCGTAAGTATCATTCGACTGTTGAACGCGAGAGTCCCCTCTCCGCACCACATTTCTCCACCAAAACAAATGAACACTCAGTTTCAAGTCTCCATGTCTGTAAGTCTGTATGTGCTCTCTACTCTATTTTACATTACTCTATGAGAAAAATGGCAAATGACAAAACTCCTTTTTTTAAGTTTTGCAAGACTTATGCGTTTCACAAATTACAAGGTGGATAATAAATGTAAAAACTTATATAAGCAGTTAAAACATGGGTTGAACAAGTGATAAGTTATAAGTTATAAGTCAAAGTGATATGAATAAATTAAATGCACGAATTAAGCTGTTAAGCGCCCTTGAGGTGATTTTCTCACGGAAACGGCGCTATGCAAATAATCCAATCATTATTATTATTATTATTGAATTTTTTACAAGGAGCGTAATAGCGCAAGACTGTTGGTGGTTTATCAGGTAAATATTAGTACAGTTCTGAGGTGAAAAAAAAATATTAAGATAAGACCAAAAGTACCAAAAATGGTAAATACTATATAAGATATTCGCCATATCATTTCAATGCAAAATTAAATGTAATAATATATAAATCACTTTTATAAAAGCACCTTGATTTTTGTTAGTAGTACCATTGGTAGGTACTCTCAGTATCGCCCTGGTAAAATATCACCATTCAAATCTAAACTTTGTTTGAAATGGCCAGATCTAAATAGCCAGGTACTTCCCAACCTTGCTCTTACCCGTCTTCTTCCCATCCCCATTCCCTTCAGCTTTACCCCAATTGGGGATGATTGAGGATGCTATAGTTCCACTAGCTGCAGAGTGGACTCTTGTGTGGTTTCCATATTTAAAACATATGTACATTTTACATCAAATATATTATAACTAGTGAGTAATACACACGGTAAAACTGATGAATCTACATTATATTTGTCGATTTTGGGTTATTACTTTTAATAATTTCAGCTTTCGGTTTCGAGTAAATCGAGCCTAGAAGTGAGAAAATTTATAGTTCAAATTTAAAAAAAAACCGTCGCCAAGCGATTAATGTCAGCTGTTTAATGTCTTTTAAAATGCTGCGAAGCGTAGCTCCATGTATCAAAAAGGGAGGAAAAAATCGAAAAAAGTAAAAAAAAAAAAACTCGAAAAAATTTTCGGCTTCTCTGTGGTGTAGATTCACCAATTTCCGCTTGTACTAGGAGTTACCAGCCTTATCACTACCGTGTAAAAGTGGACTATTTTCACGAAAAAAATATCAAAGAAATTAGGTATTTGTAATATAATATTTTATCATTGATTTCTCAGAACTTTATTTGAAAATTTATAAATGAACTCTCGATTACTAGGAAAACTAGTTATCTTCATGTTCAAGTAGCCCAAGCCTAATAGCACTGAAGACATACATCAAACACCGAGAGAGGTGTTTGTGTGTACCCGAAGTAAGCTAACTTTTCCCTCACTTCTGGAGAAATAGAACCAACATATTTAAATATCAATTATTTCTTGAACCAAATATGTTTATTGACTTGAACAAATGACCAATAATTTCATTGGTCCGTTTACGGCCTAAGAGTCGAAAGGTGTTATGTTAATTGGCGGCATTAGTTTAGTCATAATCACACTTCTACGGACTATTTGTTCAGAGCCTAATATGGACTCAACTTCGTTGCAATTTATTGCATTATCGCAATTTTAATGTTTAACGCTACCCGATACCATCATTTGTTATAATTAGAAATATGAAATAATATTTAATTTATTTCAATGTTGATAACAAAAACCGGCGATCAATTAGAAAAGTGACAAATAAAGTCGATAAGATAAATGACAATTATATTTTCCGATGAAATAAAATTTTAGTATTTTATAATTTTATCTTCTTCATATTTCTACCTAAACGACAATATCTCTATTGAAGATTATGTTTTTATGGAGATTTTTTTCTAATAATCACGGTTTACTGATAAACATTATTGAGTCACCGCAACAGGAAATGAAAAAAAATACATATAAAAACGTACAAGAAAAAAGGTATAAAATGTTTAACTTATTTGAAAAAAGAACGTGTATTTTTCACGTGAAATGGTAAAAAAAAATCCACACCTGGTAAAATCCCCAAGGGTCTATAAATTTGTAAAGCAGAAACTGTAATTATTTGAAATTCCCTCGATATGAAAAAATCCCAAAGCATGCTCCGGAAATTATTATAAACACGTTTTGTTCTGTTATTTAATATGTAATAGATATGAAAAAAACATAGTGTATCTTTAAATGCAACTTAAGCATTTGTCGGGAGATTTTGCTCTATTTCAAAATATTTTCACCATTTTTGCTTAGTTATTAAACTTTTTTAATATTAGCGCTAATATTCGTATTTACATATCTCCATTTCAAACCATCTTTGAACGCTTACTACGGAGCCTTAACTAAGGCTATGTATGTCTTTGTTTATATATGGCAGCCATGTTTTCTAAATGGTGATGGAACATTCATGGACGATTTTTTTATTATTTTTTTTTATATTAACTCCACACAGGAGGCCCTGAAGAAAATAATTTCCCTCAGGGCCTATTTCATCTTTGGGGATGCTGTGTGGAGGGTCTTTTTGTGGAGAGGAAGGAGTGAACATGGGTCTTGAAGAGTCCCATGTTGTAGGAGGGAGGAAACACAGAGGCCGGCAGTTCGTTCCACAGCCGAGCTGTTGAACTTAAGAACAAGAACGAATCGTAGAAGCGACCCGTTCTCATGTGACAAATGTCAACTGTGTACAAATGTTGGGCAAAACGATAAAGCTGTCCACACATATATTGAAGATAAGCGAATGTAATGTAAAATAAATGTAAAACTTTAATGTAATTATATGTCATTAAAATCTGCACACGTTTGTGTGTAGATCTATAACGATAGCAAAATTTCTCTTATTCACAGGTGAAAATTCAACACACCTAAAAAAAGTGGTATAAAGTCATGAAAAGTGATTAAACAAAAACTAGGTTAAATAGGTAACTATTACACTTAGTTTTTGTTTCATCACTTTTAATAACTCTATATGTATAACTTTTTAAAGGTTTGTTGAATTTTAATTTTGATGAAATATCATGGAACCATATTCACAATATTTGTACAGAAACAATAAGTAGTTGCTATGATCCTGCTGCTGAGAACTCCGTTGTAACCTCTCTGTCTGTTATAGGATTGTGTGTAATGATGCATATATTGTACGCACTTTCGACAGGTGGTGTCTGCGAAACATCACTGAAAAACAGCATTTTGTCTTGTGTACGCCAGCTGAGTTTCAGCAAAAAAAGAGCAACATATGTATCCGTTGTTCCATTTTGTAAATTATTCAAAAGTTTAGAGTAACTTTGTTCTTTTTTTATTATATGAAAAATGACTACTTTGAATGACACGTCAGAAGACATGGCACGACCAAGTGATTCAGATATTTGAGAATCTGATTCACTTGGTCATGTCAAGAGTCAGAATAATAGAAGAGTATGTATGAGAAGATGTATGAAAGTGAATGAGGCAAGGAGTGTGTGCCAAGACCGAGTTATTTGGTCTCTCTGCCTACCCCTTCGTGGAAACGGCGTGATGGTTAGTTAGTTAAATTTGAGCGAGGTATGTCGTACTTAGCTAGGACGGAGTGACTTATATACCGGGCCTAAGATAATTGCATCCCATTTCCTAGCGGATATGATCTTCAATGAGGTGAACCTATCATTATTATACGACAGTAATAATATTATGCAGAAGGTTAGGTGTGATCTTGATAGGTAAGAAGTACCGTATGCAATTAATAAATTCACGGTCGCGAATAACGAAAACTAGAATGCATCGAGCATTAGAGCAGTGCTTCTCAACTGAGAGCAATACTAAATTACCAGTGCCTAATTTATCATTAGTATTGTGTGCGGTCATTTCATAAGATTTATGCAATGTTGCCAAGATGATAGAGGAAAGGACAGTTTTGTAAAGATGAAAATAATAAGTCCTAATGAAAACAGAAGATGTTTCCCAAACTCGGGACGTTCTTTGCTAGCCAATATTTTGACATGATTTTCATATCAAATTCTGTAAGCCTGCGCAGAAAAGTTCCACACTGAACTGCGCTGCAGATTACCTTCCAATAACGAACTTAATTTTCTGCGCAGGTCTTGCAGCATTCAGGTTATGTCGATTGCTTACCGACCCGAGGGACGACGGCCAAAAAATACTCATTTCGGTTGTCTATTTGTAACTCTGGTTCTGGTGGTAGAACTCGGATTTGCTATGAATTTAAGTGTTTTCATTTTTTAAATTGGAAGTGTTTGTTTGGAGAATTCAGACAAGCGATAAATCTTTTTTTTTAACTGCAAAATATTTCAATTGCCATTTTAAAAATTGGTCTGATCCGTGGTTTTTCACGGGTCTGTGCTAGTTCAATCATATTTCTCGTTTCATGACCGAGTCTATACTATGCATCAATTGATTAACGTATAAACCAAGCCAATAGGTATATAACATACTTGCATAACATAATACCTAATACATAACACACATGTAACTCTAATGCGGTGTACGAATGTATAATTATTCATAATACATTCATAAGATCTTATAATAATATAAAATGGCAAATTATGCCAGATCTATACTCGTACGATTATAATATTAATGATTAGAGGACTTTTAGAGGATTGAACTAATACCGAGTACAAACCCGAAGCTTTGGATCCCTCGGCTACAAAACGGTATTCAAACGATTGAAAATATGATACACCTACAATAGTAGACTCCACGTCCAAAAAGCATGTTTACAATTTTCTCGTATTTTAATAAATCAAAACCAAAATTTTCTGTGATTCACAAGATTTGTAAGTAGGTACTTAAATATCTACCTACTTAATTATAAACCATATATTTTGGGTAACATTTTTAAATTTCAAATAAGGAATTATATAATTTGCCCAAAGAAAGTCACTATCTCAACCGCAATTATTTTTAAAACTTTCTTCGAGCAGGTACCATGCATAATATTGAAGAAATGTAAATAAGAAAGTGTAAATATAATACGACGTTTTCACAAAAAAAAATTGAAAAAATTATCTTTACTAAACAATTAAAACTGCCACCATCTTAAATATTGAAAAATATCGAAATTATTTTTGAACAATCAATTTCATTGGCTTGTTTAGGGCTTAGAACTCGAAAACTCTTACGCAAATTGGAGATATCCGTTATTTCCAATCGGTATGGATCATACATCTTGGAATTGTTAGTTGTGGATAAACAGTGAACGAAAACGATTGAGAAACAAAGCGAATTATGCAAGTGACACTCGATGTGGTACTGGGTGACTAGGTCCACTGACGACCTCATGTGTATATAGGTGAATTCCACAAAGGTCGCGTGATTTCATGGTCACGGAAGTGCATCTATAATGCAACAATATATAGCTGCATTATCCAATGGCTGAAAATGCTCACTACAGCTCACTGCTGTAACATGCACCGGTGCAATCAGCTATGAATCTCGCAAGGAATCGATACAGTACTGCGCCGCGAACTGCAGTGTTTAATTTTATTTATTTTACTAGTGAAGACTCGTGAAAAATCACGGCTAATTCTAAAAAATATACTCAAAATAATAAAAGTAGAAAAAAAAAATTCACAACAATCGAACCCGATAAACTGCTTGGAAGGCAACTAATGCTGACAATCCGGAAACAGATGTGTACAACTCGCTCGACAATACAACATGTTGTGGCGACGCACAGTGGGCTGAAAATCGCCTTTCATCGACATAGAGACTTGAATTTTCAAGGGTATTTTTTTTGGCTAGAAATGGATTCTGCTGATCATATTACTATGCTATAAAATGCTATAATATATGATTCCAGAGATAGCCTCATTTTTAATGTCAGTGCCATACAAATTTTTCTTAAAAAAATGATAACTCCTTCATTTGTACACGCAATTGCTTCGTACGAAATTTTATAGCGTAGTAATGATCAGCAGAATCTATTTCTAACCAAAAAAAATACTCTCGAAAATTAAAGTCTCTATGTCTATGAAAGGCGATTTTCAGCCCACTGTGCGACGTCCGCGAATGCGAGACAAATAGAATGATTTGTGACCATCGGAATCTTATCAAACTGATACAATATGAATGATTCCTGCAGATATATGTTTAGTGCGATGACTAGGTGACAGTTTATGGGCTCAATAATAATGTAAACTTTTATCAATGGTTCATTATCGGCCGACATATCGGTATCTAAATCGGTAACGTTACATCCCTAAAATAATGAAAAACGGTGAGTCAATTTAAGTTCTGACTAGGTATGTAATGAGTAATAAATAATCAACTAAAACGAAATCATTTGGAGGGTAAGCCTAAATTAAGATCAAAGTCGACCTCTCATATGATCCGAGGTCGACCTTAAACCGGAAATGATTTAGTGATCACACTAACCGTATTGGCTAGTCATAGAAATTCTGGGACTAAATACCATAATATATGTTTATGTACATGTACTCCTCATTGCCCAGAATTCTAACGGAGGGAAATAATTACCATCATTATTGAGTCAGTGGACATGTTCAATTTATCACTAAATTAATAGAAAGATTGTTACTGAGGCAGTTAATTTATGTATATTTTTTACTATTCCTATGTAAAAAAGGACGTTAGTAATTAAATAAATAAATCGACGCGAATTGTAAGAACTATAAAAAAAGGTTCGCTTGGAAAAATTCAGCGAAAATCAAAGGATCGTAGTCACTAGTTATCCTACCGGCTGCGCCAAATGTGATGTATGGATTATTATAGCGGGTAAAGGTCGTACACAATAATGATACCTGATCTATGTACTGGTATTTATTAGGGAGCTGCTTGTAACAAAAGAGGACACTCCTTGTATGCATCGCCTTATATAGCATCTCGCAAGCATGCTATCTCGCTCGCACTTACACACATTCATCACAACTAACAAACTAACCATCGCGCCGTTTTCCCGTAGGGGTAGGCAGAGAGGACGGACCGACAAACAATTCGGTCTTGGCACACACTCCTTGCCTCGTTCACATTCGTACATCGTCTCATACATACTCCTCTATTTTTCTGACTCTTTACATGGCCCGACTCAAGTATCTGATTGACTTGATCGTGCCATGCCGTCCTCGGGCGTCCCCGACTTCTACCATTCACATTTGCGTCATATATTCTCCTTGCACTCCTTTCTTCGCTCATTCGATCTACATGCCCAAACCATATATGCGTCCCTTTCTTAATCTTACTCATTACGCTCACATCAGCCTTGCACTCTTTGCGGATCTCCACATTTCTCACACGTTCATACATGGTTTAACACACATACGCCTCAGGGATCTCATTTCTACAGCATGCAATCTACTTTCATCCTTTCTCTGCCAGTTGCATGCCTCACTTTTCCATACATCAAAAATACTAATTACGATTGTGTGTCTCTTTGTAACTCTGGTTCAATGAACTCTAGAACTTGGATTTGCAATTTCAAAATTGGAATTGATTGTAATAAATCGGTAAATCGATAAAAAATATTTTTTTAAATGATTACCAGATTTTTTTATATAAACTTCTTTAGTGCATAAACTACTTACCTATAATAATATTATTTTATTTGTCAGAAAATTATTTTAAAAAGAAATTCCATATGAAATGTGTATTTATTTTGTTCAGGGTTAATGTTAAACAAGAAAAGTCATATTTCATGATTTTTCAACGGTTTGAGCTTTTCCATTTTCAAGAAAGCGTTATTTTTACTAACTAGATTTACAAAGTAACGGCGAGTATTTTTCCTTGATCACTCTGCAGCAATAATTTTCCTCGTTCTGATGTGTTCTTTTCATAAACTTTCAGCTTAACAATCCTACAATTAATATACCGTAATTTTTTACGGACACTGTACTGGTAGTTAATAAAGTGTGCATTGTTGTTAAGTACGCGACAAGCGCGAAAGAATTATTGTAAACACAAAAACAACTAGCCACTGTAGTAAGAGAAAATAAATAGTTGCATTGATTGCAAGTTCTCTGAGAAAAGCAAACACCAGGAGACCGCTGATACAATTTTCCAGTATACCTACTGCCTACAATATTCTGCTGCGAACTTGAATAAAGATCTATACATATATATATGTATATATAATAGATATATATATATATAAATCTCAAATTTAACCGTCGTTCAAATTCAAAACAGAACTAAATTATTTATGTTGTTGAATGAACATCGAACTTTCATCCACACATGCACAAGTCATTCACGAGAAGCGTCGCGTCATTTCGACATTTCATTCGGCATTTATTATATATCGCAACGCAGTGCATTCATTTTTTTTTTTTTTTAACAACCAAAATATTGATAAGAAATAATTTATATGGCAAAACAACGTTTGCCGGGTCAGCTAGTAATATAAAAAAATGATTTCAAGTCAGAAAAAATAATGGATAAAAATATTTGCGATTTTAATTGAGCGAAGTTTTAAGAGCAAAAGCGAAACAATACAGAAGCATCTTCTCTGCGGCTAGTAAAAATTTCAGCAAAGCGAAACAAATAAGAACGCACGATAAGAATACCTAATATGTATTTTGTTATAATAATATGGGCGGCTATCGTCATACAGCCGGTAAAAGTATTTCAAGAGCTACGTTGCGAATGAAAACCAATTTTAATGTTTGTTCATGATTGCAGTCAGATAGTGCGGGAAAGATAAAAACCCAAACAGAATTCAAAGAAAATTCGATAAGGATATATATTCCAAATATGCAAATTGAAAAGTTTTTTCATAATATCATACGATGGACATGAATTAAAATAAACTATTAAATTATTATTATTAATTATATAAAGGTGAGTGCAAATCTACAGTTTAATTCCGAGATTGATGAAATTTATTACTCTTGTTCACAACAAATCTTCAAAATAAGAGAAAGGTTACTGTCTACATCTGATTTCGACAAACTCTGAAAAACTCCGGGCAACGCCGGGGACTTCAGCTAGTATTATTTAGAGAAGAGTGTCAAATCTATAGTTTTATTCCGAGATTGGTAAAATTTTGCACAAAATTTCAAAAGCCACCCCAGAGCAGAATTTTGATACTTCTTGATAAAATTTTGCACACTTGACGTATACAATAAGAGGAAAATCAGTGACTATGTCTGATTTCTAAAAACTTTGTGTACAGCCCGGACAACGCCGGGAACCTCAGTTAGTTATGATTTTTTTTAAATCATCCACTTGAAAACACGTAGTCATAAAACCACACTTAGGTCCGTGTTTTCATCCGTGATATAAGAAAAGTTTAAACCTATTATTGTTATTCAAACACCTTCTTTGATTCGAGAGTTACCACCGTCTACCACCTTATTTTATAAACTGTTTAGTTTTAAATGTTGGAAAGAAGTCAAAAAAAAGTAAAATTTTAACTCAAATACCATAGAATTGAACAACCGCTTTGGCTACATAATACCATATCCGAGTTATGGGAATAATATGTACATAGATACCCACATTACAACATATTATGGTGATTTGTGGGTGCGTTTTGAACAAAATTGATGAATGACATGAAAATTAATAGAAGAAACGGATGAATTATATGGAACCCTTGAATCAATCCACAAAACGCGCGATTAGAAGGGGAACGCGTTTTGGGGCGATTGGTACACGAATAGGTGGTTTAATTGTACAAAACGCGCTACCTAGACACATCATCTGGACACCCTGTGTTGGCGCACGCCAACCGGGCATGGGCTATCTCAAATTGGAATCACAGTTACAAATAAAAATAAGTTACATAGCTAATAGATTTAAAACATTGGAGCGGATTCCGGCAACATAGTGCGTTAAATGTCCATATACAGTATTTCCCTTATCAGGCTTAGATAAGATAGTGTTTCTGCCAACAAGCGTTATCAATCCCTCCGCAGTAGACCTTATCAAGACTATTAAGGTAGATTCACCCGGAGTTCGTTCACAACTGGATTACCTCTGAAAAATATTCCACCGATGGGAGCGTGAATAGTGTTTAAAGTTTAACTAATCAATCAATAATGGCGAAACTTGTGAATTTATTAGTGCTTCTCTTCTTGACTACTCTGACGTAAGTCTGATGTTATGAATCCAATATGAAACTTTGCTGAGCAAAGTTCTGTCGCGTGATATACCTTAGACAAGTGAGAGTATTATGACGTGATCGTGAAGTTCTGTGAATATATTCCAGAAATGTTTCTTTTAAACATAATATTACGTAGTACACAACAGTAGTGACTTGTGACTTCTTGTGATACAGGGTTTATGATTAAAAAAAACTTTATAACTTGCTCCACTTATTAAATTTAGTTAAAAAATCGACCCGTGAAAAACAAGTATTTCAAACCATACAACATCTATTTTTATTACTATGCAATTTTTATTTATTTTTGGTCGACTGACGATGGTACCTTCCTTCCCAGGGAGTGGCTCTAAACTGTTGTGAATTTTTAAAATGTTTTTTAATCCTTTTTTTGGGTTTGACTGAGGATTGAACCTTCTTTAGCCAAATTCTGATTGGATATTACCTACATTTATTTCGCATACTAACTGCTGCAAATTTTTATTTATTAACATAATGTCATCAAATTTCAGAGAAATGCGCGTGTGTGCGCATGAATGCCACCAAATAAATGGAATGAATTATTATCGACAACGAGTATGTTTGCAGAGTATCATCAAGCTCGATCGGAAGTTGGGAAATGGAATTATTTTCACTTCCAAGATTCCGTTACATTCATTCATTCAAGAAAACAAAATCGCAATTCATATCGATGTATTTAAAAACATTTTAAATCATAATTACAATATTACAATAGAGCGATTTCAAATTACCCAGTTGTATGCATTTTATGAGAAGTGAATATTTTTCATGATTCCAAACTTTTTGTAACTATTTGTCACTAATCATTTTTACGATATGCATTATGCAATATTAATGGCGTAATAATAATTTGATTCAAATAATATCGATAGCAATTTTGATAAAGGTACCAAATGAAAAAACAGATATGTCATAAAATAACAGTCATTACTTGCATAATATAACTTTCAGGTTACAAATAACAGTAATTACATGCATAATATAACTTTCTGGTTGCAAATAACAGTAATTACATGCATAATATAACTTTCTGGCTGCAAATAACAGTAATTACACGCATAATATAACTATCAGGTTACAAATAACAGTAATTACATACATAATATAACTTACATGTTACAAATAACAGTAATTAGATGCATAATATAACTTTCTGGTTACAAATAATAGTAATTACATGCATAATATAACTTTCAGGTTACAAATAACATTTGCTGAAGACACAATAACCGATGATGAAATGTTTAATGATCAGCTGATATTAAAAAAAGATGGCGACGCGATCAGATATCCAGATGATCTTCCAGAGCCTGTTGAAGATGGAGAAATAGAGGGTAGTGGAGATATACCCAATATTGACTTAAGAGGAGTGTTTCAAGAAGAAAAATTAGCAGAAGAAAAAAAGTCTGAAGAGAAGCTACCCGAAGTCGGATCCGACGAAGATGAGAAAACTAAATCCCAGTGCCAAAAGGTTGATTCTGCCGATGGTGTGTCCTTCAACTGTCATGGCGAGAAGCTGGAAGCTGTTCTCAAAGCTTTGGATGCTTCCGTGACATTCTTGGACCTGAGCAACAACGCTATTTCGGAGCTCGCGTCTACCATGTTTCCGGAAAAGTTGGACAATCTCAAACAGCTCAGCCTTAAAAATAATGCCATCAAAAGTGTCGACAGAAACGTGAGTTAATTTAAGTTATTATTAAAATTAAGATAGTTTGATTTCAATACGCAATGCAAGGGTGACGAATCACCTAGAGATAAGATATCACTTGTTGTGAATCGAATACATATTATTTATTGACCGCACCCATTACACAATTATCATATTAATTTGATTTACATTCTTCGACAATAAATAGAATTTGCTATCATGTAGTATAATATCTTTTCGCAAATTTCAAACTTTACAAAGTGACAGTAGCCCGATTAACAATTCCATGTGACTCGAGTCACACAAGATGTTAAAAAAAACTACATTTATGCAGCAATCAAAGATATTAGAAGAACGAGATGTGCTATGCGCAGTTCGTACTGAGTGGAATTGTTTTGCCGAGTGTCGCCGGTTTTGTTCACCAATACTACTGCACACCTTCGCTTGCGCTAAGGTATCCGCACTAATACATAGAACAAATTTCTGTGCGTACACGTCAAGATACCGTTCAAAGTACCCTAATTAGGTAGTACTCCGGCTACGGTCCGGCGGCCAACATAGCATATCTCGTTCTTCTAATATCTTTGGCAGCAATGCTTGTCGGGTGACAGCGGTTTCGGCATTAGCATTAAACCAAGATTAAACCCAAATATTCAATTGTAAAAAAAAAATCACTCGTAATACACCCAAGAGTCAAAAGAGTCAAACGGTGCTGGGCACATTAAAATGATCCGAATTTAAACTTGGTATATTATTATAATTCCAGGCTTCAATAATATTTTATCAGTATAATTCCAAGCTTTCAACTTCCATAAGTAGTATTATAATTGTAGACTTTCAACAAGCATATTATAATAGTTTGAAGCTTTCAATAACCAACTTATTATAATTCCAGGCTTTCAATTCACTCCCCCACGTGGAATCGATCGATATGAGCGACAACGAGCTGACAGTCTTAGACCCGGAGACCTTCTCCGGGCTGTCCGCCTTGTCGGACCTGAACCTGGGGGGCAACCCCCTGAAGCTGCCCGCGGCCGCCTTGTTCCTGAGCGTGCCCGCGCTGCAGAAACTGTCGCTGGTGGACTGCAGCCTGCAGCAGCTGCCGGAGAACACCTTCGACGGGATGGTGTCGCTGGAAGAGCTCGACTTGGGCGGGAACCCCATCGCAGACGATACGGTAAAGATTTACGTCAAAAGTCTCATTGACATTGACAGCGTCAACTGGTTCTTCTCAATATCATAAATATAATAATATAATATTGCATTTTATATCCTACAGTTGGTAGGAAAAGCGATTCAGCAAGGAGGATCGAGTTCGACAATCGACAGCGGGAACCAAATAATATATATTTTTAAATTAAATTTTGTGAAAAAGTCTGTTGCATAAAATAGTATACAAAGGATGTCCGGAAACTCGTAGAGCAACCATATAACGGGTGAATCTACATCACATTTGGAGCTGTGGCAAAACTTTTTTAAAACGAGTAAATAGAGTCTGTAATTGAAATTTGTTAGGATCTTTTTTTTAAATCGGCCGTTAGGGGTTTAAAATCAGCTATTTAATGTCTTAAAATGCGTCGAAAATATCTTTCGCGGTTTTTTTTAATTAGATTAACTGTTTTTATAAATAAGTATTTAAGTATAATCAATATCAAGCTGATATCGTCAGCCATCAACCCGCAAAGCTGAGAACACAAAACACAAACTCATGAATGTAAAATCTTTGAGAATGATATTTTTGGCGCATCGTCTGTATCGTTTTTTAATTTAAAGAGACCGAATTTAAAACATTTTACAGCCGAATAAAAAAGAACATGGTGTGTGTAGTTCCTATTCACAATACCACCATTCGGTGTATTTGATTCCAGCCTATCGTGCCAGGCGTGTTTGCCGCCCTGACCAACTTGAGCGCCCTGACGCTGCCCAAGGGCGCATCGCCCGCCCTGATCATCGAGGTGTGCCGCAGCCACGGCCTGTTGCCCAACGTGTGTGTCGGCTCGTGCCTCCTGCAGACCATCCCCTGCCACCCGGCCCCGCCCCCGCCCCCGGTCCTCCTGCCCGCCCCCGTGCCCACAGGGCTCTCCGTCGGCAGGGCTAATGCCCCTTACCACGAGATGGACCCGGGTAAGATGTTGTTCTTCCCATTTCTGCGTTCCGTGGAGTTGACGGAAACTGATACTGTTATTATCCCACCTTTATGAGTGGGAGGTTATAATCAAGATAACTATTTGTTGGGGGAATGATAAACCTCGCGTCCAAAAAAAATTGTTTCTAATTTTATCTTATTTAAATCAAAACCAAAATTTCCTCTCCAATCATAAGTATTATAAGTAGGTACTTAAATATCTACTTACTTAATCACCAACCACATTTTATTTATTTAACGCCCAGAGGGCTTTTACATGGTTGGTAGTATAATTTTAATTTGACAAATACTTTGAAACAAGAAACAAAAACAGAAAATTACAGCTATTTGTAGGTTTACATCAGAGGTTCCCAAAGTGGTCTATATGGACCCCCAGGGGTCCATATCGGCATGCTGGGGGTCTATGTCAGCGAGAAAAATTTTGGGGGTCCACGAGATTCAAATGGGGGTACATACGAGCGGACCCCCATTTACCTCAAGTCAACATTTAGGAGTTCCGTAAATGACACAATAGACTGAGAAATTACTTTTTTGATATTTGTAATTTTATATTTCGTAAAGTTGTTAATTGAGGTACATAAATAGAGCCTACGTTCCTTTTCTCGTCAGAATTAATAATTCAAGCAAAATATTACACATTGGAAGCCGCGAATTTTCCAAGTTCCCCAACTTGTTGAAAAACGTCCAGGGTAATAATGACGTTCAACATTTAAATGAACTTCACACAGACTTCAAAACAAAGTTTGAGGACATTTTAACTATGGAAATGCAACGTTGAAGAATCGGATATCATGTGACAAGAAGAACTGACCGGAATAAGAACTGACAAAGAACTTAAGGCGCAGTTCTGTAAGGCTTTCTTTCTACAGAAAGAAATTCCCGTTGCTTATCCTGCTTCATTTAGATTTGGTGTAATACCTCACAAGGGTGCCCCTGTCTGCACAATGTAAAGACAGAGCAACTTTACAACAAGAAGGGAATATTTTTACTAAAAAAATAAATGATTATCACATGGTACGTTAATAGTTTTAGGAAAATTCAATATTCGGCAGGCAGGGGGTATACGGAAAAAAAATTTGGCAAGTGGTCTACGGGGCAAAAAAGTTTGGGAACCTCTGGTTTACATGATGTGTTTAGGAGTATTGTTGAAATAAATGTTTTAAATGATCCACAAAACTTGCCAAGTTGGTATTGAATATGTCAACATCACCCAAGTAATGATTTCCCATGGTGTGAAGTCGTTGTATCGGAGAGTGGGCAATTTAGTTACGCTTATGTGTGCTGCTGTAGAATATTGTATTTTGTCGTGTTGTTACTGTGGGTGTATGTATGTTTATAAGTTGCAGGAGTTCACAACAGTCGAATTTAGAGTTAAGTATTTTGAATAAGAACGTTAAATAGTTTATTTTACGTCTATCTTCTAATGTATGTATTTTTAGAGTATTTAATAAGAAATTGTATTTTAAGTCTTCGACAGGGATTTTGATTTTGTTTCATGTAACTTTTTTTTAATTTCAATAATAAGGAATTATAATTTTTTTCGAAATAAAGGCACCGTCCCAATTCAGGCGGGTAAGTACAGTAATATTGATTAAAAAAAGCGAATAACTAAGTCCAAATACAAACACAACGATTTCATATATACAAAATATTTACTGAACATTAAAACGGCCATCATCTTGAACCAGAAACGTAACGTATAAGCAAATTTACATACAGACGAAATGCAAAACGACCGAGTTAAAACACGACATTGAATAATAACAGTTAATTTATGCTCACTTCATGCGCGCTTTACACTAAATAACCTAACCTAATGTAATAATGAGAAAAACCGAGCAAATCTTTCTCAGAAACGACGCGTGTTAGAGAGGTTACGACGGAGCTGTCAGCGGCTGAACCATTTTATAGACATACAGAATCAATAAAAAATATAATAAAGATTTGAAGCTAATGAATTTCAGCCACGAGTTTCAATAATATTTCTAAATATGCTGCTTCTACTTTCTCAGTGCTGCCCCTTTGTCTGACAAACTTCAGCATATTAATTTCTGTTTTTTTATTTATTTTAGCTGCAGAGGAAGAACCACCAGCTGTGAAGGGCGAAAGCGTCGACGAGAAGCCCATAAATGTTCTGCCGGGGATGAAGGGCGGCGCGAGGGACAGCGGCACGGCGGAGGCTCCCCCACCCGAGGACGCGGGCCCCGAGCCGTCCCGACCGGCAGTCAGCGGTGCCGGGGTCAACAAGACCATCATAGGGCTGGTGATCGGGGGGCTGGTCTGCGCGGTGGCAGCCGTGGTGGTTAAGAAGAACTGGAGTAAGATCCGCGGCAAGCGGGACGACGAGCGCAGGAGTGGGGCGGGCGCTCAACCCCCTCAGAGGCAATTGGAGATCAGATCGCCCGAGGAGGTACCGCTACAGGACAAGGCGCAGGCGTAATCTTATCATATTTAAAACTTGTGCCATTTATTACTATTTTTCTAACAATAAGCCTGTAGTCAATAATAAATTAATAATGAATGATAAATCCCAATATTTCAAGTGTTTTTTTAAATCCCGAATTAGCATTCATTGCTGACGATTTTAATTCGAGTCCCAAAAATAATATTTTGATTGTGAGTGACTCGTACTAGAATTCATTCAGTATTGATAGAATTTAAAACGTCCATACGGCGACAGTAACACGTAAAAAATAACAATAAATAAACAACAGTAAAAAATATGTACATATTTATAAAACCCTTAGAAGATAGTTGATTTTATATGTATAATACCCCCGTCTATGTCCCCGACGTTAGCCGGAATTTGCGCAGAGTTTTTTTCGTTATAATCGAGTAGACAGAAATTAGTGCTAAATTTCACTATCAAAATATAAAAATTCTGCTTTATGGGGTGGGAAAAGGGGATGGGGTGGTTTTTATAAATCTCATGTAGACAGTGTCGTTCACCCCTCTTTTTATTCAAATATGGATGATGGTATTATATAAAGCATGGTTTAAGGCGATGCACTATGTCGTGTAATATTTTAAATTGAGCCGCTATCAATAACAACCCTAACGTAGATGGCGATAAGGTGTAAACTCCCGCTTAACACCATCCGCCTGTTTTGATTTATGCAAGAAAAAAACATGGCCAAAAAGTGCCTTTTAGTTTATTTTGTGGATGTTCAGGCATAAATATTTTTTTTTTTTCGATCATTTTATAAATAACATAATTTGCCACATTGTACAATAAAATCATAACAGAAAATGGGTTCGTAAGTAGGAGATTTTGAACTTTAAAGCAGTTTTCATAGGCCTTTACATTATTTTTTTCTGGGCTTATAAAAATACATATCTAAAAAATACTCGATTATTTCAAAGGCCAAGATGTATTCTACTCGCAGTATTTAATCAAAGCATCTGAAATATTTCTAGGCGACCAAATTTTCAAACCAAAAACACATGATTTTGCATTACTACGTATGGCATCGCCTTAAGTGTCTTTTAAATGTCGCGAGGAACAGCATTTTTTTATTTTGGAATACACGAATCATTACTTTTTATAAATTTATTTATTTCATGTTTATATTGTTAAAACTATTTTTTAATACATCGCGCATCGCGTAAAATAACAGGTAATTCAAAATACGTTTTCTTTATTAGCTTGACAATTATCACGCTTTTACAACTATGCACATATAACGGAGAAACGTAATACATTATATTTATCTGCTAAGTGAACGTTAAAAAATAATTCTCACATTGTTCTCCGTACGAAGACATCAACAAACGCGTGTACGGCGTTAAAATCCTCATTTTTTAAACTAAAAAGAATGTTGCATGCATACTAAACTTCTGACAACGCGAAAATATTTTCTACAAAGATGGGCTCTTATCAAAACGAAAATAAAATATTACTTGGTTATACCTTGTTCTTCCTTATTTTATGGTAATACCTAACAAATACCTACATAGAACCCTTAGTATGATTTATTTCTAAAGGCCCCAGTCAGCATTTAACATCATCTCACATTTATTGCACGTTCATCTGAACCATTTATAAGGAATTTCAATCGATTAAACTACAAACTCCTGTGCAAAAAACACCTTGTTTGGAAGAAAAGAAGTTACCAAAGGAGCTCGATTTACGCCCGACTTCAAACCTCCAGAGACACAGTAAGGGAGATTTCATATTTCGAAATAATAACAAAATATTAAGTAAAATAACAATATAATATTAAATAGCCGTTTATAGAGGTTATTCGAACGTCTCCCGGCTATCAGAGAGGACTAATCCAAGCAACCATGGTAGTGATTATGGTATTCTTCGATTGGCATATTCTGCGACATAAGTTTTCCAGGCGGTGGCGGAGAAGTGCTCTGAAGGGGAGTGCATTTGTTTCTCCAGGAATATTTCCAAAGCGTGCAGCGCTCGGTAGGAGGAATAGTTGGCGATACGCAATATTGCAAGCGACTATTGACTTACGCCATTGTAATCTATCCACAGTTCTGAGGTATACAGCGATGTGCAGAATGCGTTGAATAGTATTATGTTGACGCTCGTACTGCAAAAGTAAAAACGCCTCGACAGCATACCTGCTCTAACAGATATATCCTTTCTTTGTCTTTCCATATCTTTGATGTCTTTCAGGTCGTCTTTGATAATATGTCCCAGGTATTTTACGTTGCGGCTTTAATAAGGCTTAGAATAATAGAAGAGTATGTATGAATGTAAATGAGGCAAGGAGTGTGTGTTAAGACCGAGTTGTTTGGCGGTCCGTACTCTCTGCCTAGCTCTGCGGGGAAACGGCGTGATAATTAGTTAGTTATTAGACGATGGGAGGAAGTTGGAAAAGTACCTGGCTATTCCGATCTGGTCACCAAACACGGCTAAGGCCATTTGGAGGAACGTTTCTATTCTAAAATATTGTTTTTTACATTCGGTGTGCTGTTTGAGTGAACTGACGTTATAACGAGTCACGTATAAAAGGTAAAAGTAGCAAAGTATGTAAGGGAAAGTCCAAAGTGGATAATAGCGAGGGAAAACTATCACAAACAAACCGTTCCATTGAAAAACTCTCATCGTTTATGGAAATGCAGTGTAATTATTATTATGACTCGAACTTAAAGGAGAAATTTGCATCAGAAAATGACTGCGTTTAGGAATTTGAGTTAGAAATGATTCAAAAGTCGGGAATGTTTTATGCAAATACGCGTTGCGAATAATACATTCACTCGATGGTTTCGTGATAACTTAACACAATGACAATTCAAAACACCTTCAAAAGGTGATATTAAGTCAACAACAGCGATGAAAAAAAAACATATATAAAACATTAAACACTCGTTATAAACTCAAAAACATATAACACTCGTTATAACGTCAAAAACAAAAATCCTGTTTTATTCGAATATTCCATCAATAACATAGCTTTAGAGTCACGGAAATGAGAGATCTTGAAATTTTTGGACGAAAAACTAAGTTTCACCAATCATATCTATCAAATTGTGAACAATGGTATGAAAACACTAGGCTTCGTATTAAGAACAACTAAAAACTTTAATACTTTACAAGACATTAAACTATTATACGTATCTCTAGTAAGAAGTCTAATTGAATATAACTCAGTAGTTTGGTCTCCATCTTACAAAATTCACATTAACAACATTGAGCGAATACAAAAAAAATTCTACGTTTTATACATTTTAAATTAAATATTCCTGTCCAAGACTAGACGTAAAATAAACGATTTAACGTTCTTATTCAAAATACTTAACTCTAAATTCGACTGTTGTGAACTCCTGCAACTTATAAACATACATACACCCACAGTAACAACACGACAAAATACAATATTCTACAGCAGCACACATAAGCGTAACTACATTGCCCACTCTCCGATACAACGACTTCACACCATGGGAAATCATTACTTGGGTGATGTTGACATATTCAATACCAATTTGGCAAGTTTTGTGGATCATTTAAAACATTTATTTCAACAATACTCCTTAACACATCATGTAAACCTACAAATAGCTGTAATTTTCTGTTTTTGTTTCATGTGTTTGTGTGACTTGTTGCTGCAACAAGTCATAGCTTTTATCAAATGTAATTTTATTCTTATTTTTTTTGTTTCAAAGTATCTGTCAAATTAAAATTATACTACCAACCATGTAAAAGCCGTCTGGGCGTTAAATAAATAAATAAAAATAAATTACACAAGTAACCTAATTATTTAACCTGGTTTTTGTGTCATCACTTTTCTTCACTTTTTAAAGGTGTGTTGATTGAGTAATCAGGTCACCACTGTACTTAAACTACGCAAGTAAAGACGTTATGTTATTTGTTTTCGAAGTTTTGTGCTTACAGATGCTGCAAAAGCTGCAATTCTACCGCTAGACGGCTATACCGTTTGTTTGAACCTTTGCTCTTTGATATTATTACATTATGTTTAGTAAACTCGCAGCTCAAGCGAGCTGTAAAATAACATTTAATAATAATTATTATTATAATGTTAAAAGTGTAATGAAAAGAATCAGTTATTACTCTTGCTGATTAAACACTAGACAAATACGGCGTTGTTTTTTTTTTTAAAGAAAAACGGATCTCAAAGCTTCTAGTGCATGATGGAAATGACGTTCAGAACTGAAAATAGTTGCGTCGAACTCTAGAGAGAATAATCTATGCAAATTTCGTGAAGTCAGACTTATGGCTAATGATTTTTTATCGTAGTGAGGCTTACATTCGTTTTTATAGTCGAGATTGATATCGTATTTTTTTACAATATGCCTGAAATTTGATCGTGTATTCAAAATGAAACTGCTGTTATTTATTACCGTTTATCAGTGAGATAAACAAACATAGTAAAGATTAGTAAATTTTGCTTTTCAGGCTGTATTGAATCAAAACCATCTAGATCACGAGGCCAACTGAACTGAACCAAATCAGCCTCTCCATTTGGATGAAAACCTAAAAAAAACTTAAATTAACAAAAACATGTTAAAATGCTATAAACAAAAACATTTTAAATAAATTTTTTGGAGAATCTCATGTAAGATAATGTCAAAAGGCTGATTTTATTCAATGTCCAGGCGGCCTTGTGATCTAGGTGGTTTTGATCGACAGTTTTGTAAAACATTTTAACAAGAAAACCACAGACATAGGAATTAATAGACGAGAAGATAATGACGAGGGGTAAAATCAACTGTTGAAGAACGAAGGGGGTGAAGCTGACTGTGATTCGTCAATAAATCAATCTGACAGTAAATAGGCATCTCGCATTATAATATCACCACTTACTTCTTAAAAGTAAAATCTGCTTTTGAATGAATAGACATTTTTACATGGGAGCGCAAATTACTCGCCACGTTATGAACAAATTTGCGAAGTCCAAATTCGGCAAAAAAATTCGGTTCTATTTTCAGAGTCGAATATTTCGTTTACGTATTTAGTTAAGACACTTTTATAAATGTTCATAATTTACTTCCCAGCAACCAAACAGCTTTGTGTTTCGCGTCCAGACGTTTCTCGATGTGATAGTATATTATGTTTCTACAACTGATCCATATTATACGATGTGAATATGCTTAAAATAAAGTAAAATAATGCTTATATATGGAATGTAATACGACAATTGGGTTTATTCTCTTTTTCACATCTATTTTTACAAGTTTTCATAGCACAAGTCAACATTTTGCCGTGTTATTTCGTAAAATGAACCGATGATGCCTCGACCATAGTTCGCACAAGAATGATGACGTCACGTTTTCAAATTTCACTTGAGGCCATACGCGAGCACAGCCGGCTCCAATGGAACCGGTATGGGGAGTGGGGATAATACGCTTTTAATCACTTAGGGCAGGTCTACTAATATTCATATGTCTATGAAGAAAACCAATAAATCAAAAGGATCCCCGGGACATGGGTTCGTTCAGCCTTGCTGAGTAATTTAATATATTAACATTATTTAAAGCAAATGTTGAGTTGTATTTCTATCGAGTTGAGAGCATCATATATATTATTTCAACACGCACATCTGTGTACCACGCGAAAAGATATAATTGTGCCATTGTGAATACCGCACCTCCGAGTACAGTACAGACTAGCGATGGGAGTAATCGATTTATCTTTATTTGGGCATAATCGAGATATCCATATTTAAATTTAATCGATATCATTTTATTCGAGTGGTAGAATTAATATTGAGTGAAAATGTACACATACGACATTTGGTTGGCTCAACACAGGTTCAACTTTGTGTGTCAACCGTTGAATGTTGACCTTATCGCGGTTCCATGCTCACTCAACACAGTGACTATTCAACACACTTTTAAAAAGTGATGTAGTCATTAAAAACGATGAAATTTTTTTTAACCTAACCTAACCTACTTAACCCAGTTAATAAAGTTTTTGTTTCATCACTTTCCATGACTTTATATAACTTTTTAAAGATGTGATGAATTATCATTTTGATGATTTTTTCCGGTCACCCCTTATGGCATACAACAAAACACGGTTCAATTTTACGTTCAACTCAACCAGCTTGATAACAATCGCTCAACCAAGTTGAGTCGTCTGTAGGGCACATAAGCGAACACAAAAGTTAATAAAAACTGATACAACAGTTGAGGGAATGATTTGGTAGTCAAATCCATTACGAATAAACATAAAACTACTTAAGAAGTTTAATAAAAAAAACATTACACAGTATTATGTTTTATTTATCAACCTTACATGCGTAAGCCAACGTTGTAAACTTTTGTATGACTAATTTGTAAAAAAGGGTCATGATTTTAATATGCGATAAACTACGCGGATGTCACTTTGACAGTTCAACACGTAGCGGATGTTTAATAAATAAACATACAAGTCTTAATATTTATGTAGTGAATGCCCGAGAGAAAATAAACGTAGTCGCGATGGTGACACCGAAAATAAACCTTAGCTATCGCTCAGCTAGCTTAACAAAAATTTTAATTTCGATTACTGTGTTTCTTATAGACAGTGAAATATCAATCGATTTAGACACAATAATTGGAATATACATCATAATTAATATTTGAGCGAATTTTTAATTTAATACATAATCATATATCATTCGATTATTAAAATCCTTCGGTGACACGGATATTGCAATGTTTCGATTATACGGAACACTACGCAGGCGAAGTTCATTTTTGCTTCACGTCAACCGTAAGTGCACGGATCAATATTTCGAGTACATTATATCCAGCCTAAGAAACGCTTGCGTAAGTCACAAATGGCGTAAGTCACAAATGGCATTACTGTTCAATAAATATGTCAACTTAGCATGAATTATATTCCATTGTCTCTGATTTATAACTGTACACAACGTTTATTACGAAAAAAAATTATACCACAGCGTGCTTTTTAGTGAGGGAATTAAAAATATAATCTAAAAAGCGCCGTTAATAGTTAGCACGTACAGGAAATATTTAACGTGAGGAAAAGGCTGTAGAAGTTAATGATGTAAGGTTCACGAGTTACAAGAAAAAGTTCAAGTTCAATGGACTGAGATCTATTGAATACGAAATAAAATTATTACGTAAAATGAACGTGCAATGTTTACATTTTTTTAAATGATTATTTATTTTATTGATACTGTTAATTTATTAATAAATAAATGATCATATATGAGGTACCGTGCTAGAATTAATAGCATGGAACCTGTGGAGCTTTGGCATTTCAATTTAGGAAGTTTTGAACAGGTTGTTTTAAAATAATTTTAAACGATAAAGAAACAGAGCCCTCTGAAATTCATCACTCTCAAACATAATAATAATATGAATTCGGAGCAGTCATCGACCAAGTTGAAATAATATTTATAGAGCCGGTCTGTGTCGACAGAATTCACCTGGAGCCTGTTGGAGAGCTTCGTTTGTACAGTGACGCTTCCACGCACACTTTCACAGGTGATACAGGCGTACCGCCGACAGCTCCGTTGTAACCTCTCCCTCTTTCTCATATGCATGCTTTAGATTGAGTTGCTGCAACGAAACTCTCAGCGGCAGGATAATACCCACGAACACCGTATGACGGGGTTACTTTACGCACACGCGATTTATTTTATCTCTCTTCGAAAAACCGTGTAATACTATCAATTATCCAAAATCTAAATTAGTTAAGAATATGGTACTAATATTATTGTGAATTGGCCACGGAGCATATAACCCGTATTATGCTTCGGTTAACACGAATGTAATTTGAGAGAAGCAGCTTGAATTGAAGTGAGTTACTAAGATTTGTAACTTTTGAAATTGGATTTGAAAACTATTCTAAATTCATAAGCAAAGTATGTAGGTGTTGTAAAGTAAGCCCTTCTATAATTACAGCACAAAATGTAAAAAAAATATTTACCAAAGTCGAAAATAAAATAAAAAGTTTAATCTGAAGAGAGTGGAGTAATTTAACCCCGTCTTACTGTACCCTTTGGAAATAAGAGCATAACGAAAAAGCCACGTGATAATGAATCTACCATCCGGGTTCAATGACACGCTGTTCTATAAATAACGCATAAATCACATCTTGTTGCCATGCAGAATTCGCGAGTCTCTCTCAACACTGACAGGCTGAGGGGAGATTGAACGAGCTTGAAAGAGCGGCCACCTCGTGACTAGATAATACGTGCAATTCCCTTTACCCCGTGGACACGGCGTGGCTGTGAAAGACACGGATTTAATGCAGCAACTTGCAACAGATGACATTTAAACAATAGATACACTACATTGAAACAGCGAGGAAATAACGCATTTCAAAATATTAAGTTACAATACAATCCGAAAACGGCAATGCATGAATTTCGCAGCAGGTTGTGTGATTTTCCAAGTTTCTCTGTGAGAAGCCATAAGTTCTTCTACGTTGAGTTATATTTTTATACCAAAGATATTAGAAGAACGAGATGTGCTATGCGCAGTTCGTACTGAGTGGAATTGTTTTGCCGAGTGTCGCCGGTTTTGTTCACCAATACTACTGCACACCTTCGCTTGCGCTAAGGTATCCGCACTAATACATAGAACAGATTTCTGTGCGTACACGTCCCGATACCGTTCAAAGTACCCTAATTAGGTAGTACTCCGGCTACGGTCCGGCGGCCAACATAGCATATCTCGTTCTTCTAATATCTTTGTTTTATACGGACGCAATGTGAAATGCAAAATATTATAAACATAAATAATAAAAACGGAAAATACATTTTAATTAAGTATTCGTTTAATCCATTGTACCTATAGCTAAATCAGTGGTTAAAACTAATGCTTATTGGTAATTCAGTTTAGTCGAGATTTACACTGCCCTTCACAGAAAATTGAAATATAGGATAAAAATGTTAGAACGGAATCAAAAACATTGGATAAGTAACCATAGATTTCAACCTACATTTTAACAATAGTATGGATGATAAAATACGCCCTTACAATGATAAAGTCGAGTCAAATTATCGACACGTCGTCAGTCAAAAGTGTGAGCTAACGTCATGAATTTTGCGTTAAATTAAAACTGTAACATAAATTTATTCTCGTATGTTCTGAAGCGAGTTGAAATAATATCTGACTCAGAGATCAAAGAGACATTTCACGATGCACGCCTGTTAACGAAAAAGCGCTGCCAAAACAATAATGACAAAAGAACCACAGAAATACGTGTAAATGGATACCTCTCATCCGATTGCTGATTACTTTTGTGTAAACTGAACTGACGAAAGACAGATGGCATTGAACTCTTCGTAGTCCTATTCGCTTCTCTGGAAACTTACATCAAAATAAAAATATACTCGCGTATGTTCTTGATCTTCTCGTTTCACCTTAGACTCGTAGTTGCCACTCTAAACAATTAATTTAAACACTGGAAAAAGTTCAACAATCGGGGAGTTCTTTGTTCACCGGAACTTCGTTTCACATTTTTAATCCATGACTTCAGTCATATGTTTTTAAAAACTTATTTCGTTAGGTAGGTTCTCTCCCGGAAAATGCCGACCTAATGGTTATAAATCATGGCGTCTTTCCTTTCATTTAAAATTAAAATTATCGCTTTCGTATAAATGTGAAATTTGATAAGATTATAATATGAGAAATCTAAAATATCGCACTAATTGATGAATGTGATATTTTAGAGATGTTGCCGTATTCAGATTAGGAGTTAGAGAACACACTTGCTACCCATAGACATCAAAATTAATAGACTTACCCTAACATGAAATCTGGTTACAATTCGACGAGCCGGAAGCAAACCACGTGAACTCATTTTTAGCACCAGCAGGGTTCGAGAATGCATTGAATAAACTACGACAACAGTCGAAGTTGATCGCAGAAGAGCGCACATGGAAATAACCAGACTCTGCGCAAAAAAAGTAAAGTTCGCTAAAGTAGGGCGTTGGTTTGCAGCCCAGTCCATTGTGGGACTTTTCTGCACAGAATCTGAATATTCATTTTTAACCGAAATGCCTGGCGTAGCGACGCTCAAACTGAGTAAGGTTGATAAATTGAAACACATTCGTAAAACATCCCAAATAGTGTAACAAAATATAAAAATTTTGAAAACAAGCCAGAACTTTTGTTTACCCGATTTGTAGTTTAGTTTTTTCACGCAGCCATACATTTGCGCGCTATTGTAAAAAGGACTAGTAATTCATAATATTTATTTACGAGGACTGAATGAATAGTGGTATTGCAATGCGAGTTGCCTGTACACTGTCAGATTCATTTATTGACGAAAGAAAGACGGTCACACCGCCTCCCGCGCTCCTCGCAACTTGGTTCGTTCCCCTTTCCATGATTGACTGATCTATCAATTTGAATGTCTTATTCACTTAACTTGTATTTTTTTACCAATTTTGCCAATCACTAAACAGTTTTTAGGGACCGTCATTGGCTAGAAAACGTTTTACGGGTAGTTATTTCACCTCTTTGAATGTGACGTAATATAAATACAAAATTATTACTATTGCAGAATACCAAATCGCAATAAATTATGATGCATTTTCCAGGTAAGATAAAATTAACGTGGCCAAAGCGTGGGTGGCTACACAATCATGCCCCAGTTAGCCACGTGTAACCTCACAGGTAGATAGACAGACTGTGGGTACTCGCGTGATACGCTACTTTTAGGTATTCTATGTTAACTATCTGTTATCTTCACATAGATGTGCATTAGGGATGTAATTATCGTACTCCTAATATAATATACGGTTCGATAAGTACAAAACACATAAATCACAAGGAAAATTGTGAAACGAATTGAATGTACAGATTTAAAAATAATAAGTATACTAAAATAATTATACAAATATGGAGCAAACATAGAGCTACAATTAGAGGCGCTACTGGATACTAATGTCTAGACGAAACATGTGCCACTGTTAGATCGCGATAAGAGGTTGCACATAGACCGGAATCGGTAGTTTTAGTTAGAGCGTTGGGAGAGTTGGAGGTCAAGAAGCGGAACCTATTTTTTCGCTTCATGTCTCATCTAAATATAACACATCAATGGGAACATACAACATTTTTACAGCAGATACAGGGTGGATACACATACGCATTACTACCAATGGGAATGTATTGCGAGCGATTTGCTGAAATAGGCAAAGCCGCGAGAATATGGCGAGGTCTGTCACAGGCATAATAGTAAAAATAACGCTCTGAGCCGAAAATATTTAGGTTGTCCTATAAATTCCAGACATAAGAAGTTGTGCATATTTCATGACGCTAAAGTTCGCCAACCCAGAATATTTTGAAACAAAAACAATCGCTTGGAGAGGAGGAAACAGGCCAGTGTTGTGAAAAGCATAAAATAAAATATTACTAATTTTCATAGAGGAAAATTGTTATTGAAAAATATAATTAAAACACTGGAGCAGTCGTTTTCTGTGCTCTGGCTCTGGTCCAGCTCCGGAAAACAACCCAATTGGACTACTGCTACGTGCTCCAGTTTCGGGCTATGTTCCAAAGTCCTGGAAGTATGAACTAACGTCTTAAAAATAGCTCCAGTTCTTCAATTTATTTATTAAATCAATAGAATATTAGCAGTTTTGAGAACAGTTGGACGTTAGGTAGTTAAATACCTACCCACTTAATTATAAATACCCTAATATTGAAAAAAAATCTTTACTGAACCATTAAAATGGCCACCATCTTGAAACGGAATCGGAATGTATAAACAAATGGTCAGACAAAATGCAAAACGTTTGAAAAATTGTATTATAAGAAAAGATTTTATTTATGTATTATGGAGTTACTTCACGAAGAGAGGTCAGGCGTTTCTAA
The DNA here is from genome assembly GCF_061612785.1 of Hesperophylax consimilis. Taxonomy (NCBI): domain Eukaryota; kingdom Metazoa; phylum Arthropoda; class Insecta; order Trichoptera; family Limnephilidae; genus Hesperophylax; species Hesperophylax consimilis. The sequence continues at coordinate 17,744,005 of NC_142845.1, forward strand.
TGAGATTAGTTAGAAAGCTTTTGAATTTCCATACTAGTTTCTAGCACGACTACTTGGCGAAGCGATTAAGTTATTATGTCGGACTCGGTGAAACGATGTCTTTAGAATCGGACTCGATGATTGGATTGAAAAACATACTTATTATCTAGCTAACTTATAGTTATTGATTTAGGAAACACAATAAAGAAGGTCTGAGCAGAGTGCATTTATAATAAACAATTTTTCAGTTGTATAATAATGACTTCATTATTTATAAAATTTGCTGCATTTTTTTTAATTAAGAAATAAATGTTGTCTTCAAGTAAAACGACAAGGGTAGAGAAAGGAAATTAATTGAGGTGGTGGAAGCTTGACTTTAAATTGGCGGGAACATAATGTGCCTTTTTGATGAGGTAGTGTTTGAGAGGGTATAATACAGGGTTTTCCAATAAGAGGTGTTATTTTGATATTCAAAGAAAAATGCCATTTTTTAATATAAATGATCGAATGTTTATTTCATTATAAAGAGGAAGGTATGCCGTTAATAGCGAAAAATAACAACAGTCAAATGACCACCACGACCACGCCTACAGGACCATATCCTTTTCATGAAATTTTCCATAACCAAATCGCAAAGTGGCTGCCTTATGTCCTCGATAGCCTCACGAATTCCATCTTTGAGGTCTTGAATCGACGCTGGGCTGTTGGCGTAGACCTTCTCTTTCACGTGGCCCCAAAGGAAGAAGTCGCAAGGTGTTAAATCACAAGATCTCGGTGGCCAATTGTGATCACCTCTTCGAGAGATAACACGGTCCGGAAACTTTTCCCGTAAAAGTTGAAAGTAAACGTTATCCAGATCAATACCATCCAATTCCGGCCATAAAAAATCATTAATCATCTCTCGATAGCGCAATCCATTCACCAATAACATCTCTTATTGGAAAACCCTATATATCAGAGTATAGCTTTATTGTACTAAAAATGTACAATAAAAATTGCTTCTACCAGAATTCAATGGGAAAAAGAGAATGGAAGAAATGAGAACACGAAAAAATATTACAGCCTGGCTCATAGATCTAATAAAATCTTACGTTTTTAGTAGATATTAAATGAAGAACCCGGCGTTGCCCGGCCTTTGTATAGAGATTTTCTAAATCTAACGTAAACAGTGACCTTCTTATTTTGAAGACCAAGTGCGCAAAATTCATCAATCTCGGAATTAAACTGTAGATTTGTATAAAAAAAAGCCACACGTGGTCTCGTCTTTCTAAAATATATAGCTGAAGTTCCCGGCGAGGTCAGGTGTAATTTTCCTTTTATGTTGAACATCAATAATGCAAAATGTCATCAAAAATATCAAAGTTCTGCTATTAGGGATAAGAAAAGGGGATATGGTGGTTTTTCGAAATCTCATGAAGATAGTGACCTTCCTCTTGTTTTGAAGGTCAGGTGGGCAAAATTTCATCAACTTTGTAGATTTTTAAAACAAATTAAATCAAATCCACGTCGCCCGCATGCCCGCTACACTGCTGTATATATTAGAAGAAGATTATTACAATAAAACTAAAAACATTAATTGGACAGCAAATTTTTTTTATCCAATACGTCTAAATACAGAACCCATTACAGATTAGGAGATAAAAAGAGTCCAATTAAAATTATTAACATTCGCAATGCCCTTGAGATAATGTTTGATGAAAGCTTGCAAAATATGTTGACGAACTTTGTGTACCATTTTATCTTTGCAATGCATAGTGGCAATAGTAGACAGTACACATCTTAAATATTATGAAATATCTTTTCTGTTTACTTTATAGATAAGATGAAGATTTGTAGTGTGACCCAATTTGAAATGCAAATATTACACACTTGCATCAAGTGAACTCATTATCATCGAATGCACTGAATCATATTATACCCAATACGGATTTGAATAAATCCACATGAATATGCATAACGATTTCATCATTTATTTATTCTTTGGTACTTGTTACAAGGTTACGGACAATTTTTAACCACTCGAGCGATAGCTAACCAAATTACAGTGATATTCATGAATTAAAACGAATTTGTTATGACCTCCTGCAGTCAGCTAATATGTTAGGTCGTTATCGTGATTGATTAAGTCTCCAACTAATACGAAAAGACGTCACTAGTCACTCGTGGAGTATTCGAATAAGGGTAAACGTAACGTACTTTATCCACTTGAGTGATTGGTGTCATATATATACATTTACCTTATTATTTAATTGATACCATTCGCCAAAATATTAATATGAAACTGCTTACTGCGGTTTAAAGCCAATGAATCCACCTAGATTTCACCGATCCCATATGTTTAGATCCTATAAATATATCACTTTATGATATGCGATGTCTCAAAACGTTTTTGCAAAATATGCCAAAAGATCACAGTGGTTATAATCTACGCGTTCATACATCGCGATATTTTTTTTATTATCTCTAAATACAGGGTTTTCCAATAAGAGGTGTTATTTTGAATAGCCTGCTATTTCGGTAGATGTTACTTTTGAAACTGTCATTTTATGACATTTGACAAGTAGAAACTTCGCCATTAATAAAAATGGAATGATACACGCTTCAACAACGCATTGAAATTATTAAAATTCACTTGAGTGAATCAAATGCAAATCATCTTGAGTGATGGGGCCCATTTCCACCTCGGTGGCTTCGTCAACAAGCAAAATTGTCGCATCTGGGGCTCGGCAAATCCAAGAATTATTGTTGAAAATCCTCTCTATCCTCAACGTGTGACTGGTGCGGTTTATGGTCCGGCAGAGTTGTTGGACCTTACTTTTCGAAAATGAGGCTGGAGCAACAGTTACGGTGAATGGATTGCGCTATCGAGAGATGATTAATGTATTTTTATGGCCGAAATTGGATGGTATTCATCTGGACAACGTTTACTTTCAACAAGACGGCGCTACGTGCCACACAAGCAACGAAACCATTGATCTTTTACGATTGAATATCAAAATAACACCTCTTATTGGAAAACCCTTTACTATAAAATAAAGTCGCTATCCGCGTCTGTCTTTTTTGTGCGATTAGTTCTTCTAAACTTCGCAACGGATTTTGGTAGGGTTTTCACTATCGTTTAGAGATTTTTTTCCGGAAGGTTTATATATAAAATAAATGCATATTACATTTAAAGAAAGTAGAGAAAAGTCGATGTTTTGTAATCAAGTAGAAAACACTTTTTTGGGCGCTTACATTTAACGCTGGCTAAACCTTATGAGATACAATCAAAATAATGTATTACGGAAATGTATTTCTTAAAAAGAACTACAGAAAAGTCAGCGATGATATAAGTCTACCTCCTTAGGATAACCCCCAGCAATTCCAGGTACACATAAGTTAGTTTTTATATATTATATTATGCTGAACGCGAGTTATGCTTTAAAGCAAGGCTGCCCAACCCCAGGCCCGCGGGCCACAATGTGGCCCGCGAACGAATTATATGTGGCCCGCGTGAACCATATTCAAAAAACCCGCCAATCCGCCAATTTGAAAAAGTGTCGCGGGCCCGCGGTAAAACAAACAATGCCGCTTGCGCGCGGTCACCAGTGTTGCCAACGAAGGCGATTTATCGCTATTTAGGCTACTCAGAACGCGAATCAGCGACGAAAAAATCTAACCTGTTGAACTCACTTTTTAAACAAAAATTCACTGGTTTTTGATATAATATTTTTTGCGTCCGAAATGGAATCTTGTAGCCACCCCCCCACCATGGAATTCGAAAAATTGTTGTGGGGAATCACATATATGATGTTTTTGGGTGCGCGGAATTTTTTCTCAGCGAAGTTCCGTAACAAACCCCCCCCCCCATGGATTTCAAATATTTTGTGGGGAGCACTCATTTTGAATTATTTTTGTGGGGAATTATGTTTTATAGAAATTCTCTAACAACCCCCCCCCCCCCATGGAAATAGGAACCGTCAGGTGTTCAGTGGCCCGCCAATGATTCAAAATCGTCAATTTCGCCCAACTGTTAAAAAGGTTGGGCAGCCTTGCTTTAAAGTATTAAGAATAATGGTGCTGCCACACGCAAAGCTCACATCAACAGATAATATAAAGCACAATAGCGCTCGCCATACAATCCCATACAGACCCGACACACGTAAAAAGATAACGCGCTATAAGTGTGGTTCTGAACTTCGCTAACCGAATTTATTTTACGTAACCGCTCCCGACGCGATATTTGAAAAGTTATGCGTCCCCCTCTCCGCCGTAAAAAGGAGAGGGGGTCATTTTAATTGCGGAGCTACCGACTAAGTTCCGTGTTCCCTTTGACAGCCATGACATAAGCAGCCTAATAATGCATTTCTTATTTATTATGTTAGCTCATATCGTCATGTGTGCTAGTAAATTTAGAAACATAAAAAAAAAACTTTATTTGGCAAACATACTTAACATATATTTAAAATATAAATATAATCAATATTTGAATTTGAAGTAAACAAATTTTCGCCCTTTGACTTTGACTTGAGCTTATTTTACAATAATTTATTATATGTCGCTTTCGTCGATCGGCGTGCGAACTGCGAATTTCCTGATTCGACGGAGAGGTTATGTGAAAATGCGCTATTTACGCGCAGATTGTTTAAAATCTAAAAAGTTTATAAATAGCATTTATAATTATATAGTTGGCGGCATCATCATCTGAGGATGAGCTGTCCAACAGATCCAGCAATAGGCGACAAGTATCATCCATTTCGAAAACGTGCTCAAGCTGTCAGTAAGTAAAGTTGTCACTTTGACAGATGAAATTATGTTCCTCGGCCGTTCTCGAATTCAACTGACCCCCTCTCCTACCATAGGAAGAAATATTTGATAGCGTCGTGTGTCGGTAGAAAAGATGATGCGCTGTACATTAACTTTTGATGTGAGCTTTGCGTCTGGCAGCACCATGATTGTTTGTTTGATTCGAATACACGCAATATGATTATGAATAAATGGTTTTATCCGTATAAAAACTCAAGAAAGGCATACAAATACAATATTGTATCGGTGATTTAATCCAATATTATTTTATTTTATAAATAAATAAGTGTTTCTCACTATGAGTATGCTCGACCATATGATGTTAATTCCAGTAAGCATAATATCTAAGTAGAGATATCGAGGTTATTCGTTTATCGCACACGCCATCATATTGCGTGTATGAGATAATGATAGTTACTATCGCCAAAATAAATAAAATGATATTTTACGAATATTCACGATTGGCTGCAATGTTTTTGTGAAAATTCACATAATTAAAAAAATCCTAGTATTTAACTAAAATATTCCTACTATTTAACTAAAATATTAGCCGACTTCTCTCGAGTTTCCAAACCTTTTTTTCTTATCGAACAATCGAAAAATATGAAACACACAATGTGACGTATTGCCTTATTGGCAGTTAAATGGATACCAATTAAAGCTCCACGACACAACGAAATATACACTTCGAGCTGTAAATAGTAGTGTAGACCTAGAAATATCAGACAGGGCACACCGTTAAGGCGATGCACTACGTCGTGTAATATTTTAAATTGAGCCGCTATCAATAACAGCCCTTACGTAGATGGCGATAAGGTTTAAATTCCCGCTTAACACCATCCGCCTGTTTTGATTTATGCAAGAAAAAACATGGCCAAGATGATATATAAAAATGTGAATGAGGCATGGAGTGTGTGCCAAGACCGAGTTGTTTGGCGGTCCGTCCTCTCTTCCCGTGCGTGATGGTTAGTTAGTTAGTTTTAGCTATTTTACTATTATATATTTACGAGAAGTCATTAAGGTGATGCACTACGTCGTGTAATATTTTAAATTGAGCCGCTATCAATAACAACCCTTACGTAGATGGCGATAAGGTTTAAATTCCCGCTTAACACCATCCGCCTGTTTTGATTTATGCAAGAAAAAACATGGCCAAAAAGTGCCTTTTATTTTATTTTGTGGATGTTCAGGCATAAATATTAAAAAAAATTTCGATCAATTTATAAATAACTTAATATGCCACATTATACAATAAAATCATAACCGAAAATGGGTTCGTAAGTAGGAGATTTTGAACTTTAAAGCAGTTTTCATAGGCCTTTATATTATTTTTTTCTGGGCTTATAAAAAGAATTATCTAAAAATTACTCGATTATTTCAAAGGTCAATTGTATTCTACTCGCAGTATTTAATTAAAGCATCTGAAACATTTCTAGGTGACCAAATTTTCAAACCAAAAACACATGATTTTGCATTACTGCGCATGGCATCGCCTTAACAAAAATTTTAATTTCGATTACTGTGTTTTTTATAGACAGTGAAATAGCAATCGATTTAGACACAATAATTGGAATAAACATCATAATCAATATTTGAGCGAATTTGTAATTTAATACATAATCATATATCATTCGATTATTAAAATCCTTCGATTTTTTGTCAGTCTCAAATTTTTTCAAACTGGCAGTTTTCTACTTTATATTACCTACAAAACAATTATAACTAGGCCTTTTTGAGAGCATTATTACATATATATATTTTTTTAAACCATTATAAAAAAAGAGAGTGGACGGATAAGGAAAAATATCAGAAAAGTATTTTACTTAGCAACAAATAAAGCACTTTGCAAGAGTCTTCTAGATCTAGATTATAAATAATTAAAACAATAGGATGTTATCGACCGACAAAACGCTATAATTAGAACTATTATAATTATTATCGTGCTTGGATTGTGAATATCACGGATGATTATTTGATTGCGTCTCTTAGACGTATCACAATATTATGAAGTATTCTAAGCTAGATTTGAAAAGAATTTTTTAATAATCCAGAGTGGGTAGATATTACCGAAATGTCGCGGCGGGCGTTGCGTGAAATGGCTTCAGACGTGATTAGAGCCAGATCTGAATGGCCAGGCAGGCACCTCCCAACCTTCCTCCTCCCAACTAATTGCCTTTCTTACTCACTTCAATCTCACAAAATACTCGAATCGGGGACGCCATCGCACTGACTCCGGGCAGTTGGGACTTTTGTGCGGAATTCGGTAACAGGATAAAATAGAACACGATGGAAGAATAGGTTAGATTATGTTAGGTTAGTTTAGATTGTCTGTCTGTTATTTATTTTTCTTCAATGTTTTGTTTTGAAATGATACCGGGTCGCGATAGGTTTGCTCAGAAATACCCTAAAAGTGTGGTATTGCGCGATTCTATTGTGACTATTGAAATAAAGCAATATAAATGTAAGTGCGAAATAATAGATACCCTCCGGCGCTATGAATAAAATATGTGCAAACTAGAGAAGTGGCATATTTATCGTACCCAGTAAAAGTACCGAGTATTTTCACGCGGTACTTTGTACTTGTGACAAATCTCCAAAATACCTGGTTCCAATAGGATAGTATTTTATATCGATCTGAAGAGTGGGGACAGAAAGTAATAAATACTCAGTCCCAGTATAAAATACTTGTGAGTATTTTGTAGCCGGTATTTTTAACAGGTATTGTTAATAGGTATTTTTCGTACCTGTAATCACTGTACCTAGTAACGAAAAGTACCCACAGAGAACTCACCTCTAATGTGCAATACTCGGTGGCCGCAAGTCGCTGAGAACAGTGTTCCTCCTACCCAAATATAGATAACCCGCAAAGCAAAAGCACCAGAGGACACGGAGTACGTAGAAAATTTGTGGGGAATCGTTGAGTCATACAATTTACTTATTATTGATTACTTTCTGTCCCCAGATACTATAATCCTCAGGTCGGTATAAAATACTTTTATAACCGGTATTTTTAATAAGTATTTTCTTGTACCTGTACTTACTGTACCCAGTAACGAAAAGTACTCACATGACCCACCTCTAGTGCACACCGGCCGGCTTATCGAACTAAAGAGCCGATGATGCCTGCACCCTGATTTGTGCCGTTGCGGGTTGCCCAGGGCAATAGGCTCGCTAGGTGAAACTAGGTTACTTTTGACGAGCTTTTTGCTAAGTAGTTCTACGAACTTTGTAGAGTATTATGTACCATTTCTAATACGTGATTAAAATATGCGCAAATCGGCTAACAGCGTATGAATTCTAGCTGAAAAGAGAAGCTTGCACCCTGGTTTATACCGTTACGCGGATCTCCCGGGCAAATAGGCTCGGCTCGTAGGCTGAAACTAGGTTACTTCATGATGAGCTTTGTGCTAAAGTCACAAAGTAGTTCAAAGGATGAAAGCAGATACGCTTTATGTATGAATGAAATACGCGCAAACCGGCCGGGTACTACACTGCTACTCGTCTTAAAGGGCCGATTACAACCTGGTTTGCGCCGTTACGAATGAGCTCGCAGGTTGAAACTAGGTTCCCTTGATGAGCTTTATGCAAAAGCCACTTCGGACTTTTGAGAAAGAAAAAGATAATTAAAAATACTACAATTATACCACACAAGATTACCCAACTGATAATCTGATAATCCAGGGGAAAATTGACGGAGAACCTAGCAGAAAGGTAGAGTAGATAACTTCGAAAATAAAATAAAAAACGAGTAGAAATGCAGTTGTTCTAGGCCGTATTCTGCATGGTGAATATTGCCCCTATAATTAGAGTTGAGATAAGAGGACACAATATTCTAATAAATTGGAATCTTTACGAAGTGAAGAAGGGGTGTACAAATATAGACGGATATACGGTCGAATTTATCACAACACGCCTAGAAAATGGAAACGTGAGCCTTGAGCAAACCCCCTGTTGCATCCAAAAATGCTTACGAATTACTGCTTGAGATGATCATGAAAATGGAACGTAAATAATTTAAATGAGACAAAATGAAATGGTGTTTAAAATTGAGTTAGAATTGGGTGATGGTACCTACGTGTAGGAATGAACAAGGTATGGAGATAAGGAAAATAGGAAGACTAATCACTTATAACTGAATCTCTGCGAATGAGCTCACAACACTCAGTATAGTGAGTTCCACCGCGATACCTCAGAGTAATTATCGCCACAACAAAACGAATGAGTTCTTAAACAATATTATGCACTTCCAAGATAGTCATTTTCCTTCTTTTTAAGATTATTTACACGGTACACAGCAACGACTTGCTTCCAAGATAGTACCAATCCTTCTTCGGGATCAGATATCGGGACGGATGGCAACCCCGCCTATAATAGTCAGCCTCCGATAGGAGAGGGCACAGAAGAAAAATACCGCAAAATAGCTGGCCAAAAGGAGTAGGACTGTGCTAACTCCGTGTGGGGCATGTTGCACAGAGAAAAAAGAGTATTGCTTATTTATTAAAAACCATTAAAAAACGGGGATATAATGCCATTTCCTAATAAACTTTCAGTACATTCACAATATATTCGGAAGACGCGTTCATGCAACTGCGTTTGTCCCATTGACGAAATGCGAAAATGTTAGCTTATGTATATAACACATTCGTATTTTAGCGATAGCCTGCAGTCTCGTTTTTAACGAGAATACAAATAATTTGAAGAGATTCTTGATAAATTAAGTTCAATCACTAAGTTTTCTCCGTATGTGAGGTGATATGTGATTGGAGGGAAAGGTGAAGGGGAAAATAAGGCTGGGAAGTACGAGGCTACTCAGAGAAAGTTAAAAATAAACATAGCTTTAGTCATTTAAAGAATGTTACGATCTTGATGAACGCTCTCGCATAAGAAAGTTAATAACAAAAAAAATAGATGCCAATATTATGCACTTCTTATGAAGGATTTAGAATTCGTAATCTTTGGACTCAAAGCCAAAAATCTTGCCACTTTTCCACGGAGGTGGCCGAAATGATATTTTATCATAAGTGCAGCCTTTCATAATTTTTTTTTTTCAAAGAATTTTCTATTGAAGTTTTTGCCCATCTCTGGTTCGTCATGCGATTGTCATCGATCCATAGACGAATGACACTTAAGTCTATACCGTAGAAGTACACTCATCTACGTTTGAGTTAGGCATACATCACTTAACTTCGAATCATCTTTGAGTATTGAGTGCTACTTGACGATTTGAGGTTCTTGGTTCAAACTTTTTCCATGTCGGAGCGACGAACCGGTGCCGTAAGTCGGTCACAGAGAGAATTATTGCACATGAGATAATTTATGAGGTAATTCGCTGCGCGGGGTCAGAGACCTCTGGGGTCATATATTATTATATCTCCAGTGTTTTATTGTCTTAGCTTGACACCGTTTGAACTCTTCATTAATCGTTACACTGCAAGAATAACTACAGTGCAATCGGAAGGGTGTTCGAACTCCCGGCAGATAGCGGGACAATGTAAAAGGTGAGTGGACGCTCATTATTGTAAAGATTTATAATGAATTTATATTATTATAGATCCATATAAAAGCAATTATAATAACTATCATTCATTATAAATAAAACACTCTTATTAAAAAGGTACCTACTTAAATATAACTTATTTGCTAACCATTTACACTTATCAAGTACCTACGTCCGATAGTTGAATTTGGAAGCCTCCTCTGTCACGGAGTTCCGAAATACTGGATTAGGACAAGAATCTTAACGACGTAAGTGAAGCAGCCGTGCACAAAAATATGCGACGCGCGGTCCTATTGTATTGGACAGACCTGGAGTTGAATTTTCCCTATCAAATCTCTAAAATAAAGTGGGAATCCAACATAAGTGATAAAAACAATATTCGGCGCGCGGCCCGGCTTAATGGACGGACCCACGGTCGACTTTGCTCTGGCAGGCCTAGAATATCGATCTTTCAGTGGGATTTATTTAAATTATTTCTGATGAACATATTGCAAAAATCCCAAATGTTTCTAGAGGGATACCTCGGGATTTTACTAATTCATCGTCTAGAAAAATAAACTCTGGTACTTAGCGCTAATTTTATAATTAAAAAAGGTTTTATAAAATTTTCATCTGGTTTTACATAAAATATTTCAATGAAATCTTAAATATAAATAATTTACATCCGCAGGAATCCGTCTAGAAACATTTGAAATTTTAGTAAGACGTTCATCAGAAATAATTAAAATGTGAGCTTTGAGCAAACCCCCGTTATTAGTCTAAAGTCGCCTTAACCTGCTCTACTCGTGCAAAGTAGGGCGCTTCGTTCGATTTCGTATGCTACGTACACATCCGCGAGCCGAACTGCCGAACTGAACCTCAACTTATTGAAAAGGATCGAAGCAACCGCTACGGTGGAGCCTACTCGAAGGAACTGCACAGATTTATTACCCGTGTATCGGTAGAAAAGAGCGGACGACCCGTTCTTAGTCGTTATCGGTTATAGTCAGTACGAAAGCGAGTCGTTTATCTGACTCATTATTTTACTAAACGGCACACATGTTAACCAGCTACCGGCATTTGTCTTTTCCGTAAATTAATTCACGCCTCTTTTCGACAGATCTTTTTGTACAACCCTTTTCCACCCGCCTCAAAACGATACCTAACCGGGTGACGATATATACTATTATGTAGTTCCCTTTGCTGTACATTCTGGGGTGGCGTATAGTATATAGGTATGGAAGAAAGCAAGAATTCAAAATATGAAACCGGATAAATCAACATAATGTCAATTTAACACACCTTTAAAGAGGGATAAAAAGTCATGAAAAGTGATGAAACAAAAACTAGGTTAAACGGGTTACGTGTGTGAGGTTTACTCATTTACACAGTTTTTTAAATTGCTTCTAATAACTTTATATCACATATTAAATGTGCGATTGAACCCAAAACTATTCAAATTATTAAAATGTTATTACACTGTCTTAGAAATATTATAACTTAATCCGACCGTAATCACCATAATAATACGAGCAAAAAAACTGTAATAACTGCTTTCACATTTGCAATGAGGAAATTTGCAATAGTTGGCGTTTGGCGTACAGACACTATACGAGTTTTGAGAAATCGTTCAAATTTATAATACGGTATTGCAGATCTCTGAAAGTAAATTGAGGGACAATCGGTTTTATTTACGACGAAGGATTGAGAGCACGTTTTACGAGCAGAATACCGTAAAAACAGACCGAATAAATTGATCACATCAATGAGGAAATAGTCCAAATGAACAAGAGAAAAAAATACTACGATAATATACATATCCATAATATACATCTCTAAAGATTGTGGCATTTGGCATTTTTACAAATTCGATGGCTTGCGTATATGGGAAAACGTTGTGGTGAAATCGATGCTATCAAAGCACTCGGTGCTATTATTTTTTTTTGTCTCTGGTGATCATAATAATTCTTAAGAGCGCGCAGGAGCGCCGAGAAATTTTAACGATAGGTATTTGTAAAAATTATTTCTATTTCGTTCATCTCAGCGGAGACAGCAAAAGCGCTATCGGTGTATTGGTGAACCCCAATGCGTGTGTGTGCGTGGCTGCAGGTGTTCGAAGCACGAAACGTCGCGCCGCGCCGGATAGCGACTTCGCGTCAAATTATCGCGATCAGTTCTTATTATTTCATTTACTGTTATTCATTTATTCCAAAAATTAAGTAGGTGCCTAGGTACATATTCGTAATAAAATAGTGATGTCTACATTATTTAATATTGTTTTGTACTTAACTTTATTATTATTATTACTTACTACAAATATGTACGTAGATACATTTATTTTGCCTCCGTAGTTGAGGGGTAAGGCTCTCGACTTCGAGTCCGGAGGTCTCGGATTCAAATCACGGCGTGCGCAAGTAAATTGATTTTAATTAATTTATGTTGTTTCACAATATTAAAAATAATATTCATTAAAAAGAATATTAATTAAATCTAATATAAAATAATTGTCTGGAGAAATAATGATACACGCGGCGACTTAGTTACGGCCAAATCAGCTTACAGGGTTTTGTAATACTAGTCCAATTAAGTCGCCAATTGGGGAATCCACAGTCTCACTGGCTCCAGACGGGAGCAGTTCGGACTCTTGTGCGGTATTAACATACAAAAAGTCACGTCGCAACTCGCAACTAGAGCGCCTGCTGTTCGCTCATCACCTCAGTCACATCGCGACTTGTGCGTAGTTATATACATGTGACTGCCTGCTCCGAGCTCATCTTCTGCACACGCACAAGTAAATGAGACTTGTGGGTGCGTGTATACAGGTTGCTGCACACATAAAAAAGTCATGTCGCAACTCGCAACTAGAGCGCCTGCTGTTGACTCATCATCTCAGTCACATCGCAACTTGTGCGTATGACTGCATGTGACTGCCTGCTCCGAGCTCATGCCATGGAAGCCCACATTATAGCAGAAGGGTTCTCGAGAAGCATGGAAATGCATGGATTGAAATTTAACAAACTAGTTGGTGATGGCGACTCCAGCATCATGAAAAAATAATGCAACAAATGCCATATAGTCCTAACCTTATAGTACAAAAAATAGAGTGCAAAAATCACTTACTCCGCAATTTTTGCAACAAAATGTAAAAAACCAACAACGCTAAAGGCTTTGTACCAGTTCATATAAGGAAAAAGGTTGAAGCAAACGTTTTACGCATGAGAAGAGCTGTAGTTGGAGCAGTAAATTACAGGAAAGAGCAAGAAAACACAGTACAAAGTGATAAAATAAAAAAATTGAAAATGGACATAAAAAATACCGCAAATCATGTGTTTGGTGATCATAAAAATTGTGCATCGTACTATTGCAAGCCGGAGAAGTATACTGATGATCCAAATTTAGTAAGCGATCTTCGAGATTGTGGAATATGGACTGATATCCAACAATTCTTATTGTCTCTAATAGCAAATGCAGAAAGTCTTATTATTGACGTGACAAATAACACTGTGGAGCAATTCAACAACGTTATCGCCAAATTTATAGGTGGAAAAAGGGTAAATTTTACTACAAGAGGATCTTACCAAGCAAGATGTTTTGGAGCAGTAGCTTCGTGGAATAGTGAATTGGCAACCCATTCAAGAATACAAAAGAAAATCCAAGGCCACAGTCCCGGCAAATACACGAAGCACTTTATAGAGAGAAAACGACGTTCGAAGGAGAATACACAATTGTGTCGAAAAAAAAAACTAAAGTATAATGAAAATACGACAGAAAAAAGAAAAAAAGTTACAGGGCCCGATGAAAATTATGGTCAATTGGAATTAGAACCAGATATGCCACCTGAAATATTTGAAACGAAAAAAGAGGAATTTCTCAAAGAATTATCTTCAACGAATAAGGAAGAGCTCGAACGGAATACGGTAGGCCAAAGCAATAACAATCTGTGGGCAATTGAAAGACGTAAGCGGATAACGGCGTCTAACTTTGGAAAAATATATAAGCTTCGGCAAAAAACTTCAGTTACGGGAGTATTAAACTCTTTACTGTACTCACAATTCAAAGGAACTATGGCCACAAATTATGGAAAAGAAAATGAAAGCCTAGCAATAGAGCAATTTAAAAAAAAAACAAGTTTGCAGGTATCCGCTTGTGGGCTATTTATCGATAAAACCAAAAACTTTTTAGCGGCAAGTCCGGATGGCCTTATCGGTGAGGATTCTATAATTGAAATTAAATGCCCTTATAGTGTAGCAAATATGTCACCAGAAGAGGGAATTGCACAAAAGATAATTGATTACTGTATATTGGAAGACCATTCTTTAACATTAAAACGGAATCATAATTACTTCTACCAAGTACAAGGCCAGTTACATATTACTCGTCGTAATTATTGTTATTTTGTTGTGTGGAGTCCAAAAGGTTTGCTGTATGAAAAAATTGAGAGGGACGATGAAATCTGGCAAAAAATCGTTCCAATGTTAGAAAATTTCTACCACCAATGCCTTTTACCAGAAATAATTGACGGTCGCATACCAAGAAATTTACCGGCGAGGGAAAGGTTTGGACCATAAATTGTTTTAATTTCATTGTGTAGATGTTAAACAGTATTTTTTTTTTACAATAAAGCGTTTAAAAACAAAAAATATTAGATCATTGAAGAAGATTGAAAATGTCAAGTGATGTAGGAGGTATTCCCAAAAGTGCATTTTTCTGTAATAATATAACGTATTAAAAAAGTTAAATAAAAACTAAACTAGTTATGTGTATGTACCTAATATGTAGCACAATAAACAATATGGTGCCTCTTATACATATATTTCAATATTCATTTGTATAATATGATATTATAATAACATAATCGATTCAACAACATGTGGTAGATGCATGTACCACTGAACATACGCTGTACCAGCATTCCATCAAACGATCAGTGGTGTATGTACTTACTTACCATCACACATTTTCTTGTAAAATATAATTTTAAAAAAAAATCTAGAACAATATATATAGTCAAATATAAAAGTTTTTTTTTGGTTCGGTAGTTGTATCTTAAAAAAAAGTGTCCTACAAAGGGATAATATTATGTTGAGTACAACCTTCAAAAGTTATCAAAAAATATTTTAATTAATTTTTGTGTTCCATATCCAACTCGGCAATACGGAACGGAATCATCTCGGGGTCTCTCTGTAACAGGTGTTTTTTTTTCAATTTTTTTCGATTAATTTATTTGACGTAAACAAATTAAATTTGTCACAATATCTTTAGTAAATAAGCTCGGTAAGTATTGGCACACTCAAGATAAGTCACCAAACAGAAAAATAATTTTAAAAAAACATCGATAACTCGGGACATGACAACACTAGTGGACTAGTGTATCGATATAATTATTGAGAATGTCACATCACTTTGTTGACTGTATACGTATTCAACAAAACCCTCTCCGCCCCCCCTCACCCCCGAATACTGAGAGAAAGGGACACATGCACCTCAGCCTGATAATACCTAAATAAAATTGTCAAAATCGAGGTTTTGTAGTCCTCATTTTTCTACTCCAAAACTGAACCGATTTCCAAGATTTTTTTTACCAAATGTATTGAAAGAAAACATTCTATGTCTGTACGTTTTGCTTTTTTTAAAAATACATCGTCTTATTTGTATACTGAACGTTTGTTGATGGCGTTAAAAAAGGCAATTTTAACAATTTTTGAAGGGTTATAACTCCTATAAAAAGTAACTTATCAAAAAAATCAAAACGTACCGACACGCTTGCAGTCAATATTCATATTATGTAAAAAAATATTTTCTCTAGTGTCAAAATCCAGAGAGGGAAATGAGGAATACGTTTGTATGGAAAAAACACCACCCGGTTTCCTCTTAAGTGGTGATGTTTGTAGATCATAATTTATAATAATAAGTAAAGTGCATTAACTTCGAGGGGTGATTCTACATGATTTTAGAAGTAGAAAAGATTTTTTTTCGAAATTACCAATACATCCTGTATAAATTACCATGTCACTATAGTTATCTCTTATTCTATTTTATTACGAAATTTGAAAAAGTCTCGCAAGCGCGGGCGTATAATGTTATATCTATATTAATTTGTAAAACCGAATTGGCGATCGTGGGTTGGACGCTCTCTGCTATACGACGGATAGATTGACGCATTTTTTGTCGCAATATCGTCGCATGATCGCTTCACTTGCTGTCCTTTTGCTATTATCATTGTAGGTCTGTTGTAACCAAAGATATTTGGTTGTAACCAACGGTCTCAGCACCTATTCCCGACGAACGACAATTATTCTTAAAATTATCCTTTTCAATCTTTTTTATATCTTTATTTTATCGACAATATAAAACATAAAAAAATACTGTGGTGAATTTAAGTAAAGTAATGGCATTTCTTCGTGCTCCTCGCTAGGGAGTCTTGTGAGGAGGCGGACTAAAGTTAATGAATTCTATTTTATTTGTTTTGTGTTGTTTTTAGTGTTTTCACTGACCTCTTTCAGCCAGATTGTTAATCTTGATTTGTACTCGTAAAACTATTCTATTCGTTTTATATCTGGGGGAAAGATGTTGTAGCGTTTAACAAATGTATTTTCTTTGCCCGAATGTGTTTTTATAACTTTCAATGTTTTTTATGGCATTTTGTTTTGATCTAGTGTGATGGAAACGCTGTCTAATAGAGAACTCCGTATTTTTAATAGTTTGAATAATAGTATATTTTTGGCATGTATTTGTGACGTTTTAATCGACGTGTGAAACGTTTATGTTCTCATTTTTTTACCACTTGATGAGCAATATTTGTTACATCGTCAAAGATTACCCATCAGTAATTATTGTTAGATTGAATTTTGATGACGCGTGGCCAATGCTAACAGGGTGGACAATCGTTTTTTTTCGTGATATCAATAAGTGACGTAAAATCAACACACGAATAAATCTTTCAGTTGGCGTATAAGCGAGTATTTTTTAAACTTCATTATGCACGTACTCGATTTGATGCTTACGGGCGTAACATGGCGTAGGTGCCAGCCAACACGAATGCCGATTCATTGTTGTGGATGTCGATTCACTGTTGTGGTCTTGCTTAGAGCGATCTCGGAATATTTGGCTAGGCTGCTTGGTTTATATATAATACTAGACATTTTACTGATGGTTAATGAGTGACTTGTAGAGATTTCTCAAAGAAAACAAATTTTAAAATTCCCAGATTATTCCAGATTTACAAAACAGCATTATTGATAATTTTACCTTACGAAAATCACGAACATTCAATAATAGGTTGTTCCTATTAATGAATTTTTATGGCATATGTAATTTTCATAAGGACTTTACTGACCCATTTGGAAGTAAGAATTTCCTGATATCCTTAAAAAACCCACACAATGCAGTTGATCTATCAAGTTCCAGATTTTGCCGGTCTCTGGCCACCCTAATATACCTCAAGTCAGGTTAATGCATTAATTCAGGCTTCTCCATTTAATCTATAATTCAATCCATGTTCAAAGTTTAATCTTAATGTTCAGAAGGTTATTATTATATTAAGGGTGAAAAATAGGTTTGAATTGAAGAAATAATTGCCCCATGGGACACATTTACATCAACTGACCGTACATCGATTCGAAATTATATTACAATGTAGATATCAAATGATTCAAAATATATTGATCCATTTATTAATAACGATTGTATTATTTGCATAGCGCCGTTTTTTAAAACTTAATTTATGCATTTAATTTATTCCTATCACTTAGACTTATAACTAATTACTTTTGGCTTATAACTAAGTTTCATAGCTAGATACTTATAACTAGTGGCTTATAACTAAGATTAATGTCGAGTGATTTGCAACTAAGACTTTTAACTAATGACTTAAAACTATACATATACGCCCTTGAGGTGATTTTGCACAAAAACGGCGCTATACAATTATTATTATTATTATGTATTACGGATGCGAGGGATCAATTTGCTGTTTATATTATAAGGAGTAAATATTATGATGGCAAATGGATAAATTACTACAAAATAGTTAATCGATGGTTTATACCAGTTTATAGGTTTACGAGAATACGTGAGATAAGTTGCATCTGATTAGAAGTTTGAACCGTGAACTATAAATATGATGTTTATACGCCCTAGCACGTTTAACACTTCCAACCATATCCTATTGCGAAGATGTTGAATTTACAGAATTATATTAAGACTAGAATATTGTAATATTGTAATTATTGTAATATTGTAAATATTTTAATATTGTAAATATTGTAATATTGAAATTATTGTAATATTTTTGTATAATATATTGTATGTATATGTTTTATGGGATGTGTGGAATTGCACAAACCTCCCCACATTAATAACCACTTGAAATATATGTTCTAATTATAAGTTGGATGTAATAAAGTTTTGTCCATTTTTCCGCCGTGAAATATGCTTACATGAGAACACACGCCGGAAGTATGCATTTGCATATTATACACATTTGCATTTATGCAATATCCGTCCCCTAATAATGACTTCAGATGCTTCATATTATACAAGTGAAAAATGCACCACAGACGAGATATTACCTAAATTAAGACCCTTTGTTAGGTTACGTATCAATGCTATACTCTACCTAAGCGATATCCCCCGCCCCAGTATCTATAACTATCGCACCAAAAAAACCAAAATAGGCAAATTTGCAGACGACACTGAAGTCATGTCGACTTCAGTAAGAGAAATGACCGCTACACGACCACGCTTCAAAACTAGAATCCTTTTTTAAACAATGGCGAATTACCATCAATCCCTCAAAAAGCGCCGCTTGTGTTTTCTCTCGTAGACGCCCTAAAAGACCCCCTAACATCCACTTGTTCGGTGAAAACGTCCCTTGGAAAAAAAAAACATTAAATACCTCGGAATAACTCTAGACAGCAGATTAACTTGGAAAAAGCATATCACCGAAACTCTAAATTCAGCCAATAGAACTCTTGGAGCCCTTTATCCCATGATATGCAAAAAGAACAAAAAATTATCTCCAAGAAACAAACTACTAATATATAAATCCACAATAAGACCTAAACTCACCTACGCTAGCCCTATCTGGGCCCACGCTTCAGAGTCTCAGTTAAAAAGAATACAAACATTTCAAAATAAAGCCATTCGCATTGCCCTGGGAGCTCCTAGTTGGATAAGGGTTTCTCAACTACACCGGGACTCTGAAGTTCCCCTCCTTAAAGATCATATCTTAAGTCTCGCGAAATCATTTTATACCCATGAAAACGCGTCCATCAACTGCCTCGCACAGTACGATGAAAATATAATAACTACTTATAAAAAACCTAAACAAATCCTCCGTAAACCTTAAATCCTCCCATATTGCAGCCATGTTACCTTGCAAAAATATTTTCCAAAAACAACCAAAATTAAATTAAAATTATCCTACAACCAATATTTAAATTCATGATGAAAGAGAAAGGGGCCTTTTTGGCCCGGAGCTTTGTATGCAAATATTTCATAAGTCCATAAGTCATCAATGCTATACGCACATTATTTTTTATTAAATTATACAAATATAATAATGAAGTTTTACAAATAAACAATAAATAAGGGAACATGTATTACAGTTTCACAGCCTGTACTCGCTAACGGAATAGACTACGCCAGACACAAAAAAGCGTTATCATAATGATGAAAGATAATGATCCTACACCCTTTGACCTTCGCAGCTCCGGTGTCAATCAACAGAGCGTAGAGGCAGAATACAGATATTGATATTACAGATTACATAATTATTAAACAGCAGTACAAATAGCAGACACGCGGGCACCAACTCGACCCGAGTGATCCAACTCTTGCGCAGATATCGGCACACACTGGCTGGACAGCGAGCACGTGGAGCCGCTCCATTAATAATGTCTAATGACCGGGACGAGAATAACAGCCACGTGTAGATGCTGTACATGTACACCTACGGTACACAAGCCATCTCCAATGTGAAATAATCATATTAAGAGGATGGAAGATGCTGCGTATTTTGGCGTGGAAACGTTTCGTTCATTACTGAAAGAGAATAATAATAATAATAATAATAATTGGATAATTTGTAGAGCGCCGTTTTTGTGAAAAATCACCTCAAGGGCGCTGTACAATTTATTTCCTAGGATCTACATTTGTTATTTAGAAATGATACCAAAACATACTTACCTGGCAAGTCACTTCCAACAAACACACTTATATTAAAAAGTTTATGCTTATAAAAGATAGAACTGCACGCAGAGGACACTACATCAAAAAACACTGGTAGTCGCATGATCTTAAGTCTGCTATAGTTTTTTATTTTAATTTAAATGTATTTTAACTGTCTTAAAAGCCTACAAATTGTTAGTTGTTATCATTTTTATTTATTTATTTTTAATTATTATTTTTATTTATTTTATTTTATTTTTAGTATTTTTTACATTTTGTTAATTTAAATTTAAATTGCCGTCAACTGTGAAAGTGAAGGTTTCTGAAATTATGGATACGACTGTCTGAAAAGGTGCGTTTTAAGTTTAGACCTAAATTCTGTCGAGTCTGCGATCATTCTCAAATCATGTGGCAGTCCATTCCAGGCTTTAGGTCCTGACACGGCAAAAGCACGCTCACCGAACTTAGTATCTGGTGTGCGCTTTGGTTCCTTCAACCTTCCGATAGCTGATGACGTTGCTGACCTAAGGGTTGACTGTCGGGAGTTGGAATCTTCTGGAATACACAATTCTGATAAATAAGCCGGAGCCATTCCGTTAAGTGACTTAAATACCATCCAGCATACCTTGAACTGGATTCTTTCAGGACATTTGAGCCAGTGCAGATTTTTGAGATGCTCTGAAATGTGGGAGTATTTAGATACTCCGGTGATGAGCCTTGCCGCGGCGTTGAAAACGGATTGTAATTTGTTGATTTGACATTTAGGGAGACTTGCATATATTCCGTTGCAATAATCTAGACGTGAAACAACATAGGAATTGACTAGCAATTTAGTCGCCTCTGTTGGCAGGTTTCTCCGCACTGCTTTAATTTGCCTTAATTGAAAGAACCCCGTGCTTACAGTTCTGTTCACCTGAGTTTTAAGGGAAAAATTAGCATCCAGATTGACACCCAGTAATTTGATGCACGTTTTTGGAGTGATGTCACTTCCGGAAATGGTTATTGGGGAGTTTTCAATGTTATGCTGACGTCTGCTTGTAGCAGTCCACAGAAACGGAAGTGAGGTACTTCGTCTTGAAATTGGTTCCTACCGGAATATCATTTATCCAGTTCTTACCTCTCCGTAATCATCACCTTGTTGGAAAACTATTTGAAATTAGAACCAATTGTAAGAAAATGGTGCATATTCGAGTGCGGTTGTTTTGAAAATAGAAGGACTCATTGGAAACAAGTTGTTGGTGTTGTTCGTGTCTATTGTCTCGTTTTAAAGTAAAAAGAAGGAATCTGACTATCAAATATATATCGTTTTGTTATGGTGATAACTACATCGAAATATCGCAGTGGAACTCCCTATATTGTGATTGGTTGTGTGCTTCTTCGCAGAGATACGGTGGTAAGTGATTAGTCATCCCGATTTCCTTCCATACCTTGTTCTATCCTACACATACTACCACCCAATTCCAGCAAACACCATTTCGTTTCGTCCAAATTATTTACAGTCCATTTACAAGTGCATCTGAAGCAGTGAGCAAATCCTAAGCAGTTTCGGATGCAACACTTAATCTAGAGTAGAGTATTTATTTATTCATTAATTAGAGTTGATACGCCGACGTGCTAAAATGCCAGCGATTGTTGTTGTAATTATACAATGTTCATGGCACGTAAAAATATAACAAAGGCTACAGGAGTATAGATAATGTTTCATAATCATCATCACATCACTAAATTCATTTCAGAGTGTGATTTGGCCACCTACACTAATGTTCTCCACTAACTCAGATCCTTAATACAGTCTACAGTCCTCGCCTCTTGTCATCCTGCTTCAATCCTGACCCTCGCAGTCAGTCCACCTAATTCTTGTGTCTGTTTCTAGGTGGCTTTCTCTGGCGCATTTTATCATTTTTTTATTTTTTTTTTTAAAGAAAGACAAACATTACCAGGTTACGAATAACCCAACAATGTTTGAAAATCTCCTACTACTATCACAGAAAGCCGAAAATGTTGCTTGTGTTGTGATGGAGGACTTAGCCAGCCGAGGAATCGAACACGCGACGCTCGGGTGAGACCCAAGCGCTATGCCCACTCAACCACTGACCGGTCTTCATTTTTGTTCATCGGTCATCATGTTTTTTGATTTCCCATATTTTAGAAATACCAGCCCATTGCAGTAATACCTATAGAATTTTGTACATAGACTTTTATAACCTGAAAGTAGTCATAGTCAAAGTGCCTAATCGAAGTAATGGGACCCAGTAAAAATGATTTATTCAAATCTATGTTACAAATACTAGATGAAATGATAAGGTTTCAATTATCACAGCGCCCTTGAAGTGATTTTGCACAAAAACGGCGCTATACAAATCATCCAATTATTATTATTATTATAACCAATGTCAACGATGTATATTTTTCTTTGTATAAACATTGGATAAAGCAAAGGGGGGAACCGTAGACAGTGTATATAATGCAGAGGAGGGAACAGATTACCTAATAACAATAATAAAATTCAATGCCATGCAACTCTCACATATATGCAAAAAAATGGTAATAATATGTAAGTATCAACTAGAATGATCCGCATTGCGAAGTTCTGGACCGAGCGGGATTCTGTGGGAGATTGATGCACTAGGACACGGTGTAGCCGAAAATCGCTTGGCACGTGGCCGCGAATGGCGACATTGCGACAAATAATCATACCAACATAGCGAGCGACTGATCACAAATGTGATGACTCTTTCATATTTGCAGAATATTAAAAATTGAGAATGATGTTATAAAGGCTTTGTGCACGAAACTTAACGGTTTATAGTAAGTATAAGGTGTGTGGTACTACCAACTAAAAGTAATCGTTATTTGTTTTAATTACGTGCTGCTTGACACATTTAATATGAATTTCTAATCTTAACAGAACACGTGTGAACAAAATATGTCTAGGTACTCGGCGAGAGTTATTTTCGAACCGTGTTTGTGTGAGCATCATTATCATCAATTTTATCCCTTTTCATAGGAGGGTCGGGGTCCATTGCTTTGACAAAACGTCTCCAGTCAACCCCAACCCAACCCCATCTTGCGCAACTCCCCCGCAGAGCATCTAAATCTATTTTCGTTAACTTTGTTTACATCTGTGACCATTCGCTTCAATACAAAACTAAGGAATATTTAAAATTCAATAAAATAAACTGTTTTCACATTCCTATCTTTCATAGCGACCGGGTTTCGCTTAGACTCTCATGTCAATACCTAACATGGACTAAATTCAACAATATCAGTGGTATACATAAACATGTATCACACTACAAGTGTTTTCTTTCAATTATTTGAAATTAAGGTATTTTGTTTATCTTCGTTTCATCACGCCTCAAATATTAACACAGAAACGTTTCTGAGAAATAATGAATAACGAAAGTAAAATAATAGCATAACAATGTTATTAGCGAAGAAATAAGAGAGCGATTGAATCAACCCGCGGAAGCAAATTTGATTATGTACTCGTACATGCAGACCTGATACTTGTATAATGTTGTACACAATAAACAATGATGGACAATACATTCAACGGACACAATGAGAATGAACACAGCTGATGAAACTTTATAAACTTGTTGGTAGAGAGCAGACCAGTGCTCACAAGGTGATGTAATTGAATGGAGCCGCTAGTAAGTCATTATTATTGAAACGATTAGGTTATTTTCCTTGAAATGTGTTCAAGCGGTATTATTAAATATATAGAATTTTTATTTTAGATCGTATTCTAGGAATGCGTAGAATATATTAATACTATCCCATCAGAGGTTGGCTATCTATAAGACAATCTGCATCCTGCAGTCTGCAACCCTGAATAAATTATCTAGCCACGCTGACTGAGGAACGTTTGCTAAAAAAAAGGTTATTTTTTTTAAATTCTTCTATTCTATGTAGGTGTCTACAAAACGGATGATTCAGATTTTCAAGAATCAATATATATTTAACTGCGTAAAAACCTCACTTTCCTAAATGTTTCAAACCGGTTACAACGTCATAATGACGTAGAAAAGTTACTAATTAATAGGAACGCTGTCACGGAAGTTGGCCGGCGTGACGTCAATAACGCCATATTCACGAACAAAAACAATGTCGTTATGATGTCAAATCAAAAATGGTACAAATTAAATCATTTTCGAAAATGTTTTCGTCGACAAAAAATTGCCATCAATGTTTTTTTCTAAAATGTTTTCGATACTAAAAAAACCCCATTACGCCTCCTTCTCTTTGTAAGTGATACGTTAGTATCTATCTCTCTAACCATGGCGCATTTTTACCGGAGAAGTAGGCAGATAGGATGGAGCGCCACACAACTCTATCTTGGCAAATACTCTTTCTTCTGTTAACTTGGCTAACTAAGTAACACGCCGTTTCCCTGAAGGAAGAGGCGGGGAAGGACCGTGGTCTTTCGGAATTCGGTCTATGCCAGAGAAGAATATGTTTCGGTTTAAATAAAAATAATCAGGATGCTGGTCAATGCTATTAATAATTATGGACGTGTTTTCAATGGCGGGGATGCCGCACAGAAAAATTCCGTGAGACTTCGATTTTCGATTATACATACGTATTTCTTCAAGAAGAGCACTTCGGAGCCTCAATGTAATTGAGAAACCCTCATCCATTTTAAGGCTGTCAGGGCTAACAGACATGTTTACAATTTGGAAATCTTTCCAGGGTAGGTATTTAAATAATGAGCCAATATATCCACGTACTCGAAGCTCATGTATTACTTATGCGTAACTAATTCTAACGATAGCTGTAGAGACTAGGCCCATCAACATAACAATGAACATCATACCCGGAATCGCTGCACCATAAAAATCCAAGAAATATATTTTTGCGCTGCGCGGGAATCTAAACCGCAACCTCTCGACTCAAAGTCTAACCGTCTAACGCGTAAACCACTGTATAATGGAGGTCATCAAAATCAGTCTTGCGTATCAGTAAATACCTGGTTTAGTATCAATCTAAGTATGAAACATTACATATGCACGTCGCACAAGTAATTATTTTAAAATCGCAACATCATATCCATAAGGAGGTTTGGAACATCGAAACAACCATTAACTGTTTAAAAAAATAGAAGGAGCCATATTTTTTAATAAAAACTTAGATTGTTTTGGTAAACTCAGTAGTCAATAGAAATTATCTTACAAATAAGCTCCGTTATAGGAGTTTCTTTTTTTTATAGCGGCAGGCGAAGATTACTAAAATATGTTTTTTTTGTTATTTGTTTTTGGGGTGTTATGCCGTGTTGCGCTAACTCCTTCTTTAGCCAACGTTTCGGACAGCATTGCAATGTTCATCATCAGGGCAGATGTGTTATTTGAAGTAACGTATCCGAAACGTTGGCTAAAAAAGGAGTTAGCGCAACACGGCATAACACCCCAAAAAACAAATAACAAAAATACTTTTGGCCGTGAAAATCTTAAATCATATTTTACTGAAATATGGTTTGAAAGGGAGATATATTATGTAAATATGAATGACAGACGGAGCGCGCTAATATTAAAAATTATAAGCGTAAGCGACTGTAGTGGACACATTTAATAAAACACGACATATTAAAATACACATAGATAAAATTTCTTAACAGAAAAGAAGCATTAAAAAAACACATTGAAATTTTTCTATGTTAAATAATAGAACCAGATGTGTTTTTTATAATTTTCGGAGCATACTTCGTGATGTTTTTTTCTATCGAGTTATATAAATTACTTTATGAATTCTTATTTTTTTCTAAATTTATCTTTATTCAGTGCATTGTTTATTCCAGTCTTGAAATTTTTTCGACTACCATGCTACGCCCGTGTTGTGATAGTCGAGATTATCTTAAATAATGACATATTTAATATTTTCATAAGAGCACAAAAACTTCGAGTGTTCGAGGGAAACATGTAATAGGTCGGTATAAATTCGGAATGCGGGGTCTTAAAGATAAGTAACATAATTCTTTCTAGAGAATTTAAGAAAATAACGACTTTTAGTAAATCCCCGGGTTTTCTTGCTTGGCTACTAAAACCTTCAGCCCCGTGAAAGGTTTCGGTTTTACCTGAAAATGTCTGAAACTCTCAAAGGAATGTGGGCGTATTCTCTCTCGTTCTAAAAACAAGTTTTGTTCCAGAAGAATAATGTTTCATGGTTTAGGTCCTAAATAAATAATACCTTTTGGGCTTACGGGACCTCATAAATTACAGAATTCACAATATGTACCTCGGGTGAGATGCGAAAACCAATGTTGCCGGGAATGAAATGTGACCAAGCTGGGTAGTATGTACGTAAGTATCACCTCAAAATTGCCCACAAAAGTGATTCCACTATCGATTGGGCAACAGTTAGTGTATGTGGCAGGCAGCTAAGTAGCAGACAGCGGTCGTGTGTTTTATTATTATATAAATCTACTAGACTACAAACATTACAAAATAAAGCCATTCGCACATTCCTGGGAGCCCCCAAGTGGATGATGGTCTCCCAGCTCCAATGTGCCGCCGAAGACCACATCATAAGTCTCGCGGAATCTTTTTATTCGGGAATTCCAACCCATACAAACCCGTCTATCAATTGTCTCGCCCAGTACGACGCAAATGCCAAAACTCAATTTAAAAAACCAAAACAAATTCTTCGTAAACTACCCCCCTAATCGCAGCCATGTTTCATTGCAAAAAAATGTTTCACAAAAAACTAAAAATTATTTTCCAACAACCCATTTAAACTCACGATGAAAGAGAAAGGGGCCTTTTTGGCCCGGAGCTTTGTTTTCCAAAAAATAAGATATAATATATAAAATTTATATTTCAAAAAAGGTTTATTCCAAGACTGACAAAATTTTGCATACCTGACCGTCAAAACAAGAGGAAGGTCACAAAGCTCGGACAACACCTGGGACTCAGCTAGAAGTAAATAAAGCAGACTACCCGGTTTCGCACGAGTTTCAACATTGTTTTGCTTAAACCATTCAAAAAAAGTGGTACGCCATCGTGTCTAATTTTTAGACGTTAAAAAAATAATTATGTGTCATAACAATAATATAAATGATGTAAACGGATGATTATATTTGCACATCGTAACCTGCACGCTTTTCCGGATAATTCGACGATATCAAACATTCAATATAACTTAGAACTGGCTGAGATGCCACAACACATTTGTTTGTTTTCAAGGCTAGCTGGTTTGCTTATCAGTTGCATAACGAATTCATCATTCGGCGATAAGTCTTGTTAATATTTCCATCCGACCGAATCAAAACTGTTTCATATTCGCGTGGAGTGTAAACAATTATTTAATTGCGTTTAAAAATTGCCACACATGTACATTGTACATGTATAAAATTATGATATAAAACTTGTGAAAAAGTATTAAAAAAAAAAAACTACAATATCTTGGCCACGTCATGAATGTTACCACATGCAAGGTAACCTGACATATTTCAGGGAATTTCGATGGAAGATATATCAGATGAAGATACCAAACTTCATGAAACATAACGCGAGATTTTGTGATTAGATTATTAGATTGATATTTAATAAAACCAAGTTTCTAATTTTCTCCTGTTTAATAAATCAAAACTAAAATTTCCTCTGCAATCTTAAGATTTATAAGTGGGTACTTCAATTCCTACCTACTAAATATAAGCACATATATTTTTTTAATATTTCAAATAAGGATTTACAAAATTTGTTCAAAGAAACGACATTCTCAGTGACAATTCTTTTTTCAAATTTTCTTTAGGCAGGTAGGTACTACACTATTGAAAAAATGCGCATAATAAACACAACGAATGCTAATGAAAAACACGATGATTTCAATTTAGAAAAAATAATCTTTACCGGATTATTAAAAAGGCCACCATCTTGAAACGGAACACACAAATAAATTAACAAGCCGACGAAATACAACGGAACTTCGCTACGCACAGTAAAATAATGTACCAGCCATTGTTACGTGAATACAATTCCTAAATTTGTCATTATTGGAAGGCCTGTAAAAACTTGTTCATTTTTAGTAATTTATCATAAAGGGAAGACACGATTATCACATTTGAACTCCAATAAACACGAACAATGGATCGTATTTAGCGACTTGACATATGGTTAATAATGCTTTTTGTATAGATATAATACATCGTGCAAATTAAAGCTCAAGGTAAACAACTCGAAAGGACGGCGTTACTTTGTTGGCAGTCGTCAAAACATTATATAATATGAAGTGCGCTGAGAAATAACGTGATTTGAAGACTTTTGTTATATACAATACACTGATCCTTTGTGGTGTAGTAAACAAAACAAATTTACATTGCATCTAGTAATATTAAATAGTTTTGCAGTCTAAACGTTAAAATAAACTTATTTTGTACAAAAAAATGTAGTTAACATGTTAATGCTATCTACAGGAATAGGTTAGAAAGAAACAAAATTGAAAGGAAGGCAAGAACATGTTAATTACTTGTTATTTTATTTAACCAATCAAATTACACTTGTTATATATGTAAAGTAACTAAATATAACAATTATTGAAAAAAATACGTATCGCAAAGCAAATGTGTTTAATGGAAATCTTTTTTTTTTGAGACTGAAAAAATTCATCCAGGTATGGAAACATTTTTTTAATATCATTCCATTTGGCCGCATCGATATCTTTGTTGTCTCTTTATTTTCATAATAAGAATGGCTGGGAAGATAATGTTTCACATTATTTTTTCTTCAGGTCCACTTCTTTCCAAGGCTATTCTTCAAAGAGCGATTCGCGTTATTTACATATTCCAAATTCCTCCATTCATATCCAGCGAAATACTGTTTTAAATTTTACCTAATTATAAGGTTCAGTTGCTACCCTAATACTTTTATGTGAATAAACGTATAAGCCATCATTGTCACAATGAATTTATTTTTGTATTAGCCGACTTTATTAAATTTACATATTGATCCATTGACTGGTATTTGTTATTTATTTTCTACTGTACGAGTGAGCAACCTCAGTAAATTTTTGATGAATTATTTAGAATTTTTTGCAGAATCAGCTATTGCCAGAACATTATAAAAAATATGTTTTTGTTCTGATCCGCATAAGAGTCACTCCAAGCAATAAGGTGAGACATGCTTTGAAGTTATACAGTGTTGACGAAGGCCATTAAACAACTACTGGAAACTTCCTTGCTCCCTCTGCCACCTTCGTTTTAACTCCAAATATTGAAATATACCCTATTTAATTCCTTCGTCACACAATGTACTCCCAAATTTACAATTTTTACGTAGAAAAAATTCTCGATATCTTCCAGATTTCAAGGACTTTGGTACTTTTTTGTGAATATCGGTAGATTTTAACTGAATTCGGTAGATTGTCAAAAAAATTCAGATGATTTTCACAAATTCCCGAATTTCGGTAGATTTTCTGTGAATATCGGTAGATTATTGCCGAAATCGGTAGATCTACCGGTATCTTTATAGTATATAGATGGTGAGAATGGTATCATTGAAATAACATCTTAACCATAGATATCTCATCTAATGTAGACGGGAAGAAGTTGTTACAGAATTAGGCAAGAACTTCCTAACTTTGTAGTCAACAACTTCATGCCTTGATTTTATCAATTTATTATCACAGAAATACGTAGTTAACATGTTCATCACATTGATTAAGCATGTTCTTGCCGTTTTTAAGTAATGGCATGGTGTTCATTGGAAAGAGCGTACGCGAATTAATTTATAGAACATTCTAATTAATTTTTTACGAATATGTAAGCTAACAACTTCTTGCCTTGGGGTCTTCATATGTAAACTGATAGATTGCATTGAGGCACGTAAGTCATTGGAATCCAACTGACAGGAATATGAATGTAGTCCGAACGCAGTAGAACTGAGGTCCCTGATGCATACTTATTTATTAAGCTTTGTGAAATCAACAGTTCAATTTTATCTTTTTTACATTAGACCAAAAATAAAAACTATTATAGATTTCCTCCTTACAGAATTATATAAAACAAAAACTGTAAATATTATTGTACACAAAACAAATTAAATTCAGAAAAACAGAAAAGTTACCCATGACATGTCAGAAAAACAGTCTTTTATGGACTTTTTTTAAATATTTATTCAGCCCGCAATTGAAAATGTCCACTTTTGATTTCATGCTATTGTATAGGCATAGTCTGTTCAAGCAAGAATTTTGTTTACAGTTTGTTTTGAATTGATCCACTTTGAATATGCCAGAAGAGCATTTGGAGCGCGCAGGTACATAAACATTGAATCGCTTATCCGAGCGAAGTGAATTGAACAAGTCTGAAAACCTAGGAAGTCAGGGCAAAACCAAATCAATTAAAATAATTGAGTCTGATCATGTCAAGAAGAGTAAGTATGAGACAATGCATGAATATAAATGAATCAAGGAGTGTGAGTTAATTAATAATGAATCAATAAATTCAGTGACCGAAAAAATGTTCATGATGTTCTAACATCGCAACAATATTAACATACATGTACGATATAATCCACACCGAGTGGTACAGCCGCAGGGGGTGGCAGCAAATGTCAGAATTGAGTAAGAAGTTGATTTATGGTATGTACTATTGTACGAGTGATAAATAAAAATGCAATTGATTATGAAATGGACACAACGCGCGATTCAAGCCGGGAGTAATAATTAAGCACACGCACTGGTAGTTTCGGACGAACAATGTGTAATTTATATAAACGTTGTTTGGATATATTTGATAATACGAATCAGAAAACGACAAAATCGATTCAAATATATATATTGGGATCAAGAAAAAACAGAAAAATAACAGATAACACTCGATAAAAAATAGAACGGGAAGGAAGCCGGGTTTTAATCAGCAGGTATACACAATAACCCAGAACCGCCATTATAGGAATGTTGGAAAGAGAGTGATGTAGCATTGGGTGAACATTTTGCACTTTTAGTTTTAGTTATGAGTTCCTTGCCCAGGAATCTTAGTTATTATCGTCATACATCCTATTTATTCTGACGATTCATTGTTTTCGGAATCGGTTTTGTTCAAGGTAAAATATTATAATAATAATTTGTTGTGTTGATTCCCTTTGTTTTTGGTTTTTCTTTCCGTTCTTCTAACTTTCTACTAGTAGGTACCTCATACGAGTCTTTCCAGATTAATGTATTAAACGCCCGTAGGGTTTTTACAAATATAATACACGTCGAAAGTTTACAAACATTATACAGAAATAGCTTAGGTACATACGTATGCGATGTATTTTTCGATGTAAGTTTCTTCGTATGTAAAATATATGTCATTAAGACAGTTATAGGCCTTAATAGTAAGTCAGTAGTTTTAGTATTTATTTTTTCAATAAATATAATTGTACAGCGTCCTTGAGGTGATGACGAAAACATCGTAATATAAATTAGCCAAATATTATTATTATATTATCGAAGAAAGTAAACACTTTGTGGCTTGACATTAACCGGTCGACGTATATAATAAAATAATGTGGTTTAAAACAAAAAACTTTTTCATTTTGTATTATAATTAATAAATATTAGTACGATAAATGCTTATCATTTTTAAAACACATTTTTAGATTAAGAAATGTCTAACAATTTCCATCCAGCATTATAAAGGTACAAAAAAAAACACAAAATAAATAAACTTTCCATCGGTTTTATTGATCCACGGTTTAATGTTGCAATCTGTATTCGATACAAATGCGTGCCATTAAAACCTATTTACAGTACGCCCAGCACAATATTCTGGTTTTGAGAGCGATATTCGCTGATACCTCTATCAGATTGACCCAGATAAAGGTGATAGGTTCTGATAGCTAGGGTCGACATTATTTTTATTCGAAAAGCTAAATGATCGATATAAAAAATAACGTATTACTACACATAATCAACTGAGAAATAATGAACGGACAAGGTAATGAACAGTAATGTATAAAAATAGGTTATTGAAAGTTATTACCAACACCTCTATTGTTCGAAAATATTTAAGTAGCTATTATTATAGAAAAATCATTCTGAAAGTTATTACCTTTTTACAGGCAGGTTGTTAAATCAGATTATGAAAGTAATATTTTTTTATTCAAAAACCGTAGACAATAGTTCAGTGTGGTAGATTTTTAGAAATAGCTATAAACATCTTCTGTATTGTATGTAACTACCCTACAACGAGAGGCTTATCGTAGATTTCCAAAAATAAGTTTGGCAAACAAACAAACTAGGTCATACTACTACAAAGGCCTTAAAATATTCAATTGTTTACATGTACATTTAACAGAAGCAAAACATCTTGTGGTACTTTGCGTCGGTTATACATATAATAATATTATTTATAAAGCCCTCATCATATTGATATAAATATTTGGAAGACTGTATGCCAAATTAGTTAACTTTGTTTAAACCAGATTACGGATAGACATACGTATATCTTCAGGGAGCCAAATGAGGAAATAGTTCGAAAGAACTATTTTTAAAATCCATAGATTTGTGTCCATAAAATCTACACTACAAATTATGGAAAATTATTAATATGATAGCAAAAAAAAGTACAGTTGTTAAATATGATTTTCCTCAGGTTATCTAAGTTAATACATTGGTAATTAATCGTAGATTATTTTTTTATTAAACTGTATAAAGGCCAAGAGTCTCAAACAAAATTATTGTTGTTCTATAACCTTCCCATCCTCTTGTCCATCTCCTTCGTCTCTACACAACCTTCAGCCTCACAACGTTTCCCAATTGGGGTTGCCATAGTCTCACTGGCTCCAGACGATTGGAAGCAGTTGTGTGGTATTAACACAAAAAATCAATTAGGACTCGGTTGCAAATCGCACAAATAGGTCCAGTTTATAAAAGTGTGAAGCGTGAATTAAAAAAAAACACGATGGCCTTCCAGGCAATTTACGACGTAAACATTAAGTTTTATTAGCTTTGAAATGCAAAAACGGCATTAAAAAAGACAGGAGTTTTATTTTAACGGCGGCGCGTGAAATATTTAATGGACGATGAAAAACGTGGCAGAAAACGAGGACCGGCTGAAATGACGACCTATATTTGCATAGAGCTGATAGGTGCCCTCTCAATGCTGAAAACAACAAAGAATAATAACGGGACATATCTAGTCTGCCTGTGGTATTGTGGTACAGTGGTTTTACCGCAGCATCAATCATCTCGCTATTCGGGTCGGGAGGTCGGACTACGAACCAAAAGAACATAATTGAGAAGAAAGGTTGTTGGTAGGTTGAAACTAGTATCGTATATCTTAACAAAAGATGAACACTGACAAAAATACAGCCATGACCAGATGCGGTTTTCTCTAAAATGCGTTTGTGCTTATTTTTGTTTGTCGTAAAAAAGATAAGACAAACTTGTATCATAATTTTACCACACTTTAAACAGCGCGCTATTCAAATTCGTGGTAAAAAATACACCCGCGTAAATTAATTCCATACGTGCAATTCAAAATCAGCGACTATGGGACTTTCTGTTACATGAAATAGTTCTTACTCGTGGCGCTTCGGCGGTAAACCGAGCGATTGTGCGAATCCTAGGAATCTGTTAGCTGCACGGGTGCGCAGCGACTATGAGATTTTCTGTTAACACCAAATTTGTAAGGAATAGTATTTTTGCGAGAGTGAAAAGTTTTTTTCTGCGATATCGTTTTATTTAATATGATACTTATGTGAATTGAGATTTTAGAATTATTTATTTATTATTAATAGATTGTGTTCATTAGTCACAGACGCCAATGAATCGCCAAATTGTACCTCACCCAATCTCTGGTGCAGTGATATAAAGAATTTCCTTTAAATCCAGGGAAAAAAATATATATGATTATGGAAAAGACCGTCATAGGACATTTTTTCTCTTGAAGTTCCAATGAGATAGATCACGAACCGCCACTAGCCATTATACCACACACCGACACAGAACTTTTTATGGGTATTTTTTGCATGGTGGTAGAGAATCAAATGTGTACGTGATTTGGGTCATATGAAATACACACAAAATAGGAATAATAATACGTATGAAGCAAGGAGGGAGTGCAGAGAGAGATGTATATTTTTTACACTGGCTGCCTACACTAGCAGAGCAATGGTGTGATGTTTAGATATTAAGTTACTGTGGTAGTATTATGAAATAACATAGTTTCCAATGATAAAGGAAAATGTATATCATTGGAAAAAAGTTTTCAGCCTTTCTTATTCGCGGTCAGCCTTTATAATGCGAAAGAGTGGAAGGACAGCATTTCCTTGATATAAAAGTTTCATAAAATAGATTGGTTGATTCAATTTCATCCTATAGCCTAAAAATTGAGTAATAATACAATAGAAAGGTACAGTAGAATCATTAAAGAGATGCTTGCTCGTGAAGTGTGTAGAACTACTGCTATAAAGGATTTAGAACGAGTTTCAACGTCTATCGGTTTGCACAAATACATTCAAACGTGCGCTCTTTAATTCTGGCTTAATCATTTTGGTAAAGTGGATAGGTTCTGATACTAATAACAACAGAAAAGCAGAACGTCGAACTCTTGGAATAAATAGCTCAGAAAGCGATAAAATCATACTTGTTTAGTCTGTTACTGCACTTCTCGAACATTATGGCTTCCTGGTACCGCGCTTTATTCAGACTCTCACGAAAACAAACCGTTGAAAGAACAGCACCAACGCGCCGCTTTTGTGAAACTTTTCCAATCCAATATTGATTAAAGATAACAATTATTTAACAAGGCAATGCAGAAATCAACTCGCTGACTTTGCACGTTACGGTTACAAACCAAATCTGGCCCATGGCCGATTGAAAACTCAGGGTGTAAGAAAATCCTCGACAATCGTTCAATTATTATATTTAACCATGGATTGTTTGAAATGTTCGCCTTCGAAAAGTCCCGTTCGAAAAAAATGTTTTTTTTAAACCGTCATCTTTCAACATAATTCATAATATATTTTAAAGAATGATCGACTTCGATAAGTCCTATTCGAAAAAAATGTGATTTTAAAACCGCTATCTTTCAACATAAGTCTTTCAACATATATTTTAATGAATGATCGACTTCGAAAAGTCCCGTTCGAAAAAATGTGTTTTTTAAAACCGTCATCTTTCAGCATAATTCAAAATATATTTTAAAGCAAGGGCGTATAAGGCAAACGGCTGCGCCGCATTTTCATACAAAGCCTAAATTTGAATTTAAGGTTCAAAATACTTTACCAAACTGAATAATATTTTTTTTATCAAAAGGTGTTTCACAATACTCCAGCATAACAGTAGTAATATCTGTGTAGGTAAACTAAGTTATTTTAAATGATAAACTGATGTTTATAAACAAGGTTTTAAGCATAACACAAAGGATAACAAATTATTATGAGCAATAATTATTATTATCGAAGAGGATTTTAATTTGTATGGATGTTTCTGGCTAGTAATTATTGTTTGTAATAATTTATTAAATAAGTCAGAGCTGGTTTCATAAGGCGTAATATTTCCTTAACAGGTCCGTAAAACTACTAATTATTATGGTTTAATTTTTTGCAAATCAATACAAAAGTAAAAACTATTTCCTCATCGCCTGAGCCATAAAGAAAGGCATATAATGAATTTGACCTGTTCTACGATTTTAATTATAATGTCCTTGCTCATGAAATACACGAAAATAAGAAGAGAAAATTTACCGCACTCTTTTATGCATATCCATAAATATATCTATAGTTGGGACCTTTTCAAAGAGTATTAATTACAATTTTTTTGTAAAAATATCGGAACAGGCCTTTCCGCCCTAGTTGGACCGGCGCGCGCTTATAAGGTAGAACTGACTACCTTTCCAGCGTGTTAATAAGGAAACCAATATTTGGCCAAACATCAATACAATGAGAACAAACAATGGAAATGCAACGGAAAACTTGAAACGGGACCGACAGAGGAAGTTAACGGTTACGTATAATTAAATGCAAATTAATGTAAACAAAGGGATAAACTATAATAGCGGAATAAAACGAGCGGTGAGATCATTTGTACTAGGAAATCACGACAAGAAGTGCAGCGGAAGGTTTTTAAGGTTGCATAATTTGAAAAAGCGGTTTAACTTGACGTGGACTAGTAGGACAGTAAAGATTAAAGACTCGTAGTTAGTGTAGTTACTACTACCTGGTTTTTAACAGTACTGATAAATTAAAACAAAAAAATATACGAGTATGGTATCAATTTAATAGATATTTCTAAGCTCAATAACTCAAGATGGAACCTACGATTGTTCTAAAATTTCCAGAGAGGAAGCCGCACTTTTCAATAAGCCGGAACATATTTTGCTGTTTAAGACAGAAAAACAGATTCTGATTCACGGTTTACGTGGACTTTTCAAATCTCCATAACTGCGAGTTGAAAATAGAGAAATCCTTTACATAAAAACATGATTCAAATTTAATGGAGCTAGACATTACTCGTCACTATTTGAGAGACCTGGTACTTTGAGTTTTTAAATATTTTGCACGTGATTTTTTACAGATTAAAGGAGTAATAATAATATTAATGAAATGTTTGGCTTTTCCGGAAACTATAGAACATATTATATCGGGATGTTCTATATTAGCACCGTCCGAATATACATTTAGGCACAATCAAGTTTTAAAAATAATTCACCAAAATTTGGTAATTAAACATAACTTGATTGACTGCCGTAATGTAGTAGAATACGAACCAAATTCATTTTTAGAAAACGAATTTTATAAAATATATAATGATAAAACTATACTAACAGACCGAGCGATTAGTCATAATAGACCCGATATAGTTTTACATGACAAAATTAAAAAAATAACTTATATCATTGATGTCGCTATTCCAAATTCCTGTAATATTCAAAAATCTGTTAGTGAAAAAATAAGAAAATACACAGATTTAGGAAATGAAATAAAAAGAATTTGGCATTCTCAGACTATAAAAATATTACCATTCGTTATTTCGGCTACTGGCATTATACCTAGCTCTCTAATTAAAAATTTAGGCGTATTAGATCTATCAAAAAATTTATATATAAAGATGCAAAAGTCGGTCATTTTGAATACATGTAGGATAAAAAAAGATTTTTTAAATATTTATGTTGAGGGATCAGTAGGATTTATAGGCCCTGTTAGAAGTTCTACCGAGCCGAACCCTCTGATATGAAAATATCTGGAGACGGTGAATTTTTTTCCCATTTGATATCTGGTGAGTTGACGTGTTGTTGTTCTTGTATTGTTTTGTATTTATTTTACTTATATAATGCACTTACATAGTGTTGATTGACTAGCTGATCATTTGTGGAAAAGTGAGTGGAAGGGTTTAGTTTTTCCTATGGGGAAGATTTAACCCGGACAACAAAATCGGAAGCATAAAAAATAAACCAAATTTCTTTTTTAGATAGCGAGTTTTATGAAATATATTATGATAAAACTATACTAACAGACCGAACGATTAGTCATAATAGACCCGATATAGTTTTACATGACAAAATTAAAAAAAATAACTTATATCATTGATGTCGCTATTCCAAATTCCTGTAATATATTCAAAAATCTATTAATGAAAAAATAAACAGATTTAGGAAATGAGATAAAAAGAATTTGGCATTCTCAGACTATAGAAATATTACCATTTGTTATTTCGGCTACTGGCATTATACCTAGCTCTCTCATTAAAAATTTAGGCGTATTAGATCTATCAAAAAATTTATATATTAAAATGCAAAAATCAGTCATTTTAAATACACGTAGGATTACGAAAGATTTTTTAAATATTTATGTTGAGGGATCAGTAGGATTTATAGGCCCTGTTAGGAGTTCTACCGAGCCGAACCCTCTGATATGAAAATATCTGGAGTCTGTGAATTATTTTCCCATTTGATCTCTGGTGAGTTGACGTGTTGTTCTTGTATTGTTTTGTATTTGTTTTGCTTATATAATGCACTTGCATAATGTGAATTGACTAGATGATCATTTGTGGAAAAGTGTGTGGAAGGGTTTAGTTTTTCCTATGGGGAAGATTTAACCCGGACATAAAGTCGGAAAAATAAACAATAAAAATTTAAAAAAATAAATGTGCATATTGAAAATCATTTGTTGATAAATGAAATTACTAGTTAGCGATAGTCACTTGGTTACTGGAATGTAGCAGTAACGATACAATCATCTCCAAGTTGTTTTGCAAAATGACAACAATGTCATTTGCAACCAACGTAGATGAACAGGGGATTATTATGTCATCTGAACAGATGAACATGAATAGTCTAAGACCCCAAAAAACAAAAGCAGGTATTTCTAGAAAGTAGATAAGGAGACGCGGAAGTAAATGATAGAAGAAGTCGGGGATTGAGTTGGCCGTGTCAAGAGTGAGAGAACAACAAATGAATGTGAATGAAGCAAGGAGTTTGTGCTGAGACAGAGTTGTGTGGTTTATACTCTCTCCCTACCCCTGCACGGAAACGATGCGATGGTTAGTTAGTTATACAAGTAAAAAAAACATCTTTAAAGGTTTTGAAGGTTGCTCGCTAGCACTTGGAGGACTTCACTCGTGTGTGCAGAATTATTGTCTTATGAAAACTGTAATAGAAAACTACCAGGTAAGTGATATTACGTATCCAGGTTTGTACATTCACGGTCGGTTTAGTTGCGTAGCAAATTATTATTAGCATTGAAAACGCGATAAAAGAATACCTGTACGTATTATTCAGAGCTGAACCTAGAACTCATCTTATCATATATTCGTATATATGCAAAGATAAATAATAAATTAAAATAGGAATCAAAAGAAAAAAATATATCTCTAGCTGTCAAATCCACAATTTTGCAACATAAAAGGTCAACAACAACTAAAAAGTATTTTAATACTAGTTTTTGTTTATTTTATAAGTACGTACATATTGTTTATTCGAGTTTCAGCACTCCTTTTTCGAAATATTTTGTTCTTATTGAACAACAATGACCGGTCAGTGGCTGTGTTGGCATTGCATTTGGCTCCCACCCAGGCGTCATGAGTTCAATTCCTCGACTGGCAAAGTCCTCCACCACATAAGAAATATTTTCCGATTATTGTGGTGGTAGTAGGAGATTTTTCAAATATCTTCAGGTTATTCGTAACCCGGGAATGTTAGTCTTTTTTTTGAAAAATACATGGTGAAATTTTTATAGAAACAAATTTGTACTTGAAGGCTCTACAGCTCATGATGGTAATCGTGTAGATCTTCGAATTGGGCTGAATAATTCCATACAGAAAGAGCGGTGCAAATTTTATGAGGCCGTTCAAGATGTTCGCTACTCGAGATATCATCACAAGAGCCCGCCCTTGACGTGATA
This sequence comes from Hesperophylax consimilis, assembly GCF_061612785.1. NCBI lineage: Eukaryota > Metazoa > Arthropoda > Insecta > Trichoptera > Limnephilidae > Hesperophylax > Hesperophylax consimilis. Next base: position 17,783,734 of record NC_142845.1, read on the forward strand.
CTTTAAAAAATGGTGCCATAGGAATAAGAAGGATAAGATACTCGTATGTCTTAATTTTAATATATAAAAATCACGTGTCACTGTGTTCGTTCACGCTAATCTTCGAAACCGCCCAACCGATGTCAATGAAATTTTGTGAAATGTATCGTTGGTTCCGGCTTGAAATATAGGACAGTTTTGGACCCAAAGACATTTTGGAATTTATTTTGGAAAACGATTTTTAGATGTCTCATCCAAAAATACATACAACCCCACATATTTTAACTTCACTACATAGAAGGCGGTCTGTGGCAGGACTACGTTATTACTATTATAAAATGCATTCCAAATGGTTGAGTTAAATTCTAATTGGTTTCTAACCTTAGTATATAAAAATTCAGCGTGTATAATATGTTTGTGCTCTCAAAACTCGAAAAGTAGTCGACCGATATCGCTGAAAATTAGTATGCTGTTATTATTGCCAGGAGTATTTAGAGATGTTTAAATGTTAGAAAAAGGTAGAGGAATACTTAATGCAACATCTCTACACCGTAATGAGATACGGAGTCGAATTAAGGCGATGCCATACGTAGTAATGCATAATCATGTGTTTTTGGTTTGAAAATTTGGTCGCCTAGAAATGTTTCAGATGCTTTAATTAAATACTGCGAGTAGAATACATCTTGGCCTTTGAAATAATCGAGTATTTTTTAAGTCTTTTTATAAGCCCAGAAAAAAATAATGTACAAGGCCTATGAAAACTGCTTTAAAGATCAAAATCTCCTACTTACGAACCCATTTTCGGTTATGATTTTATTGTGTAATGTGGAAAATTAAGTTATTTATAAAATGATCGAAAAAAAAAATTTATGCGTGAACATCCACAAAATAAAATAAAAGGCACTTTTTGGCCATGTTTTTTTCTTGCATAAATCAAAACAGGCGGATGGTGTTAAGCGGGAATTTAAACCTTATCGCCATCTACGTAAGGGTTGTTATTGATAGCGGCTCAATTTAAAATATTACACGACGTAGTGCATCGCCTTAAAGTCGAACGTAGTTTTTTAACAGTAACATTGTGGTATAAAGTAGTGAATGGTGAAAGAAGTCGGAGGTGCCCGAGAAAGACAGTAGTAGTTATATATATTTATTAACATGACATAACACGGTAAGTTCGTTTACTTTCCTAAGCCTTCAAGACTCGACACGTTTCCATTAAAATGCTTGCATCTCTTTGTGAATCTGAGTCATTCAAAAATAATAATACTTTGTGTGCTTTTCAATTATTTCCGAATTCTCCAGACGTTGGTGTCCGTCGGTGAATAGGCTTTCTATAATTAAAGCAGTATTACAGACGGACTGTGATTCATAAGCAAACAACAGTCCTGCGGGAAATTAGCCGGGACAAACTAACCCGGCATCATACAATATAGAAACTGTTAACCTTTTTGGTCATTCTACTGCACTAACTAACATGTAAATCTATGTAGTTCAATCACTTAGTAAGAAAGTAAATTTAACAAGGGGAGAAATAAGATTTAATGGAAAACCTTATAATATTGAGAAATAGGCTTTTTATAACGTATACAGGGTGTATCGGCACGTACCCGATAAACTTTAACCAGCACCTATTCCTTAGCACATTTGGAGTAAAAAATGTTATGGGCACTTTGCTGTCGGTAACATTTTTTTTAATAAAAAATTTACCATTCATATTTTCACCACATGTCACCACTGTTTTATCCTTTGTCACAGTTTGAAAACCCATCTGGCAATATTTTATTCGAGTTTCGTTCAATAATATACGTACGCACCTACATTGGCTCGCTTTTACAATCACAACGAAATGGCATGGCACCATTCGTCTCATTTTTAACTATTATTATTTAGTGTGTATGAAAGAGCGAAGACGCTTTTTGACACACTTGCTAATAACAGCTGTTGAACACGAGAAACAATGTCAATGACAGTGACGGAGTGTGGATTATTTTATAATTTTTTGTTTTTAATTGAAAAGAAATGTTACCGGGCAGCAAAGTGCCCATAACATTTTTTACTCCAAATGTGCTAAGGAATAGCTGGTTAAAGTTTGTCGGGGACGTGCCGATACACCCTGTATAGAAAACAAAAGAGTTAAATTATTGAAATACGAAATTATATGAAGACACAAGTCGTTGGTATTATTTATTGCTGGCCACATCACAAGTCTGCGCAGACTAGTAAAATCACTATCCAAAGAACGCAATGAATAGCCTCTCTCCTCGCTCGATTTCCCACACCAACATATAAAGTAATCTTTATAGCAGATTACTTCAGATGTTGGCGAGGGAAATTCACGATCAAAAGCACGCTATGAATATGGTATCAGTTGTAACACCTAATAATAATACTAATTGGATAATTTGTATAGTGACGGTGTCCATACCTGCCTTCAGTTTTCTTATGAAGGCAAATTACAATTAGCTACAACTGATATATTTACAGAATTCGATCATGAGATGACGAGAAGATGTTTTCGAAGATTTTGGAAAGCACTATCAACTTTCCAGTACCTAATCAATAGATTTCAGTTGACAAATAGAGGGCATCAGTGACTCACCTCCATGACCAGGTAAACGTAGAGCGGGCTCTCCTTACAGTCGAGCAGGGCGACCACATTGTCATGGTGCAGCTCGGTCAGCTCCTTGAGGATCTTGATCTCCTTGCCGAGCAGGTTCTGCGACTTGGCCAGCGACTTCTTCGTCACGCTCTTGATGGCCACTATCACAGATGGGTTCTGGAAAGAAAAATAATACTCTCAATAAAAAAACATAAAAATTTTTAATATTATAAAATAGAACATAATGAAATTGAACTGACATAACATATGATTGATGAAACAGAACAATGATGAAAACAGATCCATAATGAAACAGAAAATTTATAACAGAACAATTATGAAAACAGAACAATACTGAAACAGAAGAATGATAAAAATTCATCAAAGATGAAACCAAATACGTGAAGAAAAATAACACAAAATAAAAAGAACCTAACCTAAGGGTGTGCATAAACATGAGAGCCGAACTGCCGAGCTGAACCACGATTTACGGGAAAATAAAAAGGCAACAGCAAACGCCGATTGCGTTGGTTTTGTTCCTTTTCCGTAATTCGTGGATCGGCTCGTGCATTTTTTCTCATGTCTATATGCAGCATAAAATTATATTAGATTAGCATTATATTATTTATTAAAGAAAGACAAACAATAATTATAAACGGAAAATGTTGCTTGTGCAATAATAGAGGACTCAGCTAGCAGAAGAATTGAACATACGACGCCTGGATAGGAACCCAACGCATTTGTCTGCCCAGCTACTAACCGGTCAACCAACCGATTATTATAATGAAATGACAAGATGAATTTTACGCTTTTGGAATTTCCAGTGTGATTTATAGATAACAATGTAAAATTATTGCTAATTTTGAATGGAGGGCAAAGATCATTATAGATTATTGAGAAAATAACAATTTCACGTGAAATTCTTTATAAAAAAAAGATGCACTTTTATTACGAAAATCACGCTCGGCATTAGATATAGATAGATATGATCGAAGTGTAGTTTTATTTGCAGAAAGGTGAACGGTCAAGCAGTGATTAAAAACATGTTCTTAGTGGATATTTCACCATCTCTGAGCAAAATGTGGAGAACTAGTCGTTAAGTAACTTTAATAATGGTTGTAAAAACAGACATTTATCTGAGTAGCGCTAATCGAAAGTTTACTTCGAGGTTGTGAATACCCCCTCATTGTATAAAACTAGCGCAGACCCGTGAAAAATAACGAAATCTCTGTTTATATTTCAAATGTAGAACTAAAATAATTTTCCGGTAAACAAAATATTAGACTATACAGTTGGGTACTTTATCGCTTGACTGAATTCTGGACGTGTCAGTTACAATTTTGAAAAAGACACTCAAATTATGAACAAATCCGAATCACAGACAGACAACCGAAATGGGAAAGTTTGATTATTAAAATAATGTCTCTCTGTGAACTTTTAAAATATTTGCTAAAACTTTAAAAAAATTAGATTGAACTTCCTACCCAGGAACTGGAAACCTCGCAAATGCCGATGGGGTAGGACCGAAATTTATTTCGTACAATAATTGCTGCTGTTTCGTACAATGTCCGCGTGTGTGTACGTGATTGCCACCAAAAGTTCATATAATGCTTTGTCATTTGACAACGAGTCTATATGCCGAGTATCAGCTAGATCGGATGTCGGGAAGTGGGTTAATTTCCGCTTCCAAGATTTGCATTCATTCATTACCGAAAACAAAGGTGAAATTCAAATTGATGTATTTAAAAAAGGGCTTAAATTATTTTTTTGAGCACAGGAAGGCAGAGCTACGAGCCTTTTCAATAACAAGTTACAGATATCAATTAAAGAATCTTTATATTTTAAAGGAAATTGACAGTGCTCCAATTTAGTGAAATTTATTAGTGACCCTTTTAAAACGTGCCTGCAAAGAAAGCGACAAGAAACCTGCTGGAGATTTATTTATATGAACAAGACTTATAATAATCTTTCGTACTATATACACGCAATCCTTGGGTTATTCATAACTCCGATAACGGCGTGTTTTGCGTACAATAATGATTACCTGTTTAAATATGGTATTACTGAAATAAATTCTGCAAGAGAAAGAGTTAATAAGACTAAGGGCCAGTTGTTTCACAGGTGCACTTGTCAATATTAAAATTATAGCCAATACAGATTTCGATTTCGAGGACTGAATTAATTTGAACAATTCATCAAATTTCAAAGACGATTTTCAAGTTCTGTTTAATTCTATTCAAGTTATGTTATTATTTCAGTTCTGTGAAACAATTGGCTAATAACCATATTATAATAACAGAACTTGAATAGAACTTTTACAGAACTTGAAAATTAACTCTGAAATAAGATGAATTGTTAAATTTCGGTGAAACAACTGGCCCTAACAGTTTAGCAAAACAAAGCCACAAGAATAATTATTTTTAAGGTGAAACCAATATTCAGATTTTCGAATCACTCAGAAGAAAAAAAAATAGACTTCTCTTTCAAAAGTAGTCAAAATCACGAAACTCATTAATATATTGATCGGTGAAGATCTTTCAAGAAATACCGACCAAATAAAAGAAGAGGTAAATGTGTTCGTGAAGTGTAATTTTTGTATTTTGTATTTTTAAGTAGTGAACTTAATGTGTAACTTTATTGCTATATATTAAGTTGTTATATTAAGTTAAATAAATAAATAAAATGTAAGTAACTTGGTACAATGAATGTATCCACTGAAGCATTAGAAATGTGTACACTTTCATAAGAGACGGTAAAAGTAAAAATAGATTCAGCAGCATATTCTTACAAAACATCTGAAGGAAAACACGTTGACATCACAAACCAGAACGTTTGAATTAACGAGCTGCTGCGTAAAATAATACTGACCGCATGGATGCTAAGAATAAAATGTGATAATAATCTAACAATAAAATGGTCAACAAACCTTTTTATACAATTGATCAATTCTTCAAGAGTACAAGAGTTTAAATATTCATAGGAGACATTGTGCTATGACGAACTTTTGGGGCAACTAACACACGTAATGTGGAAACAATCAATTCTATAAAAATAGACATCATCTGAATCGTGAGAAGTATCAAACCATTTCAGTGGGAATAACTCATTAAATAAAAATAATCAATTGATTAAAAAACAAAGCCGCACGCCTTTCAGACAGTTTTTTTCGTTGTTAAGAATTATTAAAATGGAAATGTCTAAGTCGGATCATCTCAATGGTCAGATTATCAGAAGAGTATGTCAGTCCAATTATGTCCCGTGCGTGTGAACCGTATCTAAATTTCTCTAATAAACGATAAACAATAATTAATCTAACAATAGTTAATCTCAAGTGACCTACCAGGTACTGTATATTATTTGCCTGCACAAAATATAAATAAATAACACTAATTACATATGTATATTCTAGCATCACGTTCACCAATCAAATGCATTGTATTGGTGATCGACGAACCAGTGGATGCAATCTGTTAGCCATACATTGATAATAGTTTGACTAGTCTATAGTTAGTAATATCATTGTAGAAATGTATTATATATTTGTACAGCGCCCCTGAGGGCGCCCGTTTGCACAAAAACGGCGCTATACAAATCATCCAAATATTATTATTATTATGAGTAGATGAAACGTCATGATGGTTAGTTAGAGAGACTTTTTGTTATATCGCCCCTTTTTCGGCAAACACGAATCTTCATTGTAGATGCGGTAATTTGAAATTTTTTGTTTTTTTATTAACAAAGTGTTGTCAGTTTATTTAGTTGTACAGTTATTATTTGTGTAGATTTTTTTCCCTACAAAAATATCGTACGCGTCATTTATTAAATTGGGTCCTGGGTTATGGATCACTGAATAAATAAAAACTGAACCTTGGAGGTAAAAATATTCGTATCACAAATGTTGGAAGGAATCTAGGGTTGTGGGAGACTATAAACCGGTTTCGTAAACAAATAAACAAAGAGTCGGGCCAGCTGACTACCCCACGACTTGCATCATGTGAACCGTCCTTTGTTGTTCCAAACAATGATGGCGGGGCTAGCATGTCTGGGAATTGTAGAAACTAAACTGGAACTACTGTTTTATAAGAGAAAATACAACATTGTTCGATGCATTGTATAAATGCAAGAGTCAAAATACATACATAAACTAGGTTACTTTTTTAATCATTGAGAATGAGCACAGCGACAAGTGAGATAAAGTGGTTCGCCTGTCGTAATGAGGATTTAAAACCAATCACTATTTAAATCTTGCGACACTTTCAAGTACCGTCAATAATACAGGATTAAATCGTATTTAAATACAACACAGTTGGATGTATTGTTTTTAACAAGAGTTCATGTATTATATACACGAACTGCGCTACTTTTAGAAATGAAAAGACGAGTAAGGTAAGGTGCTTATGTTGGCGTTTTGATACGCACAACAGGATATAACAAACCATTATTTATATTCATATAGTGGGACTCACAAGTACCGTCAGTAAAAGGTTAAAAAAAGGGTGTAAAATTTTGTAAAATGCAACAGCAAAAAATGCAGCGTCGACGTGTTTAATTCACACGTAAATTATGTTAATTTACTAATTGATAATAAGAAAAATCAGGTAATGTGACTTATGTTATTGTACCGACAATATTAACAGTCCCTATGTAATCTCGCACCTAAGCCCCTTAGAAAGATCCATGTCGTAAATATTATAAGCTTTTCATCTACAAGTCTGACAATTATGCAAATTCAAAGCATGGATGAGATTGGACGTGATCGTGTCATGATATGCAACTGGCGTTAAACTTACACATTTACGTTTATACTGGTAAGAAACAAATGTTTTTATATGTTTGTAACGTGAAAATGTTAGTATTTCTTTATTAAAAAAATGTACCGTCCGTCTAAGTCTGGTTTGCATTGGTTATTGATAATAATATTTACAAATCCTGGATGATTTCAAAATTCTATCCCGCAATCTCGCGGGATTTCAAAAAGGGTTTTCTGAAATCCTATATGTGTAAGATTGAATAACTGATTCCCATCAAATTCGTTTGACAAATATGCCGATTCTGAATCGACAATAATGTGAAGACTGTGATTCTCGAATACATGTTTACAAATCACTTTTTATAAGCAATGACCTGAAAGTCGCGTTGTGTTAATGGAGGGCAAACACACTTGAAATAGCGTCGCAATTGTAAGCCATTTGCATTCGATTATTTTATAAGTGAAAACGCCATCGTTTGATTACCATAAATTAACAGAATAATTAGATTCATAATAATAATAGTGTTTTAATACACAAGACGAATTACTCACTCAAAGAGAAAAACCTGTTTTTTATTGATTACTGCGATACGAATTATGAATTCGAGATTAATTTTTATTGAGATAAAAGAAATAGATAAAAGTGTAACACATAAACATAATGTTTGTAATAAAGTGTAGCAACGTTATTAGAATACTATTAACTAACAAATTTATCACCCGGTTTCACGCGGGATGTAAATCAATTTGACAAATAGTTTAAAGATCCATAGCTCATCATGGAAAAGACGCAAGGAGCTGACAGAAATAGATTTTACCAGAAATTTCAATCAAACAGAAAAAGCAAATAATCATATTTGAATTCTGATTTGTGATTTTGCACGAGAATCTATTAAAAACCCGATTAAATTAGCCAAGTTTTGAGTTTCGCAACAAGGAAATTAACCACTAAATATTTGAGCGTGCTGAAAATATACCTATGCTTTGATTCTAACCGTCTAAAACCAGTTGTAATTCTAGCGATACGCCATTACACGAAGCAGCAATCTTCACAACGACGCGTATTAAAACTATTGATAAAAAAAATTACAATGTTAATACAGCACGCAAGATACGCGTGTATCCCATTTGGGAGCAAAGCAAAGTGACGTGCCAAGGTTGGTCGTTGGCCGAGCAGCTCTGCGGTGGCTAGGACGAAACTATACTAACTACAAACTACATACTAGACTACATAATCTTCTACCGTAGATTCACACTTGAGCAAAGTAAACAAACAAAAGTCCATCAGTTTAGAGTTAAAAGCTATTGGTCCAATATACAGAAAATAGGACACGGTTAACATGCATTTTTACTAGAAAACACTGTGTATCAGTTATATAACATGAGAAATAAGTATTTCAGTTTTTTGAGAATGGACAATAAGGCATTTTTATTTTTATTTATTTATTTAACGCCCGGAGGGCTTTTACATGGTTGGTAGTATAATTTTAATTTGACAGATACTTTGAAACATAAAAAATAAGAATAAAATTACATTTGATAAAAGCTATGCTAAGTCATACAAACACAAGAAACAATAACAGAAAATTACAATAGGTTGTAGGTTTACATGATGTGTTTAGGAGTATTGTTGAAATAAATGTTTTAAATGATCCACAAAACTTGCCAAGTTGGTATTGAATATGTCAACATCACCCAAGTAATGATTTCCCATGGTGTGAAGTCGTTGTATCGGAGAGTGGGCAATGTAGTTACGCTTATGTGTGCTGCTGTAAAATATTGTATTTTGTCGTGTTGTTACTGTGGGTGTATGTATGTTTATAAGTTGCAGGAGTTCACAACAGTCGAATTTAGAGTTAAGTATTTTGAATAAGAAAGTTAAATCGTTTATTTTACGTCTATATTCTAATGTATGTATTTTTAGAGTATTTAATAAGAAATTGTATTTTAAGTCTTCGACAGGGATATTTAATTTTAATAGCTATTTCGTTAAAAACGGATAATTCGACTTTCATTTCGAAGTAGCATAGTTTGTGTATATGTATTATATATGAACTGTTGCAATTATACAATACATTGAACTGTCTTTTTTTCACGCCATGTTTTGTCATAGTAACTAACTAACTAACCATCACGCCGTTTCCCCGCAGGGGTAGGCAGAGAGGACAGACCGCCAAACAACTAGGTCTTGGCACACACTTCTTGCCTCATTCACATACACACATCGTCTCATACATACTCTTCAATTATTCTGACTCTTGACATGGCCCGACACGAGTATCTGATTCACTTGATCGTGCCATGTCTTCCTCGAGCGTATATCCTCCTTACACTCCTTTCTTCGCTCATTCGCTCTCCGTGCCCAAACCATCTAAGCGTCCCTTTCTTAATCTTACTCATTACGCTTACATCAGCCTTGCACTCTTTGCGAATCTCTACATTCCTCACACAATCATACATGGTTTTACCATACATACGCCTCAGGGATCTCATTTCAACAGCATTCAATCTACTTTCATCCTTTCTCTGCCAGTTCCATGCCTCACTTCCATACATCAGGGTAGGTACCAGAACTCAGAGTTACCTGTTTTGTCATAATAATATTGAAATATTTTTTTACCAAGAAATTAAAAAAAAAAAAAAAACCAAACTAAGAACCTAACAACCTATTTTAGGAACACAGGTTCATATTTTAGGTTAAATAAGAGAAGGATAAAAACTAACCTTAAAATAACAATTCACATCAATAACAATGTCCGCAAAGCGAAAAAACGATTTTAATTTTAACGAAATATCTATGAAAATGCATTACTTTCCATTTCCGGCAACTGGAATACTTACTTTTCATTATTATCTAATTGTTTTAAAGTTTTTTTTCTTCTTCAAGTGCGTATTAACCGTGTCATAAAAATAAAGTGTATCTTCTCTCACTACCCTCCGACGGTTCCTTGATATTTTATCAAAATGAAAATTCAACACACATTCAACAAGTAATATAGTTATTAAAAGTGATGAAAAAAAACTAGGTTTAATAGTTACATGTGTAACCTATTTAACCTAGTTTTTGTTTCATCACTTTTCATGACTTTACACCACTTTTTGTAAGTGTGTAGAATTGTTATTTTGATGATATACCCGGTCTTACATTAAAAAGTACACTAAATTTTTTACATTAAAAACTACATTTTCAGGCCATGCCGAAGCTGTTTCCATCAATAAGTATGTCGAGGGTCGTCTTATATATTCTCACGTCTTACGTGTCCTCGAAGTTAGATTATTTTTTTTATTAGCCACAAGAAGAAAAAATAATACGCATTTATGCGGTTGTAATATTAATTCAATAAGTGGTAGGTACTATAAAACCACATGTTGAAGTTGAATGCCTCAACCTTTGCCTTTGAGTTGAAAATGAGTTAATTATGCCATTTTGTTTCATCACTCGTTCATAGGCATCCTGTTTAAAATACGTAATATACAACATACTTAAATAGTGCGTAAAACGTATTAAATAATTTCAAATTAATGAGGCCCTTAAACTTACACTTCAAATTGTATAAATCCGCAGTTTTTATGACGGATTAGTCAATTTAAAAAATAGTTTAACGTAATTAAATCAAGTCATTATTGTCTTATTCGATCACCGGATAAGAGTCCCTACTGCCCGAGACCAGTGAGTATGATGTAAGGCTGAATGAAGTGGGGAGGTCAACGATATGGGAAAGATTGGGAAGAACCTTTCTATTCAAATTTGGTCATTAAACAAGGCTATGGCAATGATTTCAAGCAACGTTTCGAATCTGAACGGTGATTATTCCATAGACTATCTATGTAAACACAATGTTGTGTTCCCTATATAATTATTTAGAGGAAGCTACAAGCCAAAAATGTGTATATTCTTGATATACCTTATATTGTAGGTAATCGGCATTAAAATCGCTTGACAAACGGAGTCTAGAAACGTTCGATTTTAAGCACAAAACTGGTTTGTATTTATTTTGTAAATAATTTTATAAGAAAGCAAAAAAGTTAATCAAGTGAAACTGTCACAGATAATCTTAGCTATAATACTGTATTTTTAAAAGGTTTTTTTCTTTATGCGTTCATTCATTTCTATTGAAAAAATGATTTTTTTTAGTAGTTTACATTAATATTTTTTATTGAGAAATTTATTTTTGTATTTGTATTCTACTCAAGCGAAGCGATAGAAAAACCTTCAATTTATATAAAGCATATTTTTTGGTATTCATAATGTACACCAATTTGTTATAAAGATTAATCAAAATAGTGATTTAGCACTAAGCTTCGCCTTTATATCTGAAACAATCTTGTACTTTAATGTTATGTATATTAATTCATTATAAAAAAAATCTTTATAAATCAAGACGATTGAATGATAACTTTGAAAAGATTAGATTGTTTTCGAACACCTAGTAACAAAAACATTAACGAAAAATTTTGTATGACAGTTGAATGGTTCCCGTTAAATACCGATTCTGTCCGTTTCAGCTTTTAAGCAAATTGTGATCAGCGGAGGAGACAACTACTAATATAATGTCAGCTTGTTAGAATTTGATAGAAAGCTGAAACTCACCTAGAATCCGGGTTTAAAGGGGACCTCTCAAATGTCAAAATATGATGACATTTGAATTTCTGCGAAACAACTGGGTCTAAGCTTCTAACTTCTAATAAATAAAGAGATATTTAACGTAGCAGAGGACTTTGCCCAGAAAATTAATCAAATTCCGGGAAGTCTTGGCAATATTCCCATAAATACTTGGATGTCCCTAAAACATCTCAAGCGAAAGCTCGAGCTTACAGTAAAGTTTTCTTTCGTTTGTCGTTACGAAAGATAGCAATTTAGTATCTGATCATTGGAGTGAGAAATAAGACAGATTGCTTAATGACAAAAAATAATAATCCGAACGATCGGGAGAAATTAATTAGATTATCTAAAAATATTTAAAAAATCTTTGTGCTGAAGCAGTAAAAAATTATCAAAATCTGTATTTTTCTATCAAAAGCTTTGGCATCATTAAATTTTTAGGCTTATTCTCTCGGTAATATCTGGGTCTATGTACAAGATCGGAGCGCAATTTTCATATTAGCTACGGAGCTTTGAAATATCAGCAAAACATTTTTTTTTCAGTTTATAGTTTTATGAAATTAAAATAGGTAGTAGGTATCTACTTAACTAAGAATTAAAATCACGGGTGAAACTGTTAGGAAAAACTAGTAATATTATAGATAGAAGTAGGATTTTAATTAGCTCTGTACTAGATGTTATGTCGCAGATAAATCAGACGTAGGAAGAAAACCTTGAAATAAATTAACCAGAGACCTAATAAATTCTAGTCTTATTACGCAATGTTAATTATGCTGTACAAAACCATCAGATCGAAGAGTTCAACTAGACATAGTAATACGTAGACATTGAATTGAATTGAATATTCGACCCTATTTTCAAACACTTAAGAATTAATCTTTGTTCAGGTCCCGAATATCAAGCCCCTGAAACAATGAAAGAAATTAGTTTCCCTTCCTTGCTCTAAGAGGCGAAAGCAGATGCTATCAAGCGACACAATGTCAGGCGTCATTAGTTACCTCTGTTGAGCAAAATCCCAGGTGACCTGTCGATTACAGTTAGCAAGATTAATGACCGCAGTTTTTTAAAAATCAACCGTAAAAACTATTGTAACCGAATCGGGCGATTGTTTATATTTTTTGTTTTTCTATTTTCTATTTGACGTAGGTGTACCACGTGCCACAGGGCGGATTTACAGTGTGGTGGGCCTGTCTCATTTGATATTTTGGGGGGCCTTATCTCAAGATAAGGACCCCGAAAATTAGACAGTTGATTCAAACTGTATGTTTTGTCTCTGATTACCTGTATCCAAGTGCATTAACGAATTGAATAATATTTCTTAATATTAATATGAATTAGAGAAAAAATAGTTATCATAAATGTATTTTAGAGCATAATATAAGGGAGCAATAGGAGTAAAAAAAGTGGCCTTATTTTGTAAAAACCTTATTTTAGGTGTCTATGTTTTACCGTTGGATTTAAATTTGCATTCAAGGCTCAAGAGTGGAGAATGGCATATTACCCTAAAAGCTAAACACATTAAAACCTAAAAAATATATTTTAAAAAAAATTCTCAAATATTCAATCGGGGCCCTTTACAACTTCGCCACGGTAGGAAGCTATAACTGGCTGACCGTTAGCCAGAATTTGTTGGTCATGATGTAAGCTTTAAAAAAACTTGGCCGCCTTATTTTCTTTGTTTAAATTATAAAAGTTTGGGAGCTACTTAAGCACGTAGGCCTTCTTTGTTGGAATACTCTCCACTCACCGAGGGCATTCAGGCACGACTTAATCAAGCCCCATAAAAAAGTATTTGCGGGTTTGAAATTGGAGGTTTTTAAAATTACCTAAATCTAATTTACTTGAAACATTAGAAAGGCAATAAAAAAATAATTGGTAAATTCGCGAGGCACGAGTCAAATGGGTGCAGAAAGACGTAGAAATACAATTTAAATGTCAAACAGGGCCGTGTAAGACGCAGGGAAAGAAATACTGACGTGTAAACAATTTTAATATCAAAAAGGTACAAAGAAGATAGAAGACAGTAATGACAGAGAATCAAAAAGTAGTTGGGTGTAAGTATTTCAATATAAATAGCCACGAGGAACATGCAGTAATGATGGGGAACAAAATGAACTGAGGTTTAAGCATTTCAATGTAAATAGACACGAGGAACATGCAGTAATGATGGGGAACAAAATGAACTGAGGTGAAAACATTTTAAATGTCAAATTGGCATAGAGTTCGTAGCAGGATTACAGCTGACAGAGCGGCCGGCACGAGGGGAAACCTTGCCAATTAGCGAACTTCCACGTCACTATAGGGCACGACTAGACTGCGATACTAGTATATACTAGCCACATGAAAATAATCGAAAACTGAAGGTTTAGACTATGTAACACAATGAAAATATGTACGAGCAGGTGCTAAAAGAGTCAAGATGGCATATTAAAACATGATATGCCAGGGAACTTCGAATGCAACATACCGATATTGAAATTGAAATCTTGAAAGGAGTTGGAAGTCATTTTCGTGATTGGAGAACAGTTTAAGGTGTGTCAGAGTGCTTAGGGTTTGTTAGTAGGTAGGTATGGCTGGGTAGACTATCATTTTTTCTGTCAATATATATATATATATATATATATCACTCCACTCCAAAAAATTGATCTTACAACATCCCAGTGATTTTGGAAAATTTAAAACATGAATTATTCAAGGTCTTAAAACGTTTTAAATTTTATGAGCATCTCTCGTAGAGCGTGGATTTAGTTAAACGTCTTAGGAAAAGACGTAACTTTACGCAAGAGTTTCTTAGTGTAGAATATAAAGTATCGCTTATATTGTCGGTCAGTGTACACGGAGAAAACTTATTGATATGAAATATTGTTAATTTATTAAAAATCTGGTGAATCAAGTTATTCGTTTTCCTGTTGAAAATGGGACTGGAAGCCTTTAACGAATGATTTGAGAAATTTGATAACAAACACGAATATGTTATGAGAAAGTCGGAACACGTGTTCTTAAAAATAATAATATTGTCGCATCTCGTCTATTATATTTATTCGGACAAGGCTAAATATTTATATTTTTTACGCACCCGTATAAGTTTGCCAACAGCTACTTATTTAAGGAGTCACCACACTTTATCAACTTCAATATTTTTTATGGATATCGAAAATAGACTACTTCAAAAATATTGTGAATAAATTTCATAGTTTATTTGAGGGCGCTCTCCGGCATGCTTTTACTCGAGCGAGCAGGTATACATTAGCCTAGCTGGTCTGCCCCTTCTTAAGACTTTCGGCTTTATATACATAGAAAGCCAGGACGAGTCGAAGAGATGCCAGACTTTGAAGAAAATAGAAATTGAAAACGGTTTGAAAAAGCGAAAGACATCCTGTATGGTGCTGGCATTGCTGATTAGCTGATATATCTAGTTTGGACAGTAGCCACAACCATACTGAACTCAAATCTTTTTGGTTTTTGTGTTTTCAGATGAATCTACTCAGAAATAACTTCAACGAAGCTGACATAGCTTTTTCGATAGGCTATGCGGATGCTGCTACCAGGGATAGATACATTATGTACGTAAAATAAATAAAACAAAAATTTTCATACATTTCAAAAGGTATTCACATTAATAACGTTTACAGGAACCATACAAAAAATTCCCAAAAATACCTATTTTTTCAGTCGTCTAAAGTGGAATCACCCCCTAATAGTACGGAATGTTTTATATACAGAATGTAGGCACGAACACATAATACATACTATGCAGTTATCGCAGATGTTATAAAAATAAGTACTGCAGATGCCGTTAGTGATATAACTTACGATGCAGCTGTAGGGGCCGTTTCGTGTGCAACTTTTTAAAATATCGGTTACTAATAGCACGATACTGTTACGTAGATAGACATTGCTTTAAAAAGTTGTCCCATGGTAGAAACGCCGTGAGAAAAATTGCGTATCCCTCAGTTTACACGAACTCATAGCTTCAGTTCTGAGTAATATATAACACATAGCTAAAACTGTGAGTAACTGTATTAGATTTATGAGCACCAACGTAATACAATTTTTTTAAACATTATCAATCAGCTACGTAAAAAATATTTGGATGTATGACATTAAAATATTACACAGTAATTATTCACAAACAAACACCGGAATTATATTGAGCAACAAATAATTATTAACCTAGATAGAGATAGGTAATATTACTATTATTCCTTGTTGGAATATGACCTAATAAACAGAATAACATCATATTTTAAGAGTAATTAAAGCAAATTAATGTTGGTGCCCAAATTTTGCTGAAAGAGCGTGACAACATCATATTGTAAGAATAATAAAAGCATAATGCTGGTGCTCATATTTTGCTGAAAGAGTGTGACAACATAATTTTGTAAGAATAATAAAAGCATAATGCTGTTGCTCATATTTTGCTGAAAGAGCGCGACAACATCATATTTTAAGAAGACTAAAATCATAATGCTGGTGCTCATATTTTGCTGAAAGAGCGTGACAACATCATATTTTAAGAATTCTAAAAGCATAATGCTGGTGCTCATATTTTGCTGAAAGAGCGTGACAACATCATATTTTAAGAATACTAAAAGCATAATGCTGGTGCTCATATTTTGATGAAAGAGCGCGACAACATCATATTTTAAGAGTACTAAATGCATAATGCTAGTGCTCATATTTTGCTGAAAGATCATGGCAACATCATAATGAATAATCAATCAAATAATATAAAGATTAAAATATTTAGGGCACGTATTCATTTGGTGCTCAGTTAAATATAACCCGTTACAAAGTGTAAATCATTTCATACTTAACTGTAGTAATATAAGACGAGTCCGAAAAACGTCTAGATTCCCATATAAATCACAAGCAAGATTTAGTACCTAGTCAAATAGGGGGTGTATGAGTAGATACTATTTCAAGCGGCGGTTATGAGCGAAAACTCGTAAAAGGTGTTCGGAAAACAACCTGATTCAAGAGGTTATAAATCCTGAAGACGAGGAGATTTATGGAAAAGCTAAGCGCGTAAGCGGCGATGAAACTAGGAGGATATTAAATAGGTAGTACAGGATTGTGGAAAGTTTTAAAGTTACAGTTTGAAGAGCTTACGTGAGAGACTTTATTATGAGCCAACCTCTATCTTATCGTGAGGACACGGTGAAAGGACTGCAAACTTTTCCACTTTTATTTTCGTCCAAATACTTGCTTTGTTATTTTTATGCTTGGAAGTCACTTTCCCGGAAACACTGCTTGTGGTTTAGTCTGCGCGCCTGATGTATATTATTTTTCTCCCAGAACTTATCTGTTTACTCGGTTTTAGGAATTTTGAACGTTCGTAGGAAATAAGATTCGATTAGATTATAAATTTTAAAGATTTTTTTATTAATATACCTACTATAATAAGTGCACTGTTATCTTTATTATTCAGAAGCTTTACCCATGTACATACAGCGGTCGAAAAATAAATTGATTTATTTGGCAGAATTTAGCATCGAAAAAGACACAAAAATATCAACTGTCAACAACAAGCAAAACAACAACATGGTCCTGAAATAAACATCGCAATTTGTTTTACCCATAAGGGAAATGAACCTACGCTCAAGAACGCCGTCCAACCCTCCTGACTGAGCGGGGAAAGAAAAATCAATACAACGGGCGGGAGAGCCTACTGGCCTGCGCTGCGTCGGGCCAGCCAGCTAGCTATACGGAATGTTGAGGAAAGGGAATATATTATATGGCTATGTGACAGTGTGGTTGAGTACTTCACACAACCGCGCGGTCCCTACTTCGTTGTGTTTTATCAGGTCCTGCTTCGTTCCGTTGTAGGTTTAGCAGTGAATGGGTATGGGTGTATTGGATGTTTGGATATATTGTTCACACAACCGTACGGTTCCTACCTTCTATCGGGTCCTGTTTCGTTCTGGTTCTAGGTCCAGCAGTCGTTATAGATATAACACGTAGGTATTATTCGACTTTCGCTTTCTCCTAAACGTACAGTGGATGGCGTGATCACGTGGCATAAATCCATCGTATTGTTGGAACCGGGCTAAATACTTAATACCCAGCCGATTATTGGTGCTATTTTTAAACCCATATTACGAAAGACGCAGCGTTTAAACGAGCCTTATAATTTAAAATAATAATTTACGATTATTTGAAACAGAAAAAGATGATACATAAAAATTATAAAAGCATTATTAGCATTATTAGAAGGGTATGTATGAAACGATGTATTTAATGTGAATGAGGCAAGAAGTGTGTGCCAAGACCGAGTTGTTTGCCGGTCCGTCCTCTCTGCCTACCCCTGCGGGAAAACGGCGTGATGGTTAGTTAGTTAGTTTATTTGACCCCTTGTTTTACCAAGGAAACCTCTTGGGTTATATTTGCCCGATGTAGCAGCAAAAACTCTCGAACTGTCAGAACTGTGAGCTCTACCGTCATGACAGTTGCACAGATTGTTATGTACGAAATTTCTAATTCAACGTAACTATTTTCATCTGGAAATGCCATTTCAAATGTCATTTACGGAGCTTTAAAATAACCACATAACAATATTAAAAATATGATAAAGCGCTCATTTTCACTTCTAGTAATAAATTTTGCTCAATTTTGGTTTGAACAGCAGATACAATTATGAAATGATTGAACACAGCTGCCGTATAGTATAGAATGATGTTTTTTTATGAATACTGCGTAAGAAAACTATTAGCCAACTACTCCCCTGTCCGGATTCAGTGGGACTATGACATCGCCAATTGGGGTATGTTATGAGGTTGAAAAGAGTGAGGAAGGGAAGAAAATCAGGACGTTAATGGTTATGAAGGACCTGGCTATCTAGAACTGGTATCCAAAAACGGTTAAAGCCATTTAAAGCAAAGTTTCGATTCTACTCGGTTGTCTTTCACCAAGGCCGACTAAGAGAACTTATAACACGTAATTGAAAATTTCCACTGAATTTCACCTGAAATAAATCCAATAAAACTCATAATTATATTAAATTTACGCGGAGTTTACGAAATCTAATGTCGACAGTGACCTTCCTCTTGTTTTAGATGGTCAAGTGTGCAAAATTTCATCAATCTCGGAATAAAACTTGTAGAAAAAAATTCAAATCCACGCCGCCCTCCCGCCACAGACTGTCTTCTTTATGAAAATAGATAGATTTAACTGGATTGCCAATTCAAATAAAACATTGAATTGGAAATCAAATACTCTCCATCAATAAAAAAGTAACGCGTTCGTAATTCAAAACGTTAATCAAGGTAGCAATGGTAACGAAGTGATCACGATTTACGAAAATTTCGTAAGAATCTTAAAAACCGTTCGTGTTTTTGTTCACCTGAACAAAGTGATACAAAAACACACGTTTCCGAGAGAAATCGGGGGTAAACAACTTGACCTTAAAAATTATAAATATTATTATGAAGAATAAAAGCTTAGTGCATTGGAACAGCTGGTAAATGTAGTCAACGCCGAATATAGACCACGCTACTGTGGAGGATGCAGAAGACGATATCTTTACTGTTATACTTAACGCTTCATAATACATATAATATATATTAAAACTATTATCAACTGCTTTGAAATTGACAATTTTTGGAGTGGTAGATACTGTCAGTAACGCCTCGCTGAAAGACAACCATTCAAAATCGAACCGTTGGCGTTACTTGAAATAGCTTTATTTATTTATAATATGATTACATTTTATGCTTTTGACTGTCCAACTAGGAAGGATTCTCGTTTTAGGACAGTCAAATTTACAGGTTTCATGTTATCCTAGACGAATACAGGATTTAAGACTAGATAAAATAAGTATGTTAAAACGAAGATACATAAAAAAAGATACATAGAGGCGTTCGTGATAATTATCAAATTACATTTTTAGTAACATTTCAGAATCAGTCCTGCCTAGATCCAACAATCATTTTGTCACTCTTGGACCGAAGGATGACAATTCACACAGTTTCAGCTGAGAGGGGATTTTATTACATATTTTAGGACCGAGATATGAGAATATTTGGTGATAAGACGCTCTGTTGCTTGTTGGAACGGAAAGGTCATTTCTTCCCTTACTTCCTGGTTTGATGTTTGTGTTCGGCTGTTTTCATTTTGTTTTTATTTTTATGAACATGGATTACGATTTTTTTTATATAGCACTGTCGGACATCTAGTACATTAAATTCCTTGAAGCTTTAGCCGTCGTGTTTGGTAACTAGATCTTAACAGTCAAGTACTTCCCAAACTTCGTATTTTTCCCTTCCCCAGTCCTTTCAGCACAAATTTTACCTGGACTCTTGTGCAGTATTTACATCTATCCATCATATTTAGTAATAATATTTGGCTAATTTATATAGCGCCGTTTTCGTGAGAAATCACCTCAAGGGCGCTAGTACAGTTGGTATACTGAAATAAAGTCTTGTCGTTGTAAGGATATTTTATTTTATTTCATTTCAGTACATTACACAGGCATGATGCCCCAAAATACACATACATGGATGTTTTAATACAAAGTAATAACAAAAACTATACTTATAACAAAAAAAAATTATCTAATTGTGTAAGAGCAAATAACAAACAAAAATGGGTAGAAGGTAGAAGGATAGCCCTCGTTGGTGCAAGGATAGGAAAGTTGGTGCAAGAATAGCCAAGTTGGTGAAAGAATAGACTAGTTGGAGCAGTTATAACTGAGTTGGTGTAAGGATATCCAAGTTGGTGAAAGAAAAGCCTAGTTGTTGCAAGGATAGCCTCTTTGGTGCAAAGCAACACATTATCCGCATCTATTTCGTCTTGGTTAAGTGTATGCAAGTCGTCACGAAAGCGTGTCCAGGTCAAGCCGTGAAGATTATCGGGTATTATCGTTTGGCAACGAGTTGGCGACCTGACTTACACCTACTCTACTTGTCACCGACGACTTGCACTCGTTACCGCGCTATCGAGAACGTTAAATAATAATAGTTTAAAGAAAATAAATCACTTTTATTCACCACTATTTAATCAAAATAATCGACAGGTTTTAAAAATAGACTAGTAAGTATCGTATAGACAATAAATACTATAGTGAACGATGATTAATTAGTTATTGTTATAAAAAAATAATTATCCATATAAATAAAAATGTAAATGTTCGTTTGTTCAAAATCTCAAATCTACGACCGGCGCCAAAACCATTTGAAATGCAAAATGGAAATGGGTCAAAACTTTTCCATTTGAAAATGCAAAATGCAAAATGGTTTTTAGAAAACCATTTCAAATGCAAAATGCAAAATACCTATTTTCAAAATGCATTGAAAATGCAAAATGGTTTCTCAGGTCAGACAATTAAAATAATTATAGAATTTTTAAACAATTTTGTCATTTAATAAAGGAAATCAATGTAGAACAAACATATTACATGATGGTAAATCCAAAAACACTACGACTACAGATTATGAAACCACAAAAAATTTGCGCGGGACTAATGTTGCCAACGTAAAAACATATTAATCTAACATTTAATATTACAGCGTCATGGCCCCATGTTCAGTATTTTTTGTAATGGTATCACTCAATTGCCAGGGCTCCTACCAGGGAGCAACTTGACAAATGTAAATTCATAGCGAGGTTGAGAACCGACGGATATTTGAGGCTTATGAAAAAAAGATGAGTGGAGATAGTAGGAAGAATGTTGCAAAAAAGCATTTAAAATGGAAAATGCATTGAGAAAAGCATTTAAAATGCAAAATGGAAAATACCCATTTTGCATTTTGCATTTCCATTTGAAATGGATTTATTTGAAATAAAGCACATCTCTGGTGGAAGTGTAGCATTAAGTTATTTAAAATAAGCTTTTTTATGGAAACCCTTTTTATAGGTACTAACTAGCAGATTGAACTGTGACCGAAAGTATCAATGAAAACGAGTGATGAGTGGAAGTTTCAAGGATTTTCTACAAATTTCGGAGCGAGAGATGGGGCAATTATCTCCAGATACTCGGTTATTCGATGATAAGGGTATGATAGACGAGGTCAATAGTATTTTATATCTTTTCTCGAGGTCGGAAAAGTCGTTTACGGTATTCAGTGATGTGATCTTAAATTGCGTCTGTAAAAAATGTTATCGAATAAACGTATTATGAATATTATTCGTTGACAGTAAGATCAGGGTACGATAGGAGGCAGAAATTAATCACTGAAAATATAACACAGACTCTTATAAAATTTGCCATGAAAGACGTCGAGAGCTTTTTCACTATAAATAAGAACACAGTCTGATAAATTACCGTTAAGAGGAAACTACAAGCCAAAAATGTGTATATTCTTGGTTTAGCTTATATTGTAGGTAATAGGCATTAAAATCGCTTGACCAACGGAGTCTAGAAACGTGCGATTTGAAGCAAATAAGTGGTTTTTATTTATTTTGTAAATAATTTTACAAGAAAGCAAAAAGTCAATCAAGTGAAACTGTCTCAGATAATCTAAGCTATAATACTGTATTTTTTTAATTGTTTCCTTTACGCGATCATACCTACATTTCTATTGAAAAAATGTTTTTTTTTTGTAGTTTTTATTTATATTTTGTTAGTAAGTAATTTATTTTTTTTATTTTTTATTTCCTTTATTTTTTCCCAATTTATATATTTGACATTACAGTTTTATAATAATAGGAAAGGGAACCCACTAAGGCGCAGCCCATGCGCAGCCTGTACGTGGGTAATATAAGTTTATACATTAGATTTTTGTACCTAAAAATAACAGTAAGCAAAATAAAGAAAAAACGGTAGGATTATAATTAAAGTTAGTCTAAAAGATTGTGCAAGAGGTGCATATTATTTGTATTCTACTCAAGCGAAGCGATAGTATAACCTTCAATTTATCTAAAGCATATTCTTTGGTATTCATAATGTACACCAATTCGTTATAAAGATTAATCAAAATAGTGATTTAGAATTAAGCTTCGCCTTAAGGGTAAGAACGTTATCACAAATAAGAAAACATGAGCAAAGGCTGAAAATTGTGCCACGGGTACGGTCGGTCGACTGACGACGACGAGCTAGAGCGTAAATCATCGTACGCAGAGCGTAGCACTACAGCTCTTCATTCAACTATATGTTACCATATACGACCGATGTACGCGTGGCACTTGAGTTTCAAGAAAAATGGGGGAATCATTCTTTAGTAGATTCGCAGAAAGATTCTGTCAGAAAAATGTACCACGTACAGCAAAATATCAGCCAATGGAGGTAACAATGCACTTTAACGTGCAAAAGATCCCAGATCTAAAGGTTTATATTGTATGTGTATCAATATAAAACCATAAAATTTGCTATTGTGAATAAAAGGATAAGCGCATTAACAATGGTTTGATTGTAATAACAAGTTTCAAGATCACACACACCCATCTTTTTCAGTCGATCTAAACAATAATAATTTATTTTCATTACTTCAGTCATTATTAAGAAACGAACAATTCATTTCAATGAATTAATTCGATGTCAACAAATAACCTTGAATAGTAATTCGCAGAGTTCGGTTAAAAGTTTGACCGCGTAATATAAAACAGCAAGTCGAATTTAAATTAACTATCGAAAAGAACGTCATAAAAAGATTATCTTTAAATTATGTAATTATGTTATTATTATTACGTCACTCTTGTCATCATTCCTCATTCGGCACATAAGATAATTTTGCCCGAGTGATTTGTTATTCCTAGTTCAACGGAGCATAAAAATAGATCATAGAAAATGAAAATCATCATTAATTTGTTTGCCTAACTTGTTGCCGAGTCGTAAATATAGATTTGAGCCAAAGAAGTCATTGAAAAGTTGGATGGCAGAGTAAAACCACGTGTGACCGCTGGTATAATTTTTTCTTATTTATACCCATTTTTCGTAAGGTAAGAAGAATCGGATTCGAAAGTATAATTTATTTAAGAAATTAAAATACCAATACTCTAGGTCTCGTTATTTAAATACATTAGGATGTTTCCCGTTTTATCTTTAAACTTATATTATCACAGGGTATTATCGTATTCCGTTGATAAGCTATTTTAAGTGGCACGAATAGAATATAGAATAAGTCGGGCCATGTCGAGAGTCAGAATAATAGAAGAGAATGTATAAGATGATAATATAAATATGTGAATAAGGCAAGGAGTGTGTGCCAAGACCGAGTTGTTTGGCGGTCCGTCCTCTCTGCCTAACCATGAGGAAACGGCGTGATGGTTAGTTAGTTAGTTTTAGCTATTTTAATATTGCATATTGACTATATATTTACGAGAAGTCACTAATCAATATCAAGAAAAATTTATTTGCAATTTGTAAAACTAGTCACCTTACGTATAAACGCCGTGTAAATATAATGCGCTGCATAAAGTCGGAACAGTGAAAAGCTCGACTTATTACCGCGGTGTTGGTATGGTTGTATGGCCCTAAGACCAAAGTTGAACTAGCGCATATGAATATGAATTGAATTAGTAGGTATTGGTATAATTAGTAAGAATAGTGTCTATTTACTTATCTCATAGATTTGTTTATGAAGGGAAAGTTTTAATTCCGTAATAGTGGTGTATATAAGTGGGCGGTTAATATAAATTATATGTTCTTATTAGTTTACAATACTATTATTCGAATTTTAGTTTAATGCTACAGTTTTAAAAGGTTATGTTTTCGGTCTTTATTTTCTAACTAGTTGAAGTCACCGGCGATGCCCGGGCTGTACTCAGAGTTTTTGGAATCAGACTTAGACAGTGACCTTCCTCTTGTTTCGAAAACTGTGCAAAAATGTGCTAAAATATGCAAAATTTCATCGATCTCGGAATAAATATATAGATTTGTACACGAATCAAATCTACGCTGTCCGCCTACTCTATATTTTCTATAGTTTGTGATTATTGTTTCATAAATAATTACCCAGTGTTGACTGGTGCATAAACCCACCCCATGTTGCTCCCACTCTTTCCGCGCTGTGACATGTGGCGCCACGTGTTTCCGCCCAACGTGTTTATCTCATCGAACCAGTTGGTTTCAGGAAGAGGCATTAAATAATATTTTGTGGTAAGAGATTAGAATACTTGTTTACGTAAGAATAATATTCCAGCCTTCGGGAAGATAGTAACAAAATAGTATTAGAAGCGACGCCACAAATTCCGGATGATAAGAAATAAAAATGCTCACTTCCATCAATAAAACTAAGGATGGATTGTTTCACAAAATTTGAATAATTTATCAACTTATTAACTTTGAAATTTGATGAATTATTCAAATTCTGAAACAACCCGTCCTTTGATAAACTATTGTACGGTTCGTCGCTAAAAATTCTGGCGGCCTTCGAACGATATGCACAATCTCATTTTTTATACATTGACCGGCCAAGACAAAACCTACAGAAGCATGGATTGAAATTAACCGTGACACCAGTGGCGGTTCTTCCCTTAGGTCAATTGGTGTTTGACCCCCCAAAATTATAAGACAACAATAATAATATTCAATTATGTGCATCAAAACAACTGGTCTTATTCTTAATTTATTTAAAATGTACTGCGAAACAGCAAAGCTGCAAGCGGCGGCGGCTAGTGACTAGGAGTGACATCTGTTGTCTCTAATAGAAGCTAGAAGCTTTCATTCACAAGTCCATACGATTCGCTGGGTCAATTTAAAGAATGTCCACTTTCGCATCTTCTGTCCCTATGCGCGCCATAGAATAAACGAGATGGCACTATAATTTTTGTCGAAGTAAAAATTAGGTACCGAAGAAAGCTTAGGGACGCTTAGGTCATGACCGTGAGGGAGACAACACGATGAATATTATATGTTTTACAGAGATGGTGACATAAACACATGTCAGTTTTTCATTTTACACGCTTGTATTGTGTAGAACAATGGTTGTTTTTCAATTGGATAGTTCGGGAAAGGTTTAGAATAATTATTTATGTTGTTATGAAAACAAAAACAAAAAACGTAAAAGATCACTGTCAAATAGAATCAAACTCTTATTTTATTTACTTTAATGTTGTGCAAAACTAAATTAAAACCTAATATCTTAAAAATAATTTGCCGTAAGTACATACATGGATTGTGTATTAATTTCCAATTTACTATATTAACAATTTTTTTTTTCTTTTAAAAAGAAAGACAAACATTCCCGGGTTACGAGTAACCTGACAATATTTGAAAATCTCCTACTACCACCACAGTAAGCTGAAAATGTTGCTTGTGTTGTGATGGAGGACTTAGCCAGCCGAGGAGTTGAACACACTACGCCTGGGTGGGACCCAAACGCGATGTCAACTCGGCCACCGACCGGTCAAAATATAGATAATAATATATGGACTTTTTTCACAATATAAAATAAAGATTAGTCACACATTTTTTTTCAAATGACCTACCACTACTGGATCCTTAGAGCCGCCTCTGCGTGACACCCATGCATGAAATTGGTTTTAGACGATATTTTGGTGACAATTTACTGATTCAATTTGGTAGAACACTAATTTGTACGCGTGCAAGACTTGGACACTGAAACAAGATCGAATAAGATCAAAAGTTGTGTAAAAGACTGCTGATAATGTCACGGATAGCACAGGAAAAGGTTACAAATGAGCAGGTGCTAGAAATCCAACAACGTGAAGGAGCTCGTGAAAAGTATAAAGAGAATTAAAACCACACACCTTGGATACATGCAACAAATGCTACATGCCAAAATTGGTCATTAAATGAGTGCAATGCCGCGAGACGTACCTACGATGGAGGAGGCTTTCTTGAATAAGGATATTCGTTACAGGCAGGTGATCAAAGTGTTCTTTTGATTGGCTGAGATCCGGGTTATGTTTGTAGGAAGATTACCAACAGTTTAGTTACTCGAAGAAGAAGATGATAAACTTAAAGGACGTCTACATCAAGCGACGAGTAGTTAGGGGAAAATAATAAGAAGTTAGATATTCTCGATAACCATCATAATATTATTGAGTAAGTGTTTAAAAAATATATATATATATATATGTATATAAATTAAAATTTTAAAATGTAGCAAACACTTTGTAGATATACATACTTATAATAATTAGAGTAAAATAACTTTAAAGTGGTATTAAAAACAACTTATTTCGTATAATTTCAGCTTTAAGTCTGTGACAGACCACGCTGCAAGCGCGCTATATTTCCGTGGATTGGCCTATTTCAGCATATCGCTCACCGTACATTAATTGGTAGTGTATGGCGAGCGATATGCTAAAATTGACCAAGCCATGATACGTATAGCGTAATGTGTCGCCTACCTTACAGTGGTATTGAAAACAAAGTTTAAACAATAGCACTGTTATTGTTAAATTTTATTCTCTGCTTTTGTGTAAACCGTTTATTCTTTATTTCATATTATGTAATTAATTTTTTTTAAAGGAACACAATAGGAAATTTTATTTTAAGTTTATTATAGTTAAGCGCACTTGAAGTGAAACAACACAAAACTGCGCTATATAAATGTTATGTTATTATTATATTATTATTATTATTAAAGTTATTTTATATAATTTTAGTTTCAGAAATATGAGATGTCTTCGCAGCTCAATTGTCTACTATTAGTTGGCCCAATTTCAATCTGAAGTTAATTTTCTCATAAAAATCTTTCATGAAAACATTGAGCCAAACAACAATAAACTTGAAATAGTATAATATGTTATTAATTGCTAATCATGCGATGCGACGTCCAAACCCGATTCCTGGGTAATAATAAATAGCAGAACTATTTTGGTAATCCCAGACGAGTTTCTTGTCTGAGGCAATCTTGTCAACACCGATAAACACCTGCTTTCCAGATATTGCACTATTATTATTTCACCATTTCGGCAAAATATCACTCGAAAGGTGGTACGCTATCAGTAAGTTAAATACGTATTAGCAATTGGGCCAAGCCGATTTGATCTGCGTAAGAACAACAAATATAATACTATTACGAGTACCAGTTTATGACATTACATGGTAATTACCAATGATTTAGTTTAACTGCATCACGAGTCACGCTTTGAATGTTGAGAAATGTTTAACAAACTTGGAAAAAATTATAAATATTTTGAAATAAACATGCAGTCCCAATATATTCTTGCAGGTATTCATAAATTTTCAGCAAATAAAAATAAATGCTCAATATCATTACACTATATCAAATCAATACTGTAGTTAACACATAACATAACGTACCTACTGGTAGGCAAACCCATATTTGGACTCAGAGAACGGACCATCACAAGTAGATATTTTTTTCAAATTTCCATCAAGATAATTTATCTGCTAATGCAAGATACAAGTATGTATTATCTTTTGTCATGTAAATTCAAACAAAGAGGTAGATTTGAGTTTATTGTTTCTTTGAATAGATGTTTCATTATAACAATAAACCATAAGTAGGGTACTAACAATATTCGTCATTTAGAATTCCCTGCAAAAAATATACAAATAAAATAATAGTATTTGAAAATAATTGTATAGATTTACTTCCTTTGTTCTAGGGTCGGTACCTGCGACCTGCATTGTTATTTCTACC
Organism: Hesperophylax consimilis; assembly: GCF_061612785.1. Taxonomy (NCBI): domain Eukaryota; kingdom Metazoa; phylum Arthropoda; class Insecta; order Trichoptera; family Limnephilidae; genus Hesperophylax; species Hesperophylax consimilis. The sequence goes on from NC_142845.1 coordinate 17,812,179, forward strand.
TTTATTTATGGGGTGAGTCAGGTAGACAACATAAACCTAAGAAATACACTGTATTACTAGGAAGATAATACTATTTACGAAGAGTTGCTATAATAATAATAATAATACACAAATAGTTTTATCATATAGTGGGGTTTTAGGACAAGTCTAGTTTACGAGATAAAGATCGTCTTTCCGCCGTATCGTGATATTTAATTAAATCTTATTTAAGACAATATGCTGAATATGAATATACTTAGAATATGCTGAATATGCTAGAAAAACCTAGAAACGCCAAATAATTTGACTTCCAGGCTATCGTAACAATAAAGGACATTCAACAAACTAGTGAAAATAACGGCGGATTATAGTAGTTGTCGGATGATGAAGCATCGGATTACTAAAAGAATACTGTACTCTATTTAAACGGTGAGCTGTATAGCGTCGAATGCAGAGTTTTCTGTTTTACATTTTTTAGGTCATAGCAACAATTTTCAGCTCTCTAAGTATTAATTTCAATCGTGAATTATCTCATTAACTCACGATGTAAATGCCCAGGTGCAATATTGTTTTTTATCATATTTTTCGATTGTTTGGCAAAGCTGGATGCTAAACTGCTAAAGTCAGTAAATTCTAACTCTAAAAATAATGAATAGGTATATCACACATGCATAGAACCAACCAGCCATTTGGTTGCATAATTCTGTTTTAACAATGGCTACCACACTTGAGGTGGGAAGCACATGGAAGCACACTATAAACAGTATGAATATGGTATGAACGAAGCGTGGGCAGAAAATTAATGTGATGACACCATGACTTGAATACACGACGATACAGGATTAAATTTGAGAAAAACTAATATAATTTATGTACACGAATACAAAAAACGATCTTGGAGTTATAAAAGTAGTTTAAATTTCAAGTTAATACATAATTTGCATTGTTTTGTGGGTCATGCGCAACTTAACGAACACACACAGTTTAACTAAAACAAAATTTCAAGATAACTTTGCCGAATTGTTATTAGAAGTTAAATCCTGCTAAAACAAAAGTTACAATTTAATTTAAATACAGGATGCATTTAGAAAAGAAAATATATGCGTATGTACGTCCCGGTTTAAGTACCATCAAAGAAACATAGCATACATTTTAATTTATACAAACGCAGGTCCTTGAAAAGCATAAAATTTTGATACATGATACACGGAAAAAGCTTACTGCTATAAAATATTGCTAATTTATTAAAAATCTGGTAATTATTCGTATTCCTGTTAAAAAAGGGACTGAAGGCCTTTAAAGAATTAATTGACTGGCTTCCTAAAAAACTGTCGGTAAAACAACATTAGAAATAATAATGTATTTTATACTCCCCAAACGAACACAAAACAAATGCAAACACAAAGCAGTTTCATTGGACATCGTACTTTCAATCTTTTACCGAAAAATATACTCTGTTACTTCTCAATCCTCAAAAAACTGTTGCTTTATTAATGGGAACTAAGCACAAAATATCATGCGTAAAAAATGGAGGACATGTTGTAAAAATACATGAAACCACCGTTCCCTTTGTTGATGCTGCGCGCAACCTTGGAATAATGGTGGACGGTAGATTGAGGTATGATGAACATGTTAAAAACAGGTCACAGTGGTGCTACTCGAGGCTTCGTCTATTGTACAATATAAGAGATAACATATCAGTGAAACTACGCAAGATTATTACTGATAGTCTTGTTCTCTCAATATTGGACTATGGAGACTCAGTTTACGGTCCATCTTTATTGAAAAAAACCCAAAAACAAGTACAACGAGTCCAAAATGCATGTGTCCGATATTGCTATAATGTCCCGAGACGCGAGCATATCTCGCCTTACCTCTATCGGCATCGAATACTGAATATGTCGAACAGAAGGAAGTTACATCAAATGTGTCAACTGTTCAACTTGATGAATTCAAAGGTTCCTTCCTATCTGTTTGACAGACTGCAGTGGTCCCGTGACTCACATGCACATAGTACACGCCAAAGAGACCATTTACTTGTTCTCCCCAAACATAAAACTGCTGTTTTTGAGGGTAGTTTTAGCTACTCATCGTCAAAACTTTGGAATAAAATACCACTGCCTATTCGAACAACAACATCGTTGCAGTGCTTTAAGAAGCTCTGCAGCGAATGGTTGCTGACAGCACAGTCAACCGCACAACATCATAATTGATCGAATTTAAAATGAAAGGGACACCTACTTGTGATTATTATTATTTTTTTATTTTTATCTATGTATTTTATGTAAATTTAATCCTGAATTTATATTTTATTTTATTTTAAAGAAATTTGTATTTATCGATTTATAACACATTATATTAAAGGCACTGCTGAAAACCAGCTACATTCCCGGAGAAATCCGGAATGTACAGCTGAGCAGTTGCCCTTTTGACAATATAATCATCTAAATGTATGTGTACAAACTATATGCAAACATGTAAAAAATTATTGTCAAATAAACGTTTTTATTATTATTATTATTATTATAAGTGATTACTAAACTTCCTCAATATTTAAAAGAGTTAAAATTGTGGCTTTTCGATACAGCAGTTGAAACTTTTTTTATTTAATTTGTATCAATTTATGTTTCTCATAAAATATTCACCATGTATTACACTAAACACTTCACTATACACTATTGTAAACACTTTTTATACAAACCGCTTAGACAAAATGTAATCTTGTTTTTGTTTTATATGCCCACAGTTTGTTTATTTCTAGGTACAATAATATAATAACTTAAATATATTACCCACGCACAGGCTGCGCCTTAGTGGGTTCCCATTATTCGTATTGATTTATATAATATTGTATGTAATCAATGTAAAAATTAAAGGAATTTAAAAAAATAAAAATAAAACACGAATACGTATGTTATGGGGATGTCGGAACAAGTGTTCATAAAAGTTAAGATATTTTCGCATATCGTCTATTTATTAGGATAAGCTGCGTTAACACATGTTCAGATATATTCTAATAGTTTGTTAGGCAATGACATGCCATCACATTTTTAACAGCATTTTAATAAATCAGCAATACACATTTTTCTCCGTGCATCAAGTAGTAGATACGTCGGAAAATGATCACTAACTAATCAAGGATTTCATATCATTTTCATTCCTTTTCCCAGTCAAGTCTCACTACTCCCATTACGGGGCACATCCATGTATCCCCATCTTGCGCTATTTCGGTGGCCTTGGTCCATTACCTCCAATAAAATTAATCATAATCAACATTGTGAGATACGAGAAGTGTCCATCTTTTAACGCGTTATCGTGACGAATAACCGCAAATATTGACAGTTCTCACGTGTTAGCAAAACATGCAGTAGGTATAGGTAACGCAACGAAAGAAGGAAGCAATAAAAATGCTTAGAATTGATGTATTGGTCTATCTGTGTGAACGTCAAGCGCCGCCCACTAACGCGATAAGGCTCTCTGTCTTGCTTACGCTCACTTATTGTAACTAGTTAGAAGAGAGGCAAGTTTTAACAATACCGTTACGGGGCATACTTACGGGGTGTCCTATTCATTCAGTTCGTAATTTGATTTAAACATCCGTGCACCTACATATCGCAAGTGAAATAATTACCAATTTTTGAATTTGAAATAATAAATAGTTTTCATCATTTTTAATTCGAATTAGTAGATTTACAGAGTGTTTTTAAAGTGTGCAAGTGAATATTTATTACGACATCATGGAGTCCTGTTACAAAACGGGACGTGGCAAATCACTGAATGGACAAAGTCGTGAAATTTTATTCCGCGTGTTTAATTATTTTATGCATAATATAAAAAACGGTGGTCAATTTTTAAGCATGACTGACTTATATGATTTGACGTCTAAGGCAACTGGAGTATCGCAGACTAGTATTCGACGTATCGTAACTGGAGTGGCAAAGGAAGCAGAAACACAACCGTCATCATCGTCAACTCAACGACCAACCTTCAGCACACCAGGGAAGAAACGACGCAGACTATCAACCAAATCAGATGTAGATGAATTAGGGTCATTATCGATGGAAGTTTGTTATGTACAGCATTCTTACATAAATGACTAAGAATTGTTAGCAATACCATTGTCTTTTTTAAGAATACCTACCCATTTGAATTCAATCCTGAAAATTATCACATTAGTTTAGAAAAAAAAATGATAAACTTCAATATTTCAATAACGATGTCGTAAAACAAAATAAGTTTTATGTGACCGACTTCAACACGCTTTGGCTTAGAGTTCTCAATTGTGAAATAATCATCAATTGTTTTTTTTTCAATCTTAAATCGAAACACGCTGTATGTAAGTTTTGCATCTGTGTGAGTACTGTGATGAAGCCAACTTAACTTGCGAGACCTATACCTACCTATCTCAAATTAAAAATGGAGACTTTGTATTCAGATCCATCCCCTGCGTAGTCATTGAATTAATAAAACTATAAAAAAAATGATGACCAACCAGTTCATAACGAGAGGAATATAATATATACAGTTATAAACTTATTGCTGCTATAATATGGAAATAAAACAACTTTATATCATATGGTTATATTCTGTCGGCCTTGGCGAGAACTTGTCCGTCTACGGAGAAGGAAATGCTATATGCGAGTTGGGAGTTATAATATAAAGGAAACCGGCAGGGTTTATGTTACATAACAGCTAAGTAAAACACAGCCTTTGTCCTGGGTGAAGGTATTTAGCTCAAAAAGAAAACTCAAAGAGAAAATGCTCAGTACGAGGCTAGTGGAGAATTTAGGGACGAATCAAAGGGAAAAGATATAATACAATATATGGGAACCACAGTGTCCTCATTCAAAGTCTCGAGGAGAACACTGCGTTTTTACTTATGTCGGTAGAATAATAATGTCAAAAAATATGCGAATACCTCAGCATAAGTTCTCCCAGTGAGGGGTTCACAAAACACTACTACTAGGTACTAACCTATTTCAATTAAATTTCAATTTTCAATTCAATTTCAGTGCCGGCAACCCGGGCGTTTATTTATTATTAGTTATGTACATACATGATTTTTCTCCTTACCCTCCTCACTAGACAAAGTCTGTTCTGAGGCTGGTAACTAACAATTTCTAATTACATAAAAACAAATAAGTGGTAAAAAAAAAGGAAATATATATATTATAGTAAAAATAATAATAATAAAATAAGAGGAAAATCAGAATTTAAAAACAGAGTAGAAAAAAGAAAATATATAATTTTAGATATTAAGAATATTACTTATCTCTCTTCTTTCTTTGACATTCAACCAGTTTAAAAATCTTTTGAATACCCAATTCAAATTATTAGATGCGACGTAGGTCTTTGTTTGGGCTACAAACTTATTGAATATATGTGGTGCCAAGTAAGATTCATGTTTTTTTGCAAAATTTGATTTGATATATGGTACTTGTAATTGATTGTGTGTGTTTGCTCTTGTGTTTTGCGAGTGAGTTATGAAGTGTGGTGATATTTTTATGCAGTTTTTGTAGATGATCTTCTTTATGAATAGTTTATTTATGTCTAATAGGTTATTGTTGATCATTAGCTGTTCTGTCGGATGTTGATAAGGCTTTCTAAACATAATTCTGATTATTGTTTTATGATTGATTTTAAGTGATTTGAGATGAGTCTCTGCTGCTGCTCCCCATACTGAAATACCATACATAAGAATACTTTGACAGAGTGCAAAATATATATTTTTTAGCTGAGGTAGTGACATAATGTTTCGAATTGTTTTGAAGACGTAAGAGAGTTTCCGTATTTTTTTTGTAATTAGGTTGATTTGGAGATCCCATTTTAAGTTATTGTCAACAGTTAAACCGAGATATTTAATATTTTGCGCATAATCAATTTTGTCACAAACACAGCGTGAGTTAGTTAATGAGGTAACTGTGCAGGGGTGAAGATGAAGTTGTGGGCGACTATCTGGCTGACCAGCTAATGTTTTACTGAAAGTTAAGTATTTAGTTTTAGAAATATTTAGTGTCAGTAGATTATTTATTAGCCATCTATTTACTTCAGTCATCCCTGTTTCCGTGTGTTTGAAGACGTTTTCCCATGATTGGGCTTTGAATAAAATTACAGTGTCATCTGCATAACTGATTACTTTGTACTCTATGTTCCCTAGGCTTATCTCAGTTAGACTGTTAATGTAGATGAGAAACAGTATGGGACCCAAGACGCTGCCTTGGGGTACTCCATACCTGTTGCCTACTTTGTCACTTTCTTGATTATTTATTTTTACAATTTGTTGTCTATTTTCAATGTAGCTAATGAACCATTTTAGTGGTGGACCTGTTATGCCAATGTATTTGCTTACAGTATTTGATCATAAATATTTTCTGTATACAGGGTGTATCGGCACGTACCCGACAAACTTTATCCAGCTATTCCTTAGCATATTTGGAGTAAAAAATCTTATGTGCACTTTGCTGTCCAGTAACGTTTTTTTTTAATAAAAAATTTACTATTCATATTTTCACCACATGTCACCACTGTTTTATCCTTTGTCAAAGTTTGAAAACCCATCTGGCAAATATTTTATTCGAATTCCGTTGAATAATGCACGTGTGTACCTATATTGGCGCACTTTTAGACTCACAACGAAATGGCACGGCACCATTCGTCTCATTTTTAACTATTATTATTTAGTGTGTGCGAAAGAGCGAAGACGCTTTATGACATACTTGCTTATAACAGCTGTTGAACACGAAACGCAGTGCCAATAACAGTGATGTAAGTGTGGAAATTTTTTTTTTTTTTTTTTTAATTGAAAAAAAAATGCTACCGGACAGCAAAGTGCCCATAACATTTTTTACTCCAAATGTGCTAAGGAATAGCTGGTTAAAGTTTGTCGGGTTAGTGCCGATACACCCTGTATATTATTATCCGTGGAAACTGTAATCATCAAAACGTATGAATGAAAATAGAAATAGGGGTTTTATTTGGAAAAAAAAATTGTAGTAAAGACAAAACATTTATTTACTTTGATAGAAAGTAGGTTGGTTCTATGGGAAGATGGTATTCCAATGTTTTTAGGAAATGTAGTGAAGCTGAAGGAGTGGGTAGGGAAGCAGATTATTCAGATCTGGTCACTAAACACGCCTAAAGTCATTTTAAGCAATGTTCACATATTATATGGTACTATCTCACCAGAACGATATTGAGACATTGATGTATTTTATTTAGACGAGTCGAAAAGTGAAAAAATATGTTCTACTTTTTTACCTAATAAAGCTCTAACTAACTCACCTAAAGCTCTAACTAAAACTTCCGAGTCCGGTCTACGCGCACCGCTTATCGCGTTCTAATAGTGAAACAAGTTTCGACGAGATATTAGTACGAAGTAGCGCTTTTAATAAGGAATATGAGTAAAGAATATTTTGACTTTTAAAAAATATATTCTCGTAGATCAAAAACACCTATTCTGAATAATGTTGCGACTGTTATGAAGGGTTTCGAACCGGCAAACTCTTGGTTCGAAGACAAGAATCCAACCGCTAACGTAGGTAAGGCGATCCAATACCAAGTAATGCAAAATCAGATGTTTTTGGTTTGAAAATTTGATTGCTTAGAAATACTACAGATGCTTTAATTAAATACTGCAAGTAGAACACATCTTGGGCTTGTCAGCAATCGATCATTTTTTTGATAAGACCTTTTATAAGCCTAGAAAAAAATAAAGTATCAGGCCTAAAAAAAACTCTCTAGTGCAAAATATCCCATTTACAAACCCATTTTCGGATATTTTTTTATTGTATAATGTGGGAAATTAATTTTTTTATTTGATAATCGAAGGAAATTTTCATATTTGTACCAGAACTTCACAAAATAAAACAAAATATGCATTTTCGCGTTGTTAATTTTTACACGAATATCGATCGATTTTCGGGGAGGTAAGCATTGAATTTGCCATTGTGAAATAAACTCTATGTCGTCTGCATAAGGGTTCCACGCTTTTATATTTAGTTACCGCCCTGCGCTGACGGGGTAAAGACGTTCTTTATGTTAGTGCCGCTCTGTTCTATGAAATTTTTTCAACTAAAATCAGTTTACGTGTAATCGTTTTTTTTAATTCCTAGTTTTATACAATGGGGAGGAAAGATAATAAAAAAAACTGGGTACGCTCAGTGGCCTAAAACAAAATACAAAAATATGCTTGAATATTTGGGTTAGTTCAATATATTTTTTTTTTCATAATTAGGTACGTAGAAACAATAACGCAAGAAATATTTGTTTATTTTATGTTATTATGTTTAGAAATAATATTAAAATAATAACAAATATACATCGCAAAATGAACGCACAATAAAATAAATTACAATCATTATTTAAATTTACAAAAAAATTATTATAAATCGGTCATCATCGATTATAATTATCGAACACGATTAGACTAATAGGTAAGATATACTCATGGAGTAGGAATTAATTTTTAATTTTCGATGCATGCAATGTCTTTTGTAATATACTTATCTAAATGTTTTTTACAGGCCTCTACGCAATCTTTCCTTAAAAAAGATTGAAAAATACTGCCGTTTCAATAATTCCTAATTATAATTAGGTATTATAATTTATTTAATTTAGTCGATTTATATGATAATACTATTTAAAAAACAACCATGCAATAATTTATTAATACTTCTTTCTGCCAAAAATATGTAAATAACGCACATGAACAAAACAAAGAGTGTAGAGTGTAAAACCAATTTCAAATTTCGCGCGCTTTTGCGTACCGAAGCGACGCACAGTGGTAAAATTTAACGAAATTCGGGACGTATTTAGTCATAAAAGTATCCAAGGGTTAAGTTTATTACTAGGATTGTTATAAAGTGGTCAATTATTGTCAGTTCACGCATTACAGATTGCTTGTGTTTTATGTTTTATTCTAAATGGTCAATGCAGGTTTTGGAATTGTTCATTTTTCGAGTGAGTTCATTTATAAGGCTTAAAAAAGACCATGAGAGTCCTTAGATACTTTTTTAGGGATCACAATTATCCAGAATAATGATGTAAATCTCCAATAAGACAAACTTTTGATCGATAGATTGATACCATAGTTGATTCCTTTCCAAATAAAATTTTGAGACAATTGGCATTTATTATTGTGATTTACTTCACCTCGGCTTTTATTTCATTTTTATGTTTATAATTTGTCTTTGCGTAGCATTTGGTTTATTTTAAATTAAATTTGAGTAAGTATTTCATCCAACAAATTTCCAGGCTTGGAGATTTTTAGTTTATTCCATACGTAGTAATGCAAAATCATGTGTTTTTTGTTTGAAAATTTGGTCGCCTAGAAATGTTTCAGATGCTTTAATTAAATACTGCGAGTAGAATAGATCTTGACCTTTAAAATAATCGAGTATTTTTTGGATCAATCTTTTTATAAGCCCAGAAAAAAATAATGTATGAGGCCTATGAAAACTGCTTTAAAGATCAAAATCTCCTACTTACGAACTTATTTTTGTACATGATTTTATTGTATAATGTGGCAAATGAAGTTATTTATAAAATGATTTTAAAAAAATCAAATATTTATGCCTGAACATCCACAAAATAAAATAAAAGGCACTTTTTAGCCATGTTTTTTTCTTGCATTAATCAAAACAGGCGGATGGTGTTAAGCGGGAATTTAAACCTTATCGCCATCTAAGTAAGGGTTGGTAGCGGCTCAATTTAAAATATTAAACGACGTAGTGCATCTCCTTAAAACACGGCTTCGCTACATTCCGTCCATTATTTAACTGCTAACAAAATGTTTGCATTAATGAACACTTCTCCTCCAACCAAAGCGAATGATTCTAATTCTGTATTGTAAAACATTACTGTGATGTTATTGGAATGTTATTCCTATTATGTTGGTATAGATAACCTACCTTATATACTAGGACCCACCTAAAAATTTACTTAATAAAAAATGATTTAAAAATTGTTGCATAATTTTATTACACAAACTGTACAAATTTTAAGTACATTTCTTTCTTCAAGACCCGAATTAATAAAACCCTTCATTGAACCTCTTCCTTAATCCGCCCCGCAACCCTGCCCAACCAGTGGCGATATAAATATATATAAACCATACATATATTTATATCGCAATTTATACTATACAACATATATATATATATATATATATATATATATATATATATATATATATATATATATATATATATATATATATAAAAATACAGACAGAGGCGCTTTTGTGAGATGTCACAAAAAAACGAAGAGTTTAAAAAACAGTCTTTTGTGCCTCCTGTAAAATTTGATAAATGGAAGAGTTATGCATTATGCCGATATTATATTATACCGGATTTTTGACAAATTTTACCAGTGTGCGTTTATGGGCGTAATTAAGTCTGGGGTTCGGCTTTCTCTTATTGGTTCTTAAGTTTTTTATAACCCATGCCAATAGGCCGCGCCCCTTCCGAATTCGAAGGACATCTGGAATATGAGATCGTCTTAAGTCATTATAAAACCACGTGCGTTAATGAATTCAGTTTAAAAGATGACATTGTAAGTAATTTCCTGAATGTTCAATGTCAATTGCCTATGAAGGGTTTCGAACCGGCAAACTCTTGGTTCGAAGACAAGAATCTAACCGCTAACGTAGGTCGTTAAATCATCATAAAACCACGTGTGGTAATGAATTCAGTTTAAAAGATGACATTGTTTATGTAATTTCCTGAAAGTTCAATGTCGATTTGCCACGCGGAAGTAAATTCGCAACAATTTACATAACAAATATATTAGCGCAATAAAACTCTTGGCAAAATTCAAATGTTTGGACGCGAGCTGCTTTATAACTTTATATGTGTATAGACTTTGGCTAAACACGTCCTATGTAGTCTGGGTATATAATATATATATTAGATTGAAACAGCAATAATAATGCCGGCATACATTTTATTTCATTGGAGCTTGAGTAATATAATTTACATACAATAACAAATCAAAACAAGTTTCTTAAAGTATGCCGCATTTAAAGAAAAACCAAATAAGAATTCAAATATGAAACTTTTAATACAAGTGGGGTAGGAACAACTCCATAATAATTAGTTTATATTATGGTAATAATGTTTATGCTACATTTTTTTACGACGCCATTAAAATTAATTAAAAATAATAAAATATGTAATGCTGTGTGGTAATTTCCGCAAGCAGAATCAAGACAAGGACATTAAATGAAGATAAACGCGATACTTAAAAATAATGAAAACTAACTAAACCGATGAGAAATTATGCACACTGCCCAGAGACCTAAAAACCTCGCTTTTGCGTTAATAGGTACCAATTACGAAAATCGTAATTTTATGGGGAATCTTCGTATTTTTCACACAATTCAGGTATTTCAAAATAAGATAGTAAGTAGTAATATTACTTAATTATTGAAGATAATATTAGCGATTTTTAAACGAAAATTTGAAACACAAAAATTAGAAAAAGGTCGCGTTATTACGTTTTTTTTTATTACGTTACGTCGTTTTTTTCGTTAAAAAAGGGCAACATAAAATAGTTTTTTGCTGAAAACCAACAGCGCTCTTTCCGCAAATTTCATCAAAAAAAAAGCGAAATGTGCAGTTGCCTAAATTCCTACTCGACTAAGTAATTCATATGTAAAACTGTTTCATCATGTTACATAAAATAGTATAATATAAACGGCGCTACAACCCTTGGATAGTTTGAGCTGCCTCTGGGAAATGCCCCCACTCCTGAAGCTTCTTTGCACTAGTTCACTCTGCCTAAGCTTGCCTCAAAAGGCCGGTATTTCAGTTCGGCTTGAGAGATATTTACGTACGTCAAGCTGCTATAAGGTAGGTTTCCTGGCAAGCTTAATCTTGGAAACAAGCAAATCAAATACTGACCCTAAATCATCCATCCACCTAAGCTTGGGCATCCCAACACTCCTTCGTCCTGCATATTTATTAAAAATAAGTATTTTTGGTGGTCGGCTTTCTGTCCTGTCTGGTTTTTCACCGCCGTTGGTTGTAGTCATGAATTCGTAGCATCCCATTGTTTATTAATTGCAACAGATAATCAAAAGACAATAAAAATTATAATATGCAGCACTCCTCTAAAATGGCATTGCATCACAGCACAACTAATTATGTATGCAATCGATAGTGTAATCGACAGGGGTATAACAAAATAACCGTTTACAATCATTTCAAGAATACGTCACACATAGACATAGAGACTTGAATTTTCATTTTTTTTTTGGCTAGAAATGGTTTCTGCTGATCATTACTATGCTATAAAATTTCGTATGAAGTAATTGCGTGTACAAATGAAGGAGTTATCATTTTTTAAGAAAATTTTATAGCATAATAATGATCAGCTGAATCCCTTTCCACCCAAAAAAAATATGCCTATGTCATCTTTGGTCTATGTCTATGAAAGGCGATTTTCAGCCCACTGTGCGTCGGGGATATCGAGATTCCACTACATCTAATCACGTATGACGTAAAACCTGATCGAATAAAAAAAACGTATTAAATTATGAACAATGGACGAGTGGAGTAATTAAATCAAAAGCAATCTATCACCTGACATATCAAGAGCAGCAAAATGGCATGTAATTCAATATTATATTAATACTGTATGTTTGGTTTTGAAATGAAAATATGCATAGTTCCTACTGGAATGTACTTTATTTATTTTATTTTATTAAGTAATAATCGCGTTTTTAAACTGTTGAATATTTAATTAGAAAATATCTATATCAGGGGACAGGTAATTTAGTTCTGCATTTTGGAACATTTCTTCATTTATTTTTATACATTTCCTGCATATCTCCAACCATCGCCTTGCTGGAGAAGGATTTGGAATTTAAAACAATAGCAAGAACACTGAAATTCGAGTGCATTTTGTTGAAAAACCAGAAAAAACCAAAAGTAGAATTGAAGTACTGGAAGGAAGCAAGTTGTTTGTGGTTATCGTAAGTATTCATTCGTTGTATTGTGGCGACAATTACCCCGAGATATCGGGGTGGAACTCTTATACATTATATTGTGTTGTGTGCTGCTTCTTGGTAAGTGATAGGTCTTCCTTGTTTCCTTCTTTCCATACCTAGTTCTCTCTTACACATATCATACTATCACCCAATTTCAACAAACATCATTCATTTCGTATCGTTTTAAATTCATTTATAGTACATAATTCATGTTCATCTGAAAATGTAATTCGGAAGCAGTTTCGGATGCAACACCTTAGTTAGTATATTAGTTGTTACCGGTGAAAAATTTAATCGCCCCTTCCTCTAAAAAATACAAACACCCACACAGCATCCCAGAGATGAATGGTATTAAATTCTGCAGATGGTCAATAAATCTGATGGCATCGGTGGTCAAGGGGCAAGGCTTTCAACTAGCAAGCATCATTTAAAATACTTTATGTATGGTATATTTGCGGCACGTTCCAGAGTGGAAGATACACTCAGTATCGCCCTTGCTTAAAAAGTCTTTGACCGTGTTTGGTGACCAGATCTCAATAGTCAGGTACCTTCCCTACCTCCAGCCTCGCAACATACCCCAATTGGGAATGTCATAGTCTCACTGGCTCCAGACGGTTGGGAGCAGTTGGGACTCTTGTGCAGTTTCACATAAGTATAAAAAATTATATCATGATTTAAAAAAAAAATAATTACTAATTCTGATGTTGTCAATGACTGCATACGTCATACGAAATAACATAAGGGAATAATATGAGAAACAAAATACGCAATAGACAAATAAAACTGTGGCGTCATACCGAATCCCGAATTTTTGTGCGCAAAATAAACGGAATATCGATGAATAAATTTCACCTCTATGAAAAGTCGTGTTGCTTTGCTGATAGCTCCGTTGTAATTTGTACCCCTCCCATTATCTCATAAACGTCGCAATGTATCAAAGAACAAGAAAAGAACATTTCTTCATATTTTAAAGCAAATATTTAATTTATTTATTGTTATTAAGTTTAATTTGTAGAACTCCATTTTATTTTTTTATTTTTTATATATACAATAATATTATTATTGGGTTTATAAAAACAGTTTATTTTTAAACAAGTTCTGCTGTGTAATTATTATTACGCGTGACAGCTGTTTCGCCCTCTGAAGGGCAGTTTGATAATGCCTTCAGAGGGCGAAACAGCTGTCACGCGTAATAATAATTACACAGCAGAACTTGTTTAAAAATAAACTGTTTTTATAAACCCAATAATAATATTATTGTATATATAAAAAATAAAAAACAAATATTTAATAATTCTGTGTTGAAGATGCATTTTCGCTTCTATCATTTCAAAACCCCTGGCTGGGGTGATACGTACATTCGTATCGTATAGTAATTTCGTATCTTCTCCTTGAATGTATTTGAATAAGATGAATTTGAAAACAAGTTTACATTGTTCAACTTCACAGAAAGCGTAATACGAATAATGACCTAATTTTTTGATTATATTTGTAAAACAACCTGATAAATAAAATTAGCGATTTCACCTGTGTAAATTTAATATTAGGATATCTTATCTCCGGACGGGTAAATAAAATTTATTGAAGAGGTTGATTTGTCAACAGTGTAATTAAGTCAGGATAATAATGTGGATAATAAATGGTAGATACTCTCAGTATTGCCCTGATGACAGACTTTTCAGATTCTAAAAGTTTAGCCGTGTTTTGTGATCAGATCTGAATAGCCAGGCACCCACTTACTCACACTACGAAATATGGAATAAAATCTCTTAACTATATTGCCTACACACTCTATAACACTCTTCCATATATGTATAAAAACAGCCAGCATAATCCAAAAATTCAAAGTAAGGCTTTGAAAGAATATTTTTTAAAAACATATTAAAACGAAAATACGAAATTCTTGTCGCGTTGTATAATCTATTTTTACCAATGTATTGGTTGGGTAAGTACTTCTTCTAAATTCCTACCTTGGCTCTGTGCTTATATGTATATCCCTGTATATTTCCTTTTTGCTTCTTCTTGTTTGTTCGGTGTGAAACTTATAATAATGATATTTTTCCATTTTTGTTCCATTTCGTATGTGAAACATATAATTTTGATATCAAAATAACAATGTAAAATATTACCTATTAATCACATCTATGTATTGTATGTTCCTCTCGTCCTACAAGAAGTTTTAAACTCATCGGGATTGCTCTAGCAAGAAATAAAAAAATAATACTACCCAACCTTCACTTTTCGTATCAAACATACCTCAAATTGAGGATACCATGATTGGCAGGAGACGTGGATTAGATTTTAATAATTTATTAATAGTAGTTTTATGCCGATATTGATAAAATTTTGCACACTTGACCATCAAAACAAGAGTAGGGACACTGTCAACACGAGATTTAGAAAAACTCTGCGTACAGCCGCACAACGCCGGGGACTTCAGCTAGCATTTGCATAAAAATTGGTACTGCAAATCATACAATGAAAATTCTTTCGTAATAATGGTCCACCTTTCACATGAAATCGTTAACCTGTGTGACATAAAAAAAAAACTAAACACAACTGGAACTGTGTACCTAGCTGCAGGTTGCAGCTTGTTGACAATGGAGACCAGTGGTTCTGAATTATTATTTCTTGAGTACCCAGACATAGGATGTCTATGTGAGTGCCCCTTCGAGAAAAAACCCAAACAAGCGTGCCTCTTGTAGCCAAAATGTCCGTACAGTCTGTACCGCAGAGTGCGTGCGCGTATCCCTTCAAGCAACCACAAGTACTCCTGTGGTACGCGAACCACTAAATAGGAACCACTGATGTAGACGATTGCGCCTGTGTGATATAAAAAACTAACTACAACTGGAACTATGTACCTAGCTGCAGGTTGCAGCTTGTTGACAATGTAGACCAGAGGTTCCCAATTAGTATTTCCCGGGTACCCAGACATAGGATATCTATGTGAGTGCCCCTTCGAGAAAGAACCCAATCAAGCGTACCTCTTGTAGCCGAAATGTCCGTACAGTCTGTACCGCATAGTGCGTGCGCGTATCCCTTCAAAAAACCACACGTACTCCTGGGGTACGCGAACCACTAAATAGGAGCCACTGATGTACACGATTGCGCCTGTGTGACATAAAAAACTAAATACAACTGGAACTGTGTACCTAGCTGCAGGTTGCAGCTTGTAGCCAATGTAGACCAGTGGTTCCCAATTAGTTTTTTCCCGAGTACCCAGACATTGGATGTCTATGTGAGTGCCCCTTAGAAAAAGAATCCAAACAAGCGTACCCCTTGCAGCCAAAATTTCCTTACAGTCTGTACCGCAGAGTGCGTGCTCGTATCCCTTCAAGCAACCTCACGTACTCCTGGGGTAAGCGAACCACTAATTAGGAGCCACCGATGTAGACGATCGCGCTTGTTGTTAAATATGTTTTTTTAATCTTAATAATTTTTGTCATTATTTGCGCAATGATTTTTAAATATGTGTAATATTATTTTTGATGATTAGTTTTGAAAGAATTCAACAAATATACACCTCATTAAAATATTATCACCATTTACGAGGTGTTGTTGACATTATTGTTGTATTGTAGAAACGATAACGATAAAGATGAATGATGGAATGTGGCCAGACTGAATGTCTCGCGTAGTAATTCAAAATAATATTAATATTTCATCATTTTCATCTTGATACCTGACACAATAAACAAGAATTCATTAAACTAATGTAATAGTTCGTTAAAATATCGCACAAGAGTCCCAACTGTTCGGAGCTAGTGGGACTATGGCATCCCCGTTAGAATGTGTTGCGTGGCTGAATGGAGGGGTGAAAGAAAGGAAATGAGAAAAAGGAAGGTTTGGAAGTACCTGGCTATTCAGATCTGGTCAACAAAAGCCATTTTAAGCAACATTTTGAATATGACTAATGGCGATTTCATATATGTATACTCCGGGCAACTTGCGACATCTGTTTCATTAAACATGCAACAAAATAGACAGTTATTATAGATGAAAAATTAAAATATCCTACAATCGTCGTTTATACGTTGAAATTTATAAATGGATATTTCCTTGCAAAAGTAATGCAAAATCATGTGTTTTTAATTTGAAAATTTGGTCGCCTAGAAATGTTTCAGATGCTTTGAATTAAATACTGCGAGTAGAATACATCTTGGCCTTTGAAATAATCGAGTATTTTTTAGATTAGTCTTTTTATAAGCCCAGAAAAAATAATGTAAAGGCCTATGAAAACTGCTTTAAAGTTCAAAATATCCTACTTACGAACCCATTTTCGGTTATGATTTTATTGTATAATGTGACAAATTAAGTTATTTATAAAATGATCGAAAAAAATTTAAATATTTATGCCTGAACAACCACAAAATAAAATAAAAGGCACTTTTTGGCCATGTTTTTTTCTTGCATAAATCAAAACAGGCGGATGGTGTTAAGCGGGAATTTAAACCTTATCGCCATCTACGTAAGGGGTGTTATTGATAGCGGCTCAATTTAAAATATTACACGACGTAGTGCATCGCCTTAAAGCACACAGTCACGCAATAAAATGTATCATCATCTATATTAGTCTAGGGACACGCCCTATAGTTTAGCACTCTCGTTGAGTGCTAAAACAGACTAACATATGTCGACATATTTTCCGACTGAAAATAAAACTTCTACAGGAGGTAGGTACCTCCATGAACATTGAACTTGCAATTTTTATCACAGTTTCTTTTTTTATCACCAGTGAAGAAGGTGCAATGTTCCGTGACGAATTGAAAATCGCAAGATAATTATCTAATCAAAGGGAATCCCGTTCTATCGGTAAAACCGTAGAATTAATAAATTAGTACTCACGAAAAGTTTAGCAGGAAATTAAAGAAAGTAATTAAATAAATATGCGGTTTACAATTACCAAAATATTGTAAAAAGGAATAAAAAAAACAATGTCGATATTTATAAACAATTACGTTTCAGATGCTGATGGTTTGGCTTGTGGGTGTGGCTACCCAAACTTGTCGAACTTTTTGTAACGCGTCGCGTCGCAGAACATTTGAAAACAAAAGAGAATCAGGCCAATTTATGTTCGAACTTTAGAACATTTCAAACCGAAAGAGTATCAGACCAAACCATGCTGGAAGTTTAGAACATTTCAAAACAAAGGAGTATCAGGCCAATCCATATCCATGCTCGAACTTTATAACATTTCAAAACAAAAGAGCATCACTCTTAAACTCATCGCCACGCGTAGAACGGAGTTCGAAATTCGAACATATTGAAATTGTAGGTGAATTAAACTTTTGTTTACATTAATCTCTGGTTTTTTAATGCAAATTTTACCCTTTGCGGCCTCCAGTGACTTCGGAGGTCAAGTTGAAGTGTACCATATTGTGTATTATAAACTATATTATACTGAGACCCCTTATCTCTTTCTATTGCTGAAGTAATGCGTAATAATGAAACACTGGAAACATAATACATATGCATTTACCCGCTTACTAATAAACGTGTTTTAAATTTTTCACAACTGATAAAGAACCATTAATCTATATAAATAAAAATGTAAATGTTCGTTTGGTCAAAATATCTTCGAAAGTTCTTCACCGATTGCTTTGAAATTTTGACAGAACTTACATTCGAATACGCGTGTTTTTATATACCTATATTATATGTATAGATGTCATCTGTGACAAGTAAAAGCAACACGAGCTATTGTTTCTTTATACATATAATATAGGTATAGATGTCATCTGTGACAAGTAAAAGCAACACGAGCTATTGTTTCTTTATACATATAATATAGGTATAGATGTCATCTGTGACAAGTAAAAGCAACACGAGCTATTGTTTTTATATACCTATATTATATGTATAGATGTCATCTGTGACAAGTAAAAGCAACACGAGCTATTGTTTCTTTATACATATAATATAGGTATAGATGTCATCTGTGACAAGTAAAAGCAACACGAGCTATTGTTTCTTTATACATATAATATAGGTATAGATGTCATCTGTGACAAGTAAAAGCAACACGAGCTATTGTTTCTTTATACATATAATATAGGTATAGATGTCATCTGTGACAAGTAAAAGCAACACGAGCTATTGTTTCTTTATACATATAATATAGGTATAGATGTCATCTGTGACAAGTAAAAGCAACACGAGCTATTGTTTTTATATACCTATATTATATGTATAGATGTCATCTGTGACAAGTAAAAGCAACACGAGCTATTGTTTCTTTATACATATAATATAGGTATAGATGTCATCTGTGACAAGTAAAAGCAACACGAGCTATTGTTTCTTTATACATATAATATAGGTATAGATGTCATCTGTGACAAGTAAAAGCAACACGAGCTATTGTTTTTATATACCTATATTATATGTATAGATGTCATCTGTGACAAGTAAAAGCAACACGAGCTATTGTTTCTTTATACATATAATATAGGTATAGATGTCATCTGTGACAAGTAAAAGCAACACGAGCTATTGTTTTTATATACCTATATTATATGTATAGATGTCATCTGTGACAAGTAAAAGCAACACGAGCTATTGTTTCTTTATACATATAATATAGGTATAGATGTCATCTGTGACAAGTAAAAGCAACACGAGCTATTGTTTTTATATACCTATAATATAGGTATAGATGTCATCTGTGACAGGTTAAAGCAACGTGAGCTATTGTTTCTTTATCTGCACAGCAGACTGAGCCACAGCAACGAGTGGCGGGGTAAAGCTAGTGTAGGATAAATGGTAAATACTAAAGGTCTTACTAAAAAACGTTTTAAAAATTTTACAAAACTGATAAATAACCATTAACGTAGGGTAAATAATATCAGTTGTATAAAATTTAAAACACGTTTATTAGTATGGCCCTTAACATTTACAGCAAACAAAATTGCCTATTACATTTATATTGCTACACATGGCTTACTTCATTTAAAGTACTTCTAAAATATCTAGGCTGTATACACTGTTTCACTTTTGGCAGCATTTATTATATATTATTTTATTCGTATATGTCACGCTATAACGACCAATAAATTGAACTCGTTCAATTGATTGATTAACCAGTTGACATAATTAAAATGTTAATACATAAATATAATATTCTATCACTAAACATGCGGTGTGGTTTTTTGTAAGTCTTTTTTGGCGACTCTGTGAAGGAACCCAAAACACGATTTGCCCGAGGCTGACACCAATAATTGCTTTGCATCATTTTCATACGTCAAAACTTGTTTTAAAACGCTGCGGCAAGCCAAAGTTTCTATATCTACAGAAGAAGAGAACAATCGCATTGGAATGATTTGCTGGCCTGTTTTCTCCATCGGTCAACATGGAACTCATCAAGACCCAG
Organism: Hesperophylax consimilis; assembly: GCF_061612785.1. NCBI lineage: Eukaryota > Metazoa > Arthropoda > Insecta > Trichoptera > Limnephilidae > Hesperophylax > Hesperophylax consimilis. Next base: position 17,832,518 of record NC_142845.1, read on the forward strand.
GTTTACTGTGTCCTTTCCTCAAAAATAGCATCCACACAGAATCCCCATGAATTGTGTAAGAAAAAATATCTATAAATCAGCCACAAAGATGTAGGGTTTTCTCACACAATTCAAAGGAGTTCACGGGGGCCAGAGGACACCATCGATGTAATGAATGGGTCGAGAAAATACAAAATCACTTGTACAATCTCTACATGAGAGAGTTCGTTTTTTACCTATGGTTATTTCTAACAGCTTTTATTTAGGGAATGCTGGGTATCTGGAGGCTTAGTTCTAGGAGGGATGTCACATTACTGCTGATGGCTTATAAACTTCTGGACGGTTTATTATCAATACCAGACATTCTGGCTAAAATAGGATTCTATGTCTCGGATGTCCAACACAGGCTTTTGATTATTCTCAGATGCAAAACTAACTCACCAACGGTGATGCCCCTAGGTAGTCCCATTAGGTTACGTTGATATTTTCCACATGTCCTACAACGAATTCAAAGCATTCAACTATGTGTAACCATTTTTTCCCACATGTATGTTTGTATGTCATATGTTGATTATGCCAAATATTTTTTTTTGTAATATATACTTTATCGTTATTGCAATGTAGTGGTTTGTGCAATATAAAATAAATCCCCAAAGAAGACAAAGGCTTGTTTGGAGATTTTGTTTACAATATCTAGGCAACTACATTTAGGAAATTCGGCCCTGGCCACACAAATTGCGATAGTGAAATAATTGGGGACATCGACCCGTGCCCCAGAATCGAGGCGGCCCGGGTCTAGACTGGGCCGTCGCTCCTCTTCAGAGGTGGTTCAATGTCAAGAACGGACTATCGCAGTCAGAGTCAGATCAAGCACTCTGTTTAATCATTATTTAATGTGGAATCAAATCATTAAATTAATGATGGAACACGATGGAAACAGCGAGGCGATGGCTGGCATCATTGGTGAGGGGTTTCAGTGTACTGGAATCATTTCTAGGAAGACAAAAAGTTTCTTGATTGATTTTCCAACTAGTTGTTTAGTGGACAATTGGCGGAATCAACCATTCCATCGCCGAACAAGAGACTTGTTTGGTAGAGTGCTCCCAACTGTCCAGAGCCAGTGGGACTATGACTGTTGTGAGGTTAACCTTTAACTATGGACGTCGGGTCTCAGAGGCCCAACCCCTTCTTCAATTTCTCGGAATAAACACCTTCCCCGCGCGTGCCATCCCCGCGCGTCTCAGTAGCTTCAGTTTTAGTTGTGTTATGACCAAGGAGGGAGAAGGTCGCGTCATCCGGCACTTATTACGTGAGTAATAATCATTTAAAATTTGATCAGGGCCTGGGAGACCCGTTGACTATAATTTCCATACAAATATACTCGGGCCTATGTGACCCGTCTACTATAATTTTCTTACATTTTAGTATTATAATCTGTTTAATTTGTTCTAGATTTAAAAACAAAATGGCGGACAGTAGTGAGCCAACTACATCAGCTGTGAAACGTGGTGCCCAACCAACAAATGAACATTGCAGGCATAAAGTAATGTTTGTAAATGATCCTTTTGTTTGCCAGTTTGTCTTCAATGTTCCAAGCCTCTATGTTCTGAGTGCCAGTAATTTAACATAAGTTTGATCCTTGTGAGAATTTTTATTTTATTTCTTTCAGAAGTTTTTTTTATGACTTTTTGTTACTGTTTCTTTTATTAGCTAGGAAAAATTATTGGTTTTGATTTTTGTAATACCTACTATAATTAAGGAGCCTTAATATGATCTCAAGTCAATTAAGACTGAAAACTGACTAGGTTTGTTAAATTTGGAGATAATTATTAAAATATGAATAAAAGTTGATTATTTTTATTACTCGATCTTTTATTTATAAATACTTTATACATATAAACTCCTTGCTAAAGTCAGATTAGTCCAGGTTTGAAAATTATAAGAGTTTTATGAAGGGGTCTGTGTGACCCGACGTCCATGGGAGTGTGATTTTTTTTTCACGTCCATAGTTAAGGGTTAAACAAAGTGTTGATGGAAAGGGGGAGGGAAAGGGGGGGGGGGAAGGAAGTACGTGACTATTCGGATCAGGGGCCCTACTCTGTATCTTTCGGGTTAACAAACCAGAAAGTTCGTGGTTTAACCTTTCCTTGCCGGTGCTTTTAACTAAGTGAACATCGTCTCTAATTAATAAAATATCTCTATAAATATACTAAGCACAGGGTTCAAATTTATTGGTATTCCTCCGCAATACATTAAAGTATTGCATTAAGTAATTACACTATATATATATATTTGCCGAGTGTATAGCACCGGAGGATGTGGAATTTTTGAACACCGTAAGGGAAGGGTTAATACGGGTTTGTCACGTGGCTAAACAGGCGGCAGGAAAGTTTCGAAAGATACAGAGAAGGCCCCTTGGTCACTAAACACACTTAAAAGAAATTTCAAGGAGCAAATTTGATTTTTGATTCCATCTTTGTATTATAGAATCGAAAGTTGTCATGAATTTTGAATTCGAGTGATTTGCAATTTATTTTATACATTTTGTGAAATAAGGCAGAATAAGTATTTGAAAAATCGTTCTTTAAACTTGCCATTGAAATTATCCTGTAACATTTGTTGTATTTGTCTATACATTTCAAAGTGTGTTTGGATAAATTAAGCTATTTTGTTGCCCGCTGATGCCAATTAAATTAAGCGCCTTTATTGACATTTTATTCAAGGGCAACGAGCAGGAAACTACCCCACATTACAACAATGGTTGAATAAACGAGTATTACAATTTTTTTTATGCGTAACATACTTTCCGTCCATTTACAATGCACATGAAACATAAACTACACATTAAAAAAAGAAGAAATATAAAATACATATTTATAATCTTCGTGATGCATGAATCGCGGTTACTCTCCATGCATTCTCATGTACAGGTATCTAAGGAACTTTATATCCATTTCCATAATTCGTGGTTCGTCTCGTGCTTCGGTTCGCAGCATTAGATTGGTTGTATTGTCAGGAAATAGATATGCACTGGTATGATAAACATAAATTTATCATAATAAATAATTTAAATTCAAATATATAATGTGATACAGCACATGGGTTCCAGCTCCAATTATTGCTTTTCCGTTTAGGGAATGTTACGTGGGGGTGGGAAAGGAGAAGGTGAGGATGAAGGTTTGTAAGTAACTACTTGGTTATTCAGGTATGCTGATATTAGTTTCAAGAAAGGTTGGCAAATCCTAATAGCGGACTATGAAAAAATGTTCAAACATTGTCTAGACAATGTTTGAACTTCAATAGTGAAAAAAATAATAAAGTTAAACAAAGAAAGGTAGGTAATTTGAACAGTGAAAAATAACAAAGTTGAACAAAGAAAGGTAAGTACCCACGTAAATATTTACAAATAATTTAACATTCTTAACTTTAACGAGGTTTCAAATTCTAAAAGGCCGTTTTCTTTACGTAAATACCGCACAAGAGTTCCAACTACTCCCAAGTGTCAGGAGGCCAGGAGGAATACGGAATTCCCAATTGGAGTACGTTGTGAAACAGGAGGGAATGAGTAACGGAAAAGTACCTGGGTTCTCAGATATGATCACCAAAGCGGCTAAAGCCATTTCAAGCTACCAAAAACATAAACATTAAACTAACATCGTTTTCAATATTATGTTAAATTTATTATTTATTGATCATTATTTCTATTTGTTACAAAAAAGGAAGATAATAAAACACTTATTATACATATTTCAGCCTCTGCTGTTGGTCGTTCATCCACTTCCTGGACTGACCGAATATTTAGAATTGCCCAACTAATATTTACACGTAAAAAACATAATATTATTAGGTATTTATATTTGAATAGTTAAAAAAGTGGTATATTGACTGTTGTTGCTAGGCATTTACATTCGATTTTAATTGAGTATTGTGGTCTAGAGATAAAAGTGTAGTGCTTATTATCAGGAGATCAGGGGTTCGGTTCCAGCTGACACGTGGAAAATTCTTACAGTGACACGCTGAAGAAAGTAAAATGGTAAGAAAGGTACGAAAACGATAAATATTCAAATATGAATATATACGCGACAGAGTAGAATGACATCACAAGAGAAAAATGCACAAAGCTAACACGCCTTTAAATTTGTAATTTATTTATTACATTACATTGGTGATATAGTGTGTTTGCCTCACTAGGAAAACCTGTGCTGAGAGCAGGCGAAGTTTATGTCATGAGAAGCTTAAAATAACAAACCAAAAAATAACAAAATGTTATATTTCAAATTGTTGAAGGCCTTCTTGTTTTAGCCATACCCTACCTTACCAAATGGTTAATGAAGCAACTTAAATGACATTTCATTTAGTTGGGGTAAATGAACCCTTTTCAAAATGTTGGCAGAACAAAGTTGCAACTGCGTAATTGCATAATTTATGGTAACCAACGCGGCAATTTACGCGTTGAAGAGGACCAGTTCAATAAAATAAATGGTCAACATTCAAGATGATAATTATTTATATAATCTATTATATTCGTTTGTTTAGTAAATGGCGGGGTCAGTTGAATAGATTACCTGCGATGTGTACATTTCCATACAGGTCTATGACTAATGAAAATTTCAAATTATTCCTAATATTGTTTTTCCTAGAAGTCCTTGAAATGTCGTAATACCGAGCGCGATAAATGCGATTATATTCACTATTGTTATCAGTCACAAATTGAAATATGTATAAATAAAGACTTGCAATAAAAACATGAAATAATTCTATTCCAAATTATTTAGTGATTACATTCAATATCGATGAAAAACGAAAACAAAAAAAAATCAATTAAAAATTAAAACAAATCAATTGCCAACGGTCAGAATGAAGAGTCGTTATTCAAGTAAGTAGGTACCTAGTACCTATCTACCTACTTCTACATATCATGTTGGGATCCAATATCTACTTTAAAAAATATCTATGATTGTTTTCAATCTTCCTTGGTTAGGTTAGGTTATGTTTGTGTTCAATTACGTAGGAGCTAATCGTGCCGTTCAAGTTCATTATAATAATATTTCAGTAGGTGTGGGAGTAAGTCTGTCAACTGGAACTAGCCGCCGAATGCAGCGTTGCCAATTTTCGCGTGAAACTAGACATTAAACAAATAAAATGCTAAATAATACAGATAATTTAAACAAGGTGGGGTGTATTAGTGTTGTCATGGAAAGTGTAATGAGTTAGAATAGTCAAGGTCTGTGTAATCAGGACACTGGCGGTGAAAGTCAGATAAGATGATTAGAAATTGTCATGAGTTTTTCCATTGTCTAGGTAGTCTGAAATTACCAGAGTTTTTCAGATAATAAATTCAGGAATGGCCACGGAATTCCCGATTCACGCGTTTGCGTGTGAACATATTTGAACATCCTACCAAATTTTATCTAATCTCCGGGGGTGGAATATATTTTATACCAATATGTGAACATGGCTGCGAAGGGATGACGGCAGGGGTAAACCCAGAACGACAACAGCTGTTTGTGTATTATGTACTTTGTGAATAAAGCTGTTGAATTTTGCAAAGGTTTCTTTTATGCAAAAGAAAAAAGCTTGCCCACGAATATAGCAATACTGCAAAGGCAATATAAGTGTATGCTGTTCTGGATAGTAATAATAATATTTTGATGATTTGTATAGCGTCGTTTTTGAATATATGATACATCTCTACAATTATCCATCTCATTACTAACTATAGACTAGTAAAAATATTATAAATTTATAGCTAACAGATTGCATCCACCGGTTCGTCGATCACTAATACAAAGCTATACTCGTATGTACAATGCATTTGATTGATGAACATGATGCTAAAATGTACATATGTAATTATTATTATTTATTTATATTTTGTACAGGCAGATAATATATAGTACCATACTTACCTGGTAGGTCATTTGAGATTAACTATTGTTAAATTAATCATCGTTGAACAAGAAAATTTTATGCTGGGCGGTACTACAGTACAGTACAAGGTTTTGATCAGAACTCATCTTCCTAAATGTGATACGTCCCTAGGTATAAGACAGTTTTCGATGCACAGGTCAAAAGATTTATGATTACAAAGATTATTCTAATCACACATAACAGATAATTTTACAACTTTCTTAGCGTTGGTAGGTACTGTTTGTTTATACTATTTGTGGCCTCAATAGAGAATGATAATAATGTTATTGCAAGCATAACAATAACTTCAGATCTAATCTAACTGCTTTGCAGTATTCTCAGCTCGTTCAAATTTTAAAACAAAACAGAGTACCTACATCAAAAAGATTACCAAGTAAATTGATCTAAAACACATATTTATGGTAACACAGTGTACCATGGTGCAATAAAATCGTATAATTTATTATAATTTGAGACCACTAATAGCTTTCTCTATGTTGCAAACAAATACAAAAAATATTATGTGTAATATTTACATTTAAACAGGCTTGCCGAGAATACTAATAATACAGGACACGTTCCTTGAAATATTCTGTAGCCCATAACCATAAAAGCACTGCCATCTGTAAATAGAGACGGCAGTGATAAAAGCCATTAACAGAGAAGGGAAGAGAGGCTGTCCAAAGTGTCCAAGCAGGTAGCGGTACCTACCCAGAGCAGGGCTTAGTAGCAGTTAGTACCTACCCTGGCTGGGGGACTGGGGGCCAGGTAGAGAGCTACCACGAACCTAAACAACTAATGACCACACAGCTGATTTATGGAGCGAGCAGGTACAGCGTCTAAATTCTCGACATTTTTTTCGTCTAGCCACACTAGACAAAGAACTCATTTTCAAACGACGACAGTTACTGCGAGAAGATTTTATAATAAAAAAATAATACTCGTTTGATATTTGGGCGTTGTATATTTTTATTAATTTGCTTTTTAAAAATGGGTCAATGTCTGTAAAAAGCTATACTATAAATTACTAGACGTCACTATAATCTGGCTCAAAATAACAGTGTGCTCATAATAATATGTATGTGCATTATAATTAATACAATGATGTCATGTTGTTTCAATGGCTGTTTCAACGCGTTTTTAATACAGAATTCTCGGTGGTCGTGATAATTAATTAATTCGATGTTAAAATAAACGTTTGTGCAATGATTATTGTGAAAATGCCGTGTATCATTTTAAATAAATATATGTAGGTATACTTCAAATAAGAATATTATAAATATTTATGCTAAAGAACGCTAGAGAAATTGTTGCACACACACCAACCAGATTCAAGAATAATAAATATAATACTATGTATCCAGAACAGGGATCCTAGTACATCGCAAACCTAGGACAAACAAATATATAATATTGACGAATAAGATACGATACCTAATTAATCTATAAATAAAAACAAATGTTGAATTAAAACTTTTCCATACTTTTCAATCTCCCTGTGGCAAGGCGCGCCGCCGTGTCTCGCCAGTGCGCAAAGAAAAGCGATACGCAAAACGGAATAAAAAATAAAACAATAATATTATTATCGTCTTGAATAGGTACTGCGCATTGCCGGTGTGCGAGAACGGTTGGCTGTAAACAAAGGCAGCACGTGTAGCCAATAATAATGATATTGCTCGATGCGGAAACTCATGGATTTCGTCAATATTCGAATATGAAGGAAAATTTTGTGGAAAATCATCATCGGAAGTCACAGAAAAATGCACCAAGAATTTAGACAAAGATACATCAATACAAAATTAAGATGCATGCCTACGTGCGTTTTCACTCATGGCCTGATGGCGCGCATTAAAGTGCCTACCTGAACTAGTGGTGTGTGTATTTTGAAAAGGTACAGATTGTGTGAAGACAAGATTTTTTTTATTCAATCTATCCCCTCATTACAAAGGCGTGGCGAAATTAGACGATTTTTTCGAAAGAGGATTGTACGAATAAGGACTAGAAGTAATATAGTGTAGCAGATTGGTTATACTATAAAGCCCAATTTAAACGGTATCTTGAAATTACAACATGGAAAATTAAGATTAAATTTGTATTTGTAAAAGTAAAATTCTTCAAACTAACTTCAAATAAGTGTTTTTCTTAACTAACTTTAAATACGATTTTTCATCATTCGAGATAATAATATGCTGATGAATATAGGTGTGTACGGAGAATATATGACGCGAATGTGAATTATAGTTAGTTACTGGGTTCGCATAAATTGAACTCATAACATTTAAAAAAACGTGTTGTGGATCTGGCTGTTTTGGTGCGTGCTTAGCAAAGACTAGATAAAGGTACTCGGCAACGTTGAAATGATGTTTGAAATGGATAAATTATATGACAATAAAAAAATTTCGCACTAGAGTTGAAATGGGCAAACGATATTCCTAGGGATTAAAAACAACAAAAAATACGGGAAGATACATGAAAAACATGTGGGTGCAGAGGTACCTACCTATTTTGAAAACGGACAAAAATATTATTTATTTATTTAAAAAAAAAAAAAAAATATTATTATATCGCGATAAAAGTCTGTGAGATTATAATGGATTGTGATTATGTATTTTCATTCGAAGGTCACACAATTTGCTTTGTCATATTATTAAATGGTTAGATAATAATTATACGACTGTTGAATTAAAATGGTTTACGATGAACACGAATAGGTACAGAAGATTAATAGAAGATGCCCATTGCATCATACATCCCTTGTTGTTTTACATTCCAATATAAAATTAAAAAAAAAAACAACGCGGCAATCGAGGGAAGAGGCGTAGTGTTTATCCCATTGTTTTTTATTCTTCTCCATATGAGTCATTATGAGATTATTAGACAAAATACCAATGTACGGTTTGGAAAAAAATTGAGGCATTATTATGAAAACAATGAGAAATCCCATTCATACAAAAAAAAATTAAGTGAAAATAATATACTTTATGAGAATTCAGGAAGAAAGTAAATTAATATTATGGTGATGTTCAGGTTTTGTACTAGCTAATCGTAGATTAGTTGTATATAAAGTAAGAAATTGGACGAATCTCGTAGTAGAGATCCCACACATTTTACGAAGAAATAAAATTACACAAAACAATATCATAATGTTACTGTAGAAACGTATTTTTCTAATTCATTAATTTAATACGCCTATGGCAAGATTAAATAATTACTAGAATACTGTTATATTTATTTTACAAAATAAATATTTTTCTACAAACACAAGAAAAGATTTCGAAATCAATACATACATAAAAATAAAGTACAATTATATTTATTTACCATTATTGACCAGCGATAAATTTATAATAATAAGGAATAATGATGATAAATTAAGACAATAATAACAAGCAAGATTTAAAAACAGAAACAAAAGTAGAGTGCATAAAAACAATAAAAAAAGATAAAATACAGTGAGGAGTGTCTAATTACTAACATGTAAAATATTTAGACAATGACATGTTTACAAAAATATAATATAAATATTATGTTTACGAAAATGAAGCACATATTTCGTGTTCGGATATAATTACTTTAAAGAGAGGTAGCCCAACGATTCTCTTTACATTAGAAGCACCTATAATTAGGGTATGTTCGAGGGATAATTAGAACAAAAATAAACAAGAGGAATTATAAAAAAAGATGAGGTTAGGTCACTGACCTTTCTAAGTCTTCCTTTGAAGACCATGGCAAAAGCTCCATGGCCTATGAGATCCTTGCTGTTATACTCGTAATCACCCACAATCTCCATTTTCACGAATATAAGAAAACTAAAATAAAATCAAAAAAGAGATCTATTCTTTGTGGTTATTGATGCTGAGGATCAATACCATATTTTGAACGATGGAAAATAGTATTATTACGCACTACATCATGTTCACTGTATATACACTAACACATGTTTCATCAACACTTTGCTTGGCAATTAACAACACTTGATAAATTTATGCACATAACCATTGTCACGAAAATTTGCGTATAAAATAAGTCGAATAGACACTCATCACAAAATTTTGTTAACATATGTACAATGTTGCCACAATAGGCATAAATAAAAACACGAAGTGACATTTTGGTTTTAGGTAGGTACCACGAAAAAAGAATAACTACAGATTATAAACCATAAGTCACGGAAATCTTGTAATATTGTTAACAAATATGTTTTGTCAACGTTTATAGTTTTTAATAGATATCAGAATTTACTGGGCGTCCCATGAAAATTAGACGTAAGCGATTAAATGTATTTATTTTATCTGGCAATACATCTTGAAAGTGCTATTGATTTTTGACACTTCCGCCATCTAGGGGATATTATGAGACATGATCTGCAATAAAAAGGTTTGATGATTCGCTAAAAGGAAATTTGGAAAATTTTCGCATTTGAAGTGACAAAAAATGTTTTTGATATAAGCACAAGTCAATATGCACTTATTACAAAGCCATTCCATATTTCATTATCTACTTACCTATTAAATTTGGAGTTCCACGGTGGTCAGTTGTTTGATCTTTTTCATAATATACAATACTAAGCTGACCCGGCAAACGTTGTTCTGCCATATAAATTATTTATAGTGAATATTTCGGTTTTTAAATAAAAAATAACGAATGTATTGTACGTGTGTGGGGATGGGATCCATGGCAGAAAGATGAATTAAAAAAAACGCCAACCATTCATTTTCTTAATTCAATGTGTTTCATTAAAGTAACGGACATATTCATTGTTCGATCTTAAAGATAAATGAAAAGTCAAAAAAATCAATATTTTTTTATCCTAAAGTAGGAAAATGAAATAAAGAAAATCAATATTAATTTCGAAGAGCAATTGAGTGTACAATATTTTTTGTCAGTCCGTCTTTAGCTAACACAAATAAGCTCGATGGTTTGCCCACGCGAGAACATGCCAATTATAATTGTCCATGTGAAAAATATGGTGTGCCGAAATTTAAGCAAAAAAAAAGAAATTGATCTCGTTCAGCTTGAGATTTACCCAATTGCAACATGCTTACACGCACATTTTCGGTATCTTGTTGGAATGTATGTCTGTTCTTTCTGCTCTACTATTTTGCACGTTTGTTGCTTTATTCGTTTGACGGCCCAAAATGGGCCCCCTTGTATCTTGCTGGCATTGTTCACTCTAATACACGCACAAAAATAGATAAATTAAAATAAATCTTACAAAATTATGCACGCACTGCGTTGTGATACATAACAAATGCCAAATCAAATGTCAAAATGTCGCGACGCTTCTCGTGAATGACTTGCGCATGTGTGGATGAATGTTCGATGAGGCGAACGCAGCGCCATCTGTTATTCAACAAATTAAATAATTTCGTTTTGTTTGAAATAAGAAATTTTTTTTTTTTTTTTTTTTGGTTTTAGGCATTTCACCCTGAAAAGAGTGCTTTGTGAAGAAATTTATTTTGTATACACACTAAACGGCACACACATCAATGAAGTAAAATATATCAGGGACCTTGGGGTAACACTGGATGTTAAATTAAACTTTATCCAACACACTGATGACATCATTAACAAAGCCAATAAAATGCTGGGATTTATAATTTGCATAGCAAAACCCTTCCACAACATAAACACTGTATATTCCCTTTACACCTCATATATTCGCCCGCACCTGGAACACTGTACACCGATCTGGACTCCCTTATACCAAGCCCATATTGAAAGAATAGAAAGAATTCAAAAAAATTTTTTTACACATAAATTGTAAACTAAACTTACACTTCTCAAATTATACCGAATCCATTAAATATCATAATTTTAACTCCCTCCAAACACGATGTCTAATTTTTGATCAAATCTTATTGTTTAAAATCCTAAATAATGGTCTGGACTCTACTACTACTATACTAAATCTTCATATTCCGTCTAGATCAACCCGACAATCTGATTTATTTATCTACCCTCGTGTAGAACAAACATTCGAAAAAATTCCCCAATTCTTCATATATGTGCACAATATAATACAAAATTTTACAGCATTGACATTTTTGGTAATAACCTAAAGAAATATCGATATGAAGTAATGCGTACGATCGATTATTAATATGAGAGTATGGAATGTATCGGGAGCATCTCCTATCCTCTTCCTATTTTCCTCTTCCTCTCCCCTTCCTTTAACACCAAATTAATTTTAAGATATTAAAACATCATTTCCAATGAACTTTGGCATAACAAACTTCTGTGGCTCGACTTCAGTTAACTTGTATATTTATATCTATCATTGTATATTATGTAAAAGCTGTTTGTTTCTTACAAATAAATTAAATTGTCGAATTTGCTTCCAAGTGTATGAAGGTGAGAAATAGATGTATGTAGTATTAGGTCCCGGAATGATTATTGTAAAATAATATGTTTTGCTTTATGTAGCTCTATTTGGTATTTAGTCAATGAGGTGCAAGAGTTCACAAGAGTCTAGTTCTAGTTTTAAACGAAAAAAGTTATGTCAATATTTGTTACATGAACAGGTAATGCGGGGATGCCGCTACTGAATTATATTTTAATAAGCTATATATAATTTAATTTTTGTATTTCATACTAGCTATATATAATTTTTATAACTTCCAATGAATCTTTGCTAGTTCAAGTCTTTGATAGTTATGGTTATAAATCTCAGTGTCTTTGTGTATTCGTTAGTAATATGTCATATGTGATTTACAAAATTTTATTGGGTCTCAAACATAACTTCGAAATCCATTGTTTTGTTGACTTTTTCCAAGATTTTATTGTCTACGACGTAGTTAAATGATAACGAGGTCTTGATTCGATAAAATGTTAGGACGGGTTGTTTCACAGAATTTGAACAATTTATCAAATTTCGAAGTTGATTTTCAAGTTCTGCGAAGGTTCTATTCATTTTCTGTTATTATTTCAGTTTTGTGAAGCAACTAGTCAATAATGATACAATAATAGTCCGTGAACAATTCATCAATTTTCAACGTTTATTTTAGGGTTTTGTAAAAGTCTTATTCAGTTCTGTTATTATTTCAGTTTTGTGAAGCAACTGGTCAATAATGATACAATAATAGTCCGTGAACAATTCATCAATTTTCAACGTTTATTTTAGGGTTTTGTAAAAATCTTATTCAATTTCTGCTATTATATCATTATAGGCTAGTTGCTTGAGAGAACTGAAATAATAGCAGAACTTGAAAATTAACTTTGAATTTTGAAGAATTATTCAAATTCTCCAAAACAACCCGTCCTAAGGACGGGTTGTTTCGGAGAACTTGAACAATTCTTCAAATTTCAAAGTTAATTTTCAAGTTCTGTGAAAGATATTTTTAAGTTCTGTTTTTATTTCAGTTCTGTCAAGCAACTAGCCTATAATGATATAATAACAGAATTTGAATAGGACTTTCACAGAACCCGTAAATGAACGTTGAAATTTGATGAATTGTTCAAATTCTCCGAAACAACCCGTCCTTAGTGTCTTCCATTTATCGACATTGAGGAATAAATTGTTAGCGATACACAAATCGATGGGTTGGTATGTATTAAATCTTAATTTATTTGTACACAAAATGATAATGCATGATGATAGTATCAAAATACAATTGTATATTTTCGTATGAAAGCTTTATTTTTAAATAAATAACTTCAACAAATTATTGTAATGGATTAATTTGTTACGATAATAATAATATATAATTTATTTCCAATCAGCTCTTCGATTATCTCTTTTGGTCTCCGAGGTCTTCAATATTATCCTCGTCAATCTGGAAAAAAAATGCACATAAATAGAATCTTTACAGAAATATTGCAGAATTTGTTACATATTTTTTAGCCCATTAGCCGCAAACCCTCAGTGGGACTTGGGTGTGTGTCTTAAGTACTTAAAAACAAACCCCGAGTCTCGCTTGTCTAGAAGTGGGTCAGCTGAAAAACGGTCATACCCGTGACATCTGAGAATAAAATTTTAAATGCCAAACGCTCTATGGATAATGAAGCTTTCATTTCATAGTATGTTTTGTCCTTGATATTTCAATATGTTTGAAGTTTTGTAAGCGGTCAGTGACCATTGGATTTTTTCATAATGACGCTGGGTATGCAAAAAATTAAAAGTGGCGCTTCACATCATACTAAATGAAATTTTAGGTCATATATGTAAAAAAAATTATGCCAATGTTATTATTATTATTGACTTATCAATGTTACTCTTTTGTGTCTTTATAAATAGAAATGTGATTTTTTTGTAGAAAATAATTTTTATATCTACATTTACACATAATTTTATTATTTTTTTATATTTTTTTACACACATTGATCTAATACACAAGTAAATTTTAAGAAATGAATACATTTAAAGTTATGTTAGATTTAGTTCATAAATGCAGATTTACATTTAAAAAATAACAATGGGGTAATGGTCAATTAGATATGTTAATAAGTCTGGGCCAATGGGTTCAGAATCTGAATATGTCTTTTTAATTAGAGATTTATAATAGTAAATGCTTGGATAATTTATACAGTGCCATTTTTGTGAAATATCACCTCAAGGATGTTACATACGTTATTTTAGTACATCTATACCTCAAGGATCTGATTTCCACTGCATTTCTATTTTTAAAAGAGAGAATAATTCCCGGGTTATGAATAAATTTACAATGTTTGAAAATCTTCTAACATCATTCATTATAAGTGAAAAACATTGCTTGTGTAATGGTGGAGGACTTAGCCAGCCGACGATGCCTGGGTGAGAACCCAACGCATTAGCCAACTCAGTCACTGACACTCCGTCTACTTTCTTGATACCTTTCACATTTATTAAAAGACTAGCTGAAGTACCCTGAATTGCCCGGGCATTACACAGGGTTTATCGAAATCGGACTTAGACAGCGACTTTCCTCTTGTTTTGAAGGTCTAGTGTGCAAAATTATATCAATCTCCAAATAAAAATGTATATTTGTATACAAATAAAAGCCACCAGCCTTCATCTGTATATAATACTCATCTTTATATAAATAATAATAATAATAGAAGATAAAGTAGTACCTCTGGCCATTTTTCAGGAATGATATCGAAGAGGTCATCCTTGACATCACCCTGAATGACAATCTCATCGTCTCCAGTGACGGAAGATCCACAAGCAAATTTGGTTCCAAAAAACTTAGCTGCGACCTTCAAATCAATATCTAGAAAAAGGAAATAAACATATAATATGAGTAGACATCGGATTATATGAATTTGCGTAATATAACCAAAATGCATATTTGAGTATTTTTCTGAGATTTATGCATAAAAATGTGAGCTGTTAGAAATGGTTAATATTTATGTATTTTCTGAAGAAACTGATTTTTGGAGCTGGTTCATTTTTATTTCATACCCCCCCCTCTTGTATCAGGAACTGATTATTTTCCATTCTCATCTACATCCACTCCCCACACCATTCAGCTTTACTGCCTACTGCATACTCCAAATTAGATACAAGAGTACCAACTGGAGGTGTATGTTGAAAGCCAGGAGGGTAGGGAGATGGGGAAGAGGAAGTTGGCACTGTTTGAGCAGTAATCACATAATCTTATCTCATTAATAAAGGGAAACATACCAAATGTGCTAAGACCGGTGACAACGGTGACACACTTCTTCTTTCCTCGGGGTGCTCTGGCTACCGTCACTAGTCGGGGGACATCTTCCTTCTTTTTGGCTTTCAGCATTCCCTTCCCGCCCCGCTTCTGTCTCTTCTTCTCCTCTTCTCCCCCTCCACCTTCCTCGCCTAAAAATAAAAAGATTAGTCTAAATAAATTAACAAACACAAAAAATACATTTAGCATTTACAAAAGTTAATAATAGTTAAAAGATTTGCAAGCAGTGATGAAGATTACGTCTACGAAGAGACCAATATATTTCAAGAATCAGTAGGAATTATTTATGAAACTCTCCTCACTGATGCTAAATACCAAATATAGTCAAATCTCAATCGATCATTCTTCGTAAAATTGTTTCTTCCAGATCTGAATAAATTTCATACAAAACTCACAGAAATAGAATGCATCGATCCTCTATGCGTCGAATTAATCTTTTAAAGCATGCAGTTTTTGTACTACATATTTTACTTGATCGAACATTTTTTAAAAAAGGAACACACAAAACTAGTACAAAGTTATTTGGTCTTCTATCTCACTACTATGATGACGATCAGTAAGTCTACTTTTAGCGCAAACCAAATGAAATCGACGGCCTTGAATTTGCACAGCTAAGTGTCTAGAAGCAATCAGTCTCTGGATGTCCTCGAAACTAACTAAAATAGAATTCTTCTAAGACAGAGTTTCTCTGGGTAGCCATGAATAGACACCAACATTTAATAGACAACTCGTCAATTGCTATTTCCAGCAACAATGTAACTGCGATTACAACCGTCTAACTTCTGGGTGTTTATCTGGGTTCCGACCTCTCATTAAAAAATCATCTAAACAGGACATTAACTTGGGGTTCTTCTACCTAAGATAACGTAAGTCAGTTCGAAAGAACCTTCCAACAGAGGTAACTAAATTACTTGTGAACTCATATATAATATCACATATTGATTACTGCAATGGCATCTATGCAAATCTTCCTAAATTCCAAACTCAGTCTTTATCGCTGCAGCAAGGCTACCCAAGTTTTTGCACATTTCAGAACACCTCCGAAATCTTCACCGATTGAAGTTTCCTGAAGGATCCAGTACAGGTGTTTAAAGCTATCAACGAAATGGCCCCTAATCCTATATCTCAAAGCTATGCATTTAGGAAAATACTGGTCTAAGGCAGTCAATTCTTAGATCAGCGACATTATCTGTAATCAGAAGGTCGAAAGAACCTAAGCAAAATCCGAACAGTAAATTTAGTTCTTTTGAAAATTGTATCAAACTGTCTGAAAATGGCCTTGAAAGCCGAAACAACTTAACAATAACAAAAACCAAAAAATACTCGCAGAACTTAAAAATTATATTATTAAATTTGATTTTAATTAAATTTTCAAAAAAATTAAATGGAGTACTACGAATTAATTACAAAAACAATACATTTTTTTTTTTAAATTTGGTGATTGTGCTTTTGGAATATCCGGCCCTGAGGTTTGAAATAAACTTCCTAGGGAATTGAGATGCATAACCAACCAAAAAGAATTTAGAAACTAAAAACTCACTTCTCAGACACTTATTTCCATAAATTCATCATTCTATTCAAACATTGCTATTTTTTTGTCAGGTTTATTTATACTCTAATTATTGATGCCCACAAATAAATTCCCTAGCAATTCCCAGCTACTACTCATGATAAAGTCAAAGTGCTATTGATGTACCTACCAATGGAAAATGTCAGTGGGAGCCTAACACCTCAATCTGTTTAATGTTGGGCGATGAATCATCTTAACACTTTCCAGACCGTGCCTGGACCCTGTTCGGTATGTATTTTTCTTCCAGTTGGCCGGTACTTTACTCACCTTCTATCCTCATCCGGCCGAGTACGAGCTCCGTTCGTGTAGATATTTTCGGATAATCGGCCGAGTCCGAAAAGTGTTTGTGTTTGGTTTGCATATTTTTCCTATCTAAACCTAGTGTCCTGTTTGTGAGGTGATAAACTTAGTATGCATCCAAAGTCGAGGCACACTAAACCTTATAACAAAAACGACATCAGAGGGAAAACAAACAGTTGGTCGCTCCAGAATAAGTTGTGGAAAACAATTATAGAGGGAAAACAGTTTGTCGCCCTAGACTGAGCTGTGGAAAGCAACTTGAGAGGGAAAACCAACAGTTGGTCGCTTCAGACTGAGCTGTGGAAAGCAACTCCAGGGGAAAACGAACAGATGGTCGCCCCAGACTGTATATAAAGCCATGATAAGTGATGAAAAAAAACCTAGGCTAAATAGGTTAGGTTTATAGGACTTTATTTTATAAATTCTAATAACTTTATATCACTTTTAAAAAGTGTGTTGAATTACCTGTGTGCCTGTTGCTATGGAACGTATAAAATAGATAAATATATATTTCAAAGGACTCCTTTAGCTTTAAAGAGTTTTTTGAAGTAGAAATTTCAGCATTTGAGAGTTTTAGTTGCTTCAGAAAATATATTTCAGCTTCATGGTTACAATTTGGTGTTTACCTTACCGGGCCCACTAGGTGGCATCAGACATGTTAAATGGTTGGGTAGGCTAGGGTAGAGACAATGGCTAATACTTAACTAGTAGCAGTATCAGAACTAAATATTGAGACAGTCACTACGAAGTCTGCATATGGTTGCTTTAAAAAATCAAGATAAATCACGACCTACAATCATAATTAGTACAACTTGATAAATTGTTCAATTATGACGTGTAATCAGAACGAGGATCAACAATATGCATTAGAGGAGGAAAATATTATTTATTTGATAGGCACTTACTCAATTTAACTTTCTCGAATTCTGTGGGTAGGTTCCTTTCTAACCATTGCTTGCACTTTTCATATTCTGGATAATATTCGCAATATTCAATTGGCATAGAACAGTTTCCACAATATAGAACTTTAATAGGATACGAGACACCAGACCTGGCTCCCATAGAAAGGTCTACTTCTGTCATTTTTTAACCTATAAATTGAAAACTGTTAATAACGCCAATTAGAGAAAACAATACGAACAATAAGTGTTCTTAAACTGTTAGCGACCTAATTTTACCTTTGATAACAGACTTATAACTCGAAATCTCTACAAAATTATCAAAAAATATTAATTGTCTGTTCCAAATAGCGCAAAACAATAAAGTTACCAGTCTAATAAATCGAATAAGTCCATATTTTTTTTCGCATAATGTCAACGAATTCAGGTAGGTACCGGCGGAGTTTAAACTGGTAGATTGTTATTTTAGACTTTTGATATTTCTGTCAAAACCAACAATAAAAATAATCACGCTATGTAAAAATAATAATTAAGAAACAACTCATGTTTAATAAAAAAGAAGATTACTTACACAAATAAAACCAAAAAAATTAACTTAAGTTCATTTCTGTTCCGTTTTGGAATTTATTTTATTTAAGTTTTTAATCTTACAATATGTATAATATAAGATTAAATACAATATAATCTTTTAATTTGAATATTTAACTATTACAATAAAGAGAAAAACAAGAACAGTTTAAAAAAAATATTAGAAAAAAAATAATATAGGTAAGTAGGTACCTGATGATAAATGGACAATATTTTTTCCAGTGCCTGAATCTGAACTCAGAACTCTAATGGCTCTTTATCACCTAATTTATTCCACGAGTCTCTGTGGTCAATTTAAAGAACGAAAGTTGAAGTCCATTCAGTCCAATTTCCGGTCATTCCGTGTCCTCGCATTCCTTGCTAAAATTTTACATAAAACGGTGTGCGGATCTGAATAACAAAAGAGGAAGGGATCCGACTAAGAAAAGGGGGAGGGCGGATCTGACAAAGAAAAAGTTGAGGTGGATCCGGCTAAGAAGAATGGATGGAGGATCCGACTAAGAAAAAGGAGGAACCCGGCAAAGGAAATAAGAGGGTGGATCCGACTAAGAAAAGGGAGAAGAGGATCCGATTAAAAAAAGGTGGGGGGGAGCGGATCCGGCTAGGAAAAAAGGGGAGCAGATAATGGGGGGGGGGGGAGGATTTTCATTTACATGGTATAAGGGTACCAATACTCGTATATAGTCGGTGAAGGGAGTGAAATGTGAATTAATACTTTCACAAGAACACGTAAAAAGCACAGCAGGCGAAACATATTCTAGGTCGGAGGGCAAAAAATGCCCTGGATTTTTATTTTTCGGAATATCAGTATCCTATCAATATTTAGATAGTACATTTAGTGTATTTATATAGTTTAACGGAAATCTTTTTGTGCTGTTGAAAACGGAAACACTTAAAACCTATCCTAGTATATAAATAGTAGCAGAGTGGACAAATGCTTCGGATTCCCACCCAAGCTGCGCGAGTTGAATCCAATTGCACAAGCAACATTTTCCGCTCTTATAAAAATGTGAATTATCTGCAAAAAAAAAGTTTCTTCCTAGTCCTGTGTCCTCAGTGTGTACCATTTTCTTAGCATTCCCAAAGATTATACATTATGCCCTCAGCAACATATTTCCTATTTGCATTATCCTATAATGTTAAAAATATTGAGGTGTTGTTTCAAGTAACCTTTTAATTTATTGCAAATTGCATATTGGATTATTTGTGCAGCCCTGTTTTATTTTGCTCTTCCGTAAGCGTTCAAAGATGGTTTGAAAGGGAGTATTATATATTTATGAATGATGAGGGAGCGCGCTAATATTAAAAACGATAACAATTAATCGAAAATGGTGAAAATATTTAATTAAACACGATTCGTTTGAAATAGAGCAAAAATCTCTGTACGAATGCTTTGGTTGCATTTAATGATACACTGTGATTTTTTCATAGCTATAAGCTATAACATATTACATAAATAAAAGAACAAAATCTGTTTTTAATAATTTTCAGAGTTTACTTTATAATTTCTTTCTATCGAGGTAATGACAAATAATTAACGTTTCGGCATAACAAATGTATGGATATTATCTTTAAAAATAATATATAATTTTTTAGAACTAAAAAACTTAAATGAAAATTTGTTTTAAATCGGTAGAAATTGGGAATGCGGGGGTTTAAGAAAATACTCGGGAGGCCCTGCCGAGGTTTGATAATTTATACCCACCCTAAACCCCCTTCATACTATTGTGTTTCATATGCATTAACGGCTTAGAAATTTAATTTTTCATTTTTTTAAAAATTTTAACTCTAATAAGGAACTTCAGTAAAAAATGTTATGATACTCACCCACCGACCCCCAGATTCTTACCCACACCACATACCTCTTTCCTTCCCAGATTCAAGACAGTTACCCCATGTATCTTCAGTTCATGTACGTTATGATGCTCACCCACCAACCCCCAGATTCCTCCCACACCACATACCTCTTTCCTCCCTAGATCGAAGACAGTTACCCCATGTACATTCAGTTTTTTTATGTTATGATACTCACCCACCAACCCCCAGGTTCCTACCCACACCACACACCTCTTTCTTTCCCAGATTCAAGACAGCTACCCCATGTATCTTCAGTTCATGTATGTTATGATACTCACCCACCGACCCCCAGATTCTTACCCACACCACATACCTCTTTCCTTCCCAGATTCAAGACAGTTACCCCATGTATCTTCAGTTCATGTACGTTATGATGCTCACCCACCAACCCCCAGATTCCTACCCACACCACATACCTCTTTCCTCCCTAGATCGAAGACAGTTATCCCATGTACATTCAGTTTGTTTATGTTATGATACTCACCCACCAACCCCCAGGTTCCTACCCACACCATATACCTCTTTCTTTCCCAGATTAAAGACAGCTACACCATGTATCTTCAGTTCATGTACGTTATGATACTCACCCACCGACCCCCAGATTCCTACCCACACCACATACCTCTTTCCTTCCCAGATTCAAGACAGCTACCCCATGTATCTTCAGTTCATTTATGTTATGATACTCACCCACCAACCCCCAGATTCCTACCCAGAGGCGGATTAACTGTTGAGAGCGCCCTAGGCAAGCACCTCATCGGCGCCCCTCTAGCGACCACATATTATAAATTTTAACAAGTACCTAAAGTAGCCGAATTTGTAGTTACGTGGGTTTTACGTGAAAATAAAAATTTCGTGGGAGGGGGGGGGGGGTGGCTAAAGAATTTCAAGAAAATAAAATTTGTCCCGAAAAAAAAAATTCATGGGGGGGGGGGGTGGCTAGAGAATTGTTTAAAATTGATGTTTTACGTGAAAATTATGTTTTTAACTTGACTCTGAAGTAGCCCGACCAGTCGCCTTTTAGATTTTTTCGCCGATTCTCGTTCTGAGTAGCCTAAATGGCGATATATCGCCCTCGTTGGCAACACTGCCAGCTATCTTTTTTTTACATACCAAGTTTCATCACAATCGGTTCAGTAGTTTTTTTGCATGAAGAAGTAACATATACCTATACAAACACACACATATACACTTTCGCAGTTATAATATTAATAGGGATAATTAATAAAACATAAAAAATTTAAATGATCAATTATTTATGTAAAGGAATAAGTACTCACTAATAAGTACCTATCTAGAAATGCCTAGGATCCCTTTGTGTTTAAATTACGAATTTTATTTTATGCACTTTTCAAATGTCACTTATGTGTTGTCTTGGTTACACTTAAACAGCATTTATTTATGAACAGCATTGTGTAGAGTGGTTTATTTATGATTGTGTACTCGCTATGTGGCTGACTGAGTGACTAATAAAAATAATGTAATTTTTTAATATAAAAAAGGACGACAAATAAACTTTAAATGTCGTTTCTTTGTACTTCAGAGCAACGCATTGTTTTATTTGTCTTATAAAACGATATTTTTAGTGAAGAAAAATGGAAAAGTTACGATTCAAATTTACAGTGTTAGCAGCATTGGGTGGAAAAACCGGTGTGAACTGCATAACTTCAATCGAGTCACCCGATGAACATTTATTTGATATTCCGGAAAAAATTCGGTTTATGGGAGTCACTCGAATAACCGAAATTGAACTTGATTTAGACTTTTTATTTTTTGGTTGGCACTTCTGAAATGTGAGACTAATAAATATTAAATAGTCACTAATTTGATTTTCTTATGTCATAATTGATAAATAAAACATGGTTTCTATGTATCGCGTACGAAATTTCAAAACCCTATAACTCAGCTAATAGTGCCGACCCCCACCTAATTCTTACAGATTCGGATTCCCCAGCCCTAAATTAGTCTAAATCAAGTTCAATTTCGGTTATTCGAGTGACTCCCATAAACCGAATTTTACCCGATATTCCTGATGATTTGAAACTTGCAAGAAAACACACCGCCATAACAACTACGGACGTTTTTACTAAAATTCAGAATTCTCTAAAGAAAAAACATCAAACACGGAAAATATTTATTAACCGGTATTTCAATGGAAGATGCTCCAAGGAACTAGCATCATTGATCCCCTCGGCACCGGTGCATAGTCGGGAAACACACCAAACGCGCGCCCAACATATGTACACGGTTGACATTTGTCATGTGACAAATGTCAAACGGGTTGCTTCTACGACTCGTTATTGTGTTCAACAGCTCGGCTGTGGAACGATTTGCCGGGCTCTGTGTTTCCTCCTTCCTACAACATGGGTCTCTTCAAGACCCACGTTCACTCCTTCCTCTCCTCAAAAAGACCCTCCACACAGCATCTTCAAAAATGACAGAGGCCCTGAGGGAAATTATTTTCCTCAGAGCCTCTTGTGTTGGGTTAATGTAAAAAAAATATAGGAATTACCTTAACTTTTGAGTTTTAACTTTAAGTTTTAATTTTAACTAAATTTGAGGAAAATTTACTTAGATGAAGGTGGGAATTTACAATTTGGTGAACAATACCTGGACGAAATTAAACATGATACGAGACTTTCTGAAAATAATAATAGTAAGGGTAGTGAAAATAAAAATCTAGGAAAAACAGCAGAAAGATTTTTACTCGAAAAGTTTTCAGGAAAAACATCAAGTGTTAACCAATGGATCAATGATTTATTTATTTATTGTTTCAAACACTTACAGAGTGTTAACTTATTAAATTATTACATTAATATTATTGCGTGGGAATGTGCACAGATATTAACACTCCAATTAAAAATGTTCACAGCATGCGTAAACAAGGTTCAGTTGTTACTAGGCGAAGATGCTAGTAGTGAGAAAAAACAGAAATAATAATAATCAAAAAGAAATATAAAACATGAATATAAAACACGAATATAAAACATGAAATATAAAATATAGTGAGTGTACAGAGAAAGATGAGGAAGAAAAAAAGGAGAATAATAAAGCTAATAACTGTTATTAACAAATTATAACTGTTCTCCATGACATATTATGGTAGAAGATTGTTAATTTGTTTTTTAAAATGTGCGAGACTGTTTGCGAATATATTTATAAGGTCGCATTCAACTGTGTTGTACAGACGACACATTCGAGACAGTGGATTGAAGTATGCAATATTGTTATTAATTATTTCAATATGGAATATATTTTGACTCCTTAAATTAGGTATGTCTATTAGGAACTTTAATATGTATATATATGTATATATTTTTTTAACCTTACTTATTCAAATTTCTTTGTACATAATGTATAATAGAAAATAGTATATAATAACATAATATAAAATAACAAATTGTATGTAATAACATAATAAGAAAACAAGAAATGAAAACCCACTAAGGCACTGCCTGAGTGTGGGTAATATTAAAACAAAATATTATATTTCCAAGTACCCAAAGTATAAAATAGACTTAAAAAAACATAGTATAAAAAGTTAGTATTACAAAGGTAGAATAAGTGAAAAAGGTTTTTTCAGCTATTATAAAAATATGACAGACAGAAAACAGACAGATTTTGAGTTTTTTTTTTTTTTTTAGTTATTATAAAAAATAAATAAACAGAAAACATATTGTACTAAGTGTGTTTGTTGGAAGTGACTTGCCAGGTAAGTATGTTTTGGTATCTTTTCTAAATAATAAATGTAGATCCTAGGAAATAAATTGTACAGCGCCCTTGAGGTGATTTTTCACAAAAACGGCGCTCTACAAATTATCCAATTATTATTATTATTATTATTATTACTACAGTATAGAAAGTTACAGAAAGTGAGTTGTAGAAGGATGGATAAATTTATAGAAAAAGCGTTTCAATATCTACATTATGCAACCATAATTTTACCTCTTTTACATATTTTATCATTTTATTTGTCATTTGAGTTTGTAGTGGTAGAAGGTTAAATGTACGAGGACCAATGAAACTGCTATGTGTCTGCAATAATTAAGTATTGGTTTGTGGGGTGTAAAATATATTATTTATTCTTTTGCTCATTCTGTTTTCATTTATTTCGAAATGATTTTTGTTTTTAAAGACATATTTCAAAGTTTGTAATATAAATAATTTACGTATATTAAGTATTTTAGTTTCTTTGTATAATAAGTTGGTCGAGAATGTTTTATTTTTGTTAAATATTACTTTATTTATGTGTTTTTGAATTATATTGCTGAGACAATTAGTGGTAAGAAGTTTATTAAGAATCCTTACTAATATTATAAACGCAAAAGTTTGTATGGATGGATATATGTATGTTTGTTACTCTTTCACGCAAAAACTACTGAATGGATTTTAATAAAACTTTACAATAATGTAGCTGATACATCAGAATAACATAAAGGCTATTTATTTATAAAGCTATCTATTTTTCATATATTACAAATAATTATTTTTTAATAGAAAATGTAAAAATTTGAGAATGACATTTTCGCGGGAACGGGTAGGAAAAGGTGGAGGGGGTAATGGGTACCGTATGTTGGGGGGGGGGGGGGGTTCGCGGGAAGGGGGGGGGGTGGAGGAGGGAGTGGGTACCGTGTGAGAGGGGGGTGGGGTCGCTGGAAACAATGTATTTATTTAATGGCATTGCAACGCATGCCGGGAACTCGCTAGTAATTTTATATAAACATATTAAGTCAGCAAATTGTCTTCTTTTTTCCAATGTTGTAAAATTAAAGTGTTGTAGTCGTTCCTCATAAGATTTGAGTGAGACATTTAATCCAAGTTTAAATGATAACAGTCTTAAGAATTTTTTTTTGCACAGATTCAATAGTTTTAGAATATTTCAAATAATGTGGGTTCCAGATAACACTCCCATATTCCAATTTGCTTCTGACCAACGAGTTGTATAAGGTTATAATGGATTGGGGGTGTTTAAATGGTTTCGATATTCTATGAATGAATCCAATCATTTTCAATGATTTACTTATAATACCAGTGATGTGTACATCAAATTTATGATTTTGAGAATGAATGTACACGTTTCGAGATATTAAAGGAGACAGAAAAAATTGAGGTTTTAAAGTATTTACTTGAAAAACAGTGCCTAGATTGGTACACTCGTATGTTAATAAAATGTACATTAAACGCACGATGAGCAATATGGAAAACATTTTTTTGTGAAACATACGGAAACAAAGGTTGGTCACAAGTTAAATATGCATTTGCATTTAAATTTCAAGCAGGTTATTTTTATTTTTTTTTATTTATTTCATATATATCCCGTTAAACTACAGTTAAGTAGTTTGTCAAACAGGATTTTTATTACAACTTTTTACAGATTACAACTTAGACCTTAATTTATACAATAACAATAAACTTACACATTAAATCGCCTAATACAAATTATTTCTACCTAGTAGCCACGTTTTCAGCAAATATCTGACTATTTGGAAATTCGCATTTCTTAATATTACCAGGTAGCATATTATATATTTTAGGCACATTATACTCAAGGGTTCGCTGTCCGTATTTATTATTATGTTTAGGTACAAGCATGCCTTCATTCTTTGTGAACCTAGTATTGTGCCCATGTTCAACTTTCCTCTTATACTCAGAGTCAGATATGTGCTGAATTAATATTTTATACCACAATAAGGCCTGCACCGGCAAAACTGTTAAATTTTGATACAAAAGTGAAATGTTTCGTCTTTGCGAAAAAATATTTTTTTTAACTAGTAATTTAACGATAGAATTTTGTATTGATTGTGCGTAATTTAAATTTGTTTTGCAAGAATGTCCCCAAGTGGTTATTCCATATCTTAAAGTTGATTCCGCGAGTGACATGTAAATAATTCTTAAGGTATTCACAGGAACGAAACACTTCAATTTGTATATTCTACCCACTATCGCCCGCAGCCGTTTACAAATTTTGTGTATTTGTATGTCCCATTTAAAGTAGCAATCAACAGTCACGCCCAAATAAACATATTCGTTTACTAGCTCAATCGTTTCGCATGAGCAGGGCTGCACAATATTTTGATGGATGCAGGTAAAGTTATGAGAAATTATTTCAGGCATGATGGAAACTTTTGCATGTGGAGATCTTATGTGCATGAGTTTAGTTTTTTTTGTATTTATAATTAATCCTACGTCATGACACCATTTAATCAGAGATATAAAGTCTTCTTGCATATATTTCATCGCAGTATATAATTGTTCATCCGATATGACCAGTGCCGTGTCGTCAGCATATACAAAGTGTTTAACATGTGAGAATAGTTTACTCATTATTGATACAAATATTATATAGAGGGTGGGTCCCAAAATTGACCCCTGCGGGACACCGGCGTACATTTTTTTTTTCCACTCAGTTTTTCAAATATTTTTACACAGATATGTCTATTAGATAGATAATTTTTAAATAAATTTAGTAGATTTCCTCTGATTCCTATTGCTTCTAGAATATTTAATAATTTTTGCGGATTAATTGTGTCAAACGCCTTGGAATTATCGATAAATAATACTAAAACATGCATTTTTTTATTTAATTCATTATTTACATAATTCGAGAAATCCTGTAATAATATTTCAGTACTCTTTTTCTTTTGAAAGCCATATTGATTTTTGTCTATAATGGAAAATTTCTGTAAGTATTTGTTTAATTTTAAAGAAATATATTTTTCAAAGATTTTTTCAAGTGCAGGCAAGATACTGATAGGTCGATAGTTTCCTATCTCTGAGTGTACTCCACCTTTGTAAATAGGTCTAATT
Source organism: Hesperophylax consimilis (assembly GCF_061612785.1). Classification (NCBI taxonomy): domain Eukaryota; kingdom Metazoa; phylum Arthropoda; class Insecta; order Trichoptera; family Limnephilidae; genus Hesperophylax; species Hesperophylax consimilis. The sequence goes on from NC_142845.1 coordinate 17,860,069, forward strand.
ATAGCACACTTTAGATCATCAGGTATTTCTGCTTGAGTAATAAGTCTATTTACTAAGTGCGTAATAATTGGGGCTAAAATATTTATATGTTTTTTTATGTCGTGCATTCTTATACTATCCATTGCAGCAGATTTTGAGTTTTTAATTTTTTTAACAATATTTGTTATCTCCGTGATAGTTGCTTTAGGTAGGTACATACTGTGAGGTAATTCTACTGTATCAATATTAGATGCTTTAAAATCACACTTGTGCAACATATGACATATAGTATCTGAAAAATAATTCACATATTGGTTAGTTACACTTTCCACTGTCTGATCTTTTATCACATATCGCGAGATGACTTCATCACAATTGCTTTTAGTTTTTCTTCCTAAAATTTTATTTATCTCATCCCACGTTTTTTTAGTATTATTGAAACATGTTTTAAATTTATCTTTAAAAAAATATGATTTTTGTTTAGTAATTAGTTTGTTAACATTATTTCGAAAGGCCTTGTATTCATTTTCGTAATTTTTATTGGTTGGTGAATTCTTCCACCTTCGAAATAGCAAATCTCTTTTTTTAATTTTCTCTAAAATATCAGTAGTTATCCAATTTTTGATCCTGTTTGGTCTTTTATTCGGTTTTTTCAGGAATGATACTGTGCATCTTTCGTATAGGTTAATAAAATTGTTTTTAATTTTTTGATACAGTGTAATACTGTCTTGTTCATCAAGTAAGGAATTCCAATTTATTTTATGTATTTGGCTGTCTATACGTTTTTGGGACAAAACAATAATCTCCTTCGCAATGTTTAAAGGTTCCTTTTGCTCGTCATATTTAATATTAACTGCGACCATGTAATGATCTGCTATAGCAATCTCGCATACGCACGCTGATAACGCGTCCACTTGTTTATGCCCGTTATTGTACCTAACATAAATGTGATCGATGCATGAGCGTGTAACGCGTCCGTCTACAATTGCTTCTCTAGTCACGCCGTCTATACACTTGATTAAGTAATTGCTAGCTAGAATATTTTCATATGAGATTACAGCAGGATCTTGGTAATTCATCAAATTTAGATTAACATCCCCAAAGAACAAAACATTATCGAGAGGATCTATGAAACTTGTCAAAACAGATGTTATTTCCCCAATAAATGATTGTTTGCTAAGATTCGGCGGTCGATATATTGCTAAAATACTAATATTTTCTTTATTTGGAAGAGTAATTACACCGAATACATTTTCAAAATAAAACGATTCTAGTTGTTTTTGTTTGAATACAATATTATTCCGAACATATAGTAGAATGCCCCCACCTGACTTGTTAGTGCGGCAATAGTTATAGCATGTGTAGCCCGGTATCTCATATAAATCAATAAGGTCAGTTTGTATGGAAGTTTCGCATAGCATTAAAATGTCTACAAACTCCCAGCAACTATTTAAGTATACATGTAATACATCCCAATATTTACATATTGATCTAATATTAACTTGGATGCAAATTAAATCTCCTATCTCACTTTTACGTTTCATTTTTACCCATTGATTCAAATTGTTTGTTCTTATAAAGTCCACTTCACAGTCATCTTCTATATAATTATTTAAAGCCATAGTCGATGGTTGCCAAGTCCCTGGATAGTGCTGCTTGATAAGCTGGGCATTCCTTGTCTCCCGTCGGGTGGTCCGCGGCCTTACCGAACCTCGTGCATGTTGCACATACCGGCTTGGCTTCAGCGCTTGGGCACGATTCACGTCCGTGTCCTTCCTTGGCGCAGTGAGCGCATCTTGGTTTTTCCTTACAAAATTTGAATGAATGTCCAGTCATCTGGCAATTAGAGCACACAGTAAGCCCTATAAAATCTCGTACACGGCACACCGTCCAATCCACGAATACCCGTTCCTGTTCTACTAACAGATGACGTAGCTTAGCCGGAACCTCATACACTCGATTACAGGTTGAGCCAGATCGAGCGCCAGCCAAATGGCTGAGTCGGCAATTCGAAATCATCTCTCCAGTGTTCATTTGCTCCATGTTTGGAATTCCAGCTAAAGCGCTATTCAGGAAGCTCTCATCGGATAACTCTCTAGGTACATTGAAAAATATTACCTTGGGATGTCTTTTTGCTGGTAGTCGTGCGCTTAAAGTACTTGAATTCGTATTAGTGAGCGCAATTAATAATTTTTGTTGGTCTTCAACACTGGCAGTATGAATCGCTACTCCCTTATTTCGTATGTTTCTCATGCCGGTTACTCGGACACCTAAAGCTGAGGGCTTTAAAGTTTTTCTTACATTTTGTTTTGTTTCCTCGCTGTCTTTAATGCTATCCAGCTTAGGAAAAACGCATATAGTAGGCTTTGTAGGTCCTACTGCTTGTCCTGTACGAGTGATCGGCAATGGAGTCGCATCTTTAGTTTTTATTTTGGTGATGTCCGCAAATGACATGGTCGCCTCAGTAGCTTCAGCGACACGTCGCATCACAGGTCCTAGGTCCGCCTCTAGCTGCTGAATTTTTTCCGCGAGGTGACGGTTGCAGTCCTCAACCGAACGTTTTTCCGCCTGGGCCACTTTCAAACCAGCCTGGGCAGTAGTCAGATCAGCTCTCAGTTTTTCTCTGTCCAATGTAAGTTGTGATACAGCACCAATTACGTAGGTTACGTTTCTGGCAATTTTTAGTTGCTGCTCCTTGCTTACCTTACATTGCTTTTCAGCTAAAGTGTCCTGCAATTCCTCCAGCGCCATCTGGACATCGCTTAGAGCTTCTTTCCCAGATCTAAAGTATTCTTCAGAATTGTCCGAATCCTCGTCCGAAATATCACCTAGTTCTAGCCTGGGACTGCTGCAGCTGGTGCCCGGGATCTCGGCGGCGGCGGTTGTGGGAGAGTGCGGGGGGGCGCCGCCTCTCTTCTTCCTTCGGCGTACGTTATCGTCCGGTTGATCCATAGATGATGGAAGGTAATTCTGGAGTGGTCTTCTCTGCGTTATTGTTCACTTTGTAAACATATAACTATTATCCTCTACTAAGCACTAGTTAATAATATTATAAACTTCACTCGGTACAGCCGCGAAAACAAACGTCAACTGTCAAAAACTACCGCAAACATAAACGTCAAAATTAACACAAAAAAAGGAATCTAAAACTATGCTGAATTGACCGTGCCAGATTTCACTCGATGGGAAATGTTTTTTAACTTCTGGGTGGTCTCTTATTTACTAGATTAGAACTGACTTAAGTACTAAAACACTAACTTAAAGACCGGGTCCTTTGGACCGGGCCGAACTGTCACTTTCAAAAACACTAAACCATATAATTACGTTGATTTTAAGTTTTAATATTATGAAACTGATAAATTGGCGGAAAGCCCTTGACTTTCTACGTCGATTGAGCACTTATTTTCTTAATGAAAAACGCTATTTTGAATTTTAGAGTTGAGAATTGCACGGAGCAAGTGTTATTGTGGCCGGTTTTCGGTTGAATGTTTTTCAGTTTTTCAGTTTTCAGTTAATTACGGGAATTAAATTTAAAAATTGGTATATACTAATCACAAAAAAAATTAAACATCTCTGCGTCTACATTTTTGTTTTGCGAAGTTGTCAATAACATCGTCATAGTTTAAAGAGAGCAGTAATTTGGATTCAATGTTAAGTATGGCTAACGAATTTAATCTCCTGTCTGTCATGGTTGAGCGAAGATAATTTTTCACTCTCTTTAGACAGGAAAAACTCCGCTCGCCACTGCAATTGCTGACTGCCGTCGATACGCACATTCTTAAGGCTATATCAATGTTTGGATAAATTGTTTCAAGTTCTTTTTTTCTTAGAACCTGTAAAATCGCTTTGGTTGTTCGGGGCAGATCTCCATCTCGAGCTATCGTTCTTAAATAAGAACGTAGATGGATACATTCATCAACAAAGCACTTTTCTAAATCACTAGAATATATTGTTACTAACATACTAGCACTATTTTGAACTTCTTCGGTGTTCAAATTGACCAAATTGCTTAAAAACGAAAATTTGGTATAAAAATTGCTGTACGCTTCTCGTCTCTTTTGAAGTTCAACGACAAGTCTGTCTATAATTACTAAATATACTGTCACTCTAAATGTTTCCCGACCAGATAATGAAAAAGTAATATCTTCGGCAGATTCATCTGCTGTGAGTTTTCTCTTCCGTATTCTCTTGATGTCCTTTTTCATATTCTCTGACTAATGCGAATTCTAAGGCTTGCTCTTCATATTTATTAAAATTTTCCCTTTCTGAAGAAATTATTAGAATCAGACTGTCATACATTTGAATAACTGTACAAATATCAATATCAACGGACTGTAATTTTTTATTGGTTTTATTCATGTGAACTAAAATAAAACCCCAAAACACGATCATGAAAGCAGTTTCTAGTCGTTCTAATTTCAATCTTATGCCTTTAGCTTCACATACAACAGAACGTTTTTGATCTGTATTGCTCTCAATAGCAATTAAAGCATTGCAAATTTCTGGAAATGACTCTTTCAAACTTTTGCAAGCATCTGCTCGAGCTGACCAGCGTGTGTCAGATGGATTTTTGACAGTAGTTTTATTTTTTTTATCATTACCTAGGATTATTTGTGCTTGTAGAGTTTGCCATCTTTGAGTTGAAGCTGTAAAAAATGTGTAGATTTCTTGAAGGAGACCAAAGAACCAACAAGCTTCTTGAGCGCATTCAGCGGCACATTCACCCACTAGGTTAAGCGAATGTGCAGAGCAGGGTATATATTCTGCTATGGGACATAGTTCTTTTATTTTGGCCTGTAATCCATTGTAAATGCCTGACATATTTGCGGCATTATCATACGACTGGCCTCTACAGTCTAATATATTAATTTCAATCATGTCCAATGTTTTAATAATAGCATTTGCTATGTCTTGTGATTTGTGACCGACATTTGCGATAAACTTAAAAAAACGTTCAACGGGCGTACCGTCGGTTTGAATGTATCGGATCACGAAAGTTAATTGGTCAATATGGGAAATATCTGGTGTTGAATCCACTATTATTGAATAATATTTTGATATCTTGATTTCATGTTTTATTTGTGTTAATATTTTGTTTGCCATCAATTCAATAAATTCGTCACACGTTGTAGAACTTAAGTAATTGGTATATCCCTTTCCCTTGCCGCCATATTGAGCAATATGTTTACTTAAAAACAGATCAAACTCCGCTATGAGTTCCAGCGTCATTAAGTAATTTCCGTTATGAAGAGAGCCAAGTTTTTCGTCATGTCCTCTAAAAGGTAAACCACGCGATGCTAAAGATTTTACAGTGGCAACCACTCGTTTTAAAACTTCACGCCAATAAGTCATCTCTTCTAGAAATTGAGCGGCGAGCTCATGATCGACACGACCGTCAATGTTAGATCTACGTTGCAAGCTCAAAATACATGTTTTATGTTCACATGAGTTTTCGTGGCTTTCTAATCTATTCGATGCGTTCTTCCAATCATTAAAACCAACATCTTGTTTTCCAAAACTAGTTCCACCACCGAATAATAAACAAGGTCCACAATAAACTTTACCTGTGCTTGGAGAGTAAATAAGCCATTTCCTTGGAAGTTTTTCTCTATTTAACAACTTTCTTTCAAACATTTTTTTTGTTAAAAAACGTGAGATTTTATCTTCATATATTCTCTTACTCAATGAAAAATCTGCATTTTGATTTTGATTAAATCCATTAATTGCAATGTATTCTTGTGTTTCGTTATTGATATCCCACTTGACTGGGTCACATCCCACGATAAACAGTCTATTTTGCGACTGCCTCACAACTTCTACGGCTGACGGAGTAGGCAGCATGGACAAATCGTGTTGTTTAGAACTAGTAGGAATTTCACATTGAATAGACTCGGTAGAAGACGCACTGTGAATTGCGTTAGAAAATTCCGAATCATCACTTTTTAATTTAGAAAAAAATGTCTCAATATGTTTCGTATGCTTTATAATATTTTGATTTTTTCTTCTTTTTCCTTAGCCTTCCTTTTATAAGCTGCACCACTAGGTTTCTTCTTCAATTCACTCATTATTTGGGTAATGAACTAAAACGCAATGTACTAATTAATTCACACAAATACCGCTGCGAGTACGTAATCAATAGAAGCGCGCGTAACCGGCGACATCCAAGCTGAAAGTGATGAGTGTGACTGTCACCCATAAATGAACCACTCACTAGATCAATATCTTCGGGTTTTTAGTACTGAGCCCATGGGTCCTAATGTTTGCCATAGATAAAAGTCTGTAACTGAAAAATATACGTCACTACTACACATACTCACCATCGACTAGGATAGAAACTATAAAAAAGGCGTAACCATAGACAATATAATTCTCATTCGGAGCCAACCCATTGGCTAGCCTAAAATCGGCCAATGACAGCGGCCTATAAACATGCATGAAGTTCGTGACAGCGGCCTATAAACATGCATGAAGTTCGTATTGGAATGTGGAAAATATACGTCACAAGTCACCCATAGAGATTACCGTGTCTTTTTTTCTGACCCACCTTTTTCTCGGAGTTATACCCCCCTGCTGTCACCCCGTCATCCGTTCGGAAGTCCGGTGCCGGCCGCTTAGCCCCTGCCCCCGCTGCGCCCTTTGCCCTGCAATCTAGCAACGCCCGCGAACGAATCCACGAGCGAGCGGTCTTCTATTAAAAAATCATGCGATGGAGGCATGGAGGAATAATCAAGAAGGCGAGTATGCTTTGGAAGCTCTGCATCTCTACAGAAGTAAATAATCTTTTATATTGTGTAAGCAGGTGCATACTTACTTACAAAATTAAGTTTGTATATATATTTTTTTTTATTCTAGGGGCGCCCGCCGGCGCCCCTTTGTAACTGGCGCCCCTAGGCACGTGCCTACTTTGCCTTAGGGTTAATCCGCCACTGTTCCTACCCACACCACATACCTCTTTCTTTCCCAGATTAAAGACAGCTACACCATGTATCTTCAGTTCATGTACGTTATGATACTCACCCACCGACCCCCAGATTCCTACCCACACCACATACCTCTTTCCTTCCCAGATTCAAGACAGTTACCACATGTATCTTCGGTTCATGTACGTTATGATGCTCACCCACCGACCCCCAGATTCCTACCCACACCACATACCTGTTTCCTTCCTAGATCGAAGACAGTTACCCCGTGTACATTCAGTTTGTTTATGTTATGATACTCACCCACCAACCCCCAGGTTCCTACCCACACCACATACCTCTTTCCTTCCCAGATTCAAGACAGCTACCCCATGTATCTTCAGTTCATTTATGTTATGATACTCACCCACCAACCCCCAGATTCCTACCCACACCACATACCTCTTTCTTTCCCAGATTAAAGACAGCTACACCATGTATCTTCAGTTCATGTACGTTATGATACTCACCCACCGACCCCCAGATTCCTACCCACACCACATACCTCTTTCCTTCCCAGATTCAAGACAGCTACCCCATGTATCTTCAGTTCATTTATGTTATGATACTCACCCACCAACCCCCAGATTCCTACCCACACCACATACCTCTTTCTTTCCCAGATTAAAGACAGCTACACCATGTATCTTCAGTTCATGTACGTTATGATACTCACCCACCGACCCCCAGATTCCTACCCACACCACATACCTCTTTCCTTCCCAGATTCAAGACAGTTACCACATGTATCTTCGGTTCATGTACGTTATGATGCTCACCCACCGACCCCCAGATTCCTACCCACACCACATACCTGTTTCCTTCCTAGATCGAAGACAGTTACCCCATGTACATTCAGTTTGTTTATGTTATGATACTCACCCACCAACCCCCAGGTTCCTACCCACACCACATACCTCTTTCCTTCCCAGATTCAAGACAGCTACCGCATGTATCTTCAGTTCATGTATGTTATGATACTCACCCACCAACCCCCAGATTCCTACCCACACCACATACCTCTTTCTTTCCCAGATTAAAGACAGCTACACCATGTATCTTCAGTTCATGTACGTTATGATACTCACCCACCGACCCCCAGATTCCTACCCACACCACATACCTCTTTCCTTCCCAGATTCAAGACAGTTACCACATGTATCTTCGGTTCATGTACGTTATGATGCTCACCCACCGACCCCCAGATTCCTACCCACACCACATACCTGTTTCCTTCACAGATTCAAGACAGCTTCCCCATGTATCTTCAGTTCTTATTCTTAATAAACTTTTCAAATTTGGAATGGAGGATAAATTATTTGGTATCGTTAACCGTCCCACCCAGTTTAGTTTAGTGAGTTTAGTTCCTCGGCTGGCTAAGTCCTCCATCACAATACAAGTCACATTTTCCGCGTACTTACTGTTATGTCTGCCTTAATTTGCAGATTTAAGTGTTGGGAACTCTTTGTAAAAAGTGAAAGATTCTACTTATAATTGTGTTTATTTACGTTACAAATAATAGGTCTGGATTTAGCAACACTGTTCATTACCCGAGGGTTAGTAATTCTCTGGTTCGAGAAGCTTGTTCCCTGTCAATATCATCTCACAGGTAATTGTTACACTCTAGCGACATCTGTCGGACTCTGGAGTAAGCTTTATAACTAGCGCCATCTATCGCTTAAATACTCAACTTTATTACACATACATCATACTTACTTACTTACGCGCCAAGGGGTATTTAACTCTCTTAAAACAAATAATAATAACGAAGTGCTGCTTTTCGTGACGATCTAAACCTCTTTAAACTTATTTAAACTTCAGATTACTGTATTCACATTCAAATTCATTTAAATACATTAGAATATAGGTGAAAATAAAAGAAATTTTATCTTAACCAATAAATGCCACTTAATAATAAATAAGACTCGTCACTAGAGGTGGGCAAAATTGATTGAATTAATTCCATGAATTAATTCAATCTTGTAACACAATCGATCTTATTCTCATTTTAAAAAGGAATTGAATCTTAATTCCGTATCGTTGGCATTTTTTTCTAAACATTTTACAATTAAATTATTTCATGATAATAAGGTAATAATTAATAATTATATGATGTGTTTCATAGAAATCTAATTAAATATTATTACGGTACTATGGCGGCGCGCCGCGAAGTTTATATGTACCATACATAAACCAATCACATATGTACTGTGCCCTGTCGCACTAAATCGCGTATCTAGTATCCCGCGTCCCGCGCCGTAATCCAAAAGACTCTTTTCATCGAGTCCCCAGTCAAGGAATTAATGAATTTATTCCGTTTTCAGTTGTGACGTCACGCGTCGTGACACAAATCCTATGTCCCATGTACCGAGTCTGTCCGGACAAGCGCTCAATCTCAATCTCAGGGAATAAGTGAAACAGGACAGAGACATAGACACTCGAGACAGAGTTCCCAATTCCCTATTCGTTATCGAGTCCCTTTCCTTACTAGTTACAGGTCCGTCCGCACCGTCTGCAAGAACGCAAGTCATTAATGTCGCAGATAGACACAACACACTTACTAGTCAGAAGTTCCTAATTCATTGCACTATGTCAGCTGTCAATCGGTTCGTCGTTAGTTCCCGCGTGGCTAAACCTTCGATTTAGTACCTAGTCAGGTGAAAACTTTCTACTTTGGAATCTGAATCCTAATAAAAAAGCGAAAGTATCTCCTGTATTCTTCTCCTTTCCTAATGCGAAAATAATGCAATACGCTTAGAAACAAAACGATGTTTACGTTATTGTTCTTATAAGTATGTTTTTTATGTACCTGCCTACTTGTAGACGTAAAAAGAGATCAGTTGACTGTCAAATTGTGGGTGATGATAACATGTAATTTGTTTTGATTTCTGTATTTTTGTACTGAATTGTATGCCACTCAATTTCAAACTTTCAATCAGTTTTTATTTGGCGCATGGATTTAAAATTACCATTGAGGTAAGTACCTGCAAACATTAACATAAATAAATATAATATATATGTGGTTGAAGCTTATTCCAGGTGAACGGGTCGGATATAAAAAAGTGGGATAATAATAATATAGTTCTTATAATTGCTTTAAGAACGTATCTCATTGCCCCTAAAATAATATATTTTTTATGTAAAGGTTATCTTAACGTACCTACATTTTGTAGTAAATATATAGATAGTTTTACGAAGAAAGATAATAATAATTTTTATTCTGGGATTCAGTTTGCCAGCAAAAATTTTCTATGCACAAAAGAAAAATCGAGTGGGACTTTTTATTTTTGGTATCGTTTAATGATGTTTTACCTTCGTTTTTTATAGGAAAAAGCAACATATTGAATAGCCAAGATGTCTTCCGGAAAAAGGATAGAACTTTAGTGTTACTTTTCTGAAGTAGATGGAGGGATGCATTGCTCCACAATTTAGAAATGGCAGTTAAAAAATAAACATCCGACTATTCCTCTCCAGGTCCAGCGCCCTGCGCCTTCCGTGGCCTTTGCGGCACCCATTTCAACGATTTTATTAGTGACTTGTAAAATTACTTTTTATTTTTGTTCGTAAAATAACATATTTATTAAAAAGTTTGTAACATGTTTATTTTGTGGAACGACATATCTTTTTTTACTAAAGTTACTCCAAAGCTCTCCTCGCTTTAAGAACTCTGTGCTATAAAGTGTAAAGCTTACAAATACAGGTTTTCTAAGTAAAGTTATAAATGTACTTCTGCAATGTACAAAATAAATCCCTATATTTGATATTTTTTGTGTGTTTATGTTTATATAAAATGTTTTTTTCAAAACGAACACATTTATGTGAATGCGAAAAAATGGTTCATTATTGCTTTCTTTAAGTTTCCTAAATGTGAGCAATCTAGGTACAAAACCAAAATGAAGTGTCGAATCAAGGAATTAAATGAATGAATTTAATGAATTAGTTCACTTGACCAGGTGAATAAGACTGAATTGATTCATTATTGTGAATGAATCTGCCCATGTCTACTCGTCACTATGAACTATTCTTCCCTCACCTCCGCCAATGAAATTAATGATCATGGAATTATTTTAGATTTAAATTTTCATTTTCTTTTACCAACCAATACAATAATAAATAAAATAATAAAAATGCTTGGCTTGTTTCTCCGAGATACCACAGACTCAACATAAGGTAGGCGGCACATTACGCTATACGCATCATGGCTTGGTCTATCTTAGCATATCGCATTTGCGTATTTTTTCAATACATTCCCATTGGTAGTATATACACTGAAATAGGCATGGCCACACAGACATAGGAATTAATAGACGAGAAGATAATGGCGAGGGGTAAAATCAACTGTTGAAGAACGAAGGGGGTTAAGCTGACTGTGATTCGTCAATAAATCAATCTGACAGTAAATAGGCATCTCGCATTATAATATCACCATTTAGTTCTTAAAAGTAAAATCTGCTTTTGAATGAATAGACATTTTTACATGGGAGCGCAAATTACTCGCCACATTATGAACTAATTTGCGAATTCCAAATTCGGCAAAGTAAATTTCTTCTGTTTGCAGAGTCGTAGTTAGTTTCAGAGTATTTAGTTAAGACACTTTTACAAATGTTTCATAATTTACTTACCCCAGTAAACAACGATGAGCACACTTGAGAATCGCTACATTGTGATGTGATAGTATATGTTTCTAAAACTGATCCATATAATACGGTGTGAATAAGCTTAAAATAAAGTAAAATAATGCTTACTTATGGAATGTAATACGACAATTGGGTTTATTCTCTTTTTCACATCTATTTTTACAAGTTTTCATATCACAAGTCAACATTTTGCCGTGTTATTTCGTAAAATGAACCGATGATGCCTCGACCATAGTTCGCACAAGAATGATGACGTCACGTTTTCAAATTTCACTTGAGGCCATACGCGAGCCCAGCCGGCTCCAATGGAACCGGTATGGGGAGTGGGGATAATACGCTTTTAATCACTTAGGGCAGGTCTACTAATATTCATATGTCTATGCATGGCCACGAAAATATAGCGCGCTTATAGCGTAAAAGCGCACAGGCCTAAAAAATCTAGGGCTCACTTTAAAATCCACTACGATCCCTTGAAAAAAACAACACAATTTCCAAAGATATATTGACCATAAACTCGGTCTACCTATTGAAACCATAAATTCCAATTTATTGATGAAAGAACAAGGATATTTTAAACGAGGGTTATCTAAATGATGAGTTAAAAGCAATCATTTTCCCTATATTACCCATTGTACAGTCTGAAAAGTTTCCTTATAGTTTCCAGTTTGATAAAACGGTAGGTATTAAATGAATACCATAAATTAATTACGATACCGTATGAAAATTGCATAAGAACGTGATTTCAGTTTGATTTTCCTAATACATCGCGTATTTTTAAACGTAATGACATTTGCGCAGAATTCACACACGGACATGCTCGGCGGACAAATCCGCTCGTGTATTCTTGCGACAGACAGACCGGCTCGGTCCGCTGTCCGTCTATCCGTCACGAGCCGATCCGTGTGTGAATGTACGCAACGGATCGGCACGCCGAGCATTCGCAGTCAATAAGCATAACGTAATTCAGTGACTGTATGCTCAAATTTTTGTTTGACTAGATTTCAGAATGAATTAATTAGTTTCTTTTAAAGTTAATTGTGATAATAAGTTAACTTAAGTTTACTGTATTTTATGCTTTATTATTTGTGTTATACTGTGGTTTTAAATTTATGTTGTGATCTTTATGTAAAAGCCCAGTAGGGCGTTGATAAATAAATAAATAATTTGTGTGAGGTTTACAGATATCGCCAGAATATTTTTAAAAATTCCCAAGATTGGCTTGAGAATTTTTACTATAAAATTAAAATTTTAAATTTCCCTGGATGCGATTTAAAAAATGCCTGGTTTTAGTGAAATATCCTATACATCACATACCATCATACATACCATAATTGTAATATGTGATGGTCGCCGCTCGAATGTCTGGATGTCCGCATGTCCGCATGTCCGCATGTCCGCGTGTGCGTTGCGGATAGATCCTTGTGTGAATTCTGCGCATTGTGGCCAACTTTTCATATAAGTCATAAAAAGTTATCTTAATTAAAGTAAATATTAAGAATAAACCATATTCACTTGTTAGATATGATCATGTTATTATGTGATTAGATTATTATGCAAAATTTATGCTGTTCTCTCATTATTTACCAAGAAACATACTCGTTCGCTTATCTTGGCTAGATGAATTTGTTCAGTGAAGTTTCCTTTCTTCTCTCTTATGCAGATGAATAATTGCAGTTTTAAGTTATACGGAATAAAATAAGTAGATATGATGAGTACTGCGAAAGCTAAACGTTTCGATATCGGTATGTACTTTTTTTTTATTTTTTTAATGATCATCGCACAGGAGTCGCAATTGTCCGGAACCAATGGATTATGACATCTCCAATCGGGATATTTTGTTAGAATTGTGAGGCTGAAGGGTACATAGAGGGCAAGGAGGTGGGGATGGGAAGGTTGGGAAGTACCTGGCTATTAATATCTGAGTGGTGGTCTTTTACCAGCGCGATACTTCACTTTTTTGAACATTTTAAAGATTCATTATATCAAAGGCCAAAAATATCATTTTGATTAATTTTGGGTTATTATGCCGTGTTGCCTCCTTCTTTTGACAACTTGTCGGACAGCTTTACACGTAAGCGTTGGTATCCGATACTTGGATAAAACTAAACGCCGTCAACCGCATTAATTTAAACAATTAATATATATTTAAATACCCACCCCAAGAGGATTAACTTGTGCAACCGGTACCACCTCTACATACGTAAGCCCACACTTTACCCCAATCTACACATCTATTTTGAATGTGGTTTTTATGCAAAAAAGTGATTAGAAATTGTAGATTAGATTTGAGGAGAAAATACCCATGGGCACACTAAGTTTGGGGGGTACATTTTGAAAGCCATTAACCAGCACGAAAACAGAAAACCTCATTAAATGTTTCTTTCATTTTATTGACGGGGTTCGTGTAAAACAGTTCACTGAACTGAACAGACGAAAATTTTAAGAAGTTGAATTTTCCCCATCAAATTTCTAAAATAAAGTGAGAATCTTAACGAAATAAGTGATGACGTCATGTACAAACAATATTCGGCGCGTGGCCCGGCATGATGGACGGACCTATGGTCGATTTTGCCTTAGAGGCCTAGAAAAACGATTTTGCCGTGGGGTTTATTTTAATTATTTTTGATGAACGTATTACTAAAATCTCAAATGTTTGTAGAGGGATCCCTCGGGAAATCACTAATTCATCGACTAGAAAAATAAAATTAGTAATTAATTTTATGGTTGAAAAACGTTTTGTAAAATTTTTTATCCGTTTTACATAAAATATTTTAATGGTATGGTCCTGTTTTTACTTACATCCGAATGTTGAGTGATTAAGATGAGATATTACGTACTATTGTTATATTTTATATTTTCCGATTTTATGTCCGGGTTAAATCTTCCCCATAGGAAAAACTAAACTCTTCCACACACTTTTCCACAAATGATCATCTAGTCAATCAACATTATGCAAGTGCATTATATAAGCAAAATAAATACAAAACAATACAAGAACAGCCCGCCAACTCACCGGAGATCACATGGGAAAATAATTCACCGACTCCAGATATTTTCATATCAGAAGGTTCGGCTCGGTAGAACTCCTAACAGGGCCTATAAATCCTACTGATCCCTCAACATAAATATTTAAAACATCTTTCGTTATCCTACATGTATTTAAAATGACTGATCTGAAAAATGAATTTGGTTCGTATTCATAATATGGTATTATATTACGGCAGTCAATCAAGTTATGTTTAATTACCAAACATTGGTGAATTATTTTTAAAACTTGATTGTGCCTAAATTTATACTCGGACGGTGCTAATATAGAACATTCCTATATAATATGTTCTATAGTTTCCGGAAAAGCCAAACATTTTTTTAATTTGGGAGGTGGTCAATGGGTACCGCCGCCCCGGGAACCATACTCTGGGTTACCAACACCTCTGCCACAGGTCACCTGAAGTGGTTCGCTACGTTTGGTGACTTAGCAGGGGTGCCCGGGCTCATGGAGGGTTGTGCGTTCTGGATCACACTGATGAATGGGTCGGCCTACTCACTGCGGGGCGGGCCGGGCTGGGAGAGGCCGGTTGAGGGAGATCCAGTAAACCGGTTATCGCTGTCCGGGCCGCTGGATAGAACAGGGGCCCGACCCTTGGGCTCACGACCAAGGGTGGGCTGCCCCATCAGCCAGCGAAAAAACCCTGCCGCTGATGTTGTGCCGGTTCGTGACCAGTGAGGACCCAGCATCTAGCGTTTGGGGCGCACTGGGCGGCCTCCACAGCCGGACTCTCCTGCCCATTGCCTAGAACCGCAGTCAGAAGAACATACCTTACATTTGGTGTATCCAGTTGCTCCACTCTCCAACTCCCCACCCAACCTTTTTAACCTAATCCTTCCCAACCCATCCTAAATCCCACAAACAAATAAAACAAACTTAAAAACTATGAACTCACAACAAATTAATATAAACTCAGCGACAGCAAACAGTAGGAGTCCTCAGTGTGGACCGAGGATGAAGGTGAATTTCGCTAACATTCGCGGTCTGCACACCAACCTAACTCCCATCCACCACCACCTTCTCTCACAAAATCCCCATCTCCTCTTCCTTACGGAAACACAGATTGCCGAGCCCCCAGATACCTCCTATCTGAACTGCCCAGGATATCATCTGGAAAGCCTTTTCAGGCCCAAAGGAGGTGTCTGCCTTTACAGCCGTGCTGACATTAGCTGCGCTCGTCTCGCAAATATCGAGAGCGCAAAACACGAAGTGTTATGGGTACGTGTGGATCTCACCGGTATGATGAGAATTTATGCGTGCCTATATCGCTCACCAAACCTTGCCGAATCAGACACTGTTGAGTTGTTTAAATACTTGAGTGACACTGTAGATATTCTCTTGCCCCGTTACCCATCGGCCGAGTTTGTAATCCTGGGGGACTTCAATGTTCATAATGAACAATGGCTGAAGTTCTCGGGCCCAACAAACTCTGCCGGTAGATCTGCGGAATCCTTTGCCCTTATCCATGGACTAAGCCAACTCGTAGAATCTCCGACCAGAATACCAGACATCCCATCACATCGAGCCAACCTACTCGATTTGTTTCTCACTAGTGAGCCACTCGGGTACAGAGTGGAGGTGACAGCGCCCTTAGGATCCTCTGACCACTGCCTGATTACCACCTCTGTCCCATCCTCCATGAACCGTCAACCCGACAAACATGTAAAGAGGAAGGTATGGCACTACAGGGCAGCAAAATGGGACGGCATGCGGTCTTTCTTCGGCGCCTTTCCTTGGAGTACTGTATGCTTTAGCTCCGAGGACCCATCAATTTGTGCACGCGAGGTAGAAGAAGCAATCACATCAGCAATGGATTGCTACATTCCCTTCTCCGTCAAATCCTCTGGAGCGGGCACAAAACCGTGGTTTGACCATCGCTGTGCTGAAGCTGTCAGACTCAAAAATACGGCTTTTAATGCACTCCGGAAGATTAGCTCCATGAATAACCTTTCGGAATACCGAAAACGGGCAAGGGATTGTAAGAGAGTTCTAAATAGAGCTAAGAGCGATCACGACCAGAGAATTGCGAAAAAGCTGGCTGACTGCCCCACTGGTAGCCGTGCTTTCTGGTCACTCGCTAGCTCGATCGGAAGAAATTTCTGCAGAACCACTTTCCCACCTCTGACCAAGCCTGATGGTCAGCTGGCTAACTCGGCCCGCGAGAAAGCTGAATTATTAGGCAAAATTTTCGCGGAAAACTCAACTCTTCAAGATAACGGAGAGACTCCCCCTTCCATTCCGCACTGCGGTTTTCAAATGGAGGAACCGAAGATCCGGAACAGAGAGGTTCTCCGAGTCTTGAACGAGCTGAAAGTAGACAAAGCCAGTGGGCCGGACGGAATACCTGCCTTGGTCCTCAAGAGGTGTTCTGCAGAAATGACTCCAGTGCTCGCGAAATTATTTAGGCTCTCTCTCAAAGGTGGAAAGGTGCCAGATATTTGGAAAAAGGCAATCGTCCACCCAATCCCAAAAAAGGGGGACCGTTCCGACCCTTCTAACTACCGCCCCATAGCCATCACTTCCATACTCTCGAAGGTATTAGAAAGGGTGGTTAACAACAAATTGCTCACATATCTCGAGAATAACAATATCCTAAGCGATCGGCAATATGGATTTCGTCGAAACCGATCGTGTGGCGATCTACTCGGATATGTAACGCATATTTGGGGGCGGTACATGGAACGTTTTGGTGAAACCCAAACCGTTGGGTTGGATATCTCCAAAGCCTTTGACAGAGTCTGGCACCGGGCGCTTATCGGGAAATTACCATCGTATGGGATCCACCCAACCCTGCATAGTTGGATTGCGGACTTTCTGAGGGGAAGAACAATTCAAACCGTGGTTGACGGCTCTTCTTCCTCACCGCACCAAATCAATGCGGGGGTGCCACAAGGATCTGTGCTGTCTCCGACGCTGTTTTTATTGCACATCAACGATCTCGTTGAATGTGCACCAATTCACTGCTACGCTGATGACAGCACCGTTCACGAGGGTTATCTTTTTGACAGGCCCCCTTCCACCTATGATGTCCGAACAGCTCGGGAAGTTTTGAAGCGAAAAATTGACCACCACCTAGAGATGGTTCGTGCCTGGGGTAAGGCCAACTTGGTCAGTTTCAACGTCTCAAAAACCCAAGCGTGTCTGATTTCGGCAAAGAGGGAGATCAATGACTGTCTGGTGCAATTTGATGGGAGCACTCTCCCCAATAAAGACTCCATTGAAATGCTTGGAGTTACTATATCAGACCAGCTCAAGTATCGGGGATCCATAGAAGCCCGAGTAAATCAGGCCTCCAAAAAGTTGGGCGTCTTGTACAGGGCTAGGAGATTCTTCAACAGTGACCAGCTGCTGACCCTGTACAAGTCTCAAGTCCGCCCAACTATTGAATTTGGGAGCCACCTTTGGGCTGGTGCCCCAAAATACTTGATAAACCTGCTTGAGTCTGTGCAAAGGAGAGAGATCCGTCTGATTGACAATCCGTTGTTAACAGACCGATTGCCTTCTCTGATGCATAGACGCAATGTAGGCATGCTGTGTCTGTTCTACAGGTATTTCAATGGAGCCTGTTCCAAGGAGCTAGCAGAATTGATTCCTGATGCACCGGTGCACGTGCGCGAAACTCAACGGACACGAACTGAACACCCGTTCACGGTTGACGTTGGCTTCATGAGAACGGGCCGTTTTTACGACTCGTTTTTGTGTAAGTCGGCTCGTATGTGGAACGAGCTACCGGCATCTGTTTTTCCTCCCTCCTATAATCCGAGCCTCTTCAAGGCCCGCATTAACAAATCCCTTCCTACAGCCCCTACCTTACTCCGCCTCACAACGCCGCCCAACCGGGTGGTGACATAGTTCCCCTGTCTGTGCACTGCACAGGCAGGGACACTCTTGTGAGGTGTCACATAAAAAAAAAAAATTTCTACATAAATCATTATTTGATTATATGCTTCCTATAATTTTTAGTATTAATGACTCTATCCTGAATAGCAAGCATAAATCCTTCTATTTCTGCGCTCAACTCTCCAATACTCAACCATTTGTTTGACGAACATTTTTCAACATACGTTTGGTTGAGATAATTGAAGTGTTTTGCGTGTAAAATTTTATTTGACCAGGAATCTAATAATTCCTGGTTGGGATTTATAAAAATTTTGGCAGTCTCGTCTTATAAATTTAAAGGTGTAATGTTTGTACCTGCCTTGCAAATTATTTTGTGCATTTTTGAGCTATGAGCTTTCCTATGGATTTTTTTTAGCATTTCTAGCTGATTATGTTTCAAAGAAGTTATTTTGACTATACCTCTACCTCCTAAATTTATAGGTAAATTAATTCGTTCTATAGCTGAATTTGGATGATAGCAATTAAACTTTGTTAACGTAGTTCTAATAAATCGTTCTAAGTTATCTAAATCTGTATCGGACCATTTAATTATGCCAAATGAGTACGGTAATAGAGGTATTGCCCAAGTATTTATTGCTTTTACTAAATTTTTAGCAGAAGGATTGCATTTTAAAATTTTCCTGTGTAAAATTATTATTGTTGTGTGTGTTAATATTATGTAGCTTATACTATTTAATAGAAAGTGAAATATCGATATTTCTTTAACTATAATAAATAATAAAATGCCATCTATGAACGCGTAGATTATAACGTAGGTTATAACATATACCCTTAAGGTTAATCGCGACTCTCGTTATATTCTACGTGTTCATAGATGGCGTTAATTAATTAATTTTATTTAATAAGGTATTGCTTTACATTATGGAGATAAATTATTGGTATGCGCCCGTATATATACAATATGAATATACAGTTTTGTCAGTAAAAATAATATCAATTCTTCCAAGAAAGGCACACAAATACAATATTGGATTGAATCATCAATATAATGTTGTATTTGTACCTATGCCTTTCTCGAAAGAATTCAGTTTTTAAACGAACAAAACTATTTGTTCATATTCATATTACAGATGTACGGGCGCAAACAAATAATTTGTTTTAATATTGTAAAGCAATACCTTGCAAAAAGCGTATGTTATTAAAATAAATTAATTAACGCCATCTATGAACACGTGGAATATAACGAATGCCGCGTTTAACCTTAACTTGATATTTATTGTGAAATTTACAGGCTGGGGGGTGAGACACGGACAGGCAGTTTTGATTCTCACCTGTTTCACAGTAGCATATTATATCAGAACTAGTATGAGTGTAGCAATAATAGCTATGACGGACATGTCGACAAAACAAACGGGGGAAATCAAGGTAATTTTTATTCAAACGATTCGGCCATTTGTTTTGTTGGCCAACCACCGACACCAGTCGGTTTTTAATATTTCTGTTTTTGATACTGACAATAATTCGTGGTGTAATCCTATTATGACGATATATTGAAACAATGTTTTTGATACTGACAATAATTCGTGGTGTAATCCCATTATAACGATATATTGAAACAATTTTAAACTTTTTTTCATCTTTTTTATTTTTCAGCGTTACGAGTTTCAGTCTATCACGGCGACTGGTATATTTTTTCTAAACTATTATATAAATGCACAGCATTTGTCAAATATCAGGGGTTGCAAATAATGATTTTATTAAAATTATGTGGGTTTACCATCTTCGTTGCTATGCCGTGTTTCACAACAAAATTTCCAATAATTTGGTTCGTGCGGCCTTTTTCGTAAAAATCAAATTTGGATATGAGGCCAAAATACAATAGTATAAATGTAGCCATAAATTTGTGGTTATCCGTTATAAATAAATAAAACAATGTAACTTTATTTTTACCACTACATTTATTTATATACGCGTATCTGTTTCGGAACATTCGTTTCTTCCTCAGGGCTAAATATACGATATACAGGGTGTTAAGGGACGTATTTGACCTATTAGACCAGTGATTCCTGAGTAAAATAATGTAAATGAAGTTTTGGTCTACGGTGACTTTTTCAAATTTTCAAAAACAATTAGAAAAAACCTTCTACATGTCGACACTAGTCATTCAGTCGAGTAACAGCCCAATCCCTCACATTGGCCCTAGCTATCCAATTCCTACTGATTTTCTATGTTTTGTAGAAAAAAATAGCAAAATATGACTGAAACCAGTAACGGTTAGAAATAAAAATGTTTGAAATTGTTTCAGTTACCAGTTATTCAATAAAAGAACTCTCAGGGTTTATTTCAGTGCAGAAATTCTGGGACTAACTACCACATTTATTCCTCTTTGCCCAAAATACTAATGGAGGGAAACAATTTTACCAAGTCAGTGGACATCTTCAATTTATCTTTAAACAAATATAAAATGTTGTTAATGAAGCCATTCAGTTATGTACAATAAATAATGTATATTTCTTAATAAAAGCCCCGAAAAAGGCGTTGATTAATAATTAAATAATTTTTTCAGATATTTGAATGGAATAAGCAGATTCAAGATTATCTCCTCAGTTCATTCTATGTAGGTTACATGCTCATGCAGCTACCAGGAGGGCAGTTAGCGCAGAGGTTTGGAGGGAAACGACTCATCTTTCTGGCACTTATCGTTAATGGAGTGCTATCCTTGGCTATACCAACTCTCGCGATCTGGGTGAGTATGAATCCACTCTCAACGCTCTTGTTTTTGAAAAAAAAATTCATGTATTTTTTTCGGGCTACTCTCATTACCTATAATATGTAATTATTTGTTCACATTTGCACCTATCTTTGATTATTTTATTTTTTCATGTACCCATAGTTATTAAACTTTTCGACATTTTATGATATTTAAAAATACATTTGAGAGAACCCGAAAGAATGTAATATGTAACGATGGTTTGAAAGGGAGATATGAAAAAAGAATGTAAGAGGGGGAGCGATAATATTAAAACGATAATAATTAAGCGTTAATGGTGAAAATATTTAATAAAACACGGCTCGTTTGAAATAGATCAAAAATCTCTCAATAAATGCTTTAG
Source organism: Hesperophylax consimilis (assembly GCF_061612785.1). NCBI lineage: Eukaryota > Metazoa > Arthropoda > Insecta > Trichoptera > Limnephilidae > Hesperophylax > Hesperophylax consimilis. The sequence goes on from NC_142845.1 coordinate 17,881,643, forward strand.
TTGCATTTAAAGATAAACTGTGAATTTTTTTCATGCCTATAAAATATTAAATAACAGAACAATACGTGTTTTAAATAATTTCGGAGATTTCTACGCGATTTTTTTTTCTATCGAGGGAATTTCATAAAAATAAAGTTTCGGCATAACAAATTTAGAGATATTATCTTAAAAAATAACATTTTTTTGAAACTTAAAGAAGCAGGGCTAGACAGTTTGTCTAATCCGATTTGTTGTTCTGATTGCCGAAATAAATTCTACTAAGACATTTTTGTTGTTTGTTTTTGGGGTGTTATGCCGTGTTGCGCTAACTCCTTCTTTAGCCGACGTTTCGGATAGCGTTGCAGTGTCCATCATCAGGGCAGATCCGGTAGATCCGAAGATGTGTTAAAAGATCCGAAGATGTGTAAAAACACATCTTCGGATCTACCGGATCTGCCCTGATGATGGACACTGCAACGCTGTCCGAAACGTCGGCTAAAGAAGGAGTTAGCGCAACACGGCATAACACCCCAAAAACAAACAACAAAAATGCTTTTGGCCGTGAGAATCTAAAAACTTACTCTACTAAGACATATTTATATTTTGTGACGGACGCGTTTTATGCCACCAACAGCCTTACAATTTTTACCCGAGATACCTAAACTATACAATTATGATTACGTGTTGGAGTTTTCACAATAATAAGGTAGGTAATGCCTTATATCGGACGTAGGGTAGCTTGCGAGGTCTAGCGGCAATAACCAGCAAGAGAGGTTGTTTTCAGCTGCTTGATTGTGGTTTGTTGGCATGCTTTTTCCACAAATCAATTTAAGTTTTAATTTGTCCCCATCAAAGTTTAAAACAGTATTTACAGAACCTCTGAAAAATACTTGAGGTTCGATTTTAACTTTAATTTTAAAACAAGAAGAACAATAAAAATATCCATTGTTACAACATAAACTATGTCTGAGCCGTTTATTAGTCAGATTATTTAAAAAATCTTTAAATAAATGAAAGCAGTATTTTAAATATGAAAAGCTTCTCGAATAATTTACAGTCAGTCATTGAGCAAATGTCGATGCGAGAGGACGTCCATTTTTGTCGAAAAAAGTTACATAAACGTGTTGGTACATCAGTAATGGATTTTATTTACAACATGCCGCTGAGCGATTACAGCGGTGTAAAATATAAAGTCCATCCCCGTATCGTAATGTAACAATTTTGCGAGGTTCAGTCCTATCACGGACTATGTCTCGCGACCTGAGGATAAGTCACCTGGGGGATGGTTTTTTTTTTTTTTTTTTCTGCCCTAATGCTTGGGCTGCCTTGACAACTTGGGGGCTTTAAAATACTATGTTTTTTTGTATTTTATACTATATTTTTTGTATTTTGACTGAGTTTTTTGTCGGTATTAGTTTAAGATTTTACTAATCGAATACTATGTTTTTTTGTATCCGTTGTACTTGAGTGTTCTTTTTTTAGAGCCAGCATTAGGGTGGGTAGGTGATGGATACTGGGAGGGGGTAGGAAGGGTTCTCGTAGGGGCTAGGTTTACCTAGGCACGAGATGCTAGGGTTCGGGTGAGACGTTAATTTTTTATAAAATGGTATGGCTAAATCCACCATGTGTTTGCGGAGTGGGGGGATGTTCGAGCCTTTACTAATGATGCTATTTCGTACGAACCAAGGGCTTTTGGTGTACCGTCTGAGTGAGGCATTCTGGAATTGCTCGAGTCGCTTTATGTTTCCGCTGGCCCATATAGGGCTAGCGTAGGTAATGATGGGGCGGATTTGGGATTTGTAGATGAGGAGTTTGTTGGATAGTGAGGTTTTTGAGTTTTGGTGTAGTAGTGGTGATAAAGCGCCGGCGGTTTGCCGGGCTTTTGTTAGAGTGTTTTTAATGTGTGGTGACCAAGTTAATCTCCTGTCTAGTGTGACTCCAAGATATTTGGCGGTCTTTTGCCATGGTATGACTTGGCCGTACATCGTGATGGTCCTTCGCTGAGCGGTAGTTCGTCTACCTCTGGAGAAGTAGACGGCTACGCTCTTTGAGGGATTGACGTCTATGCGCCAGCGGTCATACCAATCTTGGAGTCTGTTTACGTCTTGCTGAAGGCGATGTGTAACCATCCTGGGCGAACCGTGGGTAACCATGAGGGTTGAGTCATCAGCGTAGAGCATTACTTTAGAGTTAGGGTTGTCTGGAAGGGGGATATCATGAGTGTAAATGTTGAAGAGGGTGGGGGACAGCAGGGAGCCTTGGGGTACTCCTGCTGTCATGAAACGTGGGGATGAGATTGCATCGCGATATCGCACTTGAAAAGTGCGGTGCCGAAGAAATCATTTTAATACACCAAGCAGTTGGGGATCTATGTCTGTTTGGTGGAGTTTGAGAAGTAGGCCGTTTATCCATACTTTATCGAAGGCTTTGGCTATATCTAGGAAAATAAAGTCCATCTTCACCGCAATTATGTTCCTATACAGCGCAGGACCGCAAGAGGAGTCTTGTCCACCATGGAAATTGGAGTGGGGGTAATGACTCTCAGCAAAGAGGGAACGACTAAAGAAGAAGTGTAATCTATTGTGAATCTTTCCAGGGAGGCTGGGCGGCAGTGTATGCCTGCAGAATAACCCAAGGACTCACCCAGGGCATCTTCGTCCCCTCCATACACACATTAATCGGAAAATGGGCGCCAGTAAATGAAAGAAATCGTATAGGAAACTTTGTATACACAGGTAATGAGTAACCACTGCAATGTTTAATTTATGATTTGGGAGGTTTAACGCTCGTTAGAACGACCGCATAAATATCCATTCCGTTTTGTAATTATTTATATTATTTACAGATACTCAGTAAATACCGTTTTCTATTCAAATGCGTCAACAAACAACGTTAGAATGAGTATTCTGCGGTAACGGTTACAGAAGGGCCTGATTCCTTGATTTTTTTAAAAATATTTGGTATAAAATAACATTTTGCTATCTGGCACATAGTCAATTTTGGTACAAAATAGTATTTGATCATCTTTCACGCATCTCAATTACTTCCAATTAAATAAAATAGGCAGCATTCCAATATTTATAATCAAATGAATTAATTTTCTTACCTATTCGGGTTGTGCTCGACGTGTTCACTGTTCAACCACCAGGACCTGAAATGAAGTAGAAAGCGGCTAAACCATGTTACAAATCTTTGATATTTTTCTTTTAGTGTTATAATTATATTTTAATTTTTAATCTTTATTTTTTATTTTAAATTTATCTTTATTTTAATGTTGTTTTTATTTTCTTTTATTTTTTTAAAATGTATAAATTCTTAAATTATAACATGGGGGCCTCAGCACGGGTAAACAACCCAGTGAGGCCAACATTACTAAATTGAAATATAAAATATTGTAAAAAAAAATGTATCAATAATAAAAAATAAAAAAAAAATAAACCGAGATGTACAGCGATCGGAAAAACAATTAACCACCCGGTCAAACCAATAATCTTTCACTGGAGTGATTTTCGGCATACTATTCCATGTTAGAAAAAACGTTTTGAGTGATAGCGTCATAATGTGCCATATTTATACAACCTATGGAACCTAATATGGAATAAACTTCGAAATCTCGGTGGATTCATAGGCCTTAAACCGCAGAAAGCAGTTTCATGTTTCCATATTCAAATTTAGAGGAATGGTATTGATTAAATAATATGGACATATATTTCTTAACACAAATTTCTTGAGTGGTTAAGCCATTTGGTCAGTTATGAGTAATGCATTGTTTATAAATCGAAGGATATAACCTGGGAACCATAGCAGCCATGTTGGCATCGGGTAAACTGGCTGCGACGAGGTTCGGCTGGCCGCTGATATTCTACTCGGGCGGGGTGATGAGCCTGGGGGCTGCACTGCTCTGGAGTCTGCTGGGGGCGGAGTCTCCCAACGCTCACGGGGGCATATCACTGCAGGAGAAACTGTACATAGAGACCTCTCTAAATCAAGGAGGACAAGAAAAGGTAACGCCATTAACGCCTTCGGCTATTACTTTATTGTAATGAGATTGTAATTGTATTATGCGACGACGCACAGTGGGCTGAAAATCGCCTTTCATAGACATAGAGACTTGAATTTTCAAGGGTATTTTTTTTGGCTAGAAATGGATTCTGCTGATAGTATAATAGTAGATATATCGCCACATTGGTAAAAAAACTTTTTTTAATTTCTTAAATTGTTTTGGCTTGCAGAGTAAATAAAATATTGTAAACTAGACAAAGCATACTAATATGTATAGCATTTAAGCATTAAAATGAATCATCAACATAAAAAGTTTTTTGTCAACTTTGAGCATTTAAAAAAAAATCTCAAGTAGCGCCACAATACGAAGTATGTCAAAAAAATACAAATAAATAGTAGTATATCTGTGTGTAAGGATAATATAATGTTCAACGTTATGATTCCAGAGATAGCCTCATTTTTAATGTCAGTGCCATACAAATTATTCTTTAAAAAATTATAACTCCTTCATTTGTACACGCAATTGCTTCACACAAAATTTTATAGCATAGTAATGATCAGCAGAATCCATTTCTAGCCAAAAAAAGACCCTTGAAAATTCAAGTCTCTATGCCTATGAAAGGCGATTTTCAACCCACTGTGCGACGCACTGTAATTGTTGCTTGCTTGCAGCCCAGCCACACGCCGTGGCGTGCCATGCTGAGGTCCCGGCCGCTGGGCGCGTTGCTCGTGGCACACGTGGGCGGAGTGTGGGGCTCCATGTTACTGCTCACGGAGACCCCCAGCTTCATGAAAATGGCACTCGGTATTAATGTCGAAAATGTGAGTTATGGCTAATTATTTTATCCTTAATTTACTGGATGCTACATTCAGGTTCGCAACCCCTAAGGAAATAAATAACATAATTAAAAAATTAAAGAAAAAAAAGCAGCCGGTCCTGACGGCATCTCAAATAAAATCTTAAAATATCTGCCAAAGAAAGGGATCTGCGCTATTACAGCCATCTTCAAAGCGTCACTGAGATTAAGTTGCTTTCCAAATGATTTTAAAGAAGCTTACGTAATTTTGATTCCCAAACCAGGCAAGGATCCATTATTAACGGAGAATCATCGGCCTATTAGCCTCCTTCCGTGCCTAGGTAAAATCCTGTAAAAAGTTATACTGTCAAGACTAAACTCCTTCACTCAGGACAGTAAATTCTTGCCAGACTTCCAACATGGTTTTAGAGAAGGTCATTTTACCTCTCACCAACTCCTGCGTGTTGTGGAACACATCACGGAGGGGTTTTAATACTAAGAAAAAAACAGTAATCCTCTCACTCGAAGTAAGCAAAGCCTTCGATAAAGTCTGGCACATCGGTCTTTTATATAAAATGAACGCTCTCGGGTATCCATTAAGACTTACGCAATTAATAGTTAGCTACCCGAGAGATAGATGCTTTAAAGTAAAATTAGATAACGTTTTCTCCACAACCCGCCCTCTATCAGCTGGGGTCCCTCGAGACAGTCAACTCTCTCCATCCTTATATAACATCTACTCTAGTGACATTCCTAAACCCATTGACCATAATTTTAAAATCACTCAATTTGCGGATGACACTAACATCATGTCTAGTTCTACAGTCAAGAGCATCGCCACAAAGCGTGTTCAGAGACAGGCCACTCTCTGAACTAACTGAAGAGTGGTGCAAAAAGTGGAGAATCTCAATAAACCCGACAAGCGCCGTGACCGTTTTCTCAAAGACACGGCCAAGACAGCCCCGATTCATTAGACTTTTTGGGGAAAATGTTCCATGGGAAAAGTCAATTAAATACCTAGGTGTAACGCTTGACTCCAAGCTCGCCTGGAAGAAACATGTTATAACTGGAAAATTAACAGCAGCAAATAAATGTCTAGCATCACTCTATCCAATAATGGGAAAAAAAAGTCGTTTATTAACTAATAATAAATTACTTCTTTATAAAACAACAATAAGACCAGGTTTCATACATAAGATTCAATTCTTTCAAAACAAAGCCATTCGACTTGCTTTAAACGCTCCCAAATGGATTAGAATTTCTTCTATCCATAATGACACCAACATTCCGCTGATAAAAGACTTGATTGTTTCCCAAGCAACCAAATTTTATACCGGCCTTCTCAGCCACACTAATCCCGCAATAAATACCCTCGCAAAATATAGCGAAAACGATAAATTTTAATTTAAAAAACCCAAGATAGTCCTAGAGTCAGTAAACTCATGTTTCGGAATACTAAATCAAAAGTCTTGTAGTTCATTTTATAACAGTTAGTCAATAAATAGAGTTTGATTGGTTTTTACATTTTTCTATACATCGCCGACATTAGCTGCCTTTATACAGTCGCTCTGTCGCGCGTGAAACAGCAATAGTGCGCGAAAGAATGCGCGTGTAAAGATGAGGGATTCGGAAGGGATAGACCGTGCGATTGCGTTCATCAGTATTTGACGCAATCGCGTGGTTCGAGGTTGCTTTACACGTACAGTTCTTTCGCGCACGCAAGATGGCGGACATACGCACGTGGAGTAAAGAATTAATAATAGAGTTACTTGAGTTATATAAGTCTTTTCCTTGCCTATGGAAAATTAAGTCGGAACATTATAAAAACAAAAATCTTAAGGAGGAAGCTTACATCAAAATAATCGACTTTTGTAAAGAGAAAGGATTTCCTGATGCCAATCGAGATTTTGTGGTCAAAAAACTACAAAGTCTAAGAGGCTCTTTTCGAAAGGAACTAAAGAAAGTTCAAAACAGCCACCGCAGTGGAAAAGGAACAGATGAAGTGTACAAATCCTCGCTTTGGTACTATGATCATTTGCTGTTCACTAAGGACCAAGAACTACCTACTGACAGTATATCTAACATTGAGGATGATCCAGATGATGAAAACAGAGCTGTTGAGGAAAATATTATTTCGACCAACGAAGGCGGAATAACAGAAAGTGGCGTTGGTGAAATTGGACAGCAAACTCAAGTCGTAAGTAAATTTAATTTATTTTTATTTATTATTATTATACATTTAAATATATCCAATAGTACAGTTAAAACATTTTGACCGTTTAAGAACTCACGTTACTTAACCCTATTGGTTGTCGCACACAAAGACACACACACACGCAACTTTAAGAGAAGGTCCGACAACCTTTACATTATATTTTCTGTTTTTAAGTTCTTCCACTATTAACCATACGATCTTGCCACTCAACACTCCCATCTGTATTCAGTGGCGTAGCTAGGTAACCAAGGGCCCTGGGGCAAATTAAAAAATGGGGCCCCACTGCTATGTAAACTGATTAGGTTTTATCAAATAAAAATATGAAATATACAAACACTTTAAAAATGCTAAGCTACTTAAGCTCTTTTTTGTGCACTGCAGACTACAGGGCAGGTTATAAAAATATTAAACAGTAACAACATAAATTACAATTAATACTTGGTGTAGGTTTGACTAATAAAACGAAATAGAGAAGATTCAAGGGTTTATTATATAAAGGTCGGACCTACCAACTGACTAAATAACAATTATATTTACAATTTTTTCCTACCTTTAGTTTTCGCAAAAGTATCAATGACTTCGTTTAAATCCAGGCTTTATGCGGTTTTGTTTTCAATTGCTATTAGCGATAAATGTCGGAGTCGAGTTTGGCCCATCTTATTTCTTGAATTATTTTTTATTGTTTTTAATTTGCTAAATGACCTTTCAGCTGATGCAGAAGTGACAGGAATTGTAAAGAATAATAACATTGCTGTAAACACTTCCGTTAGGTCGCATTCTAGCACTCCATATTTGCTCATTATTTCCTTACATAATTGGTGAAGAGTCCATGCTTGAGTTAGTTGAGGTAAAACTAGATGGTAAATATTAATAAATTGAAGTGAAAAACTAGGGCCTATTATATCTGAATATTTTCTTGGGAATTCGTCACACTTTTTTAATAAAGCTGCTTTATCAACATGTAATAAAAATGTTGGTTTTAGAAAATCGAATATATGACAGACTGCACTCATACCAATAAAGCGTGTATCTAATTGAGATATTACTGTGTCTAGTACATTATTGAAAATCTCAATTTTAAATATTTTTCTCGGTTTGGAAATCGGTGATCAGCAGCTAATTCATCAAAATTTTCAAGTTCCTTGTCGATAATATTAGTATCGTTTTTTTTCCAAAATTCATACACAGCACATGCTTACGAATGGCCACTCGAACAACTGTGTTGTTTAATTCTTTCTGATAAATGCTTCCAATCTCGAATTCCCGTACACCAAACATTATTCCTTTGTGAAGGAAATAACCAGCAGGGTTGACAATAGGCAGCATCTCGTATTTTGGAATAACACAACCAAAAACGATTAGCTGGCCCATAATTAGAACACGAAAAGTAGTACGATTTTGAAAAACACCTATTGTTCTGGTTGATGTCTGTTGGAAAAGGTCCTGAAGGCTGTAAAGGCTCCATATCAAGAATTTGACGTTTTTCGTTATCACTATATTTTGTTCGTGAAGTTTCAAGTCATAAGAAGATTTGTCGTACACATTTTCGAAAAATGTAGAGGTCTGTGGTTTCTCCAAACCCTCTGCTCTTATGTATGTCATGCAAACATCATCCACGTTCACATGATCGGCGGCGGAGGTATCTCCAACTGCAATAATTGTCGAATCTTCTTCAGTAGGCTTCTCAACCAACACTGCAGTTACCACATTATTTGAGTCACTATCAATAGAAATATTTTGGCCAGATGTACTTGAAGAAGGCTGACTAAAAAACTTGGCAATTTTGGGCAATTTTTGTTTACTATCTTCTCTTTCTTGGCGTTGTTTGCGTTTAAATGCACCACTGGGTTTCTTCTTTTTATCCATATTTCAATACGCTACAAGTGTCGTTGGGGAATGACGCGCATATCACTATCCGTCAAATTGACAACACTGCCAACCTACAGAAAGAATTTAGGGGAATTCCCTAGGCATAACTTTTGAATTTCTCTCAACTGAGTTGTCATGATTAAAGTGGGGTTGCAAGTTGCAACCTGTCATATTTATTTTGAAAATGGGAGAAATTTCCAAAAGTTCAGTTCGATCGAGATTTCTGGTAAGGATTCGAGGGCCCCCTGAGCTTGAGGGCCCCGGGGCACTGCCCCGCGTAGCCCCTATGTAGCTACGCCGCTGTCTGTATTAAAGTATGTTTTATATTGTTCTCTGTTTCGTTTAGCTTCCGAAGTGATCTGTGTGTGGGGACGTCTTTGAAGATTGATCAATGGAACAGAATTTTGTTGAGAGTCTGTAGTAAACTCGTCTCGTGGGTAATTAGAAATAGGATATGTGTTACTGCGTTTACACAAAAAATTGTGTAAAGTGCAAATAGCAAGGACGACGTAACAAATACTTTTGTGGTTTTTTATATTTATTGCTGTTTGTAATACCCTAAACCTAGCTGAAATGATTCCAAATGCATTTTCAACTACGTTACGGGCCCTTGACAGTCTGTAATTATAAATCCTTTTTTCGTAATCTAGTTCTCTCTGAGAATATGGTTTGAGAAAATTAGGTTCTAATCCAAACGCTTCATCACCCAGAAAGACAAAGTTCAAGTTATTTACGGTATCACAATTTTCTGGAAAATTGAGATCGCCCATTTGCAGTTTATGATAAAATTCTGTTTGCTCTAAGACTCCTCCATCGGATACTCTTCCATTTTTACCCACGTCAACATAAAGAAACTCATAGTTTGGACCAACTAAAGCCATCAATACGATGCTATAGAAGTGTTTGTAATTATAGTACACAGCTCCGGAACCCGGCAAAGGCACAATGCGAATGTGCTTGCCATCCATGGCACCTCCGCAGTTGATGAATTGCTATTTCACTTCAAATTCTTTTGCTATCTTGATCCATTCTTCCTTCGTAGACGGCATCTGAAAATGAAATTATAATATGTTTTTTGTCTTATATTTTTAGAATGATGCTGCTCCTACTGGATGGGACTCGACACCGCGTAGAAATAAAAGAAAAGCTACAAACAACTACCAGGCCGAATTCTTTAAAGTCTGTGCAGATATTCTCAAATCAAATAGCAAGGAGTTTTCGGAGTTCGAAGTCGCCGGAATGAATATGGCCAAAAAATTAACTAAAATGGATCCGGTGCAGGCAATTTATGCGGAATCCTTAATAAATAATATTTTACGCAAAGGGTTGCTGAAAAAGTTGACGGAAGAAACTGACATATGCGACAATTATTGTAATAAGACCATTCGAACACCGTCTTCTGCTGACTTGCACAGGACTTCATCGATTAGTTCAGACGTATCACAGTCTATATTAGAAGGCATCTATCAAAATCAGGAAGAAACAAGCCTGAGAACTTTTTACGAATCTTCTACTGATACGTACCAATGACAATCTGATATGTATCTCAAATGAATCACAATTAATCTCAATAAAAAATACTATGTAAAACTATAATTTGGATGATGATTAAAGATATACAGGACTGATTATTTAGATTTTTATTTATAACAATAATAAAGTTACTTACCTTTAAATAATCCACCCTTAAACATTCATAAATAGCTCGACACGTTTCTGGTATTATTGAAGAAAGAGATGGAGCAGATATACCGGTACTGAATTTCAAATCTTCAAATGAGCGTCCTGTGGCGAGATATCGAAGAGTTGCTGCTAATCGTGCTTCTGCACTAATACTCTCTCTCATAATGGTGTCTTGCCTTGATATTTTATGTTTGATTTTATCTAACAACATACTAAATAACTGATCATCCATACGCAAATAATTCTTGAAATCGTCCGGATAATTTTCACGTAATTCTTCAATCAGTGGCATATGACAATATTGCTGTCTGTATTTCTTAACCCATACAGATCGTTTCTTCTTCTTTTTGAGTAGGCTAACACCAGCAAATATCATGACTTGTGCCATGATATTTCTTTTTCTTCTATCCATTTTGCTCCGTCGCACTATACTGAGTGTACGCGAACTTGAGTAAAACTTTGTAAATTGCACACACTCCAACACGCGCCAGTTCCACGCGGTCTATCGCGCATGATTAGTCTTTACACGTTCGCTCTTTCCGTTCACATGTAACGTACACATGTAATCGCGCGCGAATGAATGTTAAACTTCAAAACTAACAAAAAGTGATCGCGCACGATTGCGCGCACAGGCTTACCAATACGCAATCCTGTACGCTCCTGAGAATGCGCGATAGAGCGACTGTATAAAGGCAGCTAATGGCCAACCGGCTACATACATCAACATAAAACACATTCAAGAGTATAATTATATTGTTCCAGAGCGGGTTACTGAGTGCACTGCCGTACGCGTGCGGGTTTGCGAGCACAACGCTGGCGAGTGGCTTGGCGGACTTGGCGGTCAATCGTCGGTTCTGCTCCGTTACTACTGTTAGGAAGGTAGCTAATACTATCGGTAAGTGTTGTTAATTTATTTTATTGACTATCTATCTTCAATACAACTTTTTTTCTCATATGTGTATGTAGGAAAGTTCCATAAGTAAGTATGAACAGATACTTGAACATGTAATTAAAAAAAACCAGCTGTTATGGTTTTATAGAAAAATGGTACTTTTAATATGAAGAATTAAGAGGATTTAGAAATAATCAACCGTGTGAAATGGCTCCCAATCTAGTTCTGGACGACTGGAAACAATATTCAGATACACATAAATATATGATCGCGGTTTTCCTGAACTTTAAGAGCTTTTTAAACTATAGATAGTTTGTAATGGCATCTCAGGACAGCGGCAATTCTTTTTATCTCACTTTCATAAAATTACTTTATTTCTGTGACTATGTGAAGTCGATTTGGAACAAGAAAATAAAATATTTATAAAAAAAGTAAACTGTTGCAGGCACTTGGGGCCCGGCGGCTGGACTGATCCTGCTGACCTTCATCCCTCCCGAACAGGCGGCACTCGCAGTGGCCCTCCTCGCGCTCATCGGTGCGCTCGACTCCATTGGCTCCCTCAGCTTTATGGCGAGTGACTAGCTATATATATAGATATATATATATATATATATATATATTAGTAAAATCGTCTAAAAATACTGGAAGTTGGTCTATAAAACAGATCTAATATGGTTGCTTGCCCCGCTACACTGGCGGCCGACCGTCGGGTATCGAGACCCGAGTGCTGACAACCGGCTCGTTCACTCATACATCTATCTATGGTCGTTCGCCTAGTCAAATCGGCACCCGGGTTGTGAGAGTCGGTCGCGATACCCGGGTGCTGACGAAAAAATAATCCGCTCGCTCTTTGGTAGCTCGTGAGCGGGTTTCAATGAGCGGGTCATCCACGAACGACCCAGGACTACTTTCAACGGTGTGAATGAATCTCGATAGAATCTATTAGACCAACTAAATCAATAATGACTTGGTGTGTTTCAGTTGAATCACATCGACTTGTCTCCAAACTACGCCGGTCTTCTGATCAGCTTCACGAATTGCTGCGCGGCGGGCTTGTCTAACTTCGCTCCCATCACGGCTGGCTTCATTCTGCAGGAAGAGGTAAGAATGCTTTGATATCTGCTGACAGGTGTGCTACAACATTACTTGTGTCTTTTACCTGAAATCTTGCCAATGCACGAATGGAGAAACCTCGAGGAGATGTTCTTAAAGCAGTGCAAATTTTGATCATTGGCACCTTTTTTATAAAAAAAACACCCGGAAAAATAAAAGACAAAACCATGCATGTTGAATAGGCGTCAAATAAATATATTTCCTTAATTAAATAAATATATTTTATTTAACGCCCAGAGGGTTTTTTCATTATAGTACACCGTTGACGTGTTTCAACATGAGAAAAAAATGAGGTACATATAAAAAATAAATAAAAAATACAGTGATCAGGTATGTTTACAGAAAACTTCAACAGCAAATTTAAACCCTAATTTGGAATAAGTATTTTGTAAGGTCCACAAAATTTACCAAATTAATTAATTATGTCATTACCACCAGGTATTGGCTTTTTATAGAGTGAAACCTTTGTATCGGGGAATGAGCAATATAGTATGTCTCAGAACGCCTTTCGGTACAATGTGCAAATGCATATGAGCAATATAGGGTGCCTAAGGACGCCTTTCGGAACAATGTGCAAATGCATATGAGCAATATAGGGTGCCTAAGGACGCCTTTCGGTACAATGTGCAAATGCATATGAGCAATATAGGGTGCCTAAGGACGCCTTTTGGAACAATGTGCAAATGCATATGAGCAATATAGGGTGCCTAAGGACACCTTTCGGTACAATGTGCAAATGCATATGAGCAATATAGGGTGCCTAAGGACGCCTTTCGGAACAATGTGCAAATGCATATGAGCAATATAGGGTGCCTAAGGACGCCTTTCGGTACAATGTGCAAATGCATATGAGCAATATAGGGTGCCTAAGGACGCCTTTTGGAACAATGTGCAAATGCATATGAGCAATATAGGGTGCCTAAGGACCCCTTTTGGAACAATATGCAAATGCATATGAGCAATATAGGGTGCCTAAGGACACCTTTCGGTACAATGTGCAAATGCATATGAGCAATATAGGGTGCCTAAGGACGCCTTTTGGAACAATGTGCAAATGCATATGAGCAATATAGGGTGCCTAAGGACACCTTTCGGAACAATGTGCAAATGCATACTACTGACGCGGATGGCTATTTAACCTATGTATGTGATGTTTCAGAGTGACATCACCCGATGGCGGCTTGTTTTCTTCGTGGCCGCCGCGGTCTACTTAGTCAGCAATTTCGTCTTTCTAGCCTTCGGGTCGGGCGAGAGGCAACCCTGGGATTCTGTTGATGTCAATAATACACAACGGACAGTAACAGCTCCTGGTAAGTATTTTATTCAGAAATATTACATTATTCTGAAATTTAAATTAGACAAATGACAAAGAAAAATGAGGTGAAGTCGATCGAACTTGATCGAATAGAGTGGAGTCGTACGGATTTAAATTAAGCTTTATTATCGATTGGAGACTACTTTACGATAGATACCCAATATACAAGGGTTGAATAAAACAAATACTCAATTAAATGTTTTTAGTTTTGCTGTAAACAATCTAATGCGCAGGTCAATTTAATAAAAATATGAGTGTATCATTTTCATGATGTGTTGTCAAAAATGCGTTGGTTCGGCTTTGCTAAAAACGTACATCAATTTCGAATTTTGATTGCAAATTCTAATTTCGGCATTTTACAGGATAACATCGATCATGCTACGAGTAACTAAGTACAATTATAAACCAATTTATTTCATTTGCCCACATGTAGAACCAACATTAGAAAAAAATCTCAAACCTCTGTATATGTGCGTAATATAACACAAACTTGTCACAATGTAGACATTCTTACGATTCATGGGCACGATTGTAAAATAATACGTGAGTACGGAATGTATGGTTTGTACGGCAACTCCTATAATTATCCTAAATTCCTCTTCCTCTCTCCCTTACCTAAAATTAGTTTTAATATTAGATACAAAGCATAATAAACTTTTTGGCTTAACTTCAATTAACTTAAATATATCTTTGTATCCTGTTATATATGTGTATAAGCTGTTCGTTTCTTATAAATAAATAAAACAGCAAGCTGGACTGTAATTAGGCGTAACTATAAAATAGAATGCATTAATAAAGTATCAAAGGAAGTGTGAGCCGGGAAAATGACCATTAAAAAGACTAACAAATGAATATGTGTTTTTTAAATTAACTGATTCAATTTTTTACAGCCTTTTTTACATTTTGTAAATCAATTTTTTATGAAACTGTTAATTCGTTATAGAATAAGTACTAAGAATCAATTTCATCTCTTGCACGTTCTTGGGTACCCCCTTCTTTAGAAAACTGTCTATCTGTCTAACTGTCTATCTGTGGACACTGGACACCATGGACACTGCAATGTTGTCCGAAAAGTTGGCTAAAGAAGGAGGTGGCGCAACACGGCAAGATACCCCAAAAACAAATCACTACAATACTTTCTGCCGTGAAAATCTCAAATCATATCTAGTTTTTTTTTGTTTCAGAAAATGAACTTGAAAGCGCTGAACATTATTTATTGAAGAAATTTGAAGGAAACCAACGTTCCAGCAAGTGATAATTAATTCCTTGATATAAATAAATTGAGATATGTTGTGAGACTGAAGGGAGTGACGAGGGGAAGAAGTTGTGGAATAGGAATGTGGAGAAGTAGGTACCTACCTGAATGTTCAGATTGTAATGATCTGCCCTTTCTACTTCAAACTTTTCCTTCTCTTCTTTCTACGATACATTTTTCTTAAGTCCCGTAGGTAACTTTTCCATAAGGCTTTGGTTTTTATATATCCGGGGTAGGAAGGTCCTCCCTGCCGCCTTTTCTTTATTACACACCCCTTCAAGTGTGTACATCCTAGTTTGTCTACGTGACGTACGACCTTGAACGTACTCATTTCACGTGACGGTTCAGTATAAAAAGGCTTCACCGAACGTTGTGTTGGGTTTTTGTTTCTCGGTTTAGAAACCTAGTTATTTATGTTTTGTGTGGTATCCCTTGGTTCTTTTGAGATAGAGTGGGTTGAATCCATTACCGCTGTTTTTCAAAACCATTTCATAAACCTTATCTTCTAAGTCGCCTGCTCACCCCCCCCTAGCTACTCGATTCTACCTATCGTAGGGTAATGTGAATATAATAAAGTGTTAGATTTTATATATGTGATATACATACGATAAATTTATGGTGTTAGTTGTCGGCGCCATCCATGTATATATTTTTGGGAGGGGAAGGAGAGGAAAGGAAATGAATTTTTTTCAAGTTAAGATTGGCTCCTCCGCTTACCAAACAAAACTGATGGATGATAATTTGAGCAAGGCGATCGATATCTGCGTGTCTGGATATCACAACCGGCCGGGTCTCCCCTTGTTCCAAATCGGCAACCTTCACGCCAGAATAAAGAAAACCAGGTCTCATCACCAATTTCAGAATTGCCCCAATCTCAAACACCTCCAGGATAACCTACTTTACTGAGTGTAGAAGGGGAAAGCCATGACATCCCTTGTCACGAATCTAGTCGCGAAAGTGTGACACGTAAGGTCCTAAGTTACGAGCCACCTCTAGAAAACATTGTAACTCCCACGTCGTCGGGGATTTACATCCCTTTCTAGGTCAATACATATATAACACACGACGATCTTGTCGACATTTTGCCCGCTTATTAACGATAGGTTGTGTGCCTACCCATTCAGCCAATTATCATGTGAGATATATGTAAGGTCTACTCGATATGCCAAATTTGGGATGAGGACTGTCTGTATTTTAATATTTGGTTCCAGTATTTATTTTATGAGGTTACTAGCATCCTCGTGTATTAGGTATGGGTAACTCCTACTGAATACCTATCCTCTCAGGTAAGGTATAAACGGATAATTGGTTTGATGTTTTGCATTTAATTTAAAGAGGCTGCCTACCTCTCGAAAGATACCTGTTGAGAAAAGTTGTTCGGTTGGTAGTTTTATTTCGGAGATTACCATCTCCCTCTTTCGACTTTAGATTTGTTTTCGTGCATCCCAATTCGTAACTTAGAAAGTCAAACAATAGATGAAAAGTATTAAATTAGAAAAGTCAAATAACAGAAGAAAAGTTTTCATTTTGTTCCGTCTGGTTGCATCCGAACGCTTTCAATTTGGGACGGCATACGCTAGCAAAACTTCCCCTTTGACTGACTGTACTCCGCGCCTCTCGGCCTATATATGAAAAGTCATTGGCCTGTCTCTCACTCACAGCTGATTGACAATCCGTCTAGGGTATTCCTTTTAATGATAACATTATTCGGGCGGCAGGTGTCGTAAACTTAGTTGTATCCGTCTTTTAAAGGGGGTCCTCTGGAATTTAATAAATAATATAAAAAACTCACCCAGTTAGGCACCTCTCATTCTCAGCGTGAAGCTTACCTGGTTACACTATATAGCTAAATCACTTTAATTTTCGACCTCCTCCCTACGCTTATAAAAGGGTAATTAAATATTCCTGTAAATAAAATTGTACCTCCCTAATCTGTTAGGATTCGAACCCACAGTTAATAATCTATTTGATTCTCTGGGTTTCGGTCTCCGTGGATAGAATGCCATCTCGCCAAATCAATAACTTAGCCCGATTAAACACTTCCTGCCTTTATATGTTCACTTTGTTTTAAAAACGCGATCATTATTTTTATTATTTTCATGTTTTTAAGACAAGCAATCTAGTTCGAACTGTATACGAAATCACGTTTAAATCAACACAACTTTATAACACAATCGCGATTGCACAACACCTGGCGCCCCTGAGGTGGGTTTTTACAAAACGGCGCTCTACAAATTATCCGATTGTTCCTTATTGTCATTATTATTAATTGTTTTCTCACTGAGTCCAACCACTTTCACTTCACACAAAAACCGGTTCAATAATATTTCACTTTAGTTCAAAATTCCACAATATTCTCTAATACCATTTGAATTCAATAATTAACTGTAATTTCAAACAACACTTCTGATTTGTATCCATTTCTCGGGGCTGTCAATGCACCCAAGTTCAAGCCTCGACTGTCGCTCCGGTCTCTCCTTTCCCGTGGGAATCTGTTTACTCCAGGCCTGTCTGTCCATAAATCTTCTCATATTCTAAACAAAAAAATTTTTGGAGTATGTTTGTCTCGTTTATTTTATGTGAGTATCCAAACATCACAAGATCTAGGCATCAAACACGATTAAAGCCATTGCAAGCAACTTCTCAACATTATGAATAGTAATCTTTCACCAAGGCGATACTGAGAATATCCACAACTTGTAGTCAAATTGAAAAATAAATATATTAAATTTTTTATTGTTATTTTATTTTTATTCACATTTGTGATGTTAAAAGTTTGTGGTATAAAATATATATTTTTTAAAGAAACATGTTTCTTCTTCCAATTTTTATCGTAAATAACCAAAATTTAATGTTAACTTCTTCGATGCTAGCTGCAAAATAAAAAAAATTAAAACGAACCAAAAAGGCAAAATCAAAAGGAGCGATTGAACCTCCATTCGAGGCAACATAAAATGTTGAATGTAATCTCAAATATAATATAATATTATTTATTTAAAGATAAACTTATGATCACAAAACAAGTTTTTATGCAAAGCACAAAGGATAACAAATATAAACAATAATTATTTGCCTGAAACACCTATATAAATTGAATGAAATCTTCCGAGAAATTAATGAATTAAATCAGTATACCGTGTTCTCTGCCAATTCATATTAGTATACGGCATCATCATTTGGGGTGGCTGTGCTTAAACTATTATTGTAATATGTTTTATCAACAAGCGACCGACAAAATATTCCTCAATTCGACTCTTTTTCGAATATAATGTCTTAAATATACGTCAATTCCATTTAAAATTTATAAATTTCTTATACAAATCCAATACAAAACACTCTAACAACACAATCAGACCAGATATATAATATAGATATATAACCAAACGACACTACAATGTACCTAAACTTCATACTACATCAGCACAAAGATAATTCACCTATCTAGCTCCCAAAACCTCCACCTTATTCCTGATATTCTAAAAACCGAAAATCAACTCCATACTTTCTAAACACAAATAACTCTGGATCCTTACATCAATATCCTTACATCGATCCTTACTGCAATACATTTCAATCACAATACCCATACATTCTACACTTTAACCTCCCATTCTCCCTTCATCAATCTCTCACATTCCCCAATTGTCTTAATTCATATAAAATATTATGCTTTTCATTGTTTAATTAATTATTAACGTATTATTTGTCACATAAAATGTTAACTAAATCGGAATAGTATAATTAACTAACTGTTATTTTGCATATTATGAAAATGGCCAATCTGTAAACTTCACCCGCCATAAAATGAATATTTTTGTAACAATATTTTTTTTAAATTAATCCATGTTATATTCTTGTAGTCCTTTCGGCAAAATTATTTTAATAATGGATCTATATTAGTAAAGGAAGCGTGTATATTAATTTAAATGTACATGGATTTTAGAATTTTTTCCCAGCTAACAAGAGGGAATTAAATTTGGTGGTGTTGTTTTCCATTCGCTAGTATAACTATTTGCTTTGCGCGTCATTTTTATATTTGATTAGACGATAGCCATTTTTTATTATTTTTGTGTTTAGTATAGATCGAATTATAGAAGGAAATTTCAAGGGTATTTTTAAGGGGAAAGTAGCAATACCTTCTAAATTATTGTAAAAAACAACACAAAAATTTACAAATCGTTCGCAATCATGAAATATGTTCTACCTTTGCCAGTTTTAATTCAGATCTGAAAGGGTTAAAAATTAGTAAGGAAAAATATGATATATATTCTTAAATCCTGAACAATACGGTAACCGACGCTTTGATCGTAATCAAGTGATTGTAAGCAAAAAGATCGTTTGCAAAAGATCATATGTAACATCGATTATAGACCGTAAATTTTGAAGCGAACAACTCCAACGTTTCTTTTATTGAAATTGCTTTATTTTCTTTATATATATTAACCTAGATTATTATTCGCTTATTATTGCCTACGATCATTTGATTACGATCATTTGATTACGATCATTTTATATCTGATCTTTTTGTTTATATCATTTTAACTGTAATCATTGAATACTGAATAGTTTTTTGAGTTAATCTAAGTTTATTATTTGTATTTTTAGTATTTGTTACGTATAAATCTTTGGGAAATCAGAAGTTGAATTCCATATCTTTTTGCATTTTACCAAAAATTCAACCAATAATTATAGATATCCTCCTTGTGTTATGAAATTAAGATAATAAACATAACAGAATTACATAAAAAACAACCATAATATTATAGACAGGTGTACATAAAATAAATTGATATAAAACAGCACCTTCTTAGTTATCGCACTAAATTCTCCATTGAGGGATGTGGTAGTACCCCATATCGAATCACTCTGTAACATTTTACCTATAGAAAATTGATATGAAACAAATTGATATAAAACAACACCTTCTTAGTTATCGCACTAAATTCTCCGTTGGGGGATGTGGTGTACCCCACATCGAATCACTCTGTAACATTTTACCTAGGTAAAGAAAATTGATTTGAAACAAATTGATATAAAACAACACCTTCTTAGTTATCGCACTATATTCTCGGTTGGGGGATGTGGTGTACCCCACATCGAAGCACTCTGTAACATTTTACCTATAGAAAATTGATATGAAACCAATTGATATAAAACAACACCTTCTTAGTTATCGCACTAAATTCTCCGTTGGGGGATGTGGTGTACCCCACATCGAATCACTCTGTAACATTTTACCTAGGTATAGAAAATTGATTTGAAACAAATTGATATAAAACAACACCTTCTTAGTTATCGCACTATATTCTCGGTTGGGGGATGTGGTGTACCCCACATCGAAGCACTCTGTAACATTTTACTTATAGAAAATTGATATGAAACAAATTAATATAAAACAACACCTTCTCAGTTATCGCACTAAATTCTCGGCTGGGGGATGTGGTGTACCCCCTCCGGTATGGGAGGTAACACCTAATCACTCTGTAACATTTTACCTATAGAAAATTGATATGCAAACAGTCCAGAGAAGCAGATTCTGTCGGGTGAGTTGTGATGTAAACGTGTTTGGACCGTGCTTATATGTATGTAGTCGTGACTGTCTAGTATTATGTTGTTTCTCCTGTCCTGGTACTATTGACGCTGATAACGCTAGTCGCAGGGCCACCCGATCATACAGATACAGGCATCCAATGATACCTACCATCACAAAACACAACAGTGACAAAACAGAACACCGAAGAAATGCGAAGAAAAGCAAGTATCATATAATACTTATATAATTAATTATATTTGCATTGTAAAAAAGGCAAGATATATTTTTTTAATTACCCCAAAGAATTGTCAAACTTGCCTCTAAAATCGTGAAAAATTAATTTCTTTAAGAGGAAGCTATAAGCAAAAATGTGTATATTCTTGGTATGCTTATATTGTCACAATGTAGGTAATATGCATTAAAATCGCTTGACAAACGGAGTCTAGAAACATTCGATTTCAAGCACAAAAGTGGGTTTTTATTTATTTTGTAAATAATTTTACAAGAAAGCAAAAAAGTTAAACAAGTAAAACTGTCAAAGATAATCTTAGCTATAATAATGTATTTTTTTTAAAGTTGTTTCCTTTACACGTTCATACATTTTTTTGATTTTTTTATTAATTTACACAAAAAAATAATATATTGGCCATTCGTTCTGCTAAAATATTTAAATCGGCAGTTATTTGCGGAGTTTATCTATCTATTCTAATCTAGCTATTGATTTCGAATTGATGTTTTCGATGTCTAAAAGGGAAAATGATTCTGCAAAATTCGAGTATGAGGTTGTGGTGGCTGAAAAAAAGGTTTGCCAATCAATTTAATTTCTATTTTTACAAAATTGACAATCACTTGAGTTTCGAACTATACACATACCATAATATACATCCTGACTGACACAAGACTATAAATAACTATCCCGTATGTAAATGGCACGTGTGCCATTAAGGCGACACAAGACTATAAATAACTATCCCGTATGTAAATGGCACGTGTGCCGTTAAGGCGACACAAGACTATGCAGACTATTCTACATACAGACTATTCTGTATGTAAATGGCACGTGTGCCGTTAAGGCGACACAAGACTATGCAGACTATTCTACATACAGACTATTCTGTATGTAAATGGCACTTGTCCGTTAAGACGACAGAAGACTACAATAACTGTCCTTCATGTAAATGGTAGTTGTGCCGTAAGGCGATACAAGACGAGGGTATAATAAGGGGGGTTCGCTCGACGCTCACATTTTAATTAATTGCGACGAATTCAAACTATATCAAAATACTATTTACATAATGAATTAAATTTTAATTGGGAAATTTTATTATTAGTTTATTTTTATTTGAATGCACACGGAAGTGCGGTACTGGCTTCTCGTGGTACATTAAATTATCATGTTTGTTTTATGGTACATTTATATAAGGCAATAATTTATCTTACTCTTGTATTTGCATAATTTAAGAATCTGACAATATTTACTGGTACCTATTGCTAGGGAGCCGCGCAGTCGTTTTTAAACTACCTTGTAGTTAGTTTCTAGTGAAATATTATTATGTTGAAAAAGTATTATTTAACTAATTAAATGTTCCAATAAGAACATAAACAAACAATATATTGGCCATTCGTTCTGCTAAAATATTGAAATCGGCAGTTATTTGCGGAGGTTATCTATCTATTCTAATCTAGCTATTGATTTGGAATTGATGCTTTCGATGTCTAAAAGGGAAAATGATTCTGCAAAATACGAGTATGACGTTGTGGAGGCTGAGAAGAAAGGTTTGCCAAGCAATTTAATTTCTATTTTAAAAAAATTGACAAAGATCACTATAATTTCGAACTATACACGGTGTCTGGAAATTCGTAGTACAAGCGGGAGAGAACACAACAAAACTTTATTTTATCAATCTGAAGTTTTCAACTAAAAGATTAAAAAAACTTTTGGAGTCGAGTCTAGCCCTTCCAACACTTGGTTGATATTATCTCTCTAGCAACCGATTTTTTTTTCAAATTAGAACCAAAAAAATTTTAACTTCAGACTCAATTTACTCGAAAACCAAAGTTCCAATTATATAAAAAAAGTTATACTATAAAATCGACTCTAAATGTGATGTAGATTCAGCAGTTTGCCGCTTGTTCTACGAGATTCCGTACACCGTGTTTAAGGCGATGCACTACGTGAGGTAATATTTTAAATTGAGCCGCTATCAATAACAACCCTTGCGTAGATGGCGATAAGGTTTAAATTCCCGCTTAACACCATCCACCTGTTTTGATTTTATGCAAGAAAAAAACATGGCCAAAAAGTGCCTTTTATTTTATTTTGTGGATGTTCAGGCATAAATATTTAATTTTTTTTCGATCATTTTATAAATAACTTAATTTTCCACTTTATACAATAAAATCATAATGGGTTAAATGGGTTCGTAAGTAAGAGATTTTGAACTTTAAAGCAGTTTTCATAGGCCTTTACATTATTTTTTTCTGGGCTTATAAAAAGACTTATCTAAAAAATACTCGATTATTTCAAAGGCCAAGATGTATTCTACTCGCAATATTTAATTAAAGTATCTGAAACATTTCTAGGCGACCAAATTTTCAAACCAAAAATACATGATTTTGCATTACTACCTACGTATGGCATCGCCTTAAATAGCATTTGTAAAATTAGACTGAGGTCAGAGGAGCGTAAATTGTGAGTTGCGTTTTTTGAGTCGCGTAAATGTCACAATTGGGTCGGTAGATAACTCATTTCAAGTCACATGCGACACAAACCGGACTTTTATACGAAATTACTCACAAAATTACGCTCGTCTGACCTCAGCCTTAGGTTGAAAGAGTTTTAATCAAAAAAGTTTTTAAGTGATTGCCGCTGAAACTGATGTGAATGTCATTAGTAATTATTTATGTCAAAACTATAAAAGATCGCCGTAAAATCAGTAAAGTTCAAACCTGTTCATTCCAGCTCTGAATCTCAATAATATGTTGAAATGAACTGTTCAATATCCACTTAAATTCCATCCACCATTGTAAAGTACGAAACATCAAATGTTATCAAACATTGAATTTATCTAAAACTAGACGGTACTAGATAAATAAACTTATAAGTTTTGCATACTGCAAAGCATTTACCTATCGTAAAATAGTTTTAGATATTTAACTAACAAAACATTTAGTTTAAACACGGTGGTAATAACTTCTCTACATAACTACTCTTACTAGAACATGATATTGTTTTAGTTTTAGATCAACAAGTTTCGGTGTAATATTCTAATTTTTTTGGAATTTCAAGCTTTCTCATCAATGTTCAAGTATTTATTAACTTACTTGCCATTTGGGAACGGCTCACGTGCGTTGTTGGGAGTGTCTGGACGAAGCTTACTTAACGAGCAGTTAATACATGACTATATTTAACCGCTTCGTGGTTGATCGAACGAATTCCGACATTATAGGAACCTATTCCACGAGAAGAGTAGTTATTGTAATTACTAGAGTGGTGCCTACAAAAGACATTTCGTTAAAAAGTACTTACTGTGTGTTATCTACAAGTTAGAAGATTAATATTGGAAAAAATAAAAATAAATATTTAAAATGTGTGTTTTTTTCTCTAGTTCGGGGTTACGGAAGGAGACACACTCAGACAATTCTCCTTTTCCTGTCTGTGTGTTGCGTGTGCTTCGTGCGGGGCTCTCTATCTGTCGCCATTCTTGGCATGACGGACGGAACCCTCCACAATTCCACAGTGCAGGTAGGCAGTACCCAATAACCGGTACCCAGTATTTGGCATATGTTATCCGGTTTCCAGTACCCAGTACCCGGTATCCAGTACTCTGTACCCAGTACACGTTACCCAGTACACGTTACCCAGTACCCGGTACCCAGTACCCGGTAACCAGTAGCCGTTACCCAGTACCCGGTACTCGTACCCAGAACCCGGTACCCATTACCTAGTACCCAGTACCCGGTACCCAGTATCCGGTACCCGGTTCTGTGTACCCGGTACCGAGATTCTGGTACCTGTACCCAGAACCCAGTACCCAGGAATCATTACTACCACTACTCGTACCTAGTACCCAGTTACAGTACCCGGTACCCGGTACCCAGTACCCGGTACCAGTATTCCACTTGTGCCTAGTACCTGGTACCAGTACCCGGCACACAGTACTCGGCATCCAGATCCCGGCACCCGGCACCCAGTATCCGGCACCCAGTATCCGGCACCTAGTACCCGGCACCCAGTACCCGGTACCCAGTACATGGTACCCAGTACCCGGTACCCAGTATATTACATGAGTTCTTAACGCGGTTTATAAAATAATATTCTCTCTAAATCTTGTTTTTACAAATTCTTTCATATCACTAAATTCAAACGAGTGTTTGAATTTACTTTAATTAATTTAATTTAGATTAATTTCAACTTTGTACATAATAATGAAATCGCAATAGCTATGATATTATTATTATCCTACTTATTACATCAAGTAATATTATACGGACATGTGTCTAGTGTGGAAGTCGAAAACCATGTAAAAAAACTGTATACAAATATATTTTAGAATAAGAAAAAAAATCTTTATTATTTATTATATTTATATTATGTCTTTATTATCTTCTTGCGAATAATGATTAATAAGTATTATGGTTCACATATTGTTACGATACAATGTCAAATTACTTATCTGTTACTCATCAAATACGTTTTTTTTTCTTTATTTTTAAATATTTTGTGTTTTTATGTAGTAGTACTTTATGTTTGTGATTACTCTATGTTTGCTTCAAACAAATGTAACTTTTTAACCTCGATATAGGCTTAGTCCAAGTGAGGTTAATTTTTATTGAGATGCAATAAATAAATAAATATATCTACGACTACCATGATACGAGCAAGAGTCTAGTACCTGGTGATCGAGAGAAACCTATTAAATTGGTATAGTAAAAAAAGTTAAACAAAAATTATAAAAAAAAAACGGTAAAGGTATGTATATGGGTTTTTCTAGTGAATCGTAACAGAAAAAACCATGTTGTAGCCTTAGATTAATTAATACGAGTACTTTACATATTCTCTTCCATCTTTTAGCATTCATCAATTTAGCAATTTAAGTTATTCTATTAATGAGAGACCTTTCCAGACGTTCGACTGGCCGAAGTCCATTCAAGGTGTGATCTTCAGTTCCGCGAGCTGGGGGGATCTGGCGGCCTCCCCTGCGGGGGGCTACATGGTCTGCAGGTACGGCGGAAAGCGCTTTATCACCCTCACTGCCGTCCTGGGGGGCGCACTGTCTCTTCTCACGCCGCTCGCTGCATACCTGGTGAGTCAGTCATAATCAAGCGATTTCCATCCGAGTTACTATTTAGAAAAATCTTTTAACATTTAAAAAATTCCAGGGCGGATGGAAAGGCGTTTGCTTCACGAGAATGTGTTGTGGATTTTGTCAATCTTTCATCTTCCCCTCAATACACACCCTCCTCGGAAAGTGGGTACCAGTTTCTGAACGCTGTCGACTTGGGATCTTTGTTTATCTTGGTATTATTTTACTGCAATTATTCAAATAACAATTTTGTCCTATTTTTAACAAAAAATGCTTGATTAGTATCTTAAAAGGCCTGTTCGAGTTTTCGACCTTGGCGATCTTGCGCCGCCATTTTGAAAAAAAACTGACTGAAATTATGGCACTTGCAATTGCACATTATTGCATTGGCACCATACTGATATATACATACTTATTCCTACGTATTCCTGGAAAATTGCAGAAAAAGGTTGAACACGACCCCATAGAACTTTGTGCAGTAGATATCCTCCAAAAACTACATATTTTTTGCTGCTTCTTTTTTCTATTTCATTAAAATTTGGTAGAGGTTTGAAAGATGAATAAAATATATACATCGTTCCTCTGAGAAAAGAGGCATTAGTACAGGAGAGAGTTCGTAATGGAAATATTCCTCAAGTTCACTATCAGACTTTTTGGCAATATGAAAAAGCGTTAATGGATATATTGTCCCATTCACATCCCGATTTTTGGCACTGCAATCACCGCAGCAAAAGAAACCACTGCATCCTTTCTTTTTGGTGTAGGTCTCCAAAGTTCTGGTTGAAAACTTTAGACTTAGCTAATTTCCCCATCTTTTTGGACATACGACAAGAGACGTTGCTATCCCCGATCGAGACACTTTTGTTTTAAAAAAATGATTCATGGCAAGCAAAAGAATCAATGATAATTTGGACGTTTTGATAAACCAGATCATCCCTCTTAATTCGTGTAAGGCTCATATGTACATTTAACTTTGATGTGCCTGATTCAATCCCTAGGATACTCTCATTCGTACTATTCCAGGGGTGTCGACGGCGGCCGTTTTGGTGACGCCCATAGCCGCCTACATTGCCACCAGCTCGCTGGCCTGGCCGTGGATCTTCTACTTCTTCGGCGGTTTGTCCATCCTCAACGGCCTCGTCTGGGCGCGCTGCGGATCCGAATCGCCCGCCGACCACACAACCATTTCGATAGAGGAGAAGAACTTTATCGAAAAGTCCCTCGGCCAAGAAAATAATTTAGGAAAGGCGGTGAGATTTGCACAATTTTCGATATTCATTCAAAAAACATTTCATTTATGAAAAACCGTTTCTACGACAAAACAAAAGAGTAACAAAACAGAAAAAAGTGAAGAAAACTAAAGTTTTTTTTAACCTTATCTAAACTTACCCAACCTAGACTGTTAGTTTATCATGTCCTGTTTTTCACTGTTATTATGTTTTGTCTGGTCACCAAAAAATAACAAATATCATATTTACAAATTCTGTAAAAATGTGTTCGCTCTCCCGAATGTACCAACGATTTGTCACTTACGCCTTTTTGGCCTGGACCAGTCGATATTGGAAAAGATATTTTAATTTAAATAATACAAAATATCAATTGATACAATATTCAAGCAACAATCAATAAAAAAAATCACACAGAACAGAGAAAAGGTGCCATTGGGATTCGAGCTCATATTTTTTCCTTGCCGAGAGAAGGAATTTTTTAAGACTAATTTCGCCATGAAACCCCTTTCTAAAAGGCCATCGAATATCACAACTTTATTGCAAAATGTCAAAAACATAATGGATTATAACTGTTCCAGAGCAAGCAAATTCCCTGGAGAGAGATCCTGACGAGCCCGCCCGTCCTGGTGCTGATCCTGACGCAGGTGGGTGCGTTCTACGGTTACACCATAATGACCATGGAGACACCTACCTACTTCAAGCTGGCTTTGGGGATCGAGCTGCAAGATGTAAGAATGTACTTCCAATAAATCATAGGTTGTCTAACACTGGCTTTAATTTCTTCTTCTTTAGTCGTTCTCTCATTGACATCTATATCATATCTCACAAGGACGTGACATTTACTTCAGTTTCCATCGTAGACAAGCCTCCCCCACTCCTCGTGGTTCCCGCACTGCGTGGAAAGTTGCGAACACCAATGCGTGATTTACCAGACCCCTGTAATATTTGATCACTTCAACAATAAACATTCAAATTGATAGTCCAGCCAATCGAGGAAAGGCTAACAAACCAAGTCTGAGGAGCGGGAAGGCGGTGTGACCGTCTCCCTTTATGTGATTTGTTAATAAATAAACCTTACAGTAAACAGGCAACTCACATTATAAGAATCACTATTTAGTCCTTGAAAATAAAATTTGCTTATGAATTACTTGTCATTTTTACAATAGCACGCAAATTTCTGGCTGCGAAAAAAACTTAACTACAAATCCCAAATCGGATAAACAAAATTTCAGGTTTTTTCCAAATTTAAAAATTTTGTTGGACTATTTAGTTAGACACTTTTACAAATGTGTTATAATTTACCCACCTAACTCATTTCTTCGTCGCTACGCCTGGCGGTTCGGCTAAAAATGAACATTCAAATCCTGTGCAGAAACGCCCCACAATGGACTGCACTGAAAACCGTAGCTACTAGCTTACTTTAGCGAACCTTACTACGTTCTTCGGCAGTCAACGTACGATTGGTATCGTAGTTTATTGAAAGCATTCTCGAACCCACCTGGTGCCAAAAATATGGTCACGTGCCATGGTCACTTTTTGATGAGCAACATGTCCCAAGTAACTTAGAATTCGCTGTCAACAGACAATTGATATCCCACTGAGGGTGGCGCTTTCTGTCGCTGGCTCCAAGAGTTCATGTTTCCACACTATATTGAAATGTAGGGAAAATCAGCGCTAGGAGGAGTTTCGTTTCTACCGAGGACTCATTTCAAATCTTTGTTTTCGTGGTTCATGTGGAATATATTAAAAAAAATGCAATTCTCTTAAAAAATTAACAAGCCCTATATAATTATTATTAAATTAATTTAACCTTCTGCCAATCTCTCGTGCGAATTTATCAAATATATAAAATCCACTGTAGTAGCAAGATCCACAAGACATATCTATAGCCTTCCAGATCTTTATAAAATTTCTTGAATCTGAAATAAATTCAAAATTATGTTACTGAGGAAGTTCAGTTATATAAAATATTGTATAATTTTTACTATGTACATGAATAAAAAAGCCGTTAATAATTAATTAAATAATGTTTTACCTACAAATTAAACTTTAGGGCTGGGTATTTTCGCCAAAATTTGTAAATATTTTTATTTTTTTTCAATTTTTATTTTGATTATAAGTTTCCATCAATATTAGATTAATACAAGACGGGATTTAATTTTATGTAGAGAAATTCTAGGACTAACTACCATAATATATACTTATTAGAATATGAATATATTCTAATATGCTCAGAATACTGATGGAGGGTAATAATGTGAAATATGATTTAAGATTTTCACGGCCAAAAGTATTTTTGTTATTTGTTTTTGGGGTGTTATGCCGTGTTGCGCTAACTCCTTCTTTAGCCTTTCGGACAGCATAGCAGTGTCCATCATCAGGGCAGATGTGTTATTTAGAAAGGTTGGCTAAAGAACGAGTTAGAGCAACACGATATTTCACCCCATGTGGGTTATTCAGTGGAAATCTTCAATATGACACTTAATAAATAAATAAAAATGATTGGAGCTGGCTTGCTGGGGCACTTCAGTTATGTATAAAAATAAAATTAAAAAATGTTCAATATTAATATAATTTTATAAACTGTAATGACAAGGTTCTTAAAAAAGTAAATTTATATGGTCACTGAACCTGACGAATACTTCACGAAATTTAAGACTTGATTATTTTTTAAAGTTGGTCCTAGTTGGTGTAAAAACTGTATATTTTCCAAAAATTATGATGCGAGCTATATAAGACACCACAAAATTAATCCTACATACCTAAAATTAATTAAGAAATCAGAATTTGTTTAATTGAACGTAGAAATGGAACTTGGTAAAAACACACGCAATTTTGATCGAAATAATTAATTAAAGATATATAAAGGTTCAACAGTTGCAGACTAAATAAAGTCAATTAAATAAATTTGCACGTTAGAAATAGATAATCTTTCAATTTTCTACAATACAAAAAAATCAAAATCGTGAAACATGACAAAATCGCAATGTACTAGCAAAAATGCTTTTTGAAATTTTTCCAATAACGTGAAGAATGAATGATGTTTATTTTATAATAACGTGGAGAATTAATGATGTTTACTTTATAATAACGTGGACAATTAATGATGTTTATTTATAACAACTTGGAGAAGGAATGATGTTTATTTTATAATAACGTGGAGAATGAATTATCTTTATTTAATAATAACGTGGAGAATTAATGATGTTTTCTTTATAATAACGTGGACAATTAATTATGTTTATTTATAATAACGTGGAGAAGGAATGATGTTTATTTTATAATAACGTGGAGAATGAATGATGTTTATTTTATAATAACGTGGAGAATGAATGATATTTATTTTATAATAACTTGGAGAATTAATGATATTTATTTTATAATAACGTGGAGAATTATTGATGTTTATTTTGATGAAATACAGACGGGTTTACTAGCGGCGCTCCCGAACATCGCTTCTTTGGTTGTCTCCGTAATCGTTGGCTTCGTGGCTGATCATCTCCTCAACTCTGGACTCCTCTCCTCCACAGCCATCAGAAAACTGGCTAATACTTTGGGTACCTAATCTTGATTATTTTATTTTAATATAACGATTTTTGGGGAAAATGACAGCGATAATAAGTGTTAATATCAGTAAACCTGATGCAACATTTAAATCAATTAACAATAGGATAAGTGTAATATATAATACTTTTGAAAGTAAGTATAAATTTGTGGTTATCCATTATAAATGAAACAATTTAAATTTATTTGAACCACAATATATTTATTTTTTAATAAACGCCCACCGGTTTCGAAGCAATCGTTCCTTCCTCAGGGAAAAATAAATACTTTAGTATTATAGTATTTAATACTTATTAAAAAATAAATATTTAGTGGTTAAAAAAAAAGTTAAAAGTTAAGTAAAATTTTTGTTTCTGCTCTCCTGTAAAAATGTGTATTATTTAATTGTGTAAATACCACAGACATAGGAATTAATAGACGAGAAGATAATGGCGAGGGGTAAAATCAACTGTTGAAGAACGAAGGGCGTAAGGCTGACTGTGATTCGTCAATAAATCAATCTGTCAGTAAATAGGCATCTCGCATTATAATATCACCATTTACTTCTTAAAAGTAAAATCTGCTTTTGAATGAATAGACATTTTTACATGGGAGCGCAAATTACTCGCCACGTTATGAACAAATTTGCGAAGTCCAAATTCGGCAAAAAAATTCGGTTCTATTTTCAGAGTCGAATATTTCGTTTAAGTATTTAGTTAAGACACTTTTATAAATGTTCATAATTTACT
Organism: Hesperophylax consimilis; assembly: GCF_061612785.1. Taxonomy (NCBI): domain Eukaryota; kingdom Metazoa; phylum Arthropoda; class Insecta; order Trichoptera; family Limnephilidae; genus Hesperophylax; species Hesperophylax consimilis. The sequence continues at coordinate 17,913,123 of NC_142845.1, forward strand.
TCCCAGCAACCAACCAGCTTTGTGTTTCGCGTCCAGACGTTTCTCGATGTGATAGTATATGTTTCTAAAACTGATCTATATTATACGATGTGAATATGCTTAAAATAAAGTAAAATAATGCTTATGTATGGAATGTAATACGACAATTGGGTTTATTCTCTTTTTCACGTCTATTTTTACAAGTTTTCATAGTACAAGTCAACATTTTGCCGTGTTATTTCGTAAAATGAACCGATGATGCCTCGACCATAGTTCGCACAAGAATGATGACGTCACGTTTTCAAATTTCACTTGAGGCCATACGCGAGCCCAGCCGGCTCCAATGGAACCGGTATGGGGAGTGGGGATAATACGCTTTTAATCACTTAGGGCAGGTCTACTAATATTCATATGTCTATGGTAAATACCGAGTATAGGCTTTTAAAACTTTTCTTCAATGCTCTGTTTTGTCAGGGAACCGTACATTATATTATTTTTAAAATACATGTTTTGTTTTTAAATAGACATATACAATACATTGATACATCGAATCACCATATTAGGTTTATTTAATGATGACCAATGCATTATACTTATTTTGAATAAAAGGTAAACAATACAAATTAAGAATTTGGGCCTTACTTACTATTAATATAATCGTATTTCAAACCCTGCACAACTGATAACCAACACTTAGTGTAGAGTAAAGGGATGTTTCTCAGCTGCACAAAATCTAAAATACGCCCAATAGTAAGAAGGTAAAAATATTTAAAAAAATTAGGAGTGGATGTAGATTTTCATTTCTTCATTAAACCGCCTTTGTCCAAAACTGAAGGGGTAGAATATTATCTACTAAATAACATTAAAATATAAATATTTCCCTTTTTTGGATTACAATGCTAAAAAAAAATGATTAGCATTTATAAAGAGAAGAGGTGAATGTAATAATCAGATAAAAGAGATGAATGTAATTAATTAGTTAAAATACAATGTAATGAATATTCATTACATTTTTACATAGTATTGAGAGAAATGTATTAAGGTGCTGCAAAACCTTTAATGATGATATAATTACAAATAGTGTTGCAGGTGAAAAATATTATATACACACATACACAAATATATATACATACACACATAAATATATATGTATATGTATATAGACTTTGATGTTATCGTACCTTTTACAGGAACGTTTGGTCCGGCGGCCGCTCTGGTGGCGCTGGTATATGTTCCGGTGGGGAACGTTACCACCGCCGTTATCTTCGTGGTGGTCATCCTCGGTCTCGATGCCTTCTCGGCTGCAGGCTTCATGGTAACATACTACTTCATACTATCATTAGTTATCTTCGTGGTGGTCATCCTCGGTCTCGATGCCTTCTCGGCTGCAGGCTTCATGGTAACATACTACTTCATACTATCATTAGTTATCTTCGTGGTGGTCATCCTCGGTCTCGATGCCTTCTCGGCTGCAGGCTTCATGGTAACATACTACTTCATACTATCATTAGTTATCTTCGTGGTGGTCATCCTCGGTCTCGATGCCTTCTCGGCTGCAGGCTTCATGGTAACATACTACTTCATACTATCATTAGTTATCTTCGTGGTGGTCATCCTCGGTCTCGATGCCTTCTCGGCTGCAGGCTTCATGGTAACATACTACTTCATACTATCATTAGTTATCTTCGTGGTGGTCATCCTCGGTCTCGATGCCTTCTCGGCTGCAGGCTTCATGGTAACATACTACTTCATACTATCATTAGTTATCTTCGTGGTGGTCATCCTCGGTCTCGATGCCTTCTCGGCTGCAGGCTTCATGGTAACATACTACTTCATACTATCATTAGTTATCTTCGTGGTGGTCATCCTCGGTCTCGATGCCTTCTCGGCTGCAGGCTTCATGGTAACATACTACTTCATACTATCATTAGTTATCTTCGTGGTGGTCATCCTCGGTCTCGATGCCTTCTCGGCTGCAGGCTTCATGGTAACATACTACTTCATACTATCATTAGTTATCTTCGTGGTGGTCATCCTCGGTCTCGATGCCTTCTCGGCTGCAGGCTTCATGGTAACATACTACTTCATACTATCATTAGTTATCTTCGTGGTGGTCATCCTCGGTCTCGATGCCTTCTCGGCTGCAGGCTTCATGGTAACATACTACTTCATACTATCATTAGTTATCTTCGTGGTGGTCATCCTCGGTCTCGATGCCTTCTCGGCTGCAGGCTTCATGGTAACATACTACTTCATACTATCATTATTTATAAATATTTATTTTTAAGCTGACTTATAGTCCAGCTAACGGGAAATAATGGAGATTCAAAATACCAGGAGCGGTTAGTCAACAAGGGCAATCAGGCATACTCTCCTCATAATTTAAGACAAAAAAAACTAACACAAACTATCGAGTTCATATTTGGCGGAAAAGTTACGAGGTGTAGCGCCATTATACAACTAACAACTCTGATCTGAGTCGGATATTATTCAGTTTGGTTGCGTTTTTTTGCCTCAAATCCAAATTTAAGTTTGTATGAAAAAGGCCGCGTAACCGTTCCCCTTAATCGTTACCTCGAAATTGCCCTTGTTAGAAACATGCAAGGACCCAAATTAAGCTTTAAATACTATCGATACCCCTCAACAAAAAAGGATTATTTTGACAATAATTATAAACGTTTTTGTAATAAAAATATGAATTCATTTTTTTCAGTTATTATGTTTTTCATCCACTCGAGCTATAGCTGCCCAAATTCGGGTAGCTGTGGGTGGGTAGTTTTTATGAATTAAAATTAATTTATTTAGAACTAATATTTTGGTCGCCAGCTTGATTCAGCTTCTACCGAATACGAAAAGATGTCGCGAATGTTCCTGTCGTGGAATGCATAGCAAATGTTGTAGAAAAAATATTTAGAATATTTATCGTTTATCGTACGTGCAGACGTCATTTAAAATTGTATTCTAAAAATTAAATATCCATTTCCAGTCGATAGGGAGCAAAAACAAGGGACTCTTGTGCGGTATTAACATAACATTTTGGAATGAGCGCGGTTGTGTCCAAAATTGAATGCATGGAATCTATCCTTATCGTTCAAGTGGGCATCTTTCGATGCCAAGACTAATAGCAGCCCCTCCACACGATCCGATTTTGCAGAACCCAATATCCTTCTTTTCTGCAAGTCGGATCGTGTGTAGGCAAAACCGACTACCAAATGATTATTATTCCCTTTTCGGGCCGTCGAAATAATGATAAATAATTCGGTTGTCGGTTCAACATGCTGTTCTGCAAGTTGTGCTGCAAATCGGATTGTGCGTAATCCCGATAAAAAAATAACCTGTAAGTCATTCAGTTGTATTTCTGGTTTATTATTGTTGTTTTAACGGAACGTTCTGTACGATACCTACAAAACACATATTATGTTTTATCGCGAACGTGAACATGATGGCTTGTGAAATATATGTTTTTGTCGTATTATTTTAGTTAAATCATTTGGACCTGTCGACAAACTACGCCGCCATCATTGCGAGCGTGTCTTTAACTATCTCCAACATTGGCAGCATTGTTGCTCCACTTTTGACAGGGTTCATCTTAAAAGATCCAGTAAGTACCTTAAACACCCACTAACTAATTAATTATCTAACTAACTTTTTATCTTAACTTCTATTATCCGACTCAAGAATTTGATTCACTTGATCGTGCCATGTCTTCTATGGGCCCAATTTCTTCTACCACATAATATATATGTTAATTTCCTTACACTCCCTTCGTGGTTCTTCCACTTCAACTGCCCAAAATATCTAAAGCATCTATGACACGGGGCTAGTTTACAAGCTACAAGCCAGCGAGTTCGCTAGCAGCTTGTAAACTAGCCCCGTGTCATCGGCTTTTTTACAATCTGCTAGTTGACTATCCGATTGTAAAAAAGCAGCGAGTAAAATAGAAAGACGGGCTAATTTACTCGCCTAAGCGTTCCTAGGCTTGTATTTTTGTTTGCTTTCCGGATTTCCACATTTTTAGCACTGTTAAATGTCATACAATTTTTTACAACACATACGCCTCAGAGATTTCTGCATCATTCTGCCAATTCTAAATGCCGATTCAATTCTATTCATCTGCCAGTTACATGCTTCACATCAGGGCCCATTGCGGACTATTCGGTATTTTATGAGTGCTGATTGTGGACGGTGGTTTTTATGTCGGTGTCTAACTTGATACACGGTTCCATGATAACTCAACACAGTGACAATTCAACACACTTTTAAAAAGTGATATAAAGTCATTAGAAACGATGAAAAAAAAATTAAACCTAACCTAACCTAACCTAACCTACTTAACCCAGTTAATAAAGTTTTTGTTTCATCACTTTCCATGACTTTATATAACTTTTTAAAGATGTGATGAATTATCATTTTGATGAGTCCGGACACCTATTTATATGTATGAAGTATTACTTACTATGCTTTATTATTAATATTATAATTAATTATTATATTTATTAATTTACTACCTATATATACAGGGTGTATCGGCACGTACCCGACAAACTTTAACCAGCTATTCCTTAGCACATTTGGAGTAAAAAATGTTATCGGCACTTTGCTATCCGGTAGCATTTTTTTTCAATTAAAAAAAAAAAAAAATTTCACACTACATCACTGTCATTGGCATTGCTTTTCGTGTTCAACAGCTGTTATAAGCAAGTATGTCGAAAAGCGTCTTCGCTCTTTCGCACACACTAAATAATAATAGTTAAAATGAGATGAATGGTGCCGTGCCATTTCGTTGTGATTGTAAAAGCGCGCCAATATAGGTACACACGTACATTATTCAACGGAATTCGAATAAAATATTGCCAGGTGGGTTTTCAAACTTTGACAAAGGATAAAACAGTGGTGACATCTGGTGAAAATATGAATAGTAAATTTTTTATTAAAAAAACGTTACCGGACAGCAAAGTGCACATAAGATTTTTTACTCCAAATATGCTAAGGAATAGCTGGTTAAAGTTTGTCGGGTACGTGCCGATACACCCTGTATACATAGTAAAAAGGCGCTGCGGCCACGTCGACATTCAAGATAAATCTAGATTCCTTACCATTTTGATATTTTTTGACTTCCAACAGGGGACCTACTCTGTATCTTTCGGGTTAACAAACCAGTAAGTTCGTGGTTTAACCTTTCCTTGCCGGCGCTGTCAACTACAATAAAATATCACTGAAAATATACTAAACACAGGGTTCAAATTTTTTGGTACATTAAATATTGCATTGATACATTTACGTATTGCATTAAAATGTGTAAATATTTACCAAGTGTATAACATCGGAGGACGTGGAACTTTTGATTTTTTTTTTGCTTTCATGTTTCGATTGCTTGTTGTATGTAATAATTTTACTAAAACGATTTCACTTTTCTCCTCTATTTATTTGTATGCCGAACCGGTTTCAATTTCAACCTGTTAACGCTGATTTTCAGACCTGCTGACTAACGCTTTTTTTTCTTTTTCAGACAGATATAACACAGTGGCGGATTGTGTTCATGATGACAGCTGGTTCCTATTTCTTTGGAAACGTCCTGTACCTCATTTATGGCAGTGGGGATGAACAGCCATGGAATACTATCAGAGCCAAGGGAGAAAGTATGATATAAAACTATAAATAACTTATACTCATGTAGTTATAGCTGTCAGTCTACAATAGAGTGCTAATACTAACCCTGATGTATAGGCTGAAACACTGAATGCATGCTGTAGAGAAATATCTCTGTAGAGAGAGTGACTAACTTTTGCTTTACTTTCAGATTCCAAGAAATCTGGAGAAGTTTATGACCTAATCCCACTGAAGAATACCAACAGTGCCTAAAACGGAGAAGTTTACGACCTAATCCCAGTAAAGAATACCAACTTGCCTAAAACTGAGAAGCTTATGACTTAATCTCAGTGAAGAATACCAACAGTGCCTCAAACTGAGAAGTTTACGTCCTAATCCCAGTGAAGAATATTAATAGTGCCTAAAACTGAGAAGTTTTAGGCACTATTGATTGAAGAATACCAACAGTGCCTAAAACTGAGAACACAATTTTCTCCATTATTGTAACTACGAGGGATGACTTCACACATTTTTCACTCTTGGACACACTGACCCCAGATTTCTACCCACCCCTGATTCGCTTTCCCTTCCCAGAACTTCCTCTCCTTTATTTCCTTAAAAACAACACCACACAGCACCCCTAAAGATAACATAGGTCCTGAGGGAAATTATTTTCCTCAAGGCCTTTTGTGTGGAGTTGAACTGAACCGAAACATTCAAAACATAAATATTGTAAAATTTGGTTTTACTTAAATAAAAGTCAAAAGTCACCAACATTTTTTATTAAGTCGATTAAAAACATCTTCATGAAAATATGAGAAAAAATCGCTGCATATCATTAAATTGATCACCGAACGACTCTAGTTTAGCGAGCTCACACTCATACTAAAGTCGCATCAGTTGTTGGTCTGCCTCCCTTTGCATGTCTGCAAACCTAAAGCAGATGCAGAACATATGATCTCTGACTTCAGCAGACCTCGTGTACCCGGGGATCATCTTATAATATATTTAGGCTCCAAAATGTGTGTTGGCCAGTGTTAACAATTATTATTTTAAGCTTAAAGCGTTCATCTCTTCATCGTTCGGATTCCAAATTCTGCTGAAGCATCTTTTCTTTTTCCAATTTTTGTGTCACCGCTAATTTATTGGTGTTCATTTCTGAAAGAAAAGTACAGTTTTATTTAAATTTCGTTCACAATTAGGTATTCATGGAAATTAGATCGTATAATAAATTGGTGAGTCCAAACTATATTGTAACTAGATTCAGGTTTGTTACAAATTTTTCTAGTGGTTATTTTACATGCGATTTAAAAGAAAAATTATTCACGTGTAAAAATAATGATCTGAAATGAATCAATGGAAAAATGAATCCTACAAATATTTGCGAAAATTTATTTACAGCCTTAGATTAAGAATTCTCGTCTATTTTTATATTGTGACTATAAAAGTTCCTCGGAATATAAAAACATACTCATTTATTTTAACTCAAGTTTTTAACAGTTTAGCTACCCGGTAGTCTAAGTAATCTAAAATACACTACATCAATTTCAATTTTTATACAAGAACAATAAACCAAGTGCCTTACTAATAAAAGTGTTTTAAATTTTACGCAACTGATAAATAACCATGTACTATGCATTACAACCATTAATGGACGGTGAACGGTTGTTTATCAGTTGCGTAAAGTTAGTAAGGGGGTAAGTAGGTATCGATGTTCTAATTTAATATTTTATTGTTTTTCACTGGTCAATCTAAACGTAAATAGATTTAGTTAACCTTCTTTGACCACATACTACTATTATTTATTAATTATAATACGGGCATGAGCCTAGTATGGTAGATGAGAAAATCACCAATATTGTAATTTTATAATATTTATTAAAAATAAATAAAAAATAAAATTTACCAAGGTCAAATGTCTGTGGGTCATTCCAGGGCTGTTTTTCACTGGATCCAAATATGAGGTAGAACAGGTTCGACAAGAAGTAAACGGTGCAGGTGATGTAGAAGACGACCCGCCATTGTGTTTGGTCCGTCTGAGAAACATAATAATAACATTGTAACCGCCATATTACAAACAATTCAACACTCGTCGTACATCAGCTGATGTCAAATGGTACTTAATTCCGACATATTAAACCAGCACAAAACCAAAAAATGACGCAACTTTCAGCCCGTCGCGACGGTTGACACGTCGTCCCACGGATAGGTAAGCAATCGACATAAACCGGATGCTACAAGACCCTACGCAGAAAAGTTCTACATTGAACTACGCTGCAGACCGTTGCCTTACTATAGCGAACTTAATTTTAAGCGCAGGGTTTTGCAGCAATTGGTTTATATCGATTTTTACCGATGCGTGGGACGACGGGCTAAATTTGAATATATAATGCAATTAAGAGTTAATAAACACATAAAAACAAAATCCTTCAGATGGAGGCAGGCGTATTATGCATAGTATTAGAGATAATGTGCAATTTGTAAGTATTTACAGTAAATTATAAGAATACATAGTTCAATGAGATAAGATAAAAGAACTGCTGTATAGTGCATTTCAATGGTCATCCGGCAGTCCCAATGAGAGTGCACGGCGATCGGCCTGGCAGTTAACGAGTCTCATCGTCCACGCCCTTAAGCTGGTTTCCCGGTTGTGCATTGAAGAATTTCCATGGCAAAGTTGGTTCAGTGGTCAGTACTCACCTCATCACTGACGAAGTATCCCACTGTGAGGGGAGCCAAGATGGCGATGCCGTTGGCCGCGCAGTTGGTGATGCCCACCACAGTGCCTGCGAAGTTGGGAGCCATGTCGATTGCATTCATCTGGAAGAGTAGACAAGCTATTACTGACTGACTTTGCTCAGGTGTGTGAATATCTAAAAAATGGCTATTGATATATTTATTTATATTTTATTGCTATTTATTTATATCCTGTTCAGGGTGGATCAATGCAAAACGATATAGTTCGTTTTGCATTGATTAGAATTCTTGCCTGATCAGACTATGCAATAATTACAATAGCGTATTATCCAAGGTGGATATTTTCAGTTGCGAACTTACCAAAAACAAGAGGTCCATAAAATAATATTTCTCTGATGGTTTGTGAATAATGTTATGTCTCTATTGCTTTCATTTCTATTATAATTTGATTTATATCTACAACCTCTCTCCATGGCTGTATAGATAAATGTTTTGTTTTGTAAATTTTTCGTTTTATATACTATTTTGTTTTGTATAAATTTTTGAATTCATATTCCTTTCTTACAAATTTTATTTTATTTCAAATTGACATATAATATTTAAAATTTTGAACGCAAACATAGACAAAGTTTGTAAAAATCGTTTACCGAAGGTTTTTTATCGTGTAAACTGTAATTGTCACTTTACACAAAACTGAGAGTGCGGTATTCCATCTTTCTAACGTTGTTAAAATCATAAATCCCACCGTAATATAAAATGAGATTGTATAATTTTTGCGAAACCGTGTCAGGCTGGGAGACTCATCTGTAAAGGGTGTTAGTTGGCGGTGGAGAATACCTCCCTAAATTGGCCAAAGCCTTAACACCCGAACTATTCGAAAATAAAAAAATAGTTCCTTCAGCAAGAACAAGAAAGAAAATAGTGTTACAGTATAAAGAGTGAGCAACGAACCATGTAGCCCATGTTGAGGGCGGAATTGATGCCAACCGTGAGCGTGATGAAGCCCACAGCTACCGCCTCGTGGCCGGGGGGGATGTACGACAGCAGAACGAGCGTCACTCCTGGGCATACCGTTCCTGGGAGAAAACAAATTCATACGGAATTACTAATTAGTGACTGATTGGTGTTCATGAGCTTAGTAAAAAATGTAGGCATTTTTTTTCATTAGTGCCCAAATAAAAATGTTTTTATGATTTCTTTCACTCGGTCAGCTGTTCTATTTAAGACTGTAAATGTGAGGGTGGCCATTCTGTTAAAAATAGTTTTTTAATAATTAGGATTTCTTTGCTTAAAAACTTTTAAAAAACTATTTTTTTTCTTAGATTATCATCAACCAAACCAAAGTATCACCAACCACCCAAAAGCTTCGCGGTATGAACGCGGAACACGATGTATATTACAAGTGGCATACAACATACGCCCTGCCATATTGTACAACTTAAATAAGTATTTATTGAGAATAGGCCACTTGCATCATATTTTTTAAAAAAAATTCCGGTTAAGGAAAATATTCTAAGACATTCTGTATTATTATTATTTTTTTAATCGTATTTTTGAAACCCTGGGGATTTTTTGAAAATTTCAATCCGAAAAATCAGACCTTTTTTTATAAACCGCAAAGACGGGACATAATTTTATAGGTGAGAAAAAACAATGATTACATAGCCGAAAATCATTTTAAAAAAAAGAACGTTTTCCACACGAATGACACAGCAGAATAACGAGGCATACCAAAAATATTACACATCATAAATATTTTTTTCCTTGATCCATCTTATTGATCATAAATCATTATAATGTACAACGTCTATATTAATAAATCCAATGTAATATACTTGTACTTGTAAATTATAATAATAATAAGAATATTATAAAATTTGATTTTGATAAAATCAGCACCATAACCATTATACCTCTAAAACACGTACCGACATCAAATTGTACGGGGTTCTCTTCACATCTGTCAAAAATTCAAACCAAATGAAAAGTTCGCAGAGAACAAACAATAAATCTAGTGAACGAATTCAAAAATTCGCCTGAAATCAAAGTGATGCCATATAAAAAAAATAAATCAGTGTGGAATTTTACAAAATTAATAGGAACATTTTCAGTAGACGGGACATTTTCATGTAGTGACGACACGAGCCCAAATAATGGATTTATTTATTTAAAAATAAAAATAAATGTACATTTCTACAAAATTTTACTAACATTTTCGTAATCTTAGTAAAAAGATCTATCCACACGATTTTTTCCAAGTCGTTATGAAATCCATGCAAGTGGCCTATTGGGATTGTAACACTTTTTTCAAACAGGAAAAACAATTCATCAAAAAGTCGTAGATAAGGGTGTACACTCCAAGCAACTTTTCTGAATAACTTAGAATACCAGAAGAGCCCATTCGCGCTTCGAGACAAAGTTGGAGAAAGCAACTCCTGAAACTAAGCGAGGGGAGGGGCGGCCAATAATGGACTGAGACCGCTGAAGTATTACAGCCCATAACAGATGGTTTTAGCTCCGGATGGTGTCTGGAGGCACCTTGCGAAGGGGTCCATAATAAATGGATGAGAATGGTGATGATTTTTTAAAATAAATAACAAAATCTTTAATTACCTATAGTATTGAAAATCTTCCTAGAAGTACATTTGGAGCAGTATCCGTTATTGATGATGAAATCGGAAATGACGCTCAACCCTAAACTCACAAGCCACATAGCCGCATACGGAAGGGCGGACAGCACGCCGCTCTGGAAATTACGTTCAACACAATTTGAGTATCATTTCACCAAATGTTATATTCGAAAACTAACAAAGTAGGTAAGTATAATATACTCGTAAAAAGCACCTGTAAATCAATATTCTGCCATACAACTTGCAAACCGAACTAACCAGAGTAGTAGCCCTTTGATTCTCAAATTCCATACGTAACCCTTTACCTTTGTAAAGGTGAGAAGATGTATGTATGTGAATGAAGCAAGGAGTGAATGCCAAACTGAGTTTTTTGGCGATGCATCATCTCTACCCACCCTTGCGGGAAAACCTCGTGATGGTTAGTAACTTCGTTATAATATAGATATAGATATGATTCCATGGACAGCCAGATGCACAAGTGTCCATTCTGGAAGGAATATACAATAGGCTTACAACTATATGCCTGTAACGTATTTTAAGATAATTTGGACACATTGCTCCCCAGACTGAGGAGTCCAACCTGGAGAAACTTGTAGTTATTGGCAAAGCGTTTAGCAGGAAAAGCAGAAGAAGGTCACCAATGCGCTGGAGTGACCAAGTATCACTGGCGTCCAGTACGTCGGTCTACTTGACTCTCCACGCAGCGCAGAATCGTGAGGAGTGTAGGAGCCTTATCCACTTGGGAAATTGGAATGGGGTTCACGATCTTCAATAATGAGGAACCGATTTAAGAAGAAGTAGAAATATAGATTTGGAGTATGTACATTCTTCATGTCTATCCCTAGTGCCATCTTCAGGTAGCTGGGGATCTCCACAAGCAGAGTGATGAAGCCCCAGTTGCCACCCACGTTGGCCACCAGCATTGCCCACACGGCTGGACACGTCGCTATGGCCCGCCACGGTGTCTTCAGAACCTAGAAGCAATCACATAGTAAGAAAAGTTTCGCAATGTATCGAGCTCTTTTGATTTGGTTGGAATTTCGTTAAGTTTCTCAACGGATCCATACTCTCTGACTCGCTTAGCTTTCTTAAAAAAATACAAAATAAACATAATCGTTCCCACTGTGATTATAACTTTGCGTACATTGCCTCCCTTTGAGACTCTGGAAAATTTCGTAACGTTAAATTTTTGGGTGTTTGCCAACCTGGACGAATTAGCATTTTGGGAAAATAAATTGCACCCGTAGCAAAACAATGTGCATCCGACATCCACCAATACTTTATTCCTCTTAAAATATTTTTTTTCGATCAGCAAAGACAGACCATGCGTTATGCATAAAAGAGGCTGAAATTGACTTATAATTAACCTATCCAAAATAGTCATCTTCGCCTCAATTCAACGACGATTTTTCCAATTTCTAGTACCTATGCAATATAGAAGTTGTTCATTTCCTCCTCGCCTTTTTAAATTGTAAAGGTTTATCTTCTCGGATTATCGCAACAGTGCTTTTAAAATAATACACATTTTGTTCGTTCTTCACCAAACCCTTTTTTAAACAAAATATTTTATAATCATTCTATGTCATCATTTTGCAAAGAGCTGATGGCTAATGCTTTTCATAATCAATTAGAGATAGTTTTATTGTGATGACGGCACATCGCAACATCAGCGCCATTCGAAACAAGCAGAGAGAGCTCGATAAGATAGAGTTTCGCTATCTCCGTCACGGGGGGTGTTTGTTTAAACTCAGATCTCAAATGCCTACGAACAACTACTCTGTGACGTCAGGTTTTCAAAACTTTTCCACTCGTCAGAATCACAACTTATCATAAAATAATTTCTAATCTTCGTGATGTAAATATTTAAGTTGTCATATTTTAACTACTACCGTGCAAAACAAATTTCATAAAGTTTGTTTGATGTGACGTCCGTCAGTTACGTCAAAAATCTGGATTAGACAATGGCTAGTTTTTTATCTAAACACCTCTCCGGTGAGCCGATTTCGGGATTTAACACAATTTGTTCATAATTTTTTTTTTTGACACAATGTCCCAGCTTAATTTCGGTTGTTGGTGTGTGGGTTGTTAAATATGCCCTTCATCAAATTGGAACTACGTATCATATCAGACAAGCGATTAAATAGGTACCGAAATTGTTGAATGAATTAATAATATTGGAAATGCACACATATTTGTTTGTTCAAATGCTTGACAGATGCTTAGCTGAATTAATAGAGTGAAAATACGTTACTGAGACAAAGCGCGTGGTTTTACTAAACTTGGTCCATTTGACATATTGCATATGCGTTATAAACATATTCTTTGAATGGCTATACTTTTCATAATCGGTGCTACATTTTTGTTCAATTAGTACGAATATTGATATTAATGATTGATTTCGTAATTTTTCAAGTTTACTAATATTCGATAGGTAAATTTCTTCTCTTGAGAGGCAAATACAGTCAGTTTAACAAATCCTACAATGGTAATATCCCCTGTTTTTCACAGGTCTGTATAATGACGATTAATTCCCTATGATAAGTAGGGAATTAATAAGTCACCACAAACACAAGGAGTCAATAACTTTTATTCATATTTAGAAGACATTTCATTAGCCATCTGACTAAGTGGTTTTTTGTAAAATAAATTTTCTTACTTTTTGTTCGTCCGTGTGTCCCAGTGACTTCTCGATGAAGTAGCGCTCCTCCTTTGAGATTGAGGGATGGCTGGCGGGCGAGCTAGCCCCCTGGAAGACCCACAACAGGCCGGTGAGCAGCCCGAGCGCTCCGATTGCGTAGAACACCAAAGGCCAACCCCACGCGCTGGCCGCCAGCAGGCTCGACAGCGGCATTCCCACGATCGTGCCAAATGGGGTGCCTGCAAACGATTTATTAATTTTATCAATGAAAATTTTCCAAGAAACACGTACCTCAACATCTTCTCTAGTGGTTTCCTCATTGCTGAGAATCGTGGACTCCTACTTCAATTTCCATGGTGGAGGCTCCTTCACTCCTCGTGGTACTGCGTAGCGAGGAGAGCCAAGGATCCATCTAAATGAAAATCTCCTTCAATGGAAGCAATCTTCCTAACAGGCCTTCCATTGATATGATTGGTGTACCAAAATACCTGAAAAAAATCGACAGTATGCAGAAACGGGCGGTTTGTTTGATAGATTCTCCTGTCTTTACAAAATGATCTTTTAGAGCACAGGCGTCAGGTACTTGAATGCTGTACTTGTTCTACTGGTATTTCAATGGAAGATGCTCCGAGGAATTAGCGTCATTGATTCCTTCGGCAACAGTGCACAGTCGGGAACTCTGTGTTTCCTCCCTCCTACAACATGGGTATCTTCAAGACCTAGATTCACTCCTTGCTTTCCACAAAAATAATCACACACAGCATCATCAGAAATTATTTTTTTTAGAGCTTCGTGTCTGGAGTTAATGTAAAAAAAGATCACCGAGGTTCTAGACGTTTATGATGTTGATTATAGCAGCACCATACTACAATGAAAACTATTGAAGAAACCACACTGTCAATTCTTCCCTGACTTCCTTGATTTATCCGACATGGGTTCTTGTACTTGAATAAGAAGAAAATACAAATAAATCTGAACGAAATTTGAAACGGAATAAGACATAGAAAAAAAAGATAACGGATAGTCGGAACAAGGAATCGAATCTAGGATCCCTCTCTTACCGGGACAAAACCTTTAACCACTCGTCCATTGGAATCTGATTATTTTTGTCGATTTCACGTCTCAATCTTCTCTTATCTTCTTCTTTAGATAGAAGCCAAAATTATGCAGCAGAATATAAAATTACAATATGTTGGCAGCCAGGCTTCTGTTTCATCTTTCGTTTAGATTTAATAGTATATTTCTTTTTCATTAAATATAATAATGGTTGATATAATATTTAAACAAGTACTTATATTTGTAGCTCACTGTGATGTTTGTGTAGTATCTTGTGAATTTGAGCAATTTTGGTTATTCCATAAAGTTCTTCTTCAATGCGCCTGTAATACCTACCACAAGTGATGACCAAATCAACAATTTGCATTTAAACGAGACAATACCCTAAAAGAACGTCGGAATCTTCGACGTAAGTGAAGAAGTCATGCACAAAAATATGCGACTCGCGGCCCTGGTGAACTGGGCAAACCTACGGTTGAATTTGCCCTATCAAATCTCTAAATTAAAGAAGTCTTGTGGAAACAATATGCCCGGCGTAATGGACGGACCTACGGTCGACTTTGCCCTAGCAGGCCTAGAAAATCAATCTTTCCGTGAGGTTTATTTTAATTATTTATGATGTTTCTAGAGGGAAGTAACTAATAAAAATAACCTAGAAAAAAATCTGGTGCTTACCGCTAATTTTATAAATGAAAAACATTTTATAAAATTTTCACGTTTTGCATAAAATATTTTAATGGTAATTTCCTGTATAAATAAATAAATAAAATAACTTACATCCGTAGAGAACACTCTAGAAACATTTGAGATTTTAGTAATACGATCAGAAATAATTAAAATGCGAGTGTCTAGCAAACCCCTGTTATTAGAGTCTTATGTCGCCTTAACCTGTAAATCTATTGATCAGAAGTAATATATTTACCAGCAAATAGTATATTGGTCAGTCTGCTCTTCTCATGAATGGGTATCCAGCGCGCGGCCAGAGTGTTGATGCTGGGGAAGAAACAGGACTGTGTCAACCCCTGCAGCATACGGCACGCGCAAGCCATCGGCCATCCGCCCTGCGAACACAAATAGTTTATTGGTCAGCCAGCTCTTCTCATGAATGGGTATCCAGCGCGCGGCCAGAGTGTTGATGCTGGGGAAGAAACAGACTGATTTTATAATATTTTTATTCTTATTATTTTCATTATAATTATTTCCTTGAAACACTTAAATGAATTGAAAAAATACATGCCACCGAAGGGAATTGAACCCACAGCCTTTTGATTGCCTACCAACAGGTGCTCTACCAATAGCGCTACGTCAGCGGCATGTATTTTTTCTCGGTTTTTTTTTCAATTTATGTCAGGTGTTTCAGGCTAATAATTATTGCAAAATAATACGTTACCCTCTGTGCTGTGCATAAAAAACCTTGTCTTTAAACATTAGTTTATCATTAAAAATAATTTTTATTTCCACTTTCTTCAAAATCTATTTTCAACATTCACTTAAATTTCAATTTTTAATATGATTTATACCTGTTTAAAATTTAATTTTTTGGTCGAGAGAATATTAATAAATTGAAATGTAATATGCATGTTTACTAAAAAAGTATATATACATCAACAAAAAATAGGATATGTATGCACAGCAGCTGAGATAGCATCAGATATTTAAGTGTCCAGTATATTATGCTTGACTGAACTTCAATAGTTTCTGTTAGCCTAATGTACATTTGAACAGACTACGCGAGATAATCAACAGAACTGGCCTCATGTCATTAGTTACCTAGTGTAACACAACACCTCTCCTCTTCTACTTCACCTGCATCACCATATGCCCACAGAAGAAAGAATGAGGATAACCCGAAGCATGAGGCATGAGCTACTCACTAAGTGGACCGCAGTAGGGGTGAGCAGCGTAACCAGTCCGTTGACCATCATGGCTACCACCAGCAGCCGCTTGGCGCCGTACCGCTGCGCCAGCTGTCCTGAAGGCACTTGCATCACCATGTAGCCCCAGAAGAAAGAGCTCAGGACGATATCCTGAGTGTGCTTCGGCCAGGGAAATATCTAAGTAATGTTTTTGAATAATATTAACCTTAAATAATATTAAAGAATTCAAAACACCATTAACAAATAATAAATTTAAAAAGTAAAAACAAACAACAACAACAACAATTCATGCGTAATTATGTATTTCGAAGGACCTTATCTATTATGAGTAAGACCGAATATAGTTTTCCATCAGCTTTGTACGGATGAAGGAAGAGAATATGGATGCAAGTGGAGGGATATGGGCAGGCGAAAGGGATGGAGAATTTACTTGAACGACGCTAAACTTGCCTAAGTCTTGCAACCGTTCTAAACGGGACTAAGACACATCCTGTAGAATAATGTTATGAGATAAGGGGCTAAAACAACTTTGAAAGAGAGTGGAGAGGCGCAGGAGATGCGACAGAGAGAGGTTTGGTAGTACCTTACCTACCTGTTGAAATCCGGTCCCAAAATACGTGTAGCCCAATTTAAGCAACGTTTCCATTTTGATAGGTAGTTTCTTACCGAGCCAACACCACTTCTAACCCAATGCAAATACACAGTACATTATTTAGCCCACTTCCCGGGTACTCCTGCAACACATGAATTCGATGCTCTGCAATGGATGTCCTCATATGATGAATACGATGACGTTATTTAAATAGTCACTTGCCTCAATGCCTTTGCCTATGTTTGATGTGTCCGTCATGGCGACTATAGCCACGCTCATGTCCACGCGCATGATGTAAGCCACGGAGAGGCACGTGAACACCAACATCACTTGCACGTGGCGCACGCCGAGCCCGTGCCATTCTTCTACAACGAAAGACGCATGTTTTTAATAAATCACAACACAGCATTTTCTTAACACGCTTATTTTGTGGAAGGTGCTTCTTATTCAGTTATGAAATGAGCTGAAAAAGATTATAATAATAATTGGATAATTTGTTCAGCGCCATTTAAGAGCGCTTATAATTTATAACAAGATTACACATAATTAATATCGTGATAATTTTGTTGGTTATTATGCCTTTTTGCGCTTGCTCCTTCTTTAGCCAACGTTTCGGACAGCGTTACATCGTCCATCATCAGCGCAAATGTATAGATTGTGGTTAAATGTGTTTTTATACATATATATATATATAAACGATACCGTGCTACAAGCTTTCTTAATGTGGTTTTCTGCGTTTAGTTTTGGTGTCGCCGTCTATTACCTGATGCCAAGAACTAGTAGTTAGGCCGATACATTCCGAGATGTTGGCTGAAGCGCAACACGTTATAATAAACCAAAAATTTATCACGATAATACCTACGGCCGTGAAAATCTCAAATCATATCCAATAAATGATATTATGTACGTATGGATCAATGAATATCGATTCTGAATAATAGGATTTTAAAAGAGACCAATGTAAGTACATAATTGGTTTTTCAATAACTAACATAAATGGGATTAATCTGTTCTGACCATTAATCAATGTTTCTGACATTGCCAGATGACGCTACCGCTTCAAATTGACCGTACATGAGATTTTAAAACAATTTTTACACATAGATGATATTGAATGAAGGCTGTAAAAATGTTAACACTGTAATGTGTACATTAAAATGCTTTGTTCACCTGTCGTGGGTATGCTTATCAGTACATTTGGAAAGTGCACTTCTGAATTTTAGCTTTTAATTCCATTGTTTGACGATGAAAATTGTGTATTTTTTAAAAAGTAAAGTCGTTGATAACAATTTGATAGAATGGCATCGAATGTATTTTTACGATTAAAAAAATGCACATATTTTGTACGAGTAAGTAATCATGTATTTACAAATCAAACGCAGTGGAAACGAAATTATTTTTTTCGTAAAATATCAAACTTTGAAACGAATTTAATTTAAATATTTAAACAGTATGCACAAACCTCAATATAACTCTTAAGTATTTTGCGCAAACGTGAAAGGGTCGTTCATGAGACGAAAAAACATAATGAATGTAAGTTGCCCACTGGTATAGATACAATTTACACTCTTTTGTTACAAAAAGCACTTTTAAGAAAGTTCAACTCACTTTCTTCTCCTTTTTCCACCGTCGAGTATTCACAATTCAGTTTATCATTTGAAATCATGGTTGATAAATTGAGCTCTATTTAGTTATTGTGTAGTTTCGACCAAGTGCTGGTACCTTGGTGTTGCCTCTCTGATGCCGCAAGGGATATTGAGACTGGCGAGGGGAGATGGGATCTTGACTAGTGCTGGAATAAAGACTATCGCTGATAATATCCTATCAGTTGATTGCTTGTCACCTGTCAGTATTTTGTAAGCTATAATTAACAGAAGAATGTACACACTACACTTTCTGGTGACGCTGATATTCCTATCACAAATCAGAGTATGCTAAGCTACGAGTATTGTATTCAGTGGCGTAGCTAGGTAACCAAGGGCCCTGGGGCAAATTAAAAAAAATGGGGCCCCACTGCTATGTAAACTGATTAGGTTTTATCAAATAAAAATATGAAATATACAAACACTTTAAAAATGCCAAGCTACTTAAGCTCTTTTTTGTGCACTGCAGACTGCAGGGCAGGTAATAAAAATTTAGTTTTCGCAAAAGTATCAATGACTTCGTTTAAATCCAGGCTTGATGCGGTTTTGTTTTCAATTGCTATTAGCGATAAATGTCGGAGTCGAGTTTGGCCCTTCTTATTTCTTAAATTATTTTTTATTATTTTTAATTTGCTAAATGACCTTTCAGCTGCTGCAGAAGTGACAGGAATTGTAAAGAATAATAACATTGCTGTAAATACTTCCGTTAGGTCGCATTCTAGAACTCCATATTTGCTCATTATTTCCTTACATAATTGGTGAACAGTCCATGCTTGAGTTAGTTGAGGTAAAACTAGATGGTAAATATTAATAAATTGAAGTGAAAAACTAGGGCCTATTGTATCTGAATATTTTCTTTGGAATTCGTCACACTTTTGTAATAAAGTTGCTTCATCAACATGTAATAAAAATGTTGGTGTTAGAAAATCGAATATATGACAGACTGCACTCATACCAATAAAACGTGTATCTAATTGAGATATTACTGTGTCTATTACATTATTGAAAATCTCAATTTTAAATATTTTTTCTCGGTTTGGAAATCGGTGATCAGCAGCTAATTTATCAAAATGTTTTTAAACTTTTCTTTGCCTTTTTTCTTGAAAATGTGTATAAATACCATATTTTCTTGCACTTTCACTGGCTTTGCACTTGAATAATTCGAAATCATTTCTATAAATTTGCAACTTTGCTTTGGTATCTGCTAAAACTTTACTCGCCTCGCCCAAATTGATGTCGCATTTTTGTAAAGTTTTGGATGCATAATTGATGTTGTCCAATACACTGTGCATAAATTCGCAAAGCAACACGAACTCGAAATTTAGTATTTTTGTTTTAATACTCTCTGCTTCACTACGCTCATCTTTATTAGGACTCTTTAGAATTATTTCTGATAATGCTTTGATAATATCAAAATAACGAAGTTTTATTGCAGATATCGTATTGACCCTCTATTTAGTCGTATCCATTATAATGGCAAAAAACGGTGACGCTCTAATTTGTTCTAGTAGATGGGTTTCGAGTTTGGTCCCCAAGCTCTCAATCATTTCATTTTGAATTGTTGCACTCAGATATCTTGTAGATCCTAAAAACATAAAAAAAGTCAAGTCAAGTTAAACAGTTAATAATTATAAACAAAATAAAACGATAAAAAACTTTGAAATAACTATTATTGCCTTTGGGCATATCCAAAACTTGCCACAAAATGTAATCATATCGGGCGACAAGCTCTACAAAGGACAGAAAATTTCCGTGGTATCCTTCCTGACTTAAGTCTTCTTGATGTCCTCTCAAAGCCAAAGAACTCTTTGCTAGGGTAAGTATGATATCGCATAACCTTTGAAGAACCATTTTCCAAAATGATGCTTCTTTGCGAATTTCATTTTCAAGTTCCTTGTCGATAGTATTCTTCTTCTTCGATGGCGCTACAGCCCATATCGAGCTTTGGCCTCCTGCAACAGTCGCCTCCAACTCCTCCTGTCCTCAGCGGCTGACTTCCAGTTTGTCACCTGGAGAAGCTGTGCTGCATCCCCTCTTACCTCATCTTCCCACCTCAGTCTGGGTCTTCCCACTTTTCTCTTTCCACCTGGGTGACCAGTCAGAATTCTTTTTGGGACGCGTGTATCCGGCATTCTCTGTACATGCCCAGCCCATCTCAGCCTGAGGAGTCTCATGTGTGCAGAGATGCTAGGGGCCTTATATATATCGTACAATTCTATATTGTGCCGGATACGCCACTGTTCGCCCTCTTTAACGGGTCCACATATTCTTCTCAGCACCTTTCTTTCAAAAGTATCCAGCATTTCAGCCATCTTTACCGTCAGTGTCAGCGCCTCACATCCATATGCCAATACAGTTCTTACAATGGTCTTATATATGGTTATTTTGGTTTTTCTGTGGACACTACGTGACTTAAACACTGGCAGCAAAGAGAAGTATGTTTTGTTGGCTGCTGTGATTCTCCTTCTGATTTCTGCTGGATCCTCATTGTTCTCTGTCAGGCTGAAGCCCAGGTAGGTGAATTGATCGACCACTTCATATGAGTAGTTGTCTTTAAATAGTGAACTACTTCTTCTTCTGTGTGAGGGGTTCCTGCTCTGTACCATCATTTTTGTTTTGTCAACATTAACTCGCAGTCCTACTTCCCGCGCCGCTGTTTCTAAAGGGTCGAAGACCTCCTTAATGGCTGAAATTGATCTTCCGACAATGTTGATGTCATCCGCATATCCGACAACTTGACTGCTCTTGAAACAAATATTGGAGCCAGTGTCTATTAGTGTTTTTCGTATTACATGTTCGAGCACAATGTTGAAGAGAGTGGGAGCCAGACTGTCCCCCTGTTTAAGTCCCTGTGATACTGTAAATTCTTCCGACAATTCTCCGTCTATTTTGACCTGACATCTTGAGTCTGACATTGTGGCTTTTATGAGCCTAACCAATTTAGGTGGAATCTGGAATTGTAGTAGTATGTCATATAGACACTCCCGATCTATGCTATCATATGCTTGCTTGAAATCAATGAATAGTTGGTGTATGTCTATGTCAAATTCCCAGCACTTTGCCAAGATCTGTCTGACGGTGAACAGTTGGTCTGTTGTGGATCTACCGGTTCGGAAGCCTGCCTTATACTCTCCCAGTAGGTTTTCTGCATATTTATCAATTCTTTGTTTCAGTATCATGGTGTAGATTTTATATGCTGTGCATAGAAGTGATATTCCTCTATGATTTTCGCATTTTAATTTGTCACCTTTCTTGTGAATTGGGCATATTATGCTTATTTGCCATTCCTCTGGGATTTTTTCCAGTGTCCATATTTTAGTTATTAAATTGAGTAGCAGATTTCTCAGATGCTCATTTCCATATTTGAACAACTCTGCCGGGAGGTTGTCTTTCCCAGGTGATTTGTTATTTTTAAGTTTCTTTAGTGCAGCATTTATTTCTTGCATTGTTGGTGGATTCGCTGATTCTTCATTACTTGATTCAGTGGGAATGTTGGTAGGGTGACTTCTCAGGTCGCTATTAGGGTTGAGAAGTTTATAGAAGTAGTTTTTCCACACTGTTTTTATTCGTTCCTTATCTGATATAATTGATCCATCAGCGTCTTTGCATAGTGTTGTATTCGGTTTAAAACCCTTCTTGAAGAAGTTTACGATAGTATTAGTACGATAGTGTTAGATAGTATAAGTTTACGATAGTATTAGTATCGTTTTTTTTCAAAAATTCATACACAGCACATGCTTCCGAATGGCCACTCGAACAACAGTGTTGTTTAATTCTTTCTGATAAATGCTTCCAATCTCGAATTCCCGTACACCAAACATTATTCCTTTGTGAAGCAAATAACCAGCAGGGTTGACGATAGGCAGCGTCCAGTATTTTGGAATAACACAACCAAAAACGATTAACTGGCCCATATTTAGAACACGAAAAGTAGTACGATTTTGAAAAACACCTATTGTTCTGGTTGATGTCTGTTGGAAAAGGTCCTGAAGGCTGTAAAGGCCCCATATCAAGAATTTGACGTTTTTCGTTATCACTTAATATTTTGTTCGTGAAGTTTCCCAAGTCATAAGAAGATTTGAGGTCTGTGGTTCCTCCAAACCATCCGCTCTTATGTGTGTCATGCAAACATCATCCACGTTCACATGATTGGCGGCGGAGGTATCTCCAACTGCAATAATTGTCGAATCTTCTTCAGTAGGCTTCTCAACCAACACTGCAGTTTCCACATTATTTGAGTCACTATCAATAGAAATATGTTGGCCAGATGTACTTGCAGAAGGCTGACTAAAAAACTTGTCAATTTTGGGCAATTTTTGTTTACTATCTTCTCTTTCTTGGCGTTGTTTGCGTTTAAATGCACCACTGGGTTTCTTCTTTTTATCCATATTTTAATACGCTACAAGTGTCGTTGGGGAATGACGCACACAAAAAAAAATTTAATTTTTTAAAAAGAAAGACAAACATTCTCAGGTTACGAATAACCTGAATATATTTGAAAATCTCCTACTACCACCACAGTAAGCGTAAAATGTTGCTTGTATTGTGATGGAGGACTTAGCCAGCCGAGGAATTGAACACACTACGCCTACGGGTGGGACCCAAGCGCGATGTCAACACTATCCGTTAAATTGACAACACTGCCAACCTACAGAAAGAATTTAGGGGAATTCCCTAGGCATAACTTTTGAATTTCTCTAAACTGAGTTGTCATGATTAAAGTGGGGTTGCAAGTTGCAACCTGTCATATTTATTTTGAAAATGGGAGAAATTTCCAAAAGTTCAGTTCGATCGAGATTTCTGGTAAAGATTCGAGGCCCCCCTGAGCTTGAAGGCCCCGGGGCACTGCCCCGCGTAGCCCCTAGGTAGCTACGCCGCTGATTGTATTCCTACGACTACTCGTATTGACTTCTGTTATTATTTCATTGCGACGAACAACTGACTACTCACGTACTCTCCTGTCGAATTCTTACATTTTATAGATCTTTTGAGTTTTATTGTTATTATTTATTGGTTCTCATTATTTCAACTGACAAATCACAGAAGCATCGATTGCATTGATATTATAATAACTGCAAATAAATTAATATCCCTGGGTGATTCGCAGAAATATTAAATTGAAATTAAATTAAATCGACCTTGCGCAAACCGTGACATGACGTCACATGCCCACATGCCCAGATCCATTAGTAGCATTAGTAGAATAGTACTTATATTACTGCAGACCCGTGAAAAATTACGGGATATTATAATTATTGTAGGGTTTACGAATCTCATTGAATTTCAAAAACAAATATTGTCAACTTTCTTTATGATATTATTCGACAATGTTAATCATGATCTGTTGTTAAAAAGGTTTCATGAATTTGGAACAGCAGGGTATTTATACATGTGGTTTAACAGTTCTTTAAGTAACAGGCAATTGGCCGTTACAATTGATGGCTTTATTTCATATAAATTTATTGTTACCAGCGGTGTCCCCCAAGGGTCACATTTGGGACCAATTTTAATTTTTAATATTTGTGAACCTTATGCTAACTATCTTCAACGATGTCGAAGTTTCAATGTTTGCGGACGATATAAAAATATACAAAGCTATAAGAAATATTGATAACTGTCAAACATTGTCATATAACCAGACCCAAAAATAATATAATGAAATTTTCTTATTGGTTAATAATTTAGTTTGACAAAACAGAACTTATAAGAAGGAAGGAAAAACATAAACTTACCTTTCCTTCTCGTCTGTTTCTTATCTTCGGTTTTATCCGGTTACCGATGTCAGTAAATAGGATTTTTGTGATTTTGTTAGCAGATTCAGATTGACCGTTATTAAAGGACTATATTTTTTTATATTTTCTTATGTGTAAAAAAAACACCTTTAAAAAAATACTGTTATTCAATAATAAAAGAAACACAGAGTATAACCAAATCATTTATTTGTCAGCACAAAACAAATTCTCAGTAGTTTCAATCATGATTCTTTACAAAGGCCAGTTTATCAGTCATTGTTACATGTCAGTTTTTGGAAAGCAGCTGAGTTTTTGTTTCTAAATCCTTGTCTGGATTCTTCATTTCTGAAAATTAATAAATATATTTATTAGTGTTTATTTTGTTAATTAGTATTTTTAGTTTTATTTCAGTCGACCAGGTAAAGAGAAAGGATCTGTTTTGATCGATAAACTGGAATAAGAGTAAAAGGGTAATCTCCTTCAACACATTTCTTCCCCTTTTCTGGTCTTAAATCATTAAGGCGAAACATAATGCCAAATCACTATATAGTAAATGTGATTCGCTCTCTCATAGTTCTATTAGCATCTACCATCAATTTCATTATTACTATTATATAAATTCTGTAACTGACGATGATAGTGGCAAGTCAACTCAGTCTCGAAAAGGTATATAAAGTCATGTGACGGAAAAACTAGGTAAAATAGGTTAGGTTAGGATATAGTCTGGTTTATATGCCGTTTTTCATCACTTTTAATGATTTTATATCACTTTTCAAAAGTGTATTGAATTGCCACTGTCCTGATTTGCCATGGAACCATGACTACTAGAATTACTAAGATAGTTGTTTAAAAAAATTTAATCAATTCATAAAATTTAAAAGTTGATATTCAAGTTTTGTGAAGGTTCTATTCATGTTCTGTTATTATATCATAATCGCACAGTTGTTAAAAAAAACTGAAATAATAACAGAACTTGAATAGAACCTTCACAGAACTTGAAATTTGATGAATTGTTCGAAATTTGTGAAACAACCCGTCCTGAGACAAGCTTATGCTACATACGGAAAAATAACCTGCTGGTGTCTCCACAACATCAAGCACACACCCGCTTTTCATCAAACCTGGGATACGTGCTGCGTGCTCCCTAATACTAGAACCACATTCGCTCAGCGACAATACTGGTTCATCGCTCCTAAAATATAGCATGCATTGAACACCGATATAAAGTTAAATAATTCTAAATCCCATTTTACTATCCGTGTTCAACATTGGCTGATTGAAAGGGGACGAGCTCTCTTTAAATATTACATGAGTTCCTAACAATATTAAAAAAAAGATTAAATCTATCAAATTTTTTTTTTTATATCGCTAAATTCAAATGTGACAGGGTGACCGTAAATAGTTGGTCACCGTAGGTGAGCCTAGAAAAGTAATTGAGAAAATCACAAATTTAAAATTTATAAAATAAAACTAAACATAAATTCTAGATCATACATTTTTCAAAAATTAATATCTGATCTTTTTCATTTTAACGTTAATGTTTTTCATTTGCTATTATATTATAAACATTTAGCTCATAAACAATAGCCATGAGCTAAAACTGATGAGTGCACTCGCACACCTGTCGTGAGTGCACTCACACACCCACGAGTAAATAAACCTGTATCTTTATTAACTTATTCTTTATAACCGTATAGATATAGGAATTATAGTTTATTTATATTGCGGGAAAATAACAGTTCAATTCGATGACGTAGTGAGCGATAAGAGTCAGCATGTATTGTTGTCTTCGACTTTCAGAACGCCTCTATCAAACCAAAGCGACATAATAACACAATAATATTATTTTCCTTGAAGAGGATAATGATGGCAATGAAAATGACACATTTATGAGACCACCCGAGGCTTCTGCAAACAAAATAATTAGAAAACCTAGTCCACAATGGCAATTAAAGGTTTTATCGTCATTCAAATAATGTAAATCTTCCTAATCATAACAACTAATAATAGACATTTTATTATATTTGCTTAATTGTAAGATCATGCATTTGAATTCCCTTATAATGCATTACTCTTCATCGCTTTTCAACAGATACGTACACTTATTAACTGGAAGCAGCTTCCATGGGCATAAAACGCGAACACATCTATCAGTTTATATAAATAGGAGGTCTGTTGCGGTGTGGATTTAATTGTTATACAAATCTTATTTCATTAGTCTTCATTTAGTTTAGTTTGTTTAGTTCATTAGTCATTAGTCTTATTTCAAGTGGTATCAAAATATAAGCGTTTAGAAAGGTCAAATGAAAATTAAATATTTTTTATGTATAGCTGATTAACTAGTAGAGAGAGAGAAATAAAATTGCGAATACCGCACATTAGTTTCAGTTCCCCAATAATCTCGGAGCATACGGAACTATGGCATTCCCAACTAGAATAAATAAACACGAATGAAAACTAATTTCTAATGAGTTACGAACTCCCATTGTCAAGAAATTTACTGGCAATCAGAACTCTAAAATTTGAGAGCGCTGCCGAAATTGTGTATTTTGACATAAAATTCGAGTTTCTCCCACTAACCGTATAGAAATTTTTAACCAAATCGGTTTGAGAGCTCGATTTACATAACAAAATATCAATTCTTTGTTCATATGCACAACTCATTTTTTTTTGTGAAGCTTCCAAATTATCCATGTCGGGAAATTTTGATCTGATAAAAAAATTTCCGGGAAAATTGAAAAAAAATTATTATTGAAGACAAAATTATCGATTTCTAAACGAAACTCTGAAACCGAAAAATCAGAAAAGGATACGGTCACATCTAGGACTCGAACCCAGGACCCTTGCCTTGCCGGGGCATCGCTCTTTACCACTGAGCTAATGGGACTCTATCCCCTTCGGTCACATTTAACTGTATCATAC
The DNA here is from genome assembly GCF_061612785.1 of Hesperophylax consimilis. Taxonomy (NCBI): domain Eukaryota; kingdom Metazoa; phylum Arthropoda; class Insecta; order Trichoptera; family Limnephilidae; genus Hesperophylax; species Hesperophylax consimilis. Next base: position 17,940,478 of record NC_142845.1, read on the forward strand.
TTCGAACAAGAACTTCCAACATTGTCTTCATTTTTTCACCGCACATTTTTACTGGCAACTATCTTTATGTATGATCGCAAGATTCAACCCGAACTAAATGCAATCTAGACAGCGTCTTTTTTAGATAAACCTATCTTTTTTTTTATTTTAACGTGCGACATCTATTGACTTTTCTGCAAGTATTGGATGAATATTTATTTTTGGAATAACTTTATTGAGTAAAACCTCAAATTGTAATATTTAATTATTGAAGACAATATTAGCGATTTCTAAACGAAACTCTGAAACAAAAAAATCAGAAAAGGAAAAAATTAGCTTGAAAAAATAGTCGAAAATTTAGTGGGGAAATTTTCTGAAAAGAAATCTTAAAGGAAAATTGTAAAAAAATTGCTTTTGATTTTTTTACATGAAAATTGGGAAAGTTTTTTAATGTTGGAAATTTTTTGATACCATCAAATTGGAAAATGGAAAAAATGGCTTGGAAAATGGGTCGGAGACAGTGGCGGCTCGTGACTTTTGGGTGTACTAGAGTGCTAATATTACAAAAATGGCTTTATTGATGTTGTTATAGCTGAAATTAAATTTCAGGCCGTGCGCCACATGGATTTCCTGAAAATTTTCATACAAAAAATCGAATTTTCTAAAATAAATAAAAAATCGTATTCAGCTACAACAATATCAATAAAGCCATTTTTTGTAATATTAGCACTGCGGTACACCCAAAAGTCACGAGCCGCCACTGGTTGGAGAGTGAATTTAAAATTTTGAAACTAAGAAATTCCAGTTTTTGTAAATATTCTTTTTGACACTTAGTCACCGGGGATGCGTTCTTTTTAAAAATAACAGAGGGCGCCACGTCCGCTTACAACCAATCCAAAACTGTACAGTCATTAGAATAATAATCTGACTATTTGTATGGCGCCGATTTTTTGAAAAAAAAATCTGAAGGCCGCCTTAAATATTATTTAAGTACTGCGATTGTTGGACCCCAGGCCCGTTGATTTATACCTTCCTAAACCCCCCCCCCCCTTTCAGCGGCCCTTTACATGGAGTGGCCCAGCAAGGGGGCCTCAGTCAGCATTTGCTAAGATAGATCCGCCCCTGCTCAAAGGTTTCCAGAGATATGCAAATGTCTTTTTTGAGTTAGGCTTAAAAACTTTATGCTTTACAACTTGAAATATCAGTATGTTTAACGTGTATTTTCAAATTACACATTAATGTATTTTTGTTGCGAGTGTTTTTTATGTTTTGTTGAGTGTGTTTTATTATGTTTCTTAAACTATGATCACATTTAAAATCTATCTTACCAATATCTTCTGGGGTATCGGGCTCATTCCAGGGTTGTACGTCACTCGTGCCGAATATTATGAAAATCAAATTACATCCATTCATTATGACGCAGATCATCACGAATACTATTCTCCACTGAGTTATATCATGCTGAAAATAAATAAACAAACAATAATTCATTGCAATAATAAGAGTGACGAGAAGTATGCAAAACACAAACACAAGACCCCCCCATCTTGTAATCATCGGTTTTAAGACGCATTTGGTTATAACATCATAAGAGATCATTGATTAGGTATACTTTTAGACGCACTCAGAAATCTTAGCAACCAAACTTGACAAAAAATATGCCCTAGAAGTATGCAACCTAACTTAACCTAACCTAACAATCGATGCAGCACAGCAGTTAACGGCCGGTATTTAATTTTATGGATTATTTCGTAATCCTCTAACTAGCTAGGGCTTATAACAATACCCTTTCATGTTTCTAACTAACTAACATTTGGCCTTACTTTTACTTGACTGATTTTACGTTACATTAATGTGTTTTATGAGGAAAAATTCTTAACTGAATAAAAAACCTCATTCAAATGACAGGGAAAAGAAAAACAATAAGTTCTGAATCTGGTCCTCAGGACATTAAAATAATACATTGTATAATCTTCTTCTTCTTCTTCGCTGTCGCGTCATCATTCTCATGGAACTCCATGATGAGGTGTTTGGACATCATATGTTTGAGGTTTGTGTATCTTGGTGTGTTGTAGGCGATTTTTATGCATTTGTTTTGTGTTACTTGAATTGTGTTATTTGTCGTGTGAACTATGTTACTCCACAACGGTACAGCGTGCGTTAGCACCTGGCCGGTATTTAAGTCGCCTTCTAAGCTCGGTTTCAGAGATATTTACGTTCAAGTTGCTATCCGACTCATAACATTCCAGAGAATATTGAAAAACCGGCCGTAAGTAACTCTGCTTTTTAATGGGGAGGTCGGAGAGGGACATCTAGATCTACGAGCCAGTCTAGGACCCCCGTCGCCCTGTGGACAACATCAATCTTTAATGGAGCGGGAATTCATTGACCACAATTTCTATTTTTCACTGACCACAATTTCTAAAGATCTCCTTATCCTATTGATGGATTAAAAGAGATTACCAGTAACTCTGCCTACACTACATACGGTATATTTATACTCACGGGATCTTTGAGGATATACCCCACGGAGATGGGGGCCAGGGTGCCAATAGCATTGGCCGCCGCGTTGGTAATGCCCATCAGAGCGCCCGCCAAGTTAGGGGCCAAGTCCACGTGGTTTAACTGAAAAACAAACAACACGTTTCAATAAACTAGCACCAGTAGGTACGCGCGCAATACTGCAACATTTATGATGATGCTGAAAAGCATCATCTTAAATGATCCTGATTTATTATTCTTTGAAAAAAATTACGATAAAGAAGGCACTTTGTTTTTTTTTTTTTAAAAACGATTTTGACAAAGTTCGTTTTTGCTCGTATTTATGGCGATGTTAACGTCAATGATAGCCGCCTTACCAGCCAGTAGCGTTTTCTACCTCGTAATGACGTTGTAGCCAGTTGGAACCATTCTGGAATGTGCGGTTTTAGATCGTTTTTTAAATCAATAATTATGTACGAAAATATTAAAAGTACAAATTTTTAGTACGATGATTAAAATAATGAAGTAAAATCTGTAACAGTTATAAGTATGCTCCTGCAGTTGAGTGGGGAAAATTTTCAGCGGAATGTCAAAAGCATCCAAATAAATCATTAATTAGCACACAAAGTAAAAAATAAAGCTACACATATGTGAGGCAGTTGCAACTTTGTTAAAAAGTTGCAACATCGGGTGACGATGGATCGCAATTTATGTGTGTATTTTGAGGATTTTCGCCTTTTGGGTAAATCATAATAATCATTATGATGCCCCGCAAGGTAATGTTTATTAGGAACAAATATGTTAGCCTCTGCCAGTGTTAATTATATACGTATCCAAATTATAATTAGTTCCTATTATAATATACCTGCTTCCTCAATTAAAAAAAATTTAAACATTAAAATATTTGTTGATTAGCTAAGAAATGATGAGAAAGATGGAGGAGTATGTGTCAACCGATAACACGAAAGCAATAAACTCAAAACTATGTATAAAAAAGACAAAGGAAAACTTACGCAAGTAAGCAACTCGCTGAGTGTGCGAGCTAACATGCTTGCCAGAAGATTCAACAAATGCAGTCCTCCGGTGAAGAAGCAACTTTTCCAAACATATTGCATGAGCTTCTACACTAGCGAGCTATGGACGACATACACACAAAAAGCCGGGACGAGTCAGCGCTACCAGAGATCGGACAACACTCTTGTCCAGGCCGTTGCCCAGTGGCAGGGAGCGCCTCTACACCAGAGATGGAGAATTTCACTCAAGCCACCATATAGTCCTAATGTGCTCATCAATATACTGATTTTTTATTTATTATTTTTATTTTTATTTATTTCTATTCATTTTATTTTTATGTATCCACTTAAATGTAAACTTTTATGGCAGGCAGAGCATTGCACACACCGCTCTGTCCAGCTGAAATAAACATTATTATTATTATTAACATGATCTGCATACTAATTTTTTTTCAAATGAATGTTATATCTTTATTATTTGAGATATTCAAAATTTTACGTGTAACGTCTAGACTTCAGGTGATGTATTACGTCGGTACATTTCTGGTATCTATTTATAAAATACCTCGTCTTCAAATATTGTCCCCTAGTCTTGTGCGCAAACACACCATAGGTATGATTTATATACGTACTTATATTTTAATGTGATGAACTGTCTGCCAGATTTTGGTTATTTGATTTAGGTAGGTACTCTAAAAGACTTTACTACCAAATACCCTATAATATTAATAATACGTCCAACTCCAGTAAAATAGTGGCAATATCAACAACAGCCGCTAGAGGTGCATGTGCACTGGTGCAGCATATTGTCTTTGACATTCCTTTCAATTGCAGCAAATTGAATTTATTTTGTACTTGGTGGTGATGTTTCGCACGTTTTAATTTGTATTTTGATCAATATTGATTATTGCATATTTATAATAAATATTCCACAAAAGAAGTTTCTGTGTGCAGTATACGGATGATTATCGTTATAATTATAGAAACAACAAAAACACTCCAAGTCGTTTTCAGGATGCCAAAAAACCTTGCAGGTTAGTTGGTAAAATATAATTCGAGTTCGTTAAATCCTAGAAAATAAAATGTTCTTGATTACATAAAAAGCGAAATCTACAAATAAGGAATTTAAAAATGTAAAATAAAGAATTTATTACATCCGAAATTTATTATTACACGCCTCTAGGGGCGCTAGTCTAGTATGTTGCCATCAAAATGTATAGGAATTATCAAAAGTTAGAATTAGAAGTCAAAATATTGTTTTAGCATTTTGTACGCCAGTAAATCCACAAACAATCTCCATTCATAATACCACCTTCATACGTTTCGGTTTAAGTTGATCTCCTTTTATTGAACCACAAAAATGGTTTGAAAACACTTGATCAACTTTGTTAAAAGAGGGTTCCCACTTGACATTATGTTTTAAAGTGTCTTTCAACAGAGAGTTGATCAACTAAAATTAAAACGTTTGAAATAGATATGAGCGATTCCCTTATCTGTGAAGCACTTCTATCTTTAAGCCCAGAATTATACTATCACAATAATAATCTAATAGTGCATACGCGTCATACACACATCAATTAGTAGGTTATAATTCTCACCTAATTGCCCGTTAGGGAATAATCAGAAATAATCCAAATAAATCCTTTGTTTCTATCTCGTTCAGAAAAAGTTATATTATTTTTGGTTCCTACCGTGGTGTTATGATCCTGTTCCTACCGCAATGTTATTATCCAGTTCCTACCGTGGCGTTATTTTCCAGTTTCTACCGTGGTGTTATTATCCAATTCCTGCCTTGATCACATCAAATGAAGACAATGCAAATTCGAGCGCTTTTGTTTTGAGCGTGGAGAAAGAACATGACGTGAGTGGTTTATTTATGAACATGATTGTCTTAGAAGCTAGTTGGTATTGTTTATTTATGGAAAATATCATTTTTCCTCTCGTATTTGTCTTGGAGTATCGCGCTCTGAATTATTATTAAGCTTTTGTTAAAACCATAAGCTTATAAGTTTGTGTGCCTTCAATATTTGTACTTAGATGTAACAGTGGTAAATAAAAGATTTTGTTATCATTGTCCTTCCCATATTTTGTTTTTTATCCTATATTCATCTTAATCGTTATTGTAAATTCAAAATTTACTGTTTCCCGGCCCATTTTTATTTTCCAAGCTCCACATATCACGATAAAAATAAGTTTTTATAAATATTTTCCCATCTTTTTCCGACAATTTCCATGTTTTTTTTCCGATTTTACAATTTTCCCGAAAGATTTTTTTCAGAAAAATAAATATTTCCAAACTTCACATAATATCAAAAAGAAAAAACCCCTCGAAAAAATTCAACATTTTTCTAGAAGAATTACTTTCGAACCCAATTTCATGTACGACGATATTCCTGTCACGGTTTTTTTGTCCTGGTACCTTTTCCAAGGCACCAGGACAAAATAACCGTGTAACAAAAAATGTATTCAAAATGATACATTATACAAGTTAATGGTGACCTTGAATTTTAGAGCTCTCAAACTGATTTTTTAAACATAGCTATAGCGAATGTTAGGGAGGAGAAACTCTAATTTTATATCAAAACTCAAAATACTGATTGGCAGTAAATTTCTTAGTTAATGGGAGTTAGTTAGTATATATTAATTTCCATTCGTCCAGTGAATTTCAAGTGAATCCGGGACAGAAATTTAAACTGGTTCTCCTCATACCTAACTGGCAGATCGCAAAACGTGAAAATTAACAATAGCTATGTAAGTAACCCTCTACCAATTCAATTTGGAGTCCCACAAGGAAGTGTTCTTGGCCCTATTCTGTTCGTCATATATATTAACAATCTCTAGTAACCTACCCATAACCGGAAAACTAATATCTTTTGCAGACTACACTGTGCTAATAGCTCGACATAAAACTTGGAAATTAACATTTGAGATATCTCAAAATAACATAGGCCTTGTAAAGAATTGGTTCGATGACAATCTCCTTACTCTCCATGCTGGAAAAACTAAATTTATAACCTTTAGTTTGTCCTCTGCTACCCAAACTACTAACAATAATAAAATAATAATTAACTCCTGTCCAATTGATTGATACCAATTGACCTGATTCTTCCTGTAATTGGCCAAATTTGGCACAAGTCACCAATATAAAATATCTGGGAGTCGTGATTGATCAACATCTACGTTGAGATCAGCACATAGTCAGCCGAGCTCCCCACATCGCAAGCTTTCTTATGTGTTTCGAACTCTTAGAAATATGCTTACTTCTACAACACTTAAACCAGTATACTATGCTATCTGCCAACCTTATTAGCATACGGTATCATCATTTGGGGTGGTTGTGCTCAAAATATTATTGATCCTCTGCAAAAAGCTCAAAAAGGGTAATAAGTGTAATCAATAAGCGACCGACAAGAAATTCCTCAATCCTACTTTTTATTGAGTATAATGTCTAAAATATACGTCAACTCCATTTAAAATTTATGCTAACACATATCTTGTACAAATACAATAAAAACAGACTCTTACAACACAATCATACCACCAGAAATATAACCAAACGACGCTAAAATGTACCTAAACCTCATACTACATCAGCACAAAGACAATTCACCTACCTAATTCCCAAAACCTTCAACCTTCTCCTTGATATCCTAAAAAAAGAAACTCCTCTCCATAGTTTCAAAACACAAATAACTCTATTGATCCTTAAATCTGCAATACATTTCAACTACAACACCCATACATTCTACACTTTAATCCCGTAATCTCCCTCCACACATCTCTCACATTCCTCAATTAATTAAATTTATATAAAAAATAGCAATTGTCAATGTTTAATATTAATTATTTATCACATAAAATATTAACTGAATCGGAATTGTATAATTTACAGACTATTACGAATATTATTAAATTCTTCAATCTGTAAATTTCACCTGCCATAACACAGGGGCATCCCTAGGATGGCGATTGAAATAACATTCAAAATGTATCATCCAATGTAAATTTAAAACATGAATTAAATAGGCATTCACAAACGGTTTTTATTAAAATAGAAAAATTAATCGAAAGGTGACAAGAAAATTTTACACACATTCTAATAATAGCTATTGTACATACAAGTGGTGAAAACTCTACTATGGAGAACTTTCCTAAATTGAGCAAAGCCCACCAAAAAGCCGTTGCAAGGCCTTGCATAAAAAAAAGCTTCCGCGGCGGTTAATAATATAATAAAAATATTTAGAAATAAACACTATAAAAAACATTATATGATGTTTGTACCAATTTTTTTACTGCTGTACGATATATTTTTACGGCTGTAAGTGATAAGAGTCCTCATATAAGGACAAGAATTTGTTTTCTCAATAATTAAGCAATCAAAAGTCACTACCCTCAGAACATAATAAAGAATACATACTTCACAAGAAAAAATGATGTTTTTTTATCTCCGTCATAATTCGTCCTGTAGACGGTTAAAAACTATGACTAGTAGGTTATATAAAGTAAAAAGGTTTTACCAGAGAGCCGACGTTGAGAGCCGCGCAGGATCCTGAGGAGACGATCAGCATAGCTACGGACCAGAATACCTGATCGGTCGGGATATACGACATTAAGATGATACCGCATCCTAGGCCGACGCATGCTGTTACAACACAAATATTAAAATGTCAATAAATTGTTCTTATTATTCAAATAATACGATGTCAACAAATTATTCTTATTATTCAAGTTAACTTTTATTCTTATTATCAAATATACCAATATCAATAAATTATTCTTATAATTCAGATATTATAGGGTGAACCAAAAATATTCTTATTATTAATATATTTGCAATGTCAACAAATTAATCATATAATTCAAATATTATAATGTAAACAAATAAATTATTTTTACATTACTTTAATGTCAACAAATTATTCTTCTTATTAAAATATCACAAGAATTCTCTTACTGATAATCAAATGTAATATTGTCATCAAATGCCAACCAGTGCCATTTTTGCATTTAAAAGGTCCAAATTTACTGTCTATTATCAATTTAACATTACACGAATGGAAATAAACCACAGGTGACAGTAAAAGGAGAGCGCATAAGATTAGTGTACATGAATAGAAAATGTACATAAGGGAGATAATTTTAAAGGTTTTGATAAAGTCCAAGAATGAGCTGATCTCCTATTTTTATTTCGATGAAAATGTGTTCTAAATGAAAAATTGCTAACGGCAGTCAAATTAGTTTGTCAATATCTCCAAAAATTATGTAGTTACGAATTTGAACTTGGGTAAACTGCTTATTTTGTCTTTGGGTAAAACGTGTGCAACGATTCAGTGCAATTCACAATTCTTAAAATGTACAGTGATATCACAAGATTTTCGGCCGGCTAAAATTCGCTGTAGTTAAAATGATACATTTCTAAAAAACGTGATATTAAGAGACGACCTCATTCCCGACAAATCAGTCCCAATTTTGAAAAGGATCATTAAAATTATTTTCTTTTAAAAATAGGTACTAAAGTAGGTACTGAAGCTTGGTACCTACTTTATCGCTGGTCTGAATTTTTCACAAAAACAGTTTCAATTCTGAAAATGTCTCTTAAATTCAAAGCAAATCCGAGTTAAATCTTCAAATGTAAAAAAATTGCACTTCAATTTGTAAATGTAAAAAAAAAATAATACAACGGCGATAAGTGTTGTTTTTACAGGCCTTCAGACCTGTAGCCGTACCCAAACTGCATCAGTTTTAATTTTTGTGTAAATATATAATTTAACTCACCTATTGCATTAGCTATTTTTCTGGAATTAGTTATAGATATAAGCTTCTTATTGATTAAGAAATCCGACAAGAAGCTGATGACGAAACTGAAGATAAACATGGCGATGTAGGGAAGACCTGCGTACAGACCGCTCTGAAAGAGAGAAAGATATTTTAAAAACTGAATTCGACTAATTGCATTCATTAAAAAAATCGCAAATAAAATATTCTACAGATATTAATAATATGGTGTGGAAACATGGACACTCGCGAAATGTGGAGCTGGAGAAAAATGGTCAGGATTCCATGGACAGACGAGCGCATTAATGTGTCCATTTTGATAGAGCTAGGCATCCACAATAGGCCTTCAATTGTTATCCTACAACGTATTTTAAGATACTTTGGACACGTTGTTAAAAATGAGGACTCCGATTTGGAGAAACTCAGAGACACTATCAAAGTGTTTGGCAGGAGATGTAGAGGAAGGTCAACAATGGGCTGGAGTGACCAAGTATCACTGGCGTCTGGTACGTCGGTCGGTCGGTCGTCGGTCCTTGACTCTCCATACAGCGCAGAACAATGAGAAATGGAGTGTAAACCATGGAAATCGTGGAGTGAGGGTCACGATGGGCAACGAGGAACCGACTTAAGAAAGATAAATTAGCGCTACCCTATTGGTTAAAGAAATTTGGTTAAAGCGATACATTAAATGGTAACATTAGGTCAATTAAGGATATATTGAGTACGATTGGCTAGGAGGAGAGCAGCCCATTCTAAGACGCGCAATGCATGGAATGCACGTAGCTTAACGGCAACCCACGTACCATGCACAAACTTAACAAATTTGGCACATAAATTGTGCATTAAAGCCTTCAACAAATTAAACATTGGCATTCTCGTGGTACCTTCAGCAAAGTAGACACCTCGGAGAAGCTTTTATAGTTCACCCTGAGACGATTAAACAGGACTTCATACGACTCCAAACGTCTCTTTGGGGAGGTTACTTAACCCACTAGTGTAATTAGCAGCTAGTTATTAGGTGATCAGCTTCAGGCAGCATGAAGCTTCGGACAGCTCGAGAGGGATTAGACTCACATTCTCAGAGCTGACTCCCAGCACGAGCTTCAGGTAGCTCGGCGTCTCCAGCAGCATGGTGAGGTATCCCCAGTTGCACCCGGTGTGCGCGATCAGTAGTGCCAGGAAAGGTACTGAGGTGAACAGCTTCTTCCACGGCGTTTTGATAACCTACCCACACAATAAGCACGTTGAAAAAAATAATCTTACATATTTGAAATTAAATATATTATACTGATCACAGTTAGCTGTCAATTGTGTTTCATGGTTCATTTTCATTGTTTGAATTATCTACGATATTGTACCTTGCAGGGTCGCATTTACTCACATGGTATCACGGCTGGTATAGGCCCGCACCAATGGCGGATTTAGGGGGATTTTAAAAATAGACAAGGAGGTACGGTCCCTCTATAATTACGTTCGTTTTGTTTTGTGTACTATGGATCTTATCAATGTGATCACAGCCAATCTGCAGAGGCAACGTGAAACTATCACAAACGCATTAACAAAACTTTTCAATATGGCTGAGGCTCTCGCAAACGAGATTGGTATAGAAATCACGGTCCACAGAGTTAAACGAATAGGTCGAATATTCAAGCTCAGTCTATTGTCTACCTATTACTTTTCTAGATTATTTGTTAAATAAAATATCATCCAGGTTCAAAACTGCAAAGAATCGGACTGTTGCAAAAGCTGCTGACTCTAACTTCAGTTACTAAGATATTGAGGATGTTTTTCAAGGCACTGAAGTATATAAAGAGGACCTTCCTGGTTTTTTTGCTTTAAATAAAGAGCTAAAAGTTTGCCAAGAGATGAAAGAAAATATTATAATATTAAGTTTCCAGCAGATCAGACCAGCCTACAAAACAGCAAAGGCGCTGCCAAATATTAGAACTCTGTGTCAATTGTTGTGCACGTTTTCAGTGACTACAAGCACTGCCGATTTAAAACACATCAGCAGAATAACAGAAGATTGCTTGAAATGAATGGCTTTGATGGATATCCATCAAGATATTGCGTAAAAATGAACGTTAACGAAGTACTGGATATCTTCAGCGGGAAACATAAAAAAACTGTCGAAGTTATAAATGTTTTTTTTTACTATTTTCATATTAATAACCTTTATATTAATGTACAAGTATATTTTTTGCAGTTATTTTTTAATGTTGTTGGTTAATTCCAAATATGAGAACATTTTTTGCCTGTCTGACTCTCCTAGAAAAAACCTTGATCTGCCCTTTGCCCGTACCACAAATTGGTTTTAACAAATTGGATACATTTCTTATTAATGAAGAGATAATTTCAGCAGCTCTAAACTTAGTGGAAACATTTTATAACAATAACTTAGATGATCAATTATTGATAAATTAACTCTTTCAGTCAAGGCTTTTTACCACGAGTTTCAAAAAGATGAAGAGGAAAATAAAAAAAGTCATTTTTCAGAAGAGGAGGAAATCTCAACGATGTATTCTTTTTTTTTAAATATAAACCCACTTACTTATAACCGTGGTGTAAATATTACGCGGCACGTAAGGTCAAAAATGTGAGAAAACTTGACTCATTACTATGGTGTTTGGTTAAAACGGTCATAAACTAGGATCAAGGCCCGCTTTACCATAACAATGTAGAATGGGCGTGTAAAAATCCAATTAGTAAGACGGATAGTTTTCATAGGAATGTTAACGTGTTTATTACCTACCTGATCGATTTTAAATTCCTTTCATTTTTATCTCATCAATTCATCAACTTCTAAACAGAGGAAAATTTTCTACAAATCAATCTATCTTTTTCTATTTATGTAATGGAGAATCTGTGCCTTGTGACTTGCGGGCGGGTGGGCGGCCGCATCCGGACACCGGGCGAGCTTAGTGGATTTGATTTTTATACAAATCTACAATTTTATTTTGCACACTTGAGCTATAAAACAAGAGAAAGATCATTGTATATATCCGATTTGAAAAGTCCATGTAAAGCCCAGGCAACGCCGGGCACTTCAACACGTCAATAATAAAGTTTAAATGATTCTTTTCAGGTTTTTCAAAAAAACCTGTTTTGAATTTCCGCCTTGGAATCTGCAGATCGTTAAAACGGCTCTGGTACCTTGTGTCCAGACTTCAGACTGGAGGGGTCGAGCGATGACTCGATGAAGTCCCTCTCCCCCTGGGTGATAGTGGCGTGCAGCGCGGGCCGGTCGCTGCCCATCCAGCACCAGAGTAGGCCAGTGACCAGCGCCAGCGCTCCGATCACTTGGAAGGACACGGGCCAGCCAAAGCGACCCGACAGCACTCCCACGGAGAACATACTCACTATTATGCCAAATGGAGCTCCTGAAACCATTCATTAAGGAATTCTTCAAAATTGTCAATTTTCGAAAATTTTATTGTCATACCTACTTAAAATCTATCACACCCTGGAGGATTTTTCAATCAAGTCCAATCACAACATTTTCTTTGATATTTGATCAGAGTGAAATAAAATGGGGATTGTTTTACAAAAAATCGTTGAACTGAATGTAATTACAACATTTATTTATGTGTTTCAATATTATATGCAGATTTACCGTCGATTTACCATGAAAATTTCCCCAATTATCTTTCTTACCAGTAAAGAAAATTTTGCATCGGAGTTCAGATGAAGATCAGAGGAACTCTGATTTGATGAGTTTGGGACATTCAAAACAAAGATTATGGATTCCGGCCGCCGTTTGTATCAATGAATGAGCCAGACCATTGTCCATGAGATATGTTTTGTGGCTTCACAAGTAAATTGTATAATAGATTAGTCTCTGTAAGTAAGCAATGGTCTCAGTGACTCACCGGACATGACGAAGCTGCCAAGCCTGCTCCTTTCGCTGATGGGTGCCCACTTGCTGAGGAAGATCTGCACGCAGGGCATCATGCAGGACTGCAGCTGTCCCTGAGTGGCCCTCACCGCGCACGCGGCCTTCCAGCCTCCCTGCAGCAAACATAAAAATCTATCTACATACAATACATACATGTAAAATTAAATAAAAGCAAGTCTTTCATTCAGACGGTACACATAGCATACACTAAATTTCCCACCTTCCTCATCCCTCTCTCATTTATTTTCCATTAATTCCTTCCTCCACAAAGCATTTCTTGGATTGCAAGTGTCCCACTGACTTGGGGCAGTAAATAAGTGATTTCTTACCATGTGAACAATTTGAGCGAAGAGCAACGTGGCCAGTCCATTGACTATCATGGATACAGTGAGGAGTTTCTTAGCCCCGAACCTCTGTGCCAGTTGGCTGGCTGGTATCTGCATGAGCATATAACCCCAGAAGAAGGAGCCCAGCACGAAGCCCTGGGTCTTCTTGTCCCAGTCGTAGATCTAAAACAAAAATCAAGTCAGAATAAATAATTGATTTCTTCACTCGATAAAATGACGTAATTTTGCATTATCAACATTTAGTTTTAAGCAGTTGATTTTACACCAATCATTAAAACGTGTTAGTATCTATTCGAGAGAGTTGCCTTCAAGATCTTTGACAATGGTATTAGTAAAGGAAATTTAATTTATTGTGGTAGATTTATCAGATCTAAATCCATGCTGTTCCTCAATCAGAACCTTTTTGAAAACAGGGGCGATTTTCTTTGTAACGATAGACTCTAAAATTTTGGGAATATAATTGCCAATCAATATCGTTCTGTAGTTTCCAAATTTTTACTTATTTCCTAATTTAAAAATAAGTCTAATATAAACAATTTTCCCAGAATCAGAAAATTTGCCAGTCAAAAGATATAATTTATATAACATACAAATTGGTTTAGAAAAAACATATTTACATTCTTTCAGTAAAATTTCTAACTAGATAAGAAGGATTGGAAAACATCTTCAAATGAGATTTGGCAATCATTCAAATTAATAGTATAGGCATAGCTAAGTGGTAGACGTGGTATCAACAGAATAGACAGAGGATAAGTGTTAAGCAAAAAGGTAAGCAATGTCTAGACCATTGGTAGCATGAGTTTCATTATAAAACATACTTTTAGGGAGATCGTTATCAGCTCGCTTTTGGAAAAGAAATTGCCAAAATTGTTCAGGGTTGAGATTTAACCTTGTCTCGGTAACTTTAATAAAGGATTTATAGCAGCTTATGGATTTTCTTTTTTTCAAATATCAACTATTTCAGTTCAATGTTGAACCATTTAGGAAACTTTGGTCGGGAGCAAAATCCCAAATAAATAATAAGCAAATCAAATTCATAAAATTTAAATACAGCTTAGTTAATATTGATATTCAAAAAGAGAGATATGCAGTCGTACTGGGCAAGATATTTGTTCATGCCACTATAGTCACAATTATAAAATTTGTAATGATAATACATGTTTGGTTTTAAATTGTTAACCCTGAATAAGTTAGTAATGCTTATAGACAACGATGGACGATAATTATTAATAGGCAACAATGAGTCAGTAGCTTCGCTTACATAAACACTGGGCACACTAGTGAAAATAAAGACCCAGACAAGAACCAAGACAGTTAGTAACAGTATTTAATGGAAACATATTCATATGCGCAAATAAATTTACAACTGTGGAAGCTTGCGGAGAAATCGTACCTAAAGGAGTTTTACATCTTCATTGGTAAATTATAATCACCACATATATTAATATTTCTATTTTTAAAACTGACAATTTATGGTGGAATTTCACTATAATATATTATAATAAAACAAATATGAATCTTTTTTCCATTTTAATTTTATTGACCGTAACCGGTTTCAGCTCTTTAAAGCCATCTTCAGACTGGTACAAATTATTCTTAGTCTACGGTTTATATTCATAACATATGGGGGACGGGGAGAGGGGACCAGACCACCCCTCTCCCCCTCCTCCATATGTTATGTATATAAACCGTAGACTAAGAATAATTTGTACCAGTCTGAAGATGGCTTTAACGAGCTGAAACCGGTTATGGTCAATAAAATGAAAGTGGAAAAAAGTTTCATATTTGTTTTATTTTAATATATCACCACATATATATTTATAGAATCAGCGTTTTTATTTACATGCTCTACTGATACAGTATGTGACTCATATAGTTCTAATGAAGAAGAGGCGGCAATGTATAAACAACCAATTAAAAGTTTTTTCGTACCGAATAGAACAAATAAAAACAACTGATCAGAAACATTATTAGATGATTCCAGAATATGGCAAGGGTACTTTTATTTATACCAATCACAACCCCACCTCATACACCGATGTTACATCTAATCATATTCAATTTTGTATTAAGGCCACGAACATTTTGATAGTACAGTGAAAAATCATAATTTATGAGATTACGATTCCGGTTCAGTCTAAAAAAAAATAAATCTGGATAGTTCACGTCGCTCGGCAGGTTTTATGGGAGGCTGGTTTCCTGAAGAAGGTACACATGACACACACTGGAGCTTTCTCTTTTTGGGACACGCATCACGGCTATAATAATAATAACATAACATTTATATAGCGCTGTTTTAGTGTCATTTCACTTCAACCAACCAACCAACCACTGATCAACTTTAGCACAGTGGGGACAGGTGGGTATTTCTGCTTGACGTTTGGAGGCTATGTGGCCATATAATTGGCAGTGGTCACATATTAAGCTATCAACCCAATCTCTTACACGACAAAGTTGCCAGTGTACTGCAAGTTTAGTTTTAAATAAAAGTCAGTGACGTACTAAATAATAGTTTCGGAAAGTTAACTCATCTGATATGACTTCTGTTTCGTTTAGATTTATAAGTATTATCTTCTTCATTATATCGTATTAAAAAAATATTTCAGTCAAAATTTTTTGCAATTAAAAATTATGTCATGAGGTTGTACTTACTTCCACGTCAGTAGTATTTGAAGATGTGTCTGTCATAGCAATGATTGCCACACTAATATTGGCCCTCATGATGAAGGACACGCAGACGATCATAAACACCAGGGTGCTCTGAATGTGCCGGTGGCCCAGGCCATAGGCTAAAATAGAAACCAAACAAAAATCATCATAGTCAAGTGAAAATTTTACAATATCGGGTAATGGAAAATTGTGTCACATTATGAAACATCATTTTTCCGAGGCCACGTCTGACTTTCATGCTATCTCTCAATCAAAGGTATATTACAATTTCTGAACCGTAACAACAAACCACTGTTAACAGCAAATAATCCGGTGACTCCAAGACAGAATTACTAATCGATATTATAATTTACCACAAAAAGTTTTGTAACAATATTGAAGTCAAATCCGTCCAATCTTGGTACAATCATTATAATCTGATGTGTTTGCTCGTTAAGTGAATACATTCTTACGACGGCTTGCTTCAAAGAATTTGAACAGTTCATCAAATTTCAAAGTTGATTTTCACTTTTTGTGAAGGTTCTTTTCAAGTTCTGTTATTATTTCATGTCTGAACTGTCTAAACTGACTAAACTGTCTAAACTAGTAAACTGTAAATATTGCTGAAATCAGTGAATCCTTATTATCTCTCTGGTCGCTTGTGAATTTATTAAGGTTTGCCATACTATGAAAATATTTTAAACGAATGAGTTATGTATGAGACCTTATTAGTTATTTTCAGTATCAACATAGAGGTATAAAGACGATTGTCCTATGACAATGTGAAACTAAGTTAGGTTAACATATAGGTCTGGTATCCCATCAATGTTCAAAGGAAAAAAAATACTATTTCCTCTCTCCCGAACAATTTCAAAAATGTGAACAACCAATCTTTGATTTCCGGGGTACAGATGTTATATCGGATGAGTTAGCTGAATATTCTACCTGTTGAGAGTTGGTATCTATTCATTAACCAGTCGAACGCCGCGCCGATGGTTCTCTGGAGAACACGCGAGCATTCTAAAATCATCCTTGTGAGAATAAATTGCGATGCGATTTTGACCTTAATGCTTCGAAAAATGTATGTAAACAAAATCAGCATCGTTTGGGCTAATCAAACTTTAGGTTCTACTAATATTTTCTGTTTTATTCTCCTGCATTCAACACGTTAATGGATAGTTATCAAGATAGTGGAGAAATACTTTTGTAAATGTTCTAAAACAATAAATAATTAAATGAATTTATTTAGGATCCGTAGCTTTCGAGCAAGCAAACAAGAAGAAAGCCCAATGACAAGCATTATTAGTGGAAGATACTCAAATATCAAAAGCAAGACCACCATTCAGAATTGAAACGTTTCTCGGAATGGCTTAAAAAAAAATAATATTCTGAAAGAATTGTCATTATTCTAAATAAAAAGTTAAAAGTAAATGTGTTGCATACTTTTAGTTGGTGTTTCCACTGCCACATTATTCCGTTCCTCTTCGTTCTTCATGGTTTTGAAATTAGCCACTGTTACTGTTATATATAATAAATATATTATTAATAATTGGACCGGTTAAACAGAACTACTACGCGATCACACCATGTTAAAAGTAAAAAAAATTTGACAAATTCTCGGTCCGTTCCATTTATTATCATCCTATTTAAACAAGGGAATAGCAACTTGATAAAGACGACGCTAAGTACACATAATGATATATGGCCTAAGACAGAAGCATTTAAATATGGTTGTAATATGATAAAACTGTTTGTCAAATTTATCTTGTAAATAAATTGAGCATGGTAATTTAAAATTTTTCCTAGCCTTGACCAAAATAGCTATAGACAATATCAATTCTAAAAATAGGTTACATTACTTAAAATGCTCTGCAAAGAATAAAATTATAATTTTAAGCTTTTAAGCTTTCTTTGGTTTTCGAGTTATTGCAATAGATAATAAATAAACCTATTCATTATCATAATAACGCGTTAAATTCGCTGTTTTCCATGGGCCTGAGAAATATCTTATCACTCGTCATTGTTTTAGTGAATAGGTTAAGTTTAATAGTAGTATTATAATAGTAGTAGTAGTATAATAGGTTAAGTTATAAGTCTCAGCACCATGGAAAACTGTGGGTTTATTGTCCTTAAGCAGCGTTATTATTTATTTATTTTTATTTAGGAAAGAGACAGTCATTTATATATTTAGCATAAACAGCAATTATTTACAATATTAGACCAATAATGTTCCATTAATTCAAGTCGTTGATTCAATATTTGCACCTACACAATATATTTATAAATGAAAAAGAAATATAAAGAATATACATTATAAGGAATTACAATATTTTATAAAAACAATTAAAGACAGTTAGTAGTAATACAGTTTTCGCATGATTATAATAAAAACAATAAAATAAACTAAGATGATTGGATTATCAAGTTTAGTAAGTTGCATTTTATATGTTTTCAAGTTACACTTGAAAATGTCTACATCTCGTAAGGCATTGTGAGTTTTACAGATTCGTCCTATTAAAGAGTTTTGCGCATATTTGGCTTTACAGTGTGGTGTTCTAAATAACTCGTTCGATCTGGTGTTGTGTTCAGGGCAACGAAATGCAATCTTTTGTAGCAGATATGATGAATCAACAAGACTGTTCACAATTTTGTATAAGAATAGGGCATCAGAAATTTTTCTGCGTTTATATAAAGCGGTGGGGTCAAACCGATGATCGCTAAAGCGATACGATAGGTGTTTAATAAATTTGGATTGGATATTTTTAATACGATCAATGTATGTTTGATATTGAGGATTCCAAATGACTGAGGCAAACTCGAGTTATGACCTTACACATGACATAATTAGTGTGTGTGTGTGCTATAGTGAAAGGCTTTGTGATGCGTATAATAAATCCCAATTGTTTATAAGCTTTTTCTAAAATATGTTCGATATGATCCTTAAATAACATTTTAGAATCTAGCAGTACTCCAAGATCTCTGATTGATTCTACTCGTTGTAGGGGTACATGGTTTAATTTGTAAGTATAGTTAATCGGCTGTTTTTTACGTGTAAATGTAATAACGTTGTACTTTTCTGTATTTAGATAAAGTTGATTGATATCGCAATATTGTTTATTTTTGCTTACGTCTTCTTGTAACAGGTTGCAGTCATCTGTGGAGTCAATAAGTTTATATAATTTCATGTCATCTGCGTAAAATAGGAAATAAAAATGACTAATAACACGTTTTATGCCGTTTATATAAATTATAATGTAAGCAAGAGAGGCCCTAAATGGGAACCTTGAGGTACCCCTGAGGGAATAGTTATAATTTATGACATGTAACCTTTTAGGGCAACACCTTGACTTCTATTTTTAACATAAGAAGAGTTCCATCTCAGAAGATTTCCACATACACCGATCTTCAAGAGCCTATTTAATGGTATGTCGTGATATACTTTTGTCAAATGCCTTTGAAGAATCCTTGTAAATGGAATCAACCTGTTTCCCACTATCCATAGAGTTGAGAACAAAATCAGTAAACTGTCCTAGAAATGATTAAATATATCTGCCTTGAAAAAAAACATGTTGGTGGGGGCTAATAATAGTATTTTTTCAAAAGTTAAAAAGTTGGTCATACACGATTTTTCCATGATTTTACTTAAGATACATAGTTTAGAGATAGGTCTATAATTTTCAATATTATATTTATCCCCATTTTAAAAAACATCTGTTGCAAATGCTTTTTTCCAAATACTAGGAAATACACCTTCTATAAAAGATTTTTTAAAAGGCAGTGTTACAAGAGTAACTAGTTTTTCAGCACAATTAACAATTAAAATTGGGTGTAATTTATCGTAATTTATTTATTTTAATGAATAAGGTTTATAAACTCAAGTCTTGCGAGAAAGGCATACAAATACAAAATTGTACGAATGAATTCAATCCATCAATTTTATTTCAGTTCTGTTTTATTTTGTTTTCAATTTATTATATCATTTCATATCATCCGTTTATTAATTGTTTTTTAAAATGTAAAATAGGGCCCCAGCAAGGGTAAAGTGAGGCCCACATTATCAAAAAATTACAAAATTATAGTTTATTATGTTGTCTTGTGTAGTGTTCATGTACTTGTGATGCGTTTATAAATGTCGTGTTCGTGTGTATAAATCCATTTTGGATTTTGTAGATCTATTAATCTACAAAATCCAAAAACACATGTAAATTCGCACAGTTTTCTGATTTACAGTAATTGCGTTTCTTGGTATACTTTTTGGTGGGTGTATATGGGTTATAATTAAAAAAAAATTTAACCTCATTCTGTATTATTCATAGGTCGTTTAAATATGTAATGTATGTGGTTCCCCATATTTCAATTAAATAATTCACACATCGCCGACTCTTTAAGGCCCCATCTGTGCATCATGTGGGCACAGCGGCTATGGGAGCACCTTAACCTATTGATGGCGGACCAGGTTTTGCGAGGCAGTGAGAACCCAGGCTGTCTCTCGGTGGGGTCATGTATGAGATGGGCATTTCCCACGTTGGCCGTTTGCCACTCAAGTTTCCACCTATCTTCTGGGGTGAGAGGTAGTCGGAGGAGCCTCTCTCCTTCCGCCCAGAAGGGCTTTCGGGACTTCAAGCGGCATGCCGGGTGGGAGACGACATCTTCGTGTAGAGGTATTGCGCTTTTTTGCAGCGCCTTCTTGTATTCCCTCAGTGTTGCAATTTCTCGCCTGATGTTTGGCGGGGTTATGTTTGCAAGTACAGGGAGCCAAGGGAGAGGAGTAGATTTTAAAGTCCCGCTGATGTGTGAATGTGGTGCGGTGCAGACTACCGAACATGTGGTCAACGAATGCCCGCTCCATTCATTCCCCGGCGGGATTGATGAGGTCCACATGGCGACGCCTGAGGCTCTAAAATGGCTCGCAGATCTAGATGTCCCCCTCTGACCCCCCACCATACGAAAGAAGAAGAATTAAATAATTTAGATGTGACTGGATTTAACTAAAGTATAATCTTACTCCGCCTTACTTGTGTTGGTAGAAGATGGGCTATTCAACCAAATACACCAATCAGTAGGATATCTTTTCTTTAGGTTTTGTATGTGATGCTTTAATGATTTTAAATGAAGTATTTATCGATATGTAGTTCCAGATATTTTTCACCATCTGAAAAATAAAGGTTTTTTCTTTCTATTTGCAATGGTTTATAAGATGGCGTTTTTTTTGGTGAGCTTGATCACGTAACTCATTTTTTTTTAATATATTAACCAGTTGTTTAATATTTTAAGATCCAATTGTGATTTTTCTAACAAGTTTTCTAAGTTTATGCCGAAGTAAAGTATAGCAGTATCAACTGCGTATACGAAAATTTTGCCATTTGGGTTTAATGGACACAAATATTTAAAAAAGGAGTTGCCCTAATATGGATCCTTGAGGAACTCCATAGTTTGTTATTGTGTTCATAATAATAATAATATTTGGATTATTGGAAAGAGCCGTTTTTGTGCAAACTCACTTTAAGGGCGCTGTACAAATATATAATACATTTCTACAATGATCTGTGATATTGCCAACTATATGGAGATAACATAAAGTACCATAATTACCTGATAGGTAAGTCAGGCAAGGTTTACTGTTATTGTTATCTAACATATTGCATTATGTTTTTTAGAAACGATTAAATGAGTTGGAGAGCAGGACCAGTTACACCTATTTTTTAGTAGTATCTCATGACTTTTGCTCGAAGCTTTTTGTAGGTCTACGAAGATTGCTATTGTATAAATTCCATTGTCTTTGCTGGTTCTTATTTAATTTACCAGGTCATTCGTTACCGAAAAAATATTCGATTATTTTCTGAAATCGTATTGTTTTTCAGTTTTTTTAATAAAAACTTGTTTGGCCTTTCATAAATGTCATGTTTAAATTTTTTTGATAATATTGGTAAAATCGGGATGGGCCGGTAATTTGAGATTTTACGTTTTAGATCCATATTTGAGAATTGGTATTACCTTCGCAATTTTAAAGAAATCTGGAAAAATTCCCTCTTTAATACAATGGTTAATTAGTTTTGGAGAAGCCAGTAGTTCGGACAGATTAAGTATTGTTTTAAGAAATAATTAAAATGTGAGCGTCGAGCGAACCCCCATTATAAGAGTTTTATGTCGTCTTAATCAGGCCCGGCCCTATGTGGCGCACTTGCAGCAGTCCGCTCCGGGCACCGAATTGCCAAGGCGCCAAGGCACTGATAAACAGCCAACACCTAACAGTCTTTGAGATTACTTGTCATAAAAATAGCGCTACACAAATGCTATACTGTTATTGATTACAGTGATCAACCACAACGTCTATTGGTTTTGGCAAGGGGCGCCGAAATTTTACATCGGGCGGCCCTGATCTTAATCAATATTGTATAACAATTTTTATTTATTTAACGTAATCATAATGCGTAACAAACACTCATCTCCTGGGCGCATGTATTTATTTAGCAATTTCTCCACCTCTATGAATAAGCGAACAGCTGACTATCCCCTTTTATTTATTCTATGTCATGAACTTTTGGTGCATTTTGTCAGATTCTCTCAGCACTGATAACCAGTACACTGAGTAAACACAATAAATCTAAACTAATTTATTAAGTCTTCTTTTTTTGATGCCGAAATGACGAAATAAGAAAATATTAGAATTTTTATGAACGCGTTTTTCGACATCGCCATAAAACATTACTGGATAGTTTATAAGGAAATCTGTCAATTGATTCCTTGGGCCTGACATTTTTTTTGACTATGCAAATAGCCCAGAGCTGAGCCAAAAATCGTGTGTGGGGAAATTCAGGTGACTCAGCTTGTCTTGGCATTTGGCGAGTCCACAATACACCGAGCCGAGCCGAAAAGTCGTAACTCGGTTCAACCTATGTGGAAATCCCCGAGCCAATGGTTTGCCGGATCTGTCGTGTATGTGCAATCACCGAGCTTAAAGTCGCTTAGTATGCATTCAGACATCGAGGCGGAATATAAAAACTACCCCTAACAAATATTTGAAAACCTACGGATTTTAATTTTTGCGGTCTGGCATCATTGGACATAGAACAAACTAACTCTGTTCCTCGACTCGTTCGTATGTGGCCCCTTATGGATTCAAATGGATTCAGCCAAATGGTTCGGGGCCAAATTGCTCTGCCGTGTGTGTCCAGCATAAGTCCTCCATTTCGAGTTTCCTGCAGTTACCCTTATTTCCATACGATCTCTCGTATAATAATATAACGATATAATATGTACACAAACCTACATATTATATTATAAGTACGCAATGACGTAAATAAAAAAAATCGCGTTATGTTGATACTAATCGAACCAAAATAAAGCACTTTTCTGTTTCTAGATTGAAATCGAATAACGGAACTCTACATGAAATGGCCACAAATAACATCATACATACTGAATGAACGGAACGCATTATAAAGAGACATTCAAAGAAAATGTGTACGGGTGAAACGGCTATACAATTATGAACGCCACTCGTTTCTCTTGTCTCATCGCGACACTAGTTGCGAGCACTGACGGGCGAGCATGTCCGCGGCAAGCATGACGTCAGAGGCGGGCGACGAGCATTTTTTTATCGACGTCAAGCTCAGACTGCTCGCCGCGCACATGCTCGTCCGTCATTGGGCCGCTTTTACCCTAAATCTAGACGAACAAACGAGCGAGCAGAATAGTAGAATACGACGTACTGTCACTAGGTTGTCCTTCATACTCTTATGTGTTTCTGCGTTCGCTGTGTCACTTTATTTTATTCAAAAACATTGTATTTATTGAAATAATAAGTTTTTTTAGTACATGCGAATGGAAAGAAATTCCACCATATTTTGTTTTGCTCGAGAATGATTTGGGCACATTTTAAAAGCACAGGAAGGCATTTTTTCACAAAAAAGAGCATAAAACGACCTATTTGCGGCAGCCGGTGACAGCTTATCTGACCGACGGACTTGTACGATACTAAACGCAGTAAATCATCAGTTTGTCCACTGGACCCAGTTCAGTGAACCTATCTTCCCTTTTAATTCATCTAAGCTAGTACGTAGTTACCGCATTCGAAAATAATACGTAGTTGTTCGGCAACAATCTACAGAAGCAAAACAATTAGTTAGTTTTAACTTTTACGGCTTGATTATAGCAGTTGGTAGTGTGATAGGAATGATAGGAACAATGGGTACCACAACTTCCACAATACACGTGTCAACACGGGTAATACTCAAACAAACAATAACAACGATAGAGGTGACGAGGTGTGCTCAAATAGAGGATAAAAATGTTTTCCGGTATGAAAAAATGATTACTGTCAACAATTTTTTATATGCGCTCACATTTGTTTTTCAAGACAAATAACAATTGTGTCACTTAAAAAGCTTTCATCAAATCATTTTTTAACATTAAACATTTGTGTCTTCTGCTAAAAATGGATTATCATTAACACATTGATCGATTGATTAGTAAAATTGTCTTAACTGATTAGTGAAACGCTTTAAAAAAATTGTTAGTTAGTTATTATAAATTGTTATAGTTGGTAGTTGACAAAATCATACTAAGCGTGTATGTGACGAACTGAGGGTACAACGATATAACAGGTCTATTGTGAAGTGATTTATTTCTTTCAGAGCCCTTCTCCGCCACCACATGGGAAGCTCGCATGGGAAAATCAAATAACATAATCATCACTGCTATGGTTACCTGGATGGAGTCCCTCCTGATGGCCCACTGGAGACGGGAGATGTCCAAATATCCTCCATAAACGGCTGCTCACACACATTTTTGTGTTTGTCTTTTTTAAAATCATTTTCCGCTTAAATTCCGTATTTTTTGTGCCTATCTATGTATTATTATTTTTATATTCTAATTATGTTATATATTATTTCAAAGTATGGATGAAAATATTAATTAAATTGCATTATCCCAGCATACATTGTGGAATAAATTATTATTATTATTATTATTGTGATACACTAAACAAAAACGGACCAGTTATCCCCAGACTTTTTTAAAAGAGTTTTTTTCATTTTTGAACACAATTTTCGTCTAACAAATTAATATTTATTGCTTTCAGATTTCTCGGATTTTGTTTATTTACGAGCAGACAAAATAAGCGAAGCTAAAATATTGCTTCGTTGCACAAGTAGTAATGGTTTTGGCAACAAATTTCGCACCAAAACAAACGAAAACAACTCAACCAACTCGTACCTATTGAATGCATTTGAAAGTTTGCGTTTCTCGAAATTCCTTCCCTCTACTGACTTGCACACGATAACCAAAGGATTTTTTCTTCGTTTTCTTAATGGTTTACATAATAAAATTTAAGTCCAATTTTATCCCATTCTGTTTATTTAGTTCAATTTTCTAGTTTTGAAATCGGTCTTATTCATATTTCGGACGAATTAGTAAAATTTATATATATATATAGATTTTTTTAATCAATAGGTATATCGTTGAAATATCATATTTCAACAACCTTTGAATCTTTTGTTTTTCTTACAAGATTTTTTTCCAGATTTAACCCAAACATATTTTTCTTGAACTCTTGTTGGTGTTCCAGTGCAGATTTTTACAGTACTGTGTTAATGCCGAATTTAAGTAAACATATTTGGCTCGTCTCTGTTGATTTTTTTTATTGGATCAATGTGTCTAGCAGCTAATATGGTGTATACTTTTTTTATATCTACGAAATTGATGGTGATTTTTTTATCATTTGGGTTGGATTTTGTGACTTTGAATGTAAATTCTGGTGAAATCGTAACACCTGCGAGCTCAGCAATCCGCGTAACAGCATGGTCTGGGGGTATGTCGTCTTGTAATTTTGGACCACTTATTGCAATAATGTTTAATAGGGCTGATTGTTCAATATCTGTCAGGTGAACTTCTACCGTAGCTAATTTTTTTTATTTTTCTGCCAGTTCCTCCTCGAGTTTATTTACTTATTTAGGTGTATCCATGATTCGTGTCTCTTTATGAATGATGTCGTCGTATTTAGTGTTTTTGAAGTTATGATTATTATTATTTTTTGAAGCTCAGACTCAATTTTGTTAATATTAATATTTTCATAATCCTTTTCATTTTCTCGAATTTTGAATTTATAAATTCGAAGATTGGGTCACTTTTGGGTGTTTTGTTTAACCTTGTTTCCATTATCTTTGTTGGCTTGGACATTGGATTTGTTTAGGTATAAAATAATTTATTATAGTCTCGATTTTAAGATGGCCATAAACATTGCTGATTAGTACTTAAATGAATCAAATGGTTGTGTTTTCATTAATTTCACTGAGACACTAGACTAATTTAATGCACTAAATTATGTATTTTAATTATTGGGTTGTTTTTAAAAGTTCCGTTTGGCAATAACACCAGGTAAATTAAAAAAAGTTTCAGAGTATTTTCCTGAGAAAACAACGGAACTCACTCAATTTTGTAGTTTAATGCTTTCACTGAGACTCTAGACTGATTTAATGCACTAAATTATGTAATTTTTTTAAGTTGACAGTTCACGTTCGAGGTAAGCTTCTTTTAGGTTTTTAAACCTATTTAATAACTTCAATTGTTTTAATAAGAGCACAGAGACACTCCACCAGTTTAATTGTTTATTTAATAACGGTTTTCTCTGGAAATATGTAGATTTAACTAGATTTCTCATTATTTTATCGCAGAGCTGCAGATTTTACTTTGCAGTATTTTACGATGATACAAGGAGCTGATGTTGATTTAAACAGTCAACTTGAGAGCATAAACTATGGAGTTCCTCAAGGATCCATACTGGGACCACTCCTATTCCAAATGTACATAAATCATATCTGTCAATAAAAAAATATATGGCGGAATCTTTTTATACGCAGATGATACTGCAAATTTTCCTTCATCTTCTACCAACAGAAGTAAAGAGGGGTTTATAGTGAAGTCCCGAACAGTCCCGCCTAAATTACCTGATAAAAATATGGGGAAACACACACATTACATACTTATTTACAAATAATACAGAGTAAAATAATTTAATAAAAACGTTTCAGCTATAACCCAGATTACGAAGACCTACGATTCGAAACCCATCCATTCAAATTTTAGTCAGCCTCCTTATTCACTATTAAAAAAAAACTGATTAATTATAAAATAGTGTAGATACTTCATACCCTCGTCTGCCAAATACCAAAAATTAAATCGATAAAATTATTCATTACATTATGGATACGTGACACAGAATTTTCTCTCCATGACTCTCAGCTAAGCGAAAAATGCCATTTCTTCTGACGCTCTTTGTCCAGGTAATTCCAATAAATAGT
The DNA here is from genome assembly GCF_061612785.1 of Hesperophylax consimilis. Classification (NCBI taxonomy): domain Eukaryota; kingdom Metazoa; phylum Arthropoda; class Insecta; order Trichoptera; family Limnephilidae; genus Hesperophylax; species Hesperophylax consimilis. The sequence goes on from NC_142845.1 coordinate 17,967,917, forward strand.
ATTTTTCAATTATTGAAAGGAAATATAAATATCAGCAACTCCACGAATAAGTAAGATCAGTAATTTCAGAAAATGAAACATATTTCTAAAACATGCAAACGCATCAGCACAGGTTTTCCTAATGGGGTTTTCACAAAATTATTTTACCCATTTACTCACAATTACTGATTTGATTACTTTACACTCTTACCACGTTTTATATTAGGTACATGTTTGTATTTCTTGCCTATAGCCAATAATGGAATAGATACATTTTTATTGAAAATATTTACAAAAATTGTTTTCCTTCATCAGTAAATACTGTCATAAAATATTTAAAGCATATGCCCGGGAAATATTATGAAAGCATTCCTTTATCGGAAATATTTTTATAAACAAATTTCCTTTTGTCGGAAATATTCAAAAATGTAAAACGAATATTGTAATATTACCGAAAAAAAAATGAAAATCAATAAATTTACACAACAGCGAAAATATTATAGAAAATAAAATAAATATCAAAAACATTCAGTCAAATAGTACCGTGAGTGATAAAATTGATAGGCTAATGCGTAGTAATCATTTTTAGAGTCTTCATTGGCGTTATGTTACTTATGTTCTTAATCACATATATGAGTTTTCAAACTTTATCCGCTGTTTTATTTATTTGTTATGTCCATGTAAAATAGTTCAATGGGAAGTTTTCATCTGGTCTCGGTTGTCGACTGGGATCTATGCTAAATGTCATATCCTTTGTTATGTTCACATTTATTGTCAGCAGCTTATTGTCTAACTAATATTTCTATTGTGATAGGTATTAAGAACATACGTAAAAAATAAATTTCAGATTATTTAATTTTTTTAATCTCTGGGCTTTTTTCACGTGATATCAAAAAAAATCTCATCTATAAATACATAAAAAATGGCATTTGTTACTTAATCACCCAATAGAAGTAATCACAGTTTATAAATGTTAAATTGCTTTCCGGGAAAGTTGTAGTTTTCAACTTGTACTTAGCATAATCAATTTAATCCTGTTAGTTCCTTTAGTAGTTGTCTTATTTACAATTGTACATGAATCAGAAATTAAAACAAGAACAGTGTCATCCTCAAAGCAAATAACATTACTATCAATGTCTAACTGGCACAAGGAAATTATGTTTATATCCGTTAAGGCTTGTTACGTTTCCCACTCTTGGTGAATAGGTGCGTTCAGTTAAATATGATTTCCAGTTAAATTCAGTATTTTTTACCCACGTTTTCTAGTTCTGTATTTTATTTCTTATGGGATTATATTAATTTTAAGAAATTCATTATTATTATTATCAATTAAAATCTCTCTTCCTAACACATTAACTTGGAATAATAATTTACACTTCTTCATCTTCGTAAATGGGTTCATCCCAAGATTGTTTCTCGGCGGTCCCGAACACCAGGAAGAACAGGTTAGTGAAGAAATATACGCCAGCCACGATATAGAACACCAAATTCCACTGAGAAGGGTCAGTCTGGAATATAAAACATAGAATGTATATTATATTTTAATCTCATACTCTTAACCAACAAACTCATTTTTAGAGTCATAGATTTGAAAAGAAGAAAAAACTATTACTTTTCCAAATCTAATAAAAAATATTTATTTGATAGACTTTTTATAACGGTGTGAAAATCATTTGGGTGTTTGGTACTTTTAGTGACACTGAATTATTGATGATTCTTAGTTTCTAAACACCTAGTTAACTTTCATAAATCTGCCAGTGTGTCCTCTGGTGAAGACCCGGATACACGCAATAATAATTTGGCACTCCTATATCTAAAACTTCTTAATTGATTAAATATGCAAAAACGTATAATGTGTTTTACCTATCCACTATCAATAACTGTAATTTACACATATATTCTTACCGAATCTGTGACGATAAATCCAATGACGTTAGGAGCAATAAGTCCAAAAATATTAGCCACCATATTGGTGAGTCCAAACATGATCCCCGCAAAGTTTGGAGACAAATCCATGTGGTTGATCTGAAACAATGTGCAAATGGTTACCTTAATATTCTTCAAAGTATATAATGTATCCTGAACTCAAGATATTTAGTTTTGCACTCTTTGTAATTTTGTGACATACTTGAATAACAATTATTTAAAGAACTAATGATGATACTTCCTCCCAAAACACGGGATACTCTCAATTAGGGAGGTATTAATTAACATCAAGAATCATGTTCCTTGAAGTTTCTCAGACGAGAACACAAAATGGTTTCTTATTTCAATTGCTAGGAGAACGTTTGCAAACAAATCAGTTATTTACAATTCTTTAAACTTAGACCGAAGAAGAGGTTGATATACTGATTGTAAAAGAATTGGAGCAGAGGACTGGAGGCGAACGCGAATGCAGCCAGTGCATAGCTGTGAAGGTGGCAAAATCCCCCACACAAGTGTCCATTGAATTTGCTTCTTACCATGGTACCCGTGTTGATGGCGCCCGTGAGCCCCACAGTTGTGATGATGATGACCACCGCCAGAGTAGTTTGGTTGGGAGGGACCATGCACAGTATGACCAGGCTCACGGCAGGGCAGACGTTTGCTGAAAATAACATTAACAGCCATTATTTACCGACATAAATTGTAATCTTTTAGACTTTACGACCAACTCAGAGGACATTCAGTCATAGATAATACGTACTAATAGAAACGAAATTATCAGAATTGATGATGTCTGACAAGAATTCTAAAAAAGTGTGGAATTTTCAATTCATATTTATTTAAAATATTGATGTTACATCGCTTGCTGCCCTTTATAGAGAGATCCCAATATCTGCTTGGAAATATGCACAGAAGAACGTTCTCTCGACAGTTGAACTTTTTGCTTAGTGAAAATAGTTATCTGCGCAAAGTACTCATGTTTTGCGTAGAGACAGAACATGCAAATATAACACTGTAGACTACATAAATGTAGAATGCGATCGATGTGGATGTCGATAGCATGTTTGTATAAAACAAGCTTTATATTTACTACCCATCGCTTAGCGCTCGCTGTTGGTGTGGTGTAGTGTTTAGGGTTTAGGAGTTTAGGTACCAACCAATGGTGTTGCTCAATTTCCGGACGTCAGACAGGGACATGATCTTCTTGTTAACGGCAAGGTCAGCAATGAAGGCACTGGAACTGCCCACCACCCACATGGCCAAGTAAGGCAGGGATGTCAGAAGGCCACTCTGCAACCAACAAACAATTCTAAGATTGCTCTTCTTATCTACCGGGCAATTATTTATTTATTTATATATTCCATGCCAATTAAGGGCTTTTACAAATATTTGATATACGTAATAGTTTAGTACAACAATAATTTCGAAATGAAAGTTTTCTATTAGTTATATAGAAATACAATGCAGAAGAATAGTATTAGCTAATTTATTAATATTATTTAGGTATGTTACTATAGTCTTCTTGTAACTATATTCCGTGCAGTTGAACACATCTACAATTACAACTGCATATAATCTAGGTACATATTGTTGTTGTAATTATAACACGATTAACTTGAATACCTTGGAAGTTCATCTTTCAATCAAGTTCATCAAGAATTATTTAAATGAAGTCTTTTATTGCAACTAGGTATGAGAGTTTACTGGTTATCCTAGGAGCCTTAGCCACGAAACAACAAAAAGTATTGTCTTCTCTTTTAGATACTCCAAAAAATTATATGATCAAAACAAAAATGATATAATAATAATAATAATACCTGGATGACATTTATAGCGCCGTTTTTGTGCAAAAACACCTCAAGGGCGCTAAGTATCAGTAAGTACCTGTTTCATGTCGATACCGTGAACTTCCTTAAGATACATGGGAGTCTCCAACAGCAGGGTGAGGAAACCGTAGACGATTCCGCAGTGCGACACACAGGTGGCCAACAGGGGCACTGAGGTGAATATGGCACGCCACGGGGTCACCATCTTCCTCGCTGCGTTGGCAGTTGCTTCCTGGAATGATATTTTTTTTTTTTTTTACTGAGATTTTTATTTTTCTGATTAGTAAAAAAAGATACAAGAATTACATTACACGATATAGTACAGTTATTAATTACATAATATAATATAATATAAGTATTTGATGTACCCCCATAAATAAGCAGGGCTTGTGTGTATGGGGGGTGTTGTTATATTGGTTTATATTTGATATGATTCAGTTCAACTGTTCGGAATACTTGTTAAGGTGGCTTTTGAATTCGTTTATATTTGCATTCATGTTTCTAATTTTTTCTGGTAATGAGTTAAAAAATTTAACTCCGAGATATTCATGGTTGAACTGTCCTATTGTTTTTTTACATTTAGGAGTAGGAAGTATGGACGTTTGCCTAAGATTTCTGTTATTTTTAAAGGGTGCAATTTTATTTTGAATATTGTTTTTATAAATTTGTAATGTTGCATGGTAGAAGTATAATGCACTTAATTTTCTGACCTTAAATTGTTTGAATAAAAGTTCGGACGAATATGAATAGGGTTTTTTTAATATGGTTTTTATTATTAGTTTTTGTGATCTGTAAATTGTTTGTGTTTGATTTTTATATGCACCGCCCCACCCTATAATGCCGTATTGTTTATTTCTTTAGGTGTTTCTTGTTTTTTAATGAAAAATGGTAAATAATAAGTTTTTTTAGAATTTAAAGTCAACAGGTTTTCATCAAACCATAATTTTAGTTCATTGATATCTGTATTTGCCATGTTATTTAATTCAGACCAGGTGTTTGCTTTTAGTAGTAGGACTGTATCGTCAGCGTAAGAGACAATGTCTCCATATTTGGAAATATTGAATATATCATTGACATATATAATAAATAACAATGGTCCCAAAACCGTGCCTTGGGGTATTGAAAAGTCGCTATATTTTGAATCGCTGACTTGATTGAGTAATTTTACTTGTTGAGGTCTTTTATGTAAATAACTAGTTATCCATGCTAAGACTTTTCCACTAATCCCTACTGATTTTAATTTACTTAATAATTTTTTTATGTGATATGCTGTCGAAAGCTTTTTTAAGGTCTATAAATATGCCAAGACATTTTTTATCGGAATCTAGGGCCGTATATAAATAGTTGATTATTTTTGCTATCGCGTCGTGAGTACTCGTATTTTTTTTTAATCTGAATTGGTTATAATTAATTATTTTATTTTCTTCTAAGAATGTCCAAATTTGTTGAAGTGAAACTTCTTTACGCGCGTTATGCAATTTCGAGGACAGGAGTAAAACCAACTCATGACCGTCATGAAAAACCGTGATCATTTCGCTATAGGTGCCTAGCCAATAAAAAAAATAGTTTAAGCGGGGAACCTCGAACCTCGGTTCTTCACGACGAGAGTCGCGCGCTCTGCCTCTAGACCGCGAAGCTGAGTTTAGAGAGTGACCTAAAAAAGGTATATATCATTTCGCTATAGGAGCCTAGCCAATATCATATACCTTTTTTAGGTCACTCTCTAAAATCAGCTTCGCGGTCTAGAGGCAGAGCGCGCGACTCTCGTCGTGAAGAACCGAGGTTCGATCCCCGCTTAAACTTATTTTTTTTTCTTTTTGTGATTTTTTTAATAATATTTTTTTTAAAGTGATAAAATGCTTTTTTTAAAAGTGATAAAAGACTTTTAGATATTTTGACTATATGATATTTTGGTCGAATACGTAATAACCGCGGTCTAGAGGCAGAGCGTTCGACACTCGTTATGCAGGACCCGGGTTCGAATCCCAAATTTTTATAACTTTTAATTTTTTTTAATCACATGCTACTTATAAATATGTCAATAGACAGAAAAAAGAGAGAATGAAATGAAAAGAGAGAGAGAAGAATACTAAAAGTTTCACTACCGTCGTGCGTAGGCTTGCCACACACTGATTTTTTTTTTTTTTTACAATTTTTTCATATATTTTTGATATATTCGATAGAAGTGAAATCGGGCGATAATTTTGTGGATCTTTACGACAGTCTGTTTTATAAATGGGGGTTATAATTGCTCTTTTATAGTTATTGGGAAATTCGCCATTTGCTAGACTTAGGTTTATTATATGTATTATGGGGAGAATTAAGTAATCTTTCACCGATTTTATTGTTTTAGTATCTATGTTATCAAAGCCGGGGGCAGAATCTCCTTTTAGTTCCGAAATAGTTCTGTCAATCTCGATTTCTGTGACTGGGTGAAATTTATTAATTTGACATTGTGTTATTTGTTGTGGATTAGATATATTAGTCTTATTTATGGATTTTGCTAGTTTTTTTCCCACGTTATTAAAATAGTTATTTAAAATATTACAACATTTTTTTGTGTCATTTTGTACGTTATATATTATTTCCCCATCTGAGATTTCTGATATGTGCTTATATTTTTTCTTTTTATTTATTATTTCATTTATTGCTGATCATATTTTTTTATTATTGTCTTTAGCTTCTGTTATAATTTTTGATTAATAGTCGTTTTTCGTTTTTCTTATTAGTGTAGTTAATATATTTTTATACTTTTTATAGTATAATACAATTATATTGTTAACTAGTGGCCTTTGTATAATTTTATAAAGTTTATTTTTTTCCCTAATGGCTTTTATTAATCCTAGAGTAATCCAAGGTTTAATTTTCCTTGTTTTTGAGTTGGGGACGACCTGTTTTGTTTTTGTTGCTTCTAAAACGTGTTTATTTAAAGTGTTTTCATAAGGCACTTTGGTTGGCGCATTTATTTTTTAAAATTTCTTCCCATTTTTCAGTTTTTAATGATTTTTCTAATAATTTTTAGTCTATTTGGGAATATGGAAGATTTAATTTGTTTTTTGTATTTAGTTTTCTATTTGTATCAAGTAATATAAGACACGCGTAGTGATCAGTTATATTGGTTTTCCACACAGTAGATTTAATATTTTTTATTTCATTCATATGTATATTACACCAGATATGATCTATGCATGATGGCGTTTGGTTTTTAATTTCTCTAGTGTTACTATTAATAAAAGATTTAAAATTGAGGTGCGTCATCATGTTAATGAAATTATTTTTGAAGTGAAACTTCTTTACGCGCGTTATGCAATTTCGAGGACAGGAGTAAAACCAACTCATGACCGTCATGAAAAACCGTGATAATTTCGCTATAGGAGCCTAGCCAATAAAAAAAAATAGTTTAAGCGGGGATCGAACCTCGGTTCTTCACGACGAGAGTCGCGCGCTCTGCCTCTAGACCGCGAAGCTGAGTTTAGAGAGTGACCTAAAAAAGGTATATATGTATCATTTCGCTATAGGAGCCTAGCCAATATTATATACCTTTTTTAGGTCAATCTCTAAACTCAGCTTCGCGGTCTAGAGGCAAAGCGCGCGACTCACGTCGTGAAGAGCCGAGGTTCGATCCCCGCTTAAACTTTTTTTTTTTCTTTTTGTGATTTTTTTAATAATATTTTTTTTTAAAGTGATAAAATGCTTTTTTTAAAAGTGATAAAAGACTTTTAGATATTTTGACTATATGATATTTTGGTCGAATACGTAATAACCGCGGTCTAGAGGCAGAGCGTTCGACACTCGTTATGCAGGACCCGGGTTCGAATCCCATATTTTTATAACGTTTAATTTTTTTTTATCACATGCTACTTATAAATATATCAATAGACAGAAAAAAAGAGAGAATGAAATGAAAAGAGAGAGAGAAGAATACTAAAAGTTTCACTTCCGTCGTGCGTAGGCTTGCCACACACTGAATTTTTTTTTTTTTATTGAGTTATGGTGTGCAAAAATATTTATATTGAAATCACCACAAACAAAAGTAAGTATTCTCGGTAATTTGCTAAGGTATTCACATAGTTCGTTTGTAAAGTTAATTATGTTTGATTTGTGTGTTCTGTACACTGTTAAAATTCTGTATAATTTATTTTTTAATTTTATATCTATTTTTAGACAGTTTACATATTGTATATAAATTTCTTCAATGTCAGTAATTTCACACTCATCATGAACAAATATAATTAAACCACTATTTTTGTTAATCGGTCTTGTTGTAGCGATGCCTTTGTAGTTTGGTAGCGCATTAATGTATTGACTGTCATTACAGTGCGTTTCCGTTAACACTATGCAGGTGGGTGATGTATGCAGATCATCAATATTTATCAAAAATTCATCTAGGTTTTTTGCGATGCTTCGAATGTTCATATCTAATATTAAAAAGGGGCTACTGTTTGTAATGCACCATTTATTGACATCCGTAATATGTTGACGTATTTCTTCGGTTATTTTGAATTTTTCGTCAATTTGTTTTACTATAAAATCGGCCATTTTTAATTGTAATCAATTTTTTCTTGAGCGAAGGCAAGAATTTTCATCTTGTGTTTGCATTTTTCGCTATTTGATTTGTGGTTTTGAATTTTAAATTAAGTTCTTTCAATTTATGCATTTTGGTGTTTCGTTCTTACTGTTGCAGTCTTTAATGTTATGCTCACCCGCACAATGAAGGCATTTTGGTTTGTTGGGAAGTTGAAGACAACGCATTGCTGTGTGCCCATATTTTTGGCAATGGTAACACTGCATTAGAGGGTTACAATCTTCTACTTTGATTTGATATATCTGTTTCATATGCAGCTATACATCTCAGTTGACGCTGGCTTTCGGCTGCCATGGAATTATTTAGGTTACGCTTTTAACGAAAACTAGAATAACAAAAAAAACTCACATCCTTTTCTTCGTAGTTTCCCAGAGAATTTTCAATGTATTTTCTCTCTACTTCAGAAATAGACTTGTGCTTATTTGGACTGTCTGCTCCATAGTAAAACCAGAGCATGGAGACCAGGGTGCCAAGAATTCCAAACAGATAGAATAGGGACGGCCAGCCAAATGTACTGGCGGAGAGATATCCTGAGACGGGCATAGCTAGAACTGTGCCGAGTGGAGCGCCTGGGGAACAAACGGAACAAATTCTGATGAGTCAAAATATTTTACTGGATGAAGAAGAACAACATTTTTTTTATATTAGAGCAGTGACAAATTCTTATCAAATGAAAGTACACGGTAATGCAACTTTTTTGAGCCAAAACCGAATTCTGGATCAAAAGCACAGTATTTCTAATAATCCAACAGTATAGCGATGACGTGTTTACATTTTGTTTTCAAGCATTCTTCGGTTTACCCCAGTGATCCCTAGCATTGTACGTTGAGTTAAAAAAACTTTGGCAGATATACGTACCTCCTCGAAACGCTGCCATCTTGGAAAATCTGAAGTCTTTTACGGTTGTAGAAAAATTATCAAAAAATATAGATTTTGAAAACGAATATTTCTTCAAAAAAATATGAAAAACCCATTACAGAGATATATCGTTTCTCCAAGATTTTGACCTGCTTTTCTTTTTATTTTTTAAACTTTTTCTTTGTGGTTTTTTTCCAGGGTCCTGAATTTCCTGTAGGTAGGTAACAAGAAATCCATAAGGAACATAATATCAACCAAGTATCGTATCTATTGTATAGTATCGCACTTTATTCCGCCCTAGGTCCGATTTTGCTTTAGGGTGACTTGGACTATATGCATATTATGGATTATCTCAATACACCAAATTTTTCGTACCTTTATCATCCAATAATTCCGTCCAAGAAGAATTCTAACCCAAAAAATAAAAATCTTAGTACACGGAGAAAAATGAGTAGGTACGACTTTTTTATCAAAATAATGTTACTAATGTGACTGCCTGCCCATTTCCTAATAAAATATTAGTCATTCAGAATATATATGAACACGTTGACCGGTCGGTGGCTGAGTTGACATCGCGCTTGGGTCCCACCCAGGCGTAGTGTGTTCAATTCCTCGGCTGTCTATTGTCTAAGTCCTCCATCACAACACAAGCAACATTTTCCGCTTACTGTGGTGGTAGTAGGAGATCTTCAAATATTGTAAGGTTAATGTTTGTCTTTCTTTAAAAAAAAAAATAAATAAACGTGTTCACGCAGGTGGCCTTGTCCTAGTAAATATAATGGACGAGATGCGAAATTATTATAATTTTTATGAACACGTGTTCAACTTGATCACAACATATTCGTACTTTACTGATGAAATTTGTAAATTTATTCGTAATAGGACTGCAATCCCATCTTTCACAGGAAAATTTAACCAGAATAATTTGGCCAAATTATTAATAAATTTTATCAGTAAGTTTTCTCCGTGGATAATGTTTCGTTTGCCTATAGTTATAAAAGGATTGTTTTGAAGATATTTTTTTTTTTTTTTTTCATGTTCTCCATGAAACAGTTATACACCAATATATCATAGAGAAGATTACAAATTAAAAGGTTTACACAGGCAGTTTTACTATTTTGTCACATGCGTTATAAGATAGTTACTGAATTGTCTGTAGGTGACATTGAAAATGTCGATGGCTAATGCAGAATCGTTAAGCAGTTGAGTCGCTCTGTTTATTGGCGCGTTCTGATAGGCAGAAGTCCTCGCTTTCGGAGCATATAAGAGTGCATGGGATCTCCCTCGAGTATAATTGTTAGGGACATAAAAGTTAACCTCTTTCAACATAGGCGGATTATGTATTGTACCAGAGATTAACTTAAAAAAGTGTTTGCCTAAAAATATTTTTCTGCGGGCTTCTAATGTATTGAAATCGAGCATTCCTGTTAAGAACAAGGATGGATACAGGAATGGATAGTATGTATATTCCCTCATATACAGGTAACGCATAAACCTTTTTTGTACTTTTTCTATTTCTAAGATATGGTTTTGTTCAGAAGGGGCCCAAATAATGGAGCTGTATTCCAGGATACTGCGGACAAGCGCTTCATATGTTCTCCGTATTGCAATTAATTATAGTAAATGATCTCGCATTACGAAGAACAAATCCAAGCATTTTGTTGGCGCGGGAGACAATGTCATATATGTGGGATTTGAAAGAGAGATTTGCTTCGAAGATCACCCCAAGGTCACGAATGTCGTTTTTGCGTTTTAATATATTTTTATTAATGTGATAAGGGAATAGAAATGTATCTTTGGATCTTGTAAGTGAATCAAGATCATTCTGCAGAAGAATGGAATCGATATAACTTTTGATAGCTCTGAAAAGTTTGATATCGTCAGCAAAGAGTAGATATTTTGAGCGGTTAATGGTCTTGCCTATATCATTAATGAATAAAAGAAAGAGGAGGGGTCCTAGATTCGATCCCTGGGGAATCCCGGAGTTAGTTTTGTATTCGTGAGAGAACTGGTGTCCGTAACTGACATACTGACGACGATTGTGTAAGTAGCTAGCTACGAAAGCGAGAAAATCCTGAGAGAATCCGATGTCACTCAATTTTATTAGTAAAATATCATGGTCGACTTTATCAAATGCTTTTTCGAAGTCTGTATAAATCACATCGACATGTAAAAAATTTTCAAACGATTTATTTATATAGGTGGTGAGATTCATAAGGTTTGTTGAGGGTGATAGAGTGGGGCGAAATCCATGCTGATTCTCGGTGAGTGTATGTTTTGTTTGATTATATATTTGTGAGTAAATTATGGTTTCTGTGTTGCGGGTGCTGATAAGACAGCTACAGGTCTGTAATTATCGATTGCCAATTTTTTTCCTTTTTTGTGTATAGGCGTGACTTTTCTTAGTTTCCACATTTCAGGGAAGGTATTATTACGAAGTGAAAGGTTAAAAATGTGCTTTAGAGGTTGAATTAAATGTTTTGAGTATCTTTTGAGTATGATGGGTGGTATAAAATCTGGACCGACAGAGTATTTAGGTTTTAGCTTGTGAAAAGCGGCAACAATATCCAGAGGCGGATTTGCCCTTAGGCCTATGTAGGCCCGGGCCTAGGGCGGCCAGATATTAGGGGCGGCCAATCGTGACAAAAAAGTCACAGATGATAACAAGAAATTACTTCCTAAGTACCTAAATATTGTACTTAAGAAATAGCGATATGCAAGAGCGTGTTCACACACAGCACACAGCGCGCCCCCACGCGGGGGGGGGGGGGTGGAGGAACGTAGGAATAGGATTAAGAGGCAAAGGATTTTTATTTCTTTTTAGCATTGTTCTAAAGTAGCCTACGGAGTTCGGATTTGTGACATCTATGGTCAAAACAGATAAAGCATTGCAATATGCAATAGCTCCGTGTTAAAATAAACGGCTGGCCAAGAAAATGTTTTAAATAATTACAATAAATGTTTCACGAATGCTAGGAAATGTGGTCCATTTTTGGACCGAAATCAATCTCAGAAAAATAAAAGTGGTCCGTTGTCCATTTTTCGACCGAAATCGTTGCAGAGGAACAAACCCGCGTAGGGATTGGAAATACGCACCCGCTCGCGACAGGCGACAGCAGTCAGTGCCGGCAGTGGTCAGTATGCCAGTGTGCGTACAGCAATTGCAGCGAGTTGACGAGCGTTTTTCTAATTTATTAAAAGTATTCGCGACGCGACGTGCATGTACTGCAATATTAACAAAAATCAAAATATTTTACAGGACGTGGACGATACCTCACGTAAAAAGTGTTATTTCGCATAATTAGATATGGATGGAAAGAAAAAGTCAAGTGGGGCTGAGTATCGCAAGCGAGCTTAAGAAAAAGATAATAAACAACAGGATGTAATTAAAAAAACGCGGAAATTAGACGATTTCTTTGGAAAACCATATATCATTGATCCAACATGCGACGTTCCAAGTGGTAGCGGTGTTATGTCAACTGATGTTTCTTTAGTGTCTTCAAGTGCAGATATTTTTATCGATGTGGCAAGTGGATTACAGGAAGAAGCCAAAGATGTTCCACTAGTACCAGGAGTGCAGCCTTATCCGGACCAGGAACTGTGCGAAATCAGCGACGATCCAACCAAATGGACAATTGACGAGTTCACGCGTGATTACTATTGTATTTTTTTACATTAATTCCACACAGGAGGCTTTGTGAAAAATATTTTCTCTCACGACCTATGTCATCTTAGGTGATGCTGTGTGGAGGGTATTTTTAAGGAAGGGAAGGATAGGAAGTTCTGAAAAGGAAAATGTATGAGGGGTGGGTAGGAATCTGGGGATTAGTGTGTCCAGGAGTGACATACGTATGAAGACATCCCTCCAACTGCGGTGCAAGGCGATGGGTCAAGATAGTCCGGCTGGAAAGGTCAAAAGGCCTCCCTCACCCAGTCTCTCTCGATCCGGCCCGCCACGCAGCAGGTGGGCAGACGTAACCGCCGCCAAGACCTGGACAAATCTCACCCCATGAACCATGAATGATAAGGGCAGGAAAATTAAAACGGTTTTGACCCTAGGAACTTACTGAAAAGTTTGGATACTCTTGGTCAATATGATGGGTACTGAGAAAGGGGCGGCTACATGGTCTGGGGCCTTAGGGCCTAGGGCGGCCAAGACTGCAAATCCGCCTCTGACAATATCATCATCGTTAATTTCGTGAATTTGAACAGGTAAAGCATTGTGTGACGAAGAAGCTATAGAGGAAATGTCAAGTTTGGGAATATTGTCGCTGAATACTGATTGAAAATAATCTGCGAAACCTTCTGCGATTTCAGAATATCCATTGTATTGATTTTCATCAAAGGTCATGTGATTAAGTTTGTCACAGCCGCGGCGTTTATCGTTCGTGTAAGACCAAAATCGAGTGGGGTCTGTTATAATACTATTCTCTGCTTCACGTGTAAAGTCAGTGTAGGCCTTACCAATTAACTGCTTGATTAATTTTCGTGATTTTTTAAAGTTTGTTGAGGCATGTTCGGATTTAGTTTTTTTCCAAAGATGGTGCATTTTATTTTTCTCTCGTATGTGATGAATGATCTCTCCAGTAAACCATTTTGGATATTGTTCATCATCTCCAAGCATACGTGTGGATCTTTTCTTTAAGCATAAGTCAAAAATATTATTGAGCTGCTTATAAAACATTTCAGCAGCTAGGTTTACATCGAGGCAGTCATAATGATTCCAGTTATGTTGTTCTAAGGCATTTCTAAGTGTATGATGTGAGTTTTCGTTGAAAATCCAACCCATGTTTATGTCCGGGGGCAATACGTGTGATTTTTCTTGGGTTTTTGTTATGTACTCGAGTGTGAATGATAGTGAAGGGTGATTAAGGTCTTCTTTGACAAGTGGAGAATCATGGCGACGGACAACAGCATTTTTGGAATGTATGTTGCTTAATACTAAGTCTAACATGCGTGCATTTATGTTATAAACAGTGTTTACTTGTGTCAAATCATAAAAAGAACAAAAATAATCGTAAAATCACTCGGGTTCTTCCCTGACGAAAAGTTAAAATCACCGAAGATAATAATATTTTTAGATTGTAGTTTTGCACTTTCACTAATGATTTTCTCGTAAAATAATTTATATTGTTCCGATTTTGTATTTGGAGGAAAGTATACTACACATATATATATATGATGACATTTCTGTGTGATACTTTCACCCACAAGTCTTCACCTTGGGTTTCCATGTATTCCAGTCTTTCAGCGTGTGAGTGGCTGTCAGCTCGGAGGGCCAGGAGTGTCCCTCCTCCGCGACTGCCTCTATCCTTCCTGTGTACGTGGTATAGATTTCCGAATAGTTCGGCGGAATACGTGCCCGAAGTTAGCCACGTTTCAGTAAGAGCAACCAGAAGTGGTTTCTGACACATTACATTGGTCATAAAATATGAGATTTTATTATTTAAACTTCTGAAGTTTTGGTAGATTCCACTAATATTGGTTTTCGTGCGTGTTGGTATCCGCCATCTTGGTTTTGGGTCGTGGCCTCCGAAATGACCATTCGTTGAATGCCACGTTTTCAGGCCAGATCATGGGGTCCAGGAAAAAATGGAAACTTTTTTCCGGAATTCCTATTTTGAAAGAGGCATACCTCTCATGTCTCGTAACGAGTTTCTCTACCGTAAATTCTAGATCGGGCTTCTTCTTTTTTAGAAATGAGGTTATTTGATCAACCGTAGTTGCCTGGTGGAACATGAATGCATGTAAGTGCAGATTTTTTGGGATGGCTACCAAGTTTTCATCCGCAAATCCTGTCCCTTTAGAAATTGGGCGAGGCCGTGTTCGTTTGCCGTTGACGACGGCATCACTGTATGATTTTACAGATGTGGTAGTCTGTTCGGACGTCGGGGAAAATACCGATATTGAACCATGTTGCGCTTCTCTCCTGATGAAGTATATAAAGACTTTCAACCTTGGGTTCAGAAGGAGGAGGCACATGACTTAGATGTTTTACAATTGCACATTAACCTCCTTGTAATCATCTATCAGTAGTTAAGACACTAAGGACTATCATCACCAGAACATACCAAACCATGAAGCAGCCAAAATGCCGTAGAAAGAAAATGATTAATATAGCAATGTATGCATTATTAATAAGGATAGTAAACTAGGAAATAAAGTAAAATGTTTAACCTGCGTACACGAGGTTACTGATGCGGCCTCTCTCGTTTAGCGGTGCCCATTTCCCCAGTAAGGTGCTGAGGGTTGGGAATACACATCCTTGGGCCAGCCCCTGCATGAACCTCACCGCAAGAAGAGCTTTCCATTCACCCTTCAAATAAAATAAGAGTTGGAACAATTTTAAATGTTATCAGTCGCAATTTCTGTAAATACAGTGTACCACCTTTTACCACTGACGGCTCACTGGCAAACACCGCCACATAATAAATGTTAACTCGACCCTCGATGATCGGGGTGCTGCCCGCCGTCAGTTCCTCACTGTGGTTTCTATATGAAAGAGCTGAGGAACCAGCATCAGGATGTACTCCAGGTCTTACGGGGGCTTGATATAATAAAGCTAGCATGCCTGACGGAATACTTGTCCTGGTACAGCAGAGGTGCGCTACAGAAATAGCTCCCCTCTTAACAAACGGATTGAAATCCTTAGAGCACATGCGTCAGGTATGATGCTGTCCCTGGTCTACTGGTATTACAATGGAAGATGCTCCGAAGAACAAGCGTCATTGATCCCTTCGGCACCGGTGCATAGTCGGGAAACACTCCAAACGCGCCTCCAAGATATGTAGACAGTTGACATTGTCACATGAGAATGGGTCGTTTCTACGACTCGTTCTTAAGTTCAACAGATCGACGCAACGATTTGCCGGCCTAGGTGTTTCCTCCGTCCATTGCATTGAATCACGTACTAGGCAACTGCCTGTTTCATGGTGACCAATACATAATACTTATTTTGAATAAAAGGTAAAAATACAAATTAATAGTTTGGGCCTTACTAATAAACTTGTACTACATTGCCTTCGAGATTATTTTTCATAAAAATGGCGCAACAGAAAAACTCAAATCATCCTAATAGTATTGATTGCAGTGATCACCTACCTAGGCATCTACTGGTTTTGACAAGGGGCGCCAAAATTTTACTCGCGCCTGGCGCCGTTTGGTTCAGGGCCGGCCCTGGCAACAGTTGGAACAGTAGTACCAAAGATATGTTATAAAGCGATTCTGCAGTAAAAACTAAACAAATATTTTGTATCAAATACAAAATAAACATTTCACAATAAATCATATTGTAGTGGTAAAAATATAATATAAGTATTCTTTATGAAAGTGATGAACCTAAGAAAGATTTTCATAAGTTACTGTAACTGACCGGAGAGACAGAAGCAGAGGCGGATTTGCAGTCTTGGCCGCCCTAGGCCCCAGACCATGTAGCCGCCCCTTTCTCAGTACCCATCATATTGACCAGGAGTATCCAAACTTTTCAGTAAGTTCCAAGGGTCAAAACCGTTTTAATTTTCCTGCCATTATCATTCATGGTTCATGGGGTGAGATTTGTCCAGGTCTTGGCGGCGGATACGTCTGCCCACCTGCTGCGTGGCGGGCCGGATCGAGAGAGACTGGGTGAGGGAGGCCTTTTGACCTTTCCAGCCGGACTATCTTGACCCATCGCCTTGCACCGCAGTTGGAGGGATATATTCATACGTATGTCACTCCTGGACACACTAATCCCCAGATTCCTACACACCCCTCATACATTTTCCTTTTCAGAACTTCCTATCCTTCCCTTCCTTAAAAAGACCCTCCACACAGCATCACCTAAGATGACATAGGTCGTGAGGGAAAATATTTTCCTCAAAGCCTCCTGTGTGGAATTAATGTAAAAAAATACGCTTGCTAAATTCGCTAGTTCAATTACTGTATAATTGTCGATTGTCGCAGGCCGGATTGATGACATTGCCGGGCCGTTGTTTGGAGACCCCTGATATAGACTATAGACTACATTATGAATTTACTTTATTGACAATTTTTATCGAAATCGATTCAGAAATTTAGTTAACTATAATAGCTGCTAGTTTGTAATACTTTCTAAGGTTTCAAGGATTTGAATAAAACATTTAAAACAGTTTTAGATTTAAGTATTTCACAGTTACAATTAGGGTTGCCAGATACGGGCTGGATAAAAAGTTATTATCAAGTCTCCAAACAAATAAAAGAAATCAGTACCTCTTTTAAATAAAAATCAACTTAAGGTACATATTCGAATATAATAACTAAACTTAAAATACAAATTAAAACGTTGGTAAAAAAATTTACGTAAAGCATTATCTAACATAAAAAAACTGAACTAAAAACAAAAATCTGGCAGTTACAATTCTCGTCTGCACTTAAGTGTAGCAAAATCATTAATTAGATCTTCGCAATCCAATTTCCTTAAAAAATCTGCTTCCATGTTAAGCAAAGCAAGATTGTTCAGCCTTTGCTCCGCCATTGTTGTGCGTAAATAATTTTTTACACGTCGTAAACAAGAAAATGATCGTTCTCCAGAACAGTTACTGGCGGGAGTACACACACACATGGGAAGAGCAATATCCACGTTTGGATAAATGGTTTGAAGATCTTCAGTTCGTAACCATTTTAACAAACTGACAGCATTGTTTCGATCCTTATTTTCCACACTGCAGTGAGCACGAAAATGGAGACATTCTTCTGAAAAATGGGCTTCTAAATCACTAGAATAAATCATTTGTAATGATTTTTCGTTTTCTTCGACTTCAGACGGGCTTAGTTTTGTCAATTGAGTAATAAAATTAAATTTATTATAAAGTGATAAGATAAAGCTTTATCTATTTTGACCATAGATGTCACAAATCCGAACTCCGTAGGCTACTTTAGAACAATGCTAAAAAGAAATAAAAATCCTTTGCCTCTTAATCCTATTCCTACGTTCCTCCACCCCCCCCCCCTTTTTCATAGATTTTAACTAAAAATATATATATTTTCATTTTTTAAAGAAAATACCTTTATAATGTCACACTTTATTATTCACTATCATCAGTGGAAAGTTCATAATTGGCATAAATAACATCTTATTATTGTATTATTTTATAATCTCTGATTTATTTATTTATTATAGCTTTTGTAAGGTGATTAAGAGCGTGTTCACACAGAGCTATAATATGCGTGGGATGGCGTATTTCGTCATATCGCTCACCGTACATTCCAAATTGGAAAGTATGGCGAGCGATATGCTGAAATACGCCATCCCACGCATATTATAGCTCTGTGTTTGAACACGCTATTATGCATAACAATACCTAACGCGGTTCAGTCACTAGCGCAACTGAATGGATTGGAAATACGCGAGCGGGCGAGCGACGGAGCATGATAGGTGTGGCGAGGGCGGCTGCGGGGCGTGGGGGCGCGCTGTGTGCTGTGTGTGAACACGCTCTTGCATATCGCTATTTCGTACCTAGAATATTTAGGTGCTTAGGAAGTAATTTCTTGTTATCATCTGTGACTTTTTTGTCACGATTGGCCGCCCCTAATATCTGGCCGCCCTAGGCCCGGGCCTACATAGGCCTAAGGGCAAATCCGCCTCTGGACAGAAGCATGCTACTCCAACTGCGCAGAGAGAGACAGAAAGCAGTGCAACATTAACTGACCAGAGAGACAGAAGCATGCTCCTCCAACTGACCAAGATACAGAAAGCACGGCAACTTCAACTGACCAGAAAGAGAGAAAGCACTGCTCCTAAATTTACCCATAGAGACAGAAAGTACTGCCACTACAAATGACTAGAGAGACAGAAATCACTGCTAATGAAGATAGTGATATAAGTAAGCACTGCTACTAGGTATAACTGACCAGAGAGACAGCCCAAGGCACGACGAGGCATAATAGCCCATTGATCCCCAGGGCGGCGCCTAACAGCAGCTTCCCTCCCAGCCTGGTGGCCAATATCCCTGCGGGGAACTGCAGCACCAGATAGCCGAGGAAGAAAGACGAAAGGACCAGATTCTGCACGCGCTTGTCCCACGCGTAGAACTAAATACAGACGAAACAAAGTTACATAAAAATACATTAATTTATTTATTGTTTTTGTGTTTAATTCGTAGAACCCATTTAAATTTAATTAAAATCAAATTTAATAATATAATTATTAAGTTCTGCATTTTTTGGTTTTTGTTATTGTTACAGCTGTTTCGGTTTTCAAGGCCATTTTCAAACTGTGGTTTTGGCCATGTTTAGAAGACTTATTAATATGATTCTATTTTACCCCCTCCCAATTTAAAATTAAAGTTATACAGATTTACTGATAGAATAATTGTGACAATAGATTTCATATTCTGTGGGGGTATTTTGAAGTCTGTTTTCCCCACATTAATGTTATCTTAATTGTTTAATAATGATGTAGCAGTTATTAATAATCTTTTGTCACAATTATTTTATCAGTAAATTGGTTTAACCGGTAATAATTTTAAATTGGGAGGGGGTAAAATAGAATCATATTAAAAAATCGTTTAAACGTGGCTAAAACCACACTTTGAAAATGGCCTTGAAAGCCGAAACAGCTGTAACAATAACAAAAAACAAAAAATCCTTCAGAATTTAATAATTATATTATTAAATTTGATTTTAATTAAAAAAAAATTTCAAATATACTTTATAAATATATATTTTTTAAATAATCATGCACATTATAAGAATGCGTTGATACCTTGATATCGTCACTGGCTGAAGTGTGGCTTGTCATGGCCACTATGGCGATGCTCATCATGGCACGCATTGTGAAGGACAGCAGCACGCACAGGAACATGAGCACGGCCTGCGCGTGGCGCACGCCGAGTGAGAGTTCTTCACAAGATGTATAACATAGGAACAACAGTTAAATACATCGAACAGGAGGATGAGTTTGTGCAATTGGAAAGTATGTTTACCAGATATGGGGAGGCAGATAGAGATATTGACAGAAGGATAAATGCAGGTAACTCAATTAATGGAGGACTGATCGCAGTTAGCGCCAACAGAAAATGTCCAAAGAAGTATTTCCATAGCCAAAAATCGAAAATTCAATAGCTATTTCGTTTAAAAAGAAATAACTTGATATCTTTTATCCCCGTCATGTTTGGAAATAATAAAATAAAAATAGTTTTTTAGGCTTGATTAAAAAAATCATTTCATTATACCCAAATTATGAACCTTAGAACCTGTGTTAAGTTGTTTTGCTTTAAATAAGAAAATAACCTAAAAAATTTCACATTCATACCAGTGGCCGCCGAGTGAACAATCGATTTTAAGTTTAACGAAATAACGATTTCTGGAAACTGATATACTTACTAAGTGGATTTTTTTAAGTGCGTATTAACCGTGTCCAGTGGACAGTGACAAATCAACGGTTCCATGAAAGCCCAAAACAATGATAATTCAATACATTAAAAAATCATTAAAAGCGATGAAAAAAACAATCTATAAACCTAACCTCCGTGACCCATTCAATCTGGTTTTTGTTTCACCACTTTTCACGACTATATAACTTATTTATATCACTTTTAAAGGTGTGTTACCCTAATTAAAACCCTTCTGAAAAGTGATATAAAGTCGTTAAAAGTGATGAAAAATAGTAGCCCATAACATAACCTATAAAACATCAACAACAAAAAACATCATAGTTTACTGGAAATAAATAAAACGTCAACAATAAAAAACATCATGGTTTACAGGAAATAAATAAAACGTCAACAACAAATAACATCACGGTTTACAGGAAATAAGTAAAACGTCAGCAACAAAAAACATCATAGTTTACAGGAAAAAAATAAAACGTCAACAACAAAAAACATCATGGTTTACAGGAAATAAATAAAACGTCAACAACAAAGAACATCATGGTTTACAGGAAATAAATAAAACGTCAACAACAAAAAACATCATGGTTTACAGGAAATAAATAAAACGTCAGAAACAAAAAACATCTTAGTTTACAGGAAAAAAATATAACGTCAACAACAAAAACATCATAGTTTACAGGAAATAAATAAAACGTCAACAACAAAGAACATCATGGTTTACAGGAAATAAATAAAATGTCAACAATAAAAAACGACATAGTTTACAGGAAATAAATAAAACGTCAACAACAAAGAACATCATGGTTTACAGAAAATAAATAAAACGTCAACAACAAAAATTTAAACCTTTAACTGGATGGGCCACAATATCATATTCGTAGGCGTAGTTTGGCCTCTTCACAGCATCTTTCGTCATTTTCGGCACTTTATCCGTCCCTTGTTTTATACTTGTTTTAATGACTTTCGTTTTCGGGAAAGTCAATACGAGGTTGGAATTAACTAACAATACACAGTGAGCGTTGGTAGCTCACTGAGGAAATTATTATTTTATGACAAAAGATCAAATGGAAGTGCGATTACAGAATTTATTTGAAGAACCATCACTTATCAACTAGAACAGGTCCGTATTGTAATATAATATGAAGGTTAGGGTACATAATACAGTTTATGCATGTATTTGCGTGCAGAGATCGAGAGAACTTCAAATAATTCAGTGGAATTACTTTGACTTGGCCCGCTGGTTGTGATGAAATTCTTTTAACCGAAAATCAAAAATTCTTTTTCATCAAATACTGTAATATAAATCATATGCCCGGGAAATATCATGAAAACATTCCTTTACAGGAAATATTTTTAAAACTTTCAAAAATATTAAAAATTCTGCGTTTAAAAAAAAAAATCCTCATCATCATCCGAAATATCACGAAAATGTTATGAAAACACAGGCCATTCCGCAAGATTATTGAAATCAACAAAAAAAGTTTACCTAAACGTCAAACAGTGAACAAGTCCAAATTTTTGCTCGTATAAAAACCTAGAAAACTATGTGTAAAGCGTGATATTGCGGAAATCCGACTTCTAATATCAAATTCGAACATCCAATATCAGTTTCATCGATAATCTTTGCCTAAAACAGTGCCTAAAAGTGATAAATAACTAAAATAAACACCAATTCTGGTAATCGCCGTGACACTACGATATTGAGAGAAAACTAGGTTTTAAGTGTGATATCTGTGAAATCCCACTAATTCCACATATTTACCCAAGTTATTACTTCTTGATTGCTCACAAAATAGAAAGACAATCTTAGTGAACTTAATATAAAAAGTGTAATATCACTGGGAATGTCAAACGTCAAACGGTGTTATTGTCATTTGCTCTAAATAAACCAACACTAGAAACTTTATGCTGTGAAAAGGAATCAAACAATAAAATCCTTTGCCATTACGTGTTTCTTTGCGTAAATAATTATGCAAAAACACTGTGGAAATCATCCGCAATGATGGAATGCAAATACATGACAACCAAAATTTATACTGCAAGACATGTAAGCATAATTTTCATTTCTTTTGTTCTCATATAACTGAAATTAATTTTCGCAAGATGAATAAAAACTATAAACAAAGTTTCAGGTGCTCATCTTGTAAAGAAACTAATAAAATTTCTCAACAAACAAATGAACTGACAGAGACATCTGTGAACGAAGCCTCACAACAGAATGAAGATGAGCTGACGGAGACATCTGTGAACGAAACCCTACAACATAATGAAACACCGGGCGATAACGATAAAATTAATTCAATAATTAACCAATTAAACAAAAACTTCAAAAGCTTAAAAGAGATGTCTCTAAAAATATATTCACTACTAGAAAATTTTCAACAAGAAATTAAAAGTCAAATTAGAAACATAGATAAAAACATTAATAAACGAAAGCAAAAATGAACTAAAATGTAACAAAAAATGTGGAGAATTCCTTAACAAATTTAACACCTTCAAACAGTAATCAATCGCTCTCGACTTATGGAGCCGAAACAAATCAACTTCCCATGGAGGAAAATAACATTTCATTACATCAACCAGCAGATCTCGTAATGCGGCCGCAGGAAAACAATTCTAATGTACTCATTTTTAGAGATGAGGGTGGAAAACAAATGAGACGAAGTATTGAAAGAAATTCAAAAACAATAGAATGCTGGAATTATATTTATCTCGGTGCCACTGTAGACAAATTTACTGCAACAATATTACAGTCATGTGAAATCCTTACAAAAAAGATTTTGTAGTCTTTTTTACTGGGACAAATAAAAAATCGCCGAAAAAACTTGTATAATCTTCACCACACCAATGTTTCCAAACTCAACCACGAAATAAGGTCTCACGCTGCTCTATTCAAAAATCATTGTCAATCAACACAATATAGATAGTGTCCTAGTGAGGTTAAAAATTCCAACTTAAAAAAAAGATACAATGTAAAGAAACGATAAATAAATAAATTTAAAAAAAATATTCATCCGGCCAATTTTTCACGATATAATACGATATCTCGAAATCGATGAGTCTTACTGGTTGGATAAAAAAAAGACTTATTAAAAATGATTAAAAAAAGAAATAAACTGCACTTAAAAATAATAAAAAAAACCCTGCAACCTATTACTGAAGACAGAATTTACTAAAATACGTAACAAAATAACTATACAAAAACGGAACTCTAAAAAACAACACTATAGCAGACTATTTAAAAAATATGAAAATAATACCAAAAAACGGAACCTAATTAACAACATCATCAAGAATCAAACAAACACGCAAAGTAAACCATGTAAAAACTAAAGAGAGATAATGAAATTATCACATAAGAGATCAAGATATGCGAATGCTTTAATAACTACTTTTGTAATGTTGGCGCCTCTTTGGCTGGTAATATAATTAACCAATACACCCATGAACTGGATGAAAGAATTACATTAAAGTATGAAAGTACGGAGTCAATATACCTAAAACCCGCAACTGAACCCGAAATACTAGCTATTATAAAATCCCTAAAATCAAACGCGAGTGCTGGACATGACCAATTAAAATATGTAAAAGTACAAAAACTTGCGCCGCTATTAACACCCATACTAACTAAACTGATTTAACTAAGCCTGAAAGAACGTCAATTACTGAACAATTGTAAAATCGCAAGGGTTATCCCAATATATAAAGGGAGCTTGAAAACTCAAACATCGAACTACAGGCCCATTTCTGTCCTACCAATTATATCAAAAATATACGAAAGAGATAATAATATTCGATAGGCTAAACAAGTTTTTGAAAAAAAAATCATTTCTATATGCCAAACAATACGGTTTCAGAAAAAAGTCTAACATTCTTTCTGCAACTAATGATCTTATAAATAAACTTAGAACTAGCATAGATAATATAAACTATGTCATAGCTATTCTCGTAGACCTTCAAAAAGCCTTTGACACCGTAAGTCATGAAATAACCGGTTTAATTATCAAATTAATTAAATCATATCTATCAAACAGAAAACATTATGTTAGCATAGGAGATAATAACAGTCAGCTAGAGAGTATAAACTATGGAGCTACGCAAGGATCTATACTGGGGCCCCTTCTATTCCAAATATATATATAAATGACATCTGCCAGTTGAAAATACATAGAGAAATATTTCTATACGCAGATGACACTACAATATTTTAGTTCGGAAAAAACTTAAAAACTCTATTAGAACAATCTCAAAAGGATCTTAATATACTAAACAGTTGGCTAATAAAAAATATATTAACAATAAATATGATCCTAAGCTCAACTAAAATAATAATACCGTCGCATAAACCTTTACAAATAGAAGAAAGGGACCTACTTGTTTTAGACAGCGAAAAATACCTTGACTTGCATATTGATAAACATCTGACATTTAAACAACACGTAGAAAAATGAAAAAGCAAAAATCATCCCACTAATTGGTGTATTTGGTAGAATTGCCCATCTCCTACCAACAGCGGTAAAGAGGGGCTTATACTTTAGTTTAATCCAGTCCCATCTAAATTATTTATTAAAAATATGGGGAAACACATAAATTACATACCTTAATGATTTACAAACAATACAGAACAAAGTTATTAAAAAAACTCTTCAATTATAACCCGGACACTCCCACAAACAAAACTATATCAAGAAATGAAACTCTTGAAAATAAGAAAATTGTACGAATACAACATATGCCTCCTAATCTACAAGATCTAAAATGGACTTATACACACAAACACAACATTTAAACAAACGTCACAAGTACACGAACATTATACTAGGCAACATAACAAATTGTACACAAATACTGTGAGGACTGAAAGTGGCAAAAGAGGCATTGGCCACGAGGGTGTACAAATATACAATCTCCTTACAGATAACCTTAACACGGAGAGTATAAATGTATTTAAAAAAAAATAATCTTTAGTTATCAGAACAAAATTAGAAAACTACTTGTTGTTGTATGTACTTATTTAAGTTAAGAAAGTGAAATGTAAAATTTCTTTTAACTTAATAAATAAATTTTAAAAACTAACTATATTTATATTAAACTATCTATATTTAATCGGAAGTACCTATTTAGAAATCCAAATGTATAAAATAAGAAATTTTATTAAAATCATATACCTTTTTCGAAAATGTTATTATAACAGAATGTTGGCTAACACCTTCTTATACTCCCAAAATTATTCTTGATTACACTCACCACCAAACCATAAATAACTACAGACAAAACGACGGTATAGTAGTATACACACTAAACAATACTCATAACGCGTATAACGTCAAAGAAATTACAATTACAAATTCAAACTGTCTCCAAATAACATACAACGTCAACACATCTATCATCGCACTTTACCGCTCTCCTTCTAAACCAAATATCTCTCCATTTTTGTTTGACTTAAATAACTGTCTTACTGAGCTAAACAAAATAAAGAACTTAGTTTTAATTGGAGACCTCAACATCAACATTCTAAAAAACAATGCATCCTCAGTGTCAAGACTATTTAAATACAGTAATGTTTCATGGAATGGTAAGCACTATAAATTCACCAACTCGATGTGCGCAATACTCCTCTTCCTGCATCGACCATATTATGGTAAAATCATCCAATCTATACACCTCTGAAATTCATACGTCATCAATTACAGATCACTATGCCACCTCCTTCACAATGGGTTCCAAACACAATGTACACAATAAAGCTTCAACTACAACAACTAAGAAAACAATTGACTATGACAATCTCAACAAAATGATTAAATCCAAATCCTGGGACATACTACATAATATAACAAACACAAAGGATGACTGGAATTACTTCTCTAACTACCTACAAGACACCCTTAACCAAAACACCAAAATCACCACCAAAAACATTCCTAAAACTATCAAACCCCTTAAACCATGGATAAACCATACAATCATTAACTGCATTAGGAAACGCAACTCCTTACATAAAAAATGTGCCACGAATCCATACGATATCACACTCCATAATTTCTACAAAAGATACAGAAATATTTGCACACAAGTAATTTGGAAAGCCAAAAATTTATACTATAGTAAGAAAATTTCCGAATGCAACAATGACCCTAAAAAAATATGGAGAATCCTCAAGGAAGCAACCAATTCACACAAAGCTACCGACATCTAAAACTCTCTCAACATCAATGATAACACTGTACACGTTACATCAAACCCTAACACAATTGTCAATCATGTAAACCATTATTTTGCAAATATAGGGTCAGAATTAGCAAAAAAAAATCACAACAGATAACAATACACCTAACACTAGAGACCCCTCTAGCAATGATGAAGTCCCAACACGTTTTGTTCTTAAAACGGTTACAGAGAAAGATGTTTCTGTAGCAATAAACTCTCTCAAAAACACTTCATCTGCCGGCATAGATGAAATACCAAACACTGTACTTAAAAAAAATGCCCCTGGTATAATTCAACCAATAACTCATCTTCTTAATATTAGCTTCCGCCAAGGCCTTTTTCCCACTATTCTAAAACAAGGTCTTATTATCCCAATTTTTAAAACAGGTTCTAAACTTGACATCAGCAATTACCGTCCATTTACGTTGCTCAATTCCCTTTCAAAAGTATTTGAAAAGATCGTGAATAATAGTCTGATGGAATACCTTGAAGCCAACAACCTTCTATCGCCTCGTCAATTTGGCTTCAGAAGACATAAAAGCACTAACGATGCCATAGCCACAGTAACTGACCATATTTCTGGCCACCTAGATAAGGGCTCGAAATGTCTATCGGTATTTTTCGACCTCTGTAAAGCGTTTGATACAATCTCACATATCAAATTGGAACGCAAAATGTTCAATATGGGTATAAGAAATAAAAAACTAGACCTTCTCTCCAGCTTCTTATCTGGCAGATCCCAATGCGTTAAACTCGGAACAACAAAGAGTCAATTTTTGCCAATTAGTTATGGTGTCCCACAAGGCAGTGTTATAGGTCCAACGCTCTTCCTAATATATATAAATGAGTTGTGTAACCTAGATATCGATGCCACTATTGTCAGTTTCGCCGATGAAACAGTCCTTCTATTTCAATCAAAAGACTGGCCTACCGTATACGCCAAAGCGGAAGAAGGAATTCAAAAGGTAAAACATTGGCTTGACTCTAATTCACTAACTCTTAATACACCTAAAACAAAATACACACTATTCAGTCTCATAAATATCCCAAAGTCAAACCTAAGTCTAACTCTTAACCGGAATTGTGACTGACTGCCCATGCTTAGAACAAGTAAACAATATTAAATATTTAGGTATAATTTTTGACACAAACCTTAATTGGAAACAACATATTCATAACACCACGAATAAAATCCGCAAATCTATATACTTTTTCAAACAAACACGCAATTTTATTGACCTTAAACTTTTAAAATCAGTCTATTACTCACTATGCCAATCACACATAGAATACGGAATTCTAGCTTGGGGTAATGCTTCTTCTAGTGCCCTCGACCCCATTATAAAAGCACAAAAATTAATCATTAAAATAATCCTTAAGGTTCCTCTTTCTACCAGCACTGATACGATCTTCAATACTATCAATGTTATGGACATAAAACAGCTGTATGCAAGATCCATCTTGGTCAACTTACACCAGAACAATAAATCACTATACAAACCAACACAAACTATTCACAATACCCGAGCAAAAAACAAAGAACTTCTTCAAACTCCTTTTGCTAAAACCTCATTCGGACAAAGACATTTTAAAAACATAGCTTGCAAACTATACAATACACTACCAACTACGATCAGACAATTAGAAACAATGACAAAATTTAAACACGAAATAAAGAAATGGATTGCAATCACAGGGCGTCCCACTATTGCAAGCATATGTAAACCAAATTGCACATAGACAACAAGTACTATTTACACACGACCAAATTCAAACTTAATTAAATGATCTATTTATATTTTCCCACATTTGTAATGAACACAATCTTAACAGGATTAACCCAACCGTTCTTTTGATTGTATTGAAATTATTTTGTATTATTTTTATACTTTGTATTTTACCCTTATTGATATTCACTTAACTATATGTATATACATCGATGTACTCTATGTCTGTCTCGACACAGGTTTACCTTAGTGAGACAGGCATCGAAAAACCACTTGTAAAAAACTTTGTATAGATAAATAAAAAAAATATATAAAAATTTAAAAAAATAAAAAAAACAATAAAAATATACCGTTGTGTAAAATATTGTGAAAACTGTTTGGTGCTATATCATTTTTACTTGGTTATTTTTGAATGGGTTGGGTGCGGGTTTTTATACCATGGTGTCATTTTTTTCACATGTTCTTAAAAAGAGAGAATTTCGTGTATTTGTACCTTATTTGTAGAAAAGTTTTCTCCTTCGTAGCACAGCGCTTTTTTGCATTTGTCAATATTCGATGCATTTTAAAAGTTTCCATTTTATAAAATACTAAAAGTTTCCTTTACTAAATTTAGTCCAACTTACCGAACGATAAAAATCAACAGTAGGTTCAACAGTATTTATTGGTTTTACCGAACCTAGCAAAAAAATTTCCTGCAGCGCAGTGCTTTGTTTTAGCGTTCCATGTAGTTTTTTTTTTTAAATCAACACCTAAGAAAATAGATTTGCGACACCACCGACGGCAAAGTTAACCATGTCAAGCTGTCTGTACGTACCCCACCCCTTTACGGTCCGCGAACACATTGAAAATTAATAAATTGGCTTTCCAGCTAAAAGTTTTGAAATCCTGGAGAGATAATGCATTGCGCGTTCTGCGTAGTTTAATAACTAGTTACTTCTGAGTTCAGCTCTGTACTCTCGAAAGCTTCTGATTATAAATCATATCGAGATAACAGAGATTGTTACATATCAAATATTATATATTCAGGGCTGACTTTAGGAGTGATATTTATCTTATTTCTACCTCTTCTTCTCGTTTCCTTCGCCGCGGTCGTGCTTATAGTCCAAGCAAAGATTATATCCGAAAGGCCACTTCAACCAAATGAGTGTTTGGCATTAACCCCAAATAAGATTAGTAAAAAAAGCGTTCTGCCAGATTTCTTCCATCTTCCCTCTTCACTAATATAACGTTTGCCGACATAATATTGAGGAGAACCCTTAGACGCGATTATTTGAGCTAAATATACCTTTCTACTCACTTGCACTGTTAACGTATTCAATGAATGCAGAATGGTATATTCGTAAAGAGGAAACTTTTACCTAATGTCTGGAATCTATTTCATTCAGGTAACGGATAAGATGTCGCATTGCCAGGTGATCTTTTACGTCATCCGCGGCACTTGTTACCTCCAGAAGCAGTAAAATATGTCATCGGCATTCGAACACAACCGATACCAACATTTTGATTTCCCTCTTTACGAATATATCATGCTGCCGACATTATATTGACATATTTATTTATGTAAATATATATATTTAAAAATTTAAATATATTAATGTAAATTTATATTTAATTAAATGTATTTATTTTAATTTATGAAATTTATTTATTTATATTATTTATTTAAATTTATTTTTTGATTTAAATCATTAATTTATTTATTGATTTAAATGATTTATTTATTAAAATTTATTTATTGATTTAAATTATTTATTTATTAAAATTTATTTATTGATTTATTTTAATTTATTTATTGATTTAAATTATTTATTTATTAAAATTTATTTATTTTAATTTATTTATTGATTTAAATTATTTATTTATTTATTGATTTATTAAAAAATATATTTTTGGATTCATTTAAATTTATTTATTTATTAAAAAATATATTTTTAGATTCATTTAAATTTATTTTATTTTATTTATTTATTTAACACCCAATGAGTTTTTACATGTAGGTGGTAAAACGTGGTAGTTGTAGTGTAGGTGGTATTCTAGTAGGTGAATTTTAGCTTGGACGCTGAGTGATAGCGGTAAACATCGATTGAACTACATAATAACATTATAGAGAGCAGTCAGTCTTGTATTCCGCGTAGGTAAAGGTTACGCAAGGTATTAAGGTTCGTTTAAAGGAAGCTACATGACAAAAATGTGTATATTCTTGGTACGCAAGGTATTAAGGTTCGTTTAAAGGAAGCTACAAGACAAAAATGTGTATATTCTTGGTACGCAAGGTATTAAGGTTCGTTTAAAGGAAGCTACAAGACAAAAATGTGTATATTCTTGGTACGCAAGGTATTAAGGTTCGTTTAAAGGAAGCTACAAGACAAAAATGTGTATATTCTTGGTACGCAAGGTATTAAGGTTCGTTTAAAGGGAGCTACAAGACAAAAATGTGTATATTCTTGGTACGCAAGGTATTAAGGTTCGTTTAAAGGAAGCTACAAGACAAAAATGTGTATATTCTTGGTACGCAAGGTATTAAGGTTCGTTTAAAGGGAGCTACAAGACAAAAATGTGTTTATTCTTGGTATACCTTATATTGTAGGTAATAGGCATTAAAATCGCTTGACAAACGGAGTTTAAAAACGTTCGATTTCAAGCAAAAAACTGGTTTTTATTTATATTGTAAATAATTTTATAAGAAAGCAAAAAAGTTAATCAAGTTAAACTGTCACAGATAATCTTAGCTATAATACTGTATTTTTTAAAGTTGTTTACTTTACGCGTTCATAAATTTCTATTAAAATAATTAGTAGTTTTATTTCTTAAACTTCCGATTTAGTTGTCCGGGTTAAATCTTCCCCAAAGGAAAAACTTAACCCTTCCACTCACTTTTCCACAAATGATCATCTAGTCAATCAACATTATGTAAGTGCATTATATAAGCAAAATAAATACAAAAAAATACAAGAACAACACGTCAACTCACCAGAGATCAAATGGGAAAATAATTCACCGACTCCAGATATTTTCATATCAGAGGGTTCGGCTCGGTAGAACTTCTAACAGGGCCTATAAATCCTACTGATCCCTCAACATAAATATTTAAAAAATCTTTTGTTATCCTACATGTATTCAAAATGACCGACTTTTGCATCTTTATATATAATTTTTTTGATAGATCTAATACGCCTAAATTTTTAATTAGAGAGCTAGGTATAATGCCAGTAGCCGAAATAACGAATGGTAATATTTTTATAATCTGAGAATGCCAAATTCTTTTTATTTCATTTCCTAAATCTGTGTATTTTCTTATTTTTTCACTAACAGATTTTTGAATATTACAGGAATTTGGAATAGCGACATCAATGATATAAGTTATTTTTTTTAATTTTGTCATGTAAAACTATATCGGGTCTATTATGACTAATCGCTCGGTCTGTTAGTATAGTTTTATCATAATATATTTTATAAAATTCGTTTTCTAAAAATGAATTTGGTTCGTATTCATAATATGGTACTACATTACGGCAGTCAATCAAGTTATGTTTAATTACCAAATTTTGGTGAATTATTTTTAAAACTTGATTGTGCCTAAATGTATACTCGGACGGTGCTAATATAGAACATCCCGATATAATATGTTCTATAGTTTCCGGAAAAGCCAAACATTTTCTACACAAATCATCAATTTGATTTTTATCTTTGATTATATGCTTTCTATAATTTTTAGTATTAATGACTCTATCTTGAATGGCAAGCATAAATCCTTCTATTTCTGCGCTCAACTCTCCAATACTCAACCATTTGTTTGACGAAATTTTGTCAACATACGTTTGATTGAGATAATTGAAGTGTTTTGCGTGTAAAATTTTATTTGACCAGGAATCTAATAATTCATTTATGTTTTTTATTTAGTAATTTATTTTTATTTGTATTCTACTCAAGCGAAACGATAGGAAAACCTTCAATTTATCTAAAGCATATTTTTTGGTATTCATAATGTACACCAATTCTTTATAATGATTAATAAAAATAGTGATTTAGCATTAAGCTTCGCCCATGTTGTCTATATAAGTTTCTGAAATTTCTCACAATTTCAGGTTATTTATGACAAAAATCGGTTATCCGCCATTATTATTACGAAAATCTTTTTTTATTTTTTTACTTATGCCCCAAAGCAATATTACGAATCATTCATATTATTTTTGGATAAATGTAATGTTCGTTTTGAAACTGTGATTTAATAGGTAGCAACAAATAGAACATAAAAATGTTTCTGCCTCTTGCAAAGTAGGATATACAGTAATTATAATCAACATCACCAGCTGTGGCTGTATTAGCATCAGCATCAACAAACTCCAACGGCTCGGAGGGCTTTGAAGCAGAGAATGGACGGTTATCTCGAGAGTACCTATTTCCTCCTGGGGTAAAAATAATCTCGTCGAATTTAATGTTTCAAATACCCAATCCTGTCTGATTACGTCTAAAAGGGATCCAAATGATAATCTAGTCTCCTTCAACGGAAGCAATCTTCCGAACAGGCCTTCCATTGATATGCTTGGTGTAACTATAAGTGACCAGCTCAGGTACGGGGGCTCCATCGAAGCCAGAGTAAAGTTGGCCTCTCAGAAGCTGGGCGTACTGTACAGTGTACAGGGCCCGCAGATACTTTAATAGTACACAACTGCTGACCCTGTACAAATCGCAAGTGCACCCTACTGTCGAATTTGGCAGCCATCTCTGGTCCGGAGCCCCAAAATACCTGATAAAAACCCTTGACTCCGTGCAGAAACGGGCGGTCCGTTTGATAGATTCCCCAATCTTAACAAACGGACTGCAATCTTTAGAGCACAGGCGTCAGGTAGGTATGCTGTCCTTGTTCTATCGGTATTACAATGGAAGATGCTCTGAGGAATTAGCGTCAATTATCCCTTCGGCACCGGTGCGTAGTCGGGATACACGCCAAACGCGCGCCCAACACTTGTACACGGTTGACATTTGTCACCTGAGGGAAATTATTTTCTTCAGGGCCTCCTGTGTGGAGTTAATATAAAAAAAGCAATAATGGAAACCCTTAAATTTGAATAAGACTGATAATAATGGCTTGGAATGAGTCGTGCCTCGCAAATTATTTTAGCTGTAGAAGGTATGCCGGGGACAGAATTAAAGCATCTTGTCTAATTCTCAACCCTTCAAGCCTTGCAAAAAAAGGACATTACTAGCCACAACTTTTCAATTTGTGAGGCGGGTATGGGTACCACTGCCCCGGGAACCATTTATTGGATAACCAACACCCCTGACATAGGTCACTCCAAGTGGTTCGCTACGTTTGGTGACTTGGCAGGAATGCGCGGGCTCATGGAGTCAGGTATGTCTAGGTCATGACCTACCGCGTGGTGGGCTGATCGGGAGAGACTGGTTGATGGAGACCTTTTGACCTCTCCAGCCATACTCTCTAGACCCATTGCCTTGTACCGCAGTGGGAGGGATGGATTCATACGTCCGTTACTCCTGGACACATTGACCCCCAGATTCCTACCCACCCCTCATACCTTTTTCCTTCCTAGAACTTCCTCTCCGTCCTTTTTTATTTTCCATAAAAAACCCTCCACACAGCATCCCCAGATATAGGCCCCGAGGGAATTTTATTTCCTCGGGGCCTCCTGTGTCGAGCTAATTTAAAAAAAAAAAAACAAACAAACATCATATTTCTTTAGAGTTTAGAGGCTCCGTAAAATCTCTTCAATATAAAAGTATTGTTATCTTTCTTTCTATATTGCGTAGATTTGCTATTTGTTCGTCGTTGGAAAGATAAATAATTATTCTCATAATTTTGTCTCAAATATTTACATATGATTACATCGGTAAAATCCAAAAAAATATCAAGTGTATGATTACGGATTGGCGGGATTGTTTCATTGACAGTTGAAAGACAAAAAAATATTAATATTTCTTATTGTATAAATAGCATAAAAAGTGAAGTGAATGTTTTCTTACTAATTCCCTACACAAAAGGAACATTTTTTCTAAATATCGAACGTTTGTCATAATTTTCTTTCAATATCTGTTTGCCCTCGCCATCCCTTGTTTCGTATGCTGCTCCGGTAGAAAACTGGTCCTTTTTGAGGAGTACGAAATAGATATAAAATAATTAAATTTTCCTTCATACGCTGTCTTACTTTCGTACACTAAATAAATAGCTTCCTGTCCTAGTAAAATGCTTAATTGTCCAAAACAACCGCGCTGTCAGAAAGCTCATCGAATTATTTCTTATCAATTGAGATCATGTACGAGTATGTTCAAATACATTCGCAAGAACATAGGCACTACGTGAGATTTACGAGAAGTTGGCTCACTTGTGCTATCTTAGGTTAAATATGTTCAGCAATAACAATGGAAAAATGATATATTATAATAAAACAATTTTAAAAAAATTTCACTTTAATTGTATTGACCGTAACCGGTTTCAGCTCGTTAAAGCCATCTTCAAACTGGTACAAATTATTCTTAGTCTACCGTTTTTATAAATAAAATATGGGGGAGGGGGAGAGG
This sequence comes from Hesperophylax consimilis, assembly GCF_061612785.1. Lineage (NCBI taxonomy): Eukaryota > Metazoa > Arthropoda > Insecta > Trichoptera > Limnephilidae > Hesperophylax > Hesperophylax consimilis. Next base: position 18,002,919 of record NC_142845.1, read on the forward strand.
GATGGTTTACAAGGGTTTTAATCAATTATATTAATTACATTTGTTACTAAGTCATTTTAGATAGACGATAAAATTAGGTCATCAATAATTCATGTCTAATGATTTATACAGAAATAAACTCTTATTTTGTATGATTTGCTTTTATTAACTGATAAGCTGGCCGACAGGCGGAATCCTTTGCCATTTGCTACGGATTAGAGCAATTAGTTCAGGAGCCTACAAGGGTTCCTGATGCCCAGACTCACCGCTCCAATCTGTTAGATCTATTCTTAACTACTGTGCCACACGGTTATAAGATTGACGTCACAGCGCCTCTGGGATCATCTGACCACTGTCTAGTGACGACATCAATCCCTGTTAGCCTCAGACCAACCAATGAGAGACTGAGGAGAAAAGTGTGGCACTATAGGTCAGCAGATTGGTTCGGTATGCGGGCCCATTTCAACGCTTTTCCGTGGTCAGCTGTTTGTTTTCGGACTTCGGACCCTTCAAGATGTGCCCAGGAGATTGGTGAAGTCATCAAATCGGCGATGGATGGCTTCATACAATCGACTACTAAAGAAACTGGTGTGGGCTCAAAGCCGTGGTTCAGTCGACAATGCTCCGAAGCAGTTCGACGAAAAAACGCGGCTTACCGAGCCTACAACACATCTCGAACGCCCGAAAGCAGATCAGCATACAAAAAATCGGCAAAGGAATGCAAGAGAATCATTAATAGGTCAAAATTCGAACACGACCTGCAGATCAGCAAAAAGCTGGCTGCCTGCCCGCATGGCAGCAGAGCATTCTGGTCGCTTGCGGGCTCAATAGGTCGAAATTTTTGCAAACCCAGTTTGCCACCTCTTACCAGACCTGACGGCTCACTAGCAAACACCGCCACCGAAAAGGCTAACTTATTAGGGAAAATGTTTGCGGAAAACTCGACCCTCGACGACGGGGGTGCTGTTCCGCCGTCGGTTCCTCACTGCGGCTTCTATATGAAAAAGCTGAGGATCCGGCATCGGGATGTACTCCACGTCATACGGGGGCTCGATGTTAACAAAGCTAGTGGACCTGATGGAATACCTGCCCTGGTATTGCAGAGGTGTGCTGCGGAAATAGTTCCAGTTTTGAAAAAGCTCTTCAAAATGTCCCTGAAGTGTGGCACTGTGCCCTCTGGTTGGAAAAAAGCGGTAATTCACCCTATTCCCAAGAAAGGTGACCGCTCCAACCCGGCCAACTACCGCTCCATAGCGATCACTTCAGTTCTGTCCAAAGTGATGGAACGTGTGATCAACGACAAACTGCTCACATACCTCGAGAAGAACAAAATTATCAACGACCGTCAATACGGATTCCGGCGGAACCGCTCGTGCGGTGATCTTCTCGCGTATGTGACGCATGTTTGGGGGCGGTGCCTGGAACGTCACGGTGAGACCCAAACGGTCGCACTAGACATATCCAAGGCCTTTGACCGGGTCTGGCACCGAGGACTTGTCAACAAATTGCATTCTTAAGGACTTCCCGCATCCCTGTGTACGTGGATTGCTGACTTTTTAAGGGATAGGTCAATTCAGGCGGTTGCTGACGGTTTCACCTCTTCCTCGCACTCCATAAATGCTGGCGTCCCACAGGGATCGGTTCTGTCTCCGACTTTGTTTTTGTTGCACATCAATGACCTTTTGACATGTGCATGGATTCATTGTTACGCGGATGACAGTACAGTTCATGACAGCTTTTTGTTTGATAAGCCCCCAAAGGGCTCACAAACTCCAACGGCTCTCAGGGCTTTGAAGCAGAGAATGGACGGTTATCTCGAGAGTATTTCCTCCTGGGGTAAAAATAATCTCGTCCCCAAAGGGCTCACAAACTCCAACAGCTCGGAGGGCTTTGAAGCAGAGAATGGACGGTTATCTCGAGAGTATTTCCTCCTGGGGTAAAAATAATCTCGTCGAATTTAATGTTTCAAAGACCCAATCCTGTCTGATTACGTCTAAAAGGGATCCCAATGATAATCTAGTCTCCTTCAACGGAAGCAATCTTCCGAACAGGCCTTCCATTGATATGCTTGGTGTAACTATAAGTGACCAGCTCAGGTACGGGGGCTCCATCGAAGCCAGAGTAAAGTTGGCCTCTCAGAAGCTGGGCGTATTGTACAGGGCCCGCAGATACTTTAATAGTACACAACTGCTCACCCTGTACAAATCGCAAGTGCGCCCTACTGTCGAATTTGGCAGCCATCTCTGGTCTGGAGCCCCAAAATACCTGAAAAAAACCCTTGACTCTGTGCAGAAACGGGCGGTCCGTTTGATAAATTCCCCAATTTTAACAAACGGACTGCAATCTTTAGAGCACAGGCGTCAGGTAGGTATGCTGTCCTTGTTCTATCGGTATTACAATGGAAGATGCTCTGAGGAACTAGCGTCATTGATCCCTTCGGCTCCGGTGCGAAGTCGGGATACACGCCAAGCACGCGCCCAACATTTGTACACAGTTGACACTTGTCACATGAGAACGGGTCGCTTCTACGATTCGTTCTTAAGTTCAACAGCTCGGCTGTGGAACGAACTGCCGGCCTCTGTGTTTCCTCCCTCCTACAACATGGGACTCTTCAAGACCCATGTTCACTCCTTCCTCTCCACAAAAAGACCCTCCACACAGCATCCCCAAAGATGACATAGGCCCTGAGGGAAATTATTTTCTTCAGGGCCTCCTGTGTGGAGTAAATATAAAAAAAAAAATAAAAAAAGAAGTACATTTGTTATACACTCGCTTTGCAATGTCACAGAAGAGAAGAGGAGTACATATATTCTACCTACAAGAAGGTCAAGTTAGAGTTACTACAAAAGGGCGGTAAATTTAAATCCATTACTCCCTCTAAATTCGAGCCTTATAATATAAAAAAAAAACAAAAATAACTGGATATTAATTACCCTTTGAAACAAGATATTATACAACTTTCAAAATATTCTTACATAATATTATTTGTAGAGTTTTTAATTGTGCATTCCAAGTTTAGATCTTAAAAATTGATATTTATCCTTTGGCAATGCTTTGGTAAATATATCTGCATATTGATTATCACTACTTACAAATTTAGATTAATAATTTTTTGATAATATTTTTTTTAACAAAGTGGTACTTGATGTCGATATGTTTACAGCGTTTATGGAAGTTTACATTTTTGATAACACTGATCGCACTTTGACTGTCTAAATGTAAGCACATTGTATCTTGTTTTTTTTTTTTCCATTATATCTGGCTTTCACCCTTCAAGGGTGTTCTTGGCCATCATTTAAAATTATTGAGAAAGGTGTATTGAAAGGTGAATTTAAATATTAATTTTATTTAAATAGGCAAATTTCAAAATTATAATGAAAATTGGAGTCGAGTTCAGACTTAAAAGAGATGAAATGTTGAATGGAGGGGAGGCAATTTTAGTTAAGGCTTGATAGAAGAGAGGATATTTGTTTAGAGAGAGACAACCAAAAAATATGTGATCTAAAGTTCCCACTTCTAGACCACAGAATGTACAATCTGGGGAGTCAAGGACGTGAATTTTAAAAAGATGGGAAGGAACCGAACAATGACCGATCCTCATTCGAATGAGTGAAGAAATTTCTTTTTTGGAAAAATGAGGGAATTGCTGAAACCACGGTTTTGATGGTATAGTCCTTTGTATTGAGGCATAGCAGGCTCCCTTGGATTGACTAGCAATGTGCCAATACTCTGACCAAACATTGCGGGATCTTTCTTTGATGATGGAAAAAATGTCAGATAAGGGAATGTGGTTTACGAGGGTAACAACAGGGTTGGACGCTCCTTGTTTTGCCAAGGCATCCGCAATATCATTACCCATGATACCAACATGTCCAGGAATCCAAATCAGAGTTACAGATTTACCAGAGCTTTGAATGGATGCTATCATCACTCGAATAAGGCATACAAAATGATCATCAGGATGAAGAAGAGGACTGGATTTAAGTTTTTGGAGGGAACTGAGAGAGTCAGAGAGAACGAGGGAATGTTCAAAATTATTTTTGATTATATATTTGAGAGATTCTATTATTGCAATGCACTCAGCTGAAAATATTGAAAATTGATTTGAAATTGAATGAAATATTCTATCATTAGAATTATTGTGGTAAACGTTAATACCTATACCACAGTTAGGAGAGTCGGGAGATTTGGATCCATCAGTAAATAAAAGAGAAAAGTTGGGCCATTTAGATAAAATAATGTCATTGAACATATTATTGACAGTTCGGGCCGGGAGATTGGAATGACTTTTAAAGATTCCGATCCCTTCTAATATTGTTGGGGATAGGGTGACGTGACTATATTTTAGTTTGTATAAGGGAAGTAGATCATTTTGGATGATGTGGAGCTCTGAGAGAGACTTAAAATTTTTACAGATGTCAGGAAGAGGTTTAGTTGAAGCTCTGATTGTAGATGAATGGTTTGAGTCAATGAACAACGAGACGCTGGGGATAACCTGATGACATTTAGAATTTAAACATTTAAGAACAAATTTGTCAGCAAATAGTTGACGCCTTAAATAAAGAGGAGGATCAGAACATTCTACTTGAAGGGAATTGATGGGTGACGATTGCATCGCTCCAGTTATTATTCGCAAAGATTTAGATTGAATTTTGTCTAATTTATTAAGTACATTTTTTGAGGCAGTACTAAAAAGTGGGCAGGCATAGTCGAGATGGCTTCGAATAAGTGCATTGTAAAGCAACTTAATGCAAGTAGGGTGAGCTCCCCACCAAACGCCAGATAATGATCTGATGATATTTAAATTTTTTTCGCATTTAGTAACTAAATTATTAATATGGGAAGACCATTTAAGTTTCCTATCAAATGTTACTCCCAAAAATTTTACTTCAGAAGCGTTGGAGATTGGAGAATTTTTAAATAAAATTTGAACGGGGGGGTTTTTATGGCGGTTTGAGAAGGTGACACACTGAGTCTTTTGGATTGAAAGTTCAAGACCATGTAACGTGAGCCATGTGCAAAGGGCATTCATGGCTTCGTTAAGATATTTGACGGCAAGAGGGATGATTTTGGATGATAAGAAGAAAGCTATGTCATCTGCGAACTCGATAATTTTTATTTGTGGGGGAATAGTGACATGCATATCATATGTGTATATATTATACAGTAAGGGGGACAATACATCGCCTTGTGGTAAACCCTTCCAAATAGACCTACTTTGAGGAGAAATATCTGGAAGTTCAATGAAAAATTTTCTATCTAGAAATAGATTAATAATTGATTGGACAAACATGGGGGGAAGGCCAAGGCCTAGAAGTTTTTTTTTCAGGATTGGGATGGAAACATTGTCAAAGGCGCCTTCTATATCTATAAAGACGGCAAGACAAACTTCCTGTTTAGAAATTGATAAATTAATATCAGTGCTGATGATGGCAAGGTTATCCTGAGTGGATTTTTTTTTCCTAAACCCAAATTGAGATGGAGAGAGAAGCTGTTTACTCTCGACAAAAATTCTAATCGGTTTTTAATTAATTTTTCATAAAGTTTACTGAGGGTGGATGAAAGAGCGATTGGCCTGTAGTTGGATCCAAAATTTGGAGATTTGTTTGTTTTTAAAATAGGGATGATTATTTGAGAACTCCAGTCATCAGGCATTATACCAGTCTGGAAGATTTTATTTAAGATGCTTAAGAAGTGGTTTAGAACATTATCATTACTATTTTTGATTATGCTGTAAGGTATACCATCTCTGCCTGGAGATGAGTCCTTGACTGTTGATAAACCATTTTTTAGCTCAATTAAGGTGAATGGAGAGTCTAGCCAATGATTAGACATGGGAGTATTATAGATGGGCGTTATTTCATCTAAGTTAGGAACAGAAGGGGGGGCAATTTTGTCCAAGAATTCATCTATCCATTTAGAATGGGACGCTCGAGGAGATGGTGAACTGAAGGAGGATCGAAATCTTCGGATCATAGACCAAACTTCCGAAATTGGAGTGTTCGGAGATACTGAACTGCAAAAGTTGTACCACCCGGATCTTTTTTTTGACCTCAATACCCTTTTGGCATTGGATTCAGCGTTTTTGTATATAAGATAGTTCTCCATAGTCATATTGTAACGATAGGAAAGAGATTTAGCTTTCCGAATTCTTACTACTTTGGAACATTCCTCATCCCACCAGGGAGTTGGATGGAGTTTTTTGAGAGATTTAGTTTTAGGGGGAGGATTTGATTTATTTATTGCAGTTATGAGCATTGATTTGAAGTTATTATAATCATCTTTGACGGAAAATATATCGGTGGCGGGTGAATTTAGTAGGAACTTGTCCATATGAGAGTTAAATTCATCCCATTTGGTGTGTTTCGTTTTAATCTTTGTCGAAATATGAGACTTGTCCGATTGGAAAGAAGTTTGATAAGTAATGATGATCGGGAAATGATCACTGGAGCAAGGGTCGGGGGACACCACCCACGAGGAGAGAGAAGCCAGACTAGTAGAACATATCGAGAGATCCACTGCACTGGGGTTTGTGCTGGGGCGTGAGATCCTAGTAGGAGATCCGTCATTCAAAAGGAAACGGTTGGATTGATCTAGGAAATCCATCACACTTCGACCATCTCGGTCGGAGAAAGCAGAACCCCAGACGGGGGAATGGGCATTAATATCGCCTAATATAAAGAAAGGAGGGCTTAGTTGACTTACAATTTGCAACCAAGTTTGTTTATTGAAGTGGGCTGTTGGGGGAAGATAGACTGAAATAAAGGATGTGTCCTTTATTTTAGCTGCAACCATTTGGAAGTCAGCATTGGGGGGTTTGATATTATTTATTGGGGAAAATGATATGGATTTTTTAATAAAAAGGGCAGCACCGCCGCCCGAACCTTCCGGGCGATCGTCGCGGAGACAGGAATACCCTCCCACATTAAAGTGGGTGGATGGAGTAAACCAAGTCTCCGAGATAGCAGCCAAAGAAATAAAGTTGGAATTTAATAGGTTAAGGAGATCAGATTTGTTAGAAATAGCACTTCGGCTATTCCACTGAAGTATTCTGACATCCTGAAGAGCCATTTTGAATAAATGATTTTAATGTGGAAATAATAGTAGCAGCGTTGGACGGTAGATTAGTTTGAGAAGAAATAAGGTCAATTAGAAGAATAATAAGAGTTTGGATAAATGAAGAATTGTCTTGGGAGAGTTTTTCAGAAAGTTTAAGAGAGTTCATTGAGGACGGATTATAATTATTTGCACACTCATTTGTGGCATTTGAAAGAGGTGAACCATTGGGATTTAAGAGCAGTGAGTTGTGTTGTTGCTGATCGTATCCAGGAGCCGGTTTAGAGATAGCGTTTTTGTATGTGAATTTAGTTGAACGAGAAGAAGTTGTTGTAGTGGAGGGAAGAGGGTTGGATGAGGAGTTGCTGGATAAAGCCTCAGCAAATGATTTTTTGACAGGCGGGAATAATTTAGAAGCCTGCAGAAAAGACAAGTTCTGAGAGGCCATAGAAATTTTAATATTTTTTTGGCGAGATTGTTCTGGGCAAGATGTGTTGATAGCTGTATGTGAGCCTGAGCAGTTAAAACATTTAGGTGAGGAGGAAGAAGGACATTGGTCAGCTGCGTGGTTTTCTCCACATTTAAAACATCTGGGTTGAGATCTGCATGCAGCTTTGGTATGACCAAAACGGCAGCAATTGAAACATTGAGTGGTGGGATATGTATACATTTCAACTGGTAATGAGTTGAAGAATAAATATATATGGGAGGGAAGAGATTGACCTTCAAAGGTGATAACAACAGATTGGGAGGGCTTCCAGGTAATTATACCCTCAGAGGAGTCCTTGTAATTTAGCCTCCTGGCTTTTATGGGATTGCCAATGTGTTGGGGGGTTGAAAGTGAAGACAGAATTTCTTCGATGGACAGATCGGTCGAGATACCTCTGACCAGGCCCATGCGAGTGACATTGAAAGTAGGGATATATGCCTTGAACTTTGAATTAGATGAAATGAAGATATTTTTGATGAAACTGTTGGCAGCTGGCCCTGAGAGGAATTCGACGGAGATTCGGAAGCGACCCTCGGCTTTTACACCTCCAGGTTTGATTGAAAGATTCTTGCTATTTGATAGGAATTTGCCAAATTCAAGAGGGTGGATGGTTTTTCCTTGCTCAGTTTTTTGGGCGTATGCTATGAATGGGCCACGGGAATGAGGAGAATAAAAGTTTGTTGGAGGAAGTTGAGAAAGTGCTGGTGGGGACAGTGAAGTCGAAGGCGAGTCAAGTTTTATTGGGGAAGAAGGAGTAAATTTCCTTTTTTTGGTAGAAGTCAAGATGACAGAATCACTGTCAGAAATTTCTACATTTTCCCCGTCTGGGGGGTCTGGAGAGGGATCTGGGGGCTTTGTAGGGGGTCCAGGAGGGAAATTTTCCTCCATTATTCACAACAGTAAACAACTACAATAATAGTATGAAAAATGACAGAAGTAAAAAAGTTTATAAATATCTGGAAATCAGCAGCGAAAAGTGACTCCTGGAAGATCAGGAGGGAGAAGAAACCTCAAGGCACAACACACTACACTTTTTTTTTGCCAGAAAACAAAAAAGAATGGTAAAAAATTAATTTTAGATAGAGCAAAACAAAACAACTGATGACAGCCAAATGTTATTGTTCTTGTATCTTGTTTATATTCCTCAATATCACATAACAACTGTTTTATCCACATAGCTTCTTTGGTTGCAGCACAGGCTGCCATAAATTCTGCTTCTGTTGTTGACAGGGCAACTGTTTGTTGTCTTTGGCTAGACCATGTTACAGCTGCTCCATTTTTGATGAAAACATAGCCCGTGATTGAACGTCTTGTATCAGGATCATCGGCATAGTCAGCATCACTATAACCAGTCACTACTGGTGGCTGTGATGTGGATGAGTAATACAGTCCGTACTCTTTTGTATCTTTCAGATATTTGAAGATTTTCATCACGGCATTCCAGTGTGTTTTATTGTAACAATTTAAAAATCGACTCACTAGGCTCACTGCATACATAATTTCAGGTCGACTCACTATAGCTAGGTGCATGAGGGAACCCACAGCTTCTCTGTAAGGAATGTTCTTTTCTGGGTCTCCATCTCCTTTTTGTAACTTTACATGAGGGTCCACAGGAACACTGTTGGGGTTGGCATCAGTCATGTTAAACTTGTGCAATATCTGTTCCACATATTTAGTTTGATGTATGAATATACCATTGCTGAGTATCTCAATTTGCATGCCTACAAAGTTACTCACTGAATTCACTATTTTTACATCAAATACAGTTTTTAAGTCATTAGTTATTTCTTTTAGTACTGATTCATCTTTAGAAAATAACAAGCCGTCATCAACATGCAGGCAAAGGTAGCATTTCTTATTGTTGACTTGACCAAAATAAACACATTGATCAGCTTTGCTGTTGACGAAACCAAATTTCTTTAAAATCGAGTCAAACTTCTTATTCCAGCAACGGGGAGATTGCTTCAAGCCATACAGAGACTTGTTGAGCTTACATACCATATTGCCTTCACTAGGCAGACCTTCAGGTGGAGTCATTAATATAGTCTCTTAAAGCTCACCGTATAAGAATGCGGTTTTGATGTCAAGTTGGATGATTTTAAGGTTATACTGGACAGCCATGGATAATAATAAACGTATCGAATCATACCTTACAGTTGGTGCAAAGGTTTCGATGTAGTCGATACCTGCTGTTTGTGCAAATCCTTTTGCACAAAGTCGTGCCTTGAACCGTGGACCCGTTGACTCCTCCTTTATTCGGAACACCCATTTGCATCCTATCACTTTGGCATTTGGAGGTTTTTCTATCAATATCCAGGTTTCATTCTTCTTATGTGCATCTAGTTCTTCATCAATTGATTTTATCCATTTTTCTTTATTTTCTGAACTAATTGCTTCTTCATATGTTTCTGGAACATCAGGAATAAATGAACATAGGTAAGTACTTTCTTCAGGCAAGTTTTTGTTTTTGTTTCTAGGTCTCAACTTCACACTACTTACTTCAGGTGATTCAATACTGGTGTCTGGTATGTATTCACTGTCAGAAGTGGATTTGTTTTCTTTTACAGATTCATTTGAACTTTCTGAGGCACAATCTTCATCTTTTAAACTTTCCTCTTCTGTTTCAATTTTATTCATGGATAATTTTAAAGGAACAAAGTCTCTTTTCACAGAAGATTCAAGAAATGTAGCATCTCTACTTTTTATTACTTTTCTGGAATTCGGCAGTATGAATCTATAACCTTTTGTGTGGTCACAGTATCCGATGAAGATCATCTTTTGTGCTTTTGGATCCCATTTCTTGCGCTTTTCTTTAGGCAGGTGAACCATTGCCTCACATCCAAATATACGCATATGATTCACATTTGGTTTCAGGCCAAACCATTTTTCCATGAGAGTTTTGAACAACAAGGATCTCGTTGGAGAACGATTGATGATATAAGCGGCAGTGTGTATTGCATCAGCCCAATATAACTTTGGCAGTTCAGCATTGAGAAGCATACACTTTGCTCTTTCCACCAGTGTTCTATTTATGCGTTCCGCTGTATCATTCTGTTCAGGTGTGTACGGTGTGGTTGTCTGGTGTATGATTCCAGCACTTTTCAGGAAATCGGAAAAATTTTCGTTATCATATTCTAGGCCATTGTCTGTCCGAAGAATCTTTATATGAGTATCCAGTTGATTCTCAACTGCTTGTTTAAATTCTTTAAATTTTCCAAGAGCTTCAGATTTGTTGTGGAGAAAGTATACAAAAAATTTCTTTGAGTAGTCATCGAGAAAAGTTATAAAGTATTGCACCACCAAGAGATTGGGTTTCCATTGGCCCACATATGTCAGAGTGAATCAATTCTAGGGGTTTGCTAACCTTTGATCCTTCACTTTTAAAAGGTAATCGTGTCTGTTTACCTTCCTTGCAGGTTATACAAATATACATGTCAGATTTTCTGTTTTGTTTAGAAAAGTTACATGTTTAGTATTTTAAGCCATTTTCATTAAACTGTGAAAATTCAGATGCCCCATTCTTTGGTGCCACAGGTAAGCATCTTGTTCTTCAACATTAGTCATGTGAGCATGCCCTCCAAGCATGTTCAGCTGGTACATGTTGTTAACAATACTTGCAGTTGCTACTATTTGATGCTTGCTGTTCAAGATGACACAGCCGGAGTTATCAAATTTTACTTGGCCACCATTTCGAATAATTTGACTCACAGATAGCAGGTTAGTTGCTAGTCCATGGACATGTAGAAAATTTGTAAACAGAATTTTATTTTCTTGGCTTTTGTCATTATAAACATCTAAACTCACTTCTCCCGAGCTTTGCACAGATAACACTTTATTGTCTGCAACTCTAATGTTCTACAGGAGTTGATTCCTTTTGAAAGAGATTCTTGTTCTTCGTCATATGAGCTGAGGTGCCTGAGTCTATGTACCAGGCGTCATCATAATTAGACGATGCGATAAACACAGCAGCATAGGATGAGGTAGGTTTCTGTACCTTGTTTTTGGGTTTTGATTTACATTCAGGGCTCTTGTGGCCATATTTGTTACAGGAATAACATCTCGGACCCTTGGTTTGTTTCTTGTCATTGTTATGAAACCTTTTATTTACTGCGAAGGCTGTTGTGTTGTTTTCATAATTTCTCACATCTTGCAATAATTTTGCTTTAACAGAATCTGCAGTTATCTTCGTGCCAGAGCTTTCAATTGCTATAATCATTGGCTGATATGAGTCGGGCAGACCGGAGAGCAGTAAAGTCCCGAGCCACTCATCGTCCACTTTGAAGCCAATATTGCGGAGCTTGTGAGCTGTCGACATTATTTTGCTCACATATTCTTCAATACTTTTACATGCACTAAGCGAGGTATTACACAAATCACGCAGAAGACCAACCCGGCGTGTCAACCCGGAATCATCAAATGCCGCTGCCAATTTATCCCATACTCCTTTTGCCGTACTTTCTTCTTCTATGTGTACATAATTAATAGGATCGACAAGAAGAATAATTTTTGTTTTTGCTTTTGTGTCTTTTTTCGTATCAATCACTGTAAATGTGTTAGCTGTTTTAATACAATCCCACAATTCCTCGTGTTGTAGGTAGGTTTTCACTGCGAATTGCCATGTCGCATAGTTTTCACGGCCGGTTAACTTTTCGATTAATGCCAATGAACTGTTTGTTGCCAGTTTTATGTATAAAAACACAGATTTCAAACACGAAAACACTTTGGAATATGATTCGAGAAAGTCACTATTTTTTTTTTGGAGTAGAGGTTATGTTTTCACTGCGGAGGTTATGTTTTACTAATAGTCCTTTTTTTTCACTGCTAGTTTATTAGAAAAAACTTTCACTGAATGCCTCTGGGTTATCTGGGCCCATAACCTAATGATTTAAACAGAAATAAACTCTTATTTTGTATGATTTGCTTTTATTAACTGATAAGAAGTACATTTGTTATACACTCGCTTTGCAATGTCACAAAAGAGAAGAGGAGTACATATATTCTACCTAAAACAAGGTCAAGTTAGAGTTACTACAAAAGGGCGGGAAATTTAAATCTATCAATATTACGTGTAATGTTTTTTCCCTGAACAATATTGAAGCGAGCTACAAACCCAGGGAAAATTATCAAAATAATTAGAGATTTGACAAATAGAATTCCACCATGAAATGTCAGTTTCAAAAATAGAAATATTAAATAATGGCACAATATGATTTAAGATTTTCACGGCCAAAAGTATTTTTGTTATTTGTTTTTGGGGTGTTATGCCGTGTTGCGCTAGCCAACGTTTCAACACATCTGCCCTGATGATGGACACTGCAGTGCTGTCCGAAACGTTGGCTAAAGAAGGAGTTACAGAAGGAGTTGCGCAACACGGCATAACACCCCAAAAACAAATAACAAAAATGGCACAATGATCATTGTGCCACTATTTTTGCGATAATTCGATTAAAATATTATAATATAACAAAGACATACTCACTTTTAAGGCCACAATAATATTTTTGAGAATTATGCCCTTATAATATCATAGACAATTTCCGTGTGACTAGTTCATATTAATTTTACTCCGTTTAAATGTTTATTTTTTGAAGGTTAAATCGCAAAATTCAGTAAGAAACTATATTGCTTCCTGTCGTGGCATCAAAGTTTAACATATTCAAATAATATCAAGGTGTTTTAGTGTCGCACTTAGTTTAATTCAGAAAATATACTAAATTTATCAAACCATCATCGTGTCGGTAGTTATTAAAAATCAATCACAATGCACTGCCGCGTATACCCTGAAGTTATTCTATCAGACGAGTCGATATTTGTGTGTTCGGTGTGTAAAGGCACATACCATCTAGCCTGCGGAGGAATTGAAGGTTACACCCGCCCTGTCCCACCCCGGTATAGGTGACTTATGGTCACCCCTTCGGAGCTCTCGCATGAATCTAATTTTTGAATAAACGGCTCTACAAAGTATATAAATGAAGATAGACCTTCAATGTCCCCGCATACGTTGTTAGGAAGCGGTATGCGAGCGCTTACAGGTATTAATCCAAAGACAACACAGAACAATAAGCATCAAACAATCAAGTAACAAGTTTCAGGCAAATAGTTGGTGGAGGGAACCCACACTCCAGTACCTGTAAGCACAAAAAGAACAAAGTGAAATAATAGAGTGACGGGGGAGTTTCGCCGAGCCACGTCTGGCAGTCCTGTTGAGAGATTGGTGGTGGTTGGGGTGACTGGTGCAGGTCAGGACTTCCACACCCCTTAGCCGACCACCCGGTGGTGCCCTGAAGATAAGCATGGGAAAAAGAGGGATAAACCCTAAAGAACCTAGGGGAAAGAAGCGTCAGGAGGTCGGAGGCAGGGTGGAGGTTACCCCAATCCGCACAGTCACCCCTCTGACCACCAACGCTCCTCAGGGGTGGCGCAGGTGACTGGCGGAGTCCCCCGGTAAAAACAAGAAATTAAAAGAAGCTCCAGCAGTGCATGCGGGGACGAGGCTCGTTGTCCAACCCCTATTGGGGAAAAGTAAACAATACAAAACAAACAACGGAGTTCAGTTCTAGCCTGTAAACTCGTTGCCGTTTGTTACCGGCCATATTTTATATTAAATGCCATCCCGAACTTTGCAGATTTTCTGCGCGCCAATACTCGGTCCTCGAGTAATGTTCGGGATGGGCAGAGCATGAAACTGTCGCCAAGGCATGGGCACACAAAGGATTACAGGTTCTACTGATTGTAGTGAAATGAAAGCAGTAGTTTTGTTTTTGCACATTATAAAACATGGAGAATATATTTAAGTAAACATGTTACATATTATGACTCGGCACTTACCCCCAGGGATCAAAAATTGGTTCTTAATTCTATCTAAAACTGATTAACCACTTAATTACGGAAAGTGAGCGGGGAGCTTCCATACGGCCGGCGGTGGTCTGTCCCAGACAGATCGAGCTGGCACCATCAGGGCTTTGGTCCAGGAGACGGGTCCAGCGTCTCCGACAAGGTGGCTGAGAAGCGGTTCTGGAGCGTATCGGGTCTATCGTTTATGTAACATTAATGGAGCGAATCCATCCATTGAGCTGATCGGCAGATTACTTGAGCGGGTGCCGTCCGGGCTTGTGATTTTATTATCCGTATCTTATTAAGAAAAATACGGCTTGTATCGCGCCACTTGAGGTGAATGCTTCATTTCCCGGAGTCCACGGAATAACGATTTGCAAGGGATCGCGTATATAAACTTCAGTAGAACATTATTTGTGATCTTCACGAACACACACACGGTCATCCATTATACGGACGTTTATTTAATAGAGCCTGCACCGACTTGGTTTTTGTAAAAAAGAACCGAATAACCCGCATCAGGAATACTGATGTACACTTTTTTAATACGATCGCCCATCCAGGGTAAAAATGAATTATAATCTAATTGACTGTGCGATCATTACACGGCCGTCCCGCTCGTGTAACAATTCCAGAGTACCCAGCGAAAGGAAACGGAAACAAACAATAGACTGCCCGGCCGTGTTGCCAGACCGTGCTCTCTATAATTTTAATCAAAATTAATGCTATGAATGGTACTTGTTCTGAAGAGGTGTTTTAAATAATTACTTTTAAATAAGACTTAACACCGCTTCATAACATTACCCCCCGCGCCACACAAATGTTTGTCCCCAAACATTAATACAACTCTAAAAAAAACTACAACTGCAATAACTAAGCTTGAAAAGATCCTCTGGGTTTCTAAAAAAACAATCAACAATTATACATGAGCATCATAATTTGTAAGATAAGTAAGGAATAAGACAAAATCTACGATTTGGATAGCAAAACTTATGATGAATGGGTGTGCCGCAGCTTCAATCGCACCCATCGAGCGTGCAGCCGGATGGTTGAGCCTGCGATTCATCCATTCTAGAACTTAAAGATAACTTAAGATTAATGTAACTTAATTACAAATTTTAGAAGACATTACGTGAACGGAGTCTGCAAGCACCCACAGTATCGGAATACCGGGTGATGATAAATTGACGATTGTCGAAGACTGCCGTTAGCGTTACATCTGTGACGGAAAATATTCTTAAACAAAATTGTAGGTAAACCTGTAGGTATATAAAAAAATATTATTGTTCTTCTCAACACATCTAAACAACTTAAGCGTTAAAGCTTCACTGGCCCTTTAATAGGGCGATAAGCCACTCAGGCAACACTTTTTTTTTAGGGAGGTAAACCAACCCTCACTTTTCACTGAGTCTACTTCTCCGTTGGAGATAAAACACACTTCGAAGAAATTCTATCTACTCTACCTGACCTGGTTATTGGGTAAGTCTTTCGAAGAGAATTTATACAATAAGACAAAATAATCATCCTTGGAAAGCATTATTTCGTAATAGTAGAAAAAACTTTTAACCTTTACACACACGCAGGTGTGTAAGGTGGTTTAATCGAGTGGAACTGTCAACAACCAATCTTATAGATGTGGTGCAATTAGTAGTAGTATACATCCATTGTTGTAAATGGAGTCATTGGTCGAAGATTGTATACATCCATTGTTGTAAATGGAGCCATTGGTCGAAAATTGTATACATCCATTGTTGTAAATGGTGCAATTGGTAGAAAATTGTATTATTGTACTAATTTATAGATAAAACTTACTTTTACTAAATATAACTAAAGTTATAGAAGGAATTTAAGGAAAAGACATATGCTGAACCAGCTCTTATAATTGTATCATTAATTACTATGAAATTATTAAACAAAATATCAAGAGTACTAACATAAGTATACCATTTCCAAACATGACAAGATAATTATAATAAAGTAAACAAAAACATATTTGGTAAAATTCAATTCTTAATAATAAAATTTTTAAAACTGCTTAGAAAACAAAGATGTACTGGACCGGTACATCTTCACTTTCTAAGTAACGGGCGAACGTATACAATATGCACATAAGTATATATTAAGAAACCTAGAATATACGGGGATAGTGGGAAAGTATCACCGTGCATTCCAAGATTTGGGCAGTTTATATATCCCATGCTACCTAACTTTCACTTGTTTAGTCAAAGCCATATTTCAAGTCGTTTTTTTTTTTTTTTTTTTTTTAAATTATTTTCCTATAAGCTTATCTGAACAACATCATTGTCGTGTAACAAACTCGAGTAGGATACTAGAGTATTATACTAAATTTATTATGTTTCTTTCTATTATTTACC
The DNA here is from genome assembly GCF_061612785.1 of Hesperophylax consimilis. Classification (NCBI taxonomy): domain Eukaryota; kingdom Metazoa; phylum Arthropoda; class Insecta; order Trichoptera; family Limnephilidae; genus Hesperophylax; species Hesperophylax consimilis. The sequence goes on from NC_142845.1 coordinate 18,019,653, forward strand.
GATTATACTAACCATTTTACGAAATTTCTATATTTTCTAAAAGAAAATTAACTAGGACAGGACTAAGGACTGTCATAATGCTGGGTCGCTCCAACTCGGGTGATCAAGCCGCTTTGTGCTCCCGTGCATTGAAAAATATTTGAAATATTAATTAATTGAGAGTACTTGGTAGGGTGGCCAGACCCACCAAAGCACTATCAGAAACATATTAATCCGGTATATTTTCTGACTTGACGATGTCTTTCACGTGAAAGTTACCAGTTTCCTTACCTTTGAGGTCTGCTAATGTATAGATTAAGTCTGATTTTTTCTTCACGACTATATTTTGCACAAAGCGTGGAGCTAGTTTCTGTGCAAAGTAATTTAAAGCGTTTGATTGGACGAAATTTCTACGCCAAACCCTGTCTCCGACTTGAAAACTAACATGTTTTCTCCGCAGGTTATAATGGTTTGCTCCTTTTTGATAAGCTTTTAGTAAAGCATCTGAGACTTGCTCATAAACTGATGACAGTTCTTCTAATTTTTGTGCGTAGATTCTCTGACTAGTACAATTTTGTGAATTAGATTCCGTATCAGCTATAGGGTTACGATGCAAATCACCGTCTAATATTTGCTCCCGACCATGCATTAGAAAATAAGGTGTAAAACCCGTAGCGCAATTTACGGAATTGTTCATAGCTGATTGTATTTGTGGTAAAAATTTTGACCAATTACGGTGGTCTGATTCAACTAATATCGATAATGCGGTGCCCAAAGTTTGGTTATATCTCTCTACCACATTATTTTGAGGGGTATAATAAGAGTTATAAAACGGAGGAGGTATATTATAATTATTTAATAAGTCCTTAAATTCTTTGGATACAAACTGACGGCCGTTATCACAAACAATGGTGCGCGGTACGCCATGTACAAGAAAGATACTTTCTTCTAAACTCTTCACAATGCTTCGCGCGGTACCTTTGCGCAACGGGAACAGCCAGGTAAACTTTGAAAAAACATCGACACAGGATAAAATAACGGTAAAACCAGAGTAACTTCTCGGTAATGGACCTACCAAATCCAACGATAACATTTGCATTGGACGTGTAACTTTTTTTGGATGTGATGAAATACCGTTAGGTGAGGCCGTACTGATTTTGTGGGCCTTACAGACCGTACAGCGATTTACAAATTGTTTAATGTCTCTGTACATATTTGGCCAAAAATACCGTAATTGTGCTTTTTTATAAGTTTTAAAAACGCCGGGGTGACAAGATCGAATAGACTCGTGAACACTACTTAAAATGTCTAATCTTTTTTCTTGAGGAATTACTTTTTTCCACGCAGTGTCTTCACACAGTGCTAAACGAGTTTTCGTGTGACGAAATAGTTCGTTTTCCCGAATTTGGAAGTTCTGAAAACGTTGGGGAAATTCTTGACAACCCTTCCAAATATTTTGATACCACTCATCTTGAATATTTCCTGAATCTATAATGGAGATTTCGGCAAGATCCATTCGCGAAAGGACATCTGGGACTATGTGTTGAGTACCTTTACGATGGATTACGTCAAACGAGAATTGGGATAGGCGTGAACTCCAACGCGCGAGACGACCGCTGGGGTTGGACAGAGAACCTAACCATTTTAGGCTTGAGTGGTCGGTTACAACTGTAAAATGAGTTCCTTCAATGTATGGTCTAAAGTGTGTAACGGAGTCTAGTACGGCTAAAAGTTCGCGCTCAGTTATTCCATAATTACGTTCGTGAACGTTTAAGCATCTCGAAAAATAAGCAATAGGGTGCTCCTGTCCATCTATAGTTTGAATTAATACCCCCCCAATGCCTACGGAGCTTGCGTCACAGTGTATAGCGAAGGGTTTCGAAAAATCTGGGCAACTTAAGACTGGGGCAGAAGTAAGTGCTTGCTTTAGTGCAATAAATGCGGATTCAGCTTCCGGTGACCATTTAAAATTACTAATTCCCTTATTTGAACCAGTAATACTTGTTAAAGGAGCTGCAATGCTTGAAAATCCCTTGATAAACCGTCTAAAGTAACCGCACAGGCCAACAAATGCCCGAATTTGTTTAGCATTTTTCGGTATAGGAAAATCTTTAATACTATCTATCTTACTTGGATCAGTGCGAAGTCCCTGGGAATCCACCATATAGCCCAAGTATTTAAGCTCGGCTTTACAAAATTCTGACTTTTTTAAGTTAATGGTGAGACCCGCGTCTCGTAGACGTTCGTACACCCGATTTAACAAGTTTAAATGTGATTTCAAGTCTTCCGATACTAATATAAGGTCATCTAAATAGCAAAAAACATTATCATCGAAATCAGGTCCAAACAATGCATCCGCTAGTCTTTGTAATTCGCTAGGAGCATTTTTCAAACCAAACGGCATGCGAGTGAACTCAAAGAGGCCCCGCCCAGGAACAACAAATGCTGTCTTTTCACATGATTTTTTGTCCAAGGCTATTTGCCAAAATGCCTTGGAGAGGTCAATCGAGGAAACATATCTGGCACCGCCCAGTTTATCTAGGATACGCGCAATATAGGGAAGAGGGTAACTATCACGTACCGTGACGTTATTAATTTTTCGAGAATCAAGGCAGAATCTAGCTGTTCCGTCTTTTTTTGTTACAATTATTACTGGACTGGACCATGGTGAACGAGAAGGTTGAATAACCCCTAATTTTAGCATTTCATCAACTTCTGTTTCTAATTGTTTCTGCCGTGCGGGTGAAAGAGGGTAATACCGCTGTTTGATGGGTGGTCCTGTTGTAATTATTTTGTGTTTAACTAAGTGTGTTAGACCTAACCCCTTTTTTTCAAAAGAAATTGACTCGAATTTTTTAACTATTTTAGAGAGTTCCCTGTTCTCTTCAATAGTTAGGGATGAGGCTGGCCGAATAGCCCGCAACCCACTAATATTTCCTTCCGAAACAGGAAGAGTAGCTTTCGAAAACAGTTCCGGTGCGATGTGGAACTCCTTCCAAAAGTTAACTCCTAGAATAATTGAAGGCGACAATGTCGGGATGACGTAGAAAAGAATTTCCTTTGTGGATGATTTATACGTGACCGGCAATGACATTGTCCCTAAGACTGGTTGGTTTGAACCGTCCGCTGTATAAACACTAAACTTAACTTTAACTAACTTAATACCTAATTCCTTAAAAATTTTATAACTATTGCCTCCTAGACATGACAATGAAGCGCCGCTGTCTAGCATTCCACTGTAGAAATTATTTATAATATGTACATAAGTATAAGGACGGTTATCATTTTCAATAGCCATCTCCCGTGGCAGCGGGCCCACTGTTCCGGTTGATGGGGATGAAAGAAATTTATCAACTATTCGGAGCCAACTCTCCCACTCGCTTTTCCTCTGCGCCAAGGACGGCTTGTAGCAAGAGAGACTCCGACCTAGTTTTTTGACTTTTTATGAGCTTTGTCATTGATAGCTCCCACTTTAGGATTGTTAGACCTTGAATTTTTCTTCCTGCAATCTTCTATAACGTGTCCCGATAGTTTACAATATGAACAGAATGGTTTATTGTAAAACGTTCTAGAATTTTCGTGTGCAGTTTTTGTATATGTGTTAGAAGTAGAAGAAGACGGTTTATTGTATTTATAATTATTATCTCTGTTTCCAAGACTAACTTTAGTATAGTTGTTGGAATAATTGTTGTTATTTGGTTTTCTGTACTGATTTTGGCTATAACCTTGGTGTCTATGAATATTATTATTATTAGGTGTTTGTCTAGCAGTACTATCAAATTTCTCAGGTTTATTAGTGACAGGTAAGTCTACTTTTGGTTGAGAAACGTTGAAAGATACGAAATCATCCGACAGTGATGCATAAGATTCCAAGTTGCCTGCATGAGTAGTCAATTGCTCGAATGTCGATATATCTCTTGAGACTAGTAAATTTGTATACATAGGCAATAAAGCTTTTTTTGCCAACCGCAAAAGTTCTAATTCCGGTAGTTTAGCTTCAAGCATATTGTTTAATGATTTCATTCTGAGAGTGAATTCTAGCACTGACATACCTTTAGGTTGTGTCATGTTAAATAGTTTTACCTTAAGATCTGTTTGAAGGTCGTTTGCTTCAAATTGTCTTATCAAAAGTTTTGAAAGATCGTCCCATTTCAAATCCTGAGTGTAAATAGACCTGAACCACAGGAGTGCTAAACCTTCTAAAAGATCAGGAAAAACGCGTACAAGATGATCCTGGTTAAAATTTTTTGTCCTACATTTCTCCTCAATTAATAGTAAGAATTCCCTTACACTACTTTTTCCGTCATATTTCAGTTTCCAACCGTCTACGTTATTTGAGTGTGAGTCCCTATAAATAATCTTCGTTTGTTTAATTATGTGGGCTTTCTTAATGGTTGTGTCGTCTAATTCAGAATCCGATGATTCAGAATTCACTTCACTTATAGCAGGTATTTTAATCTCTTTATTATAAGCGCGCGCCTGTAAACGTAACTCATGAGAAGTCGACGATGGATCAATATTCCTGTCTTTAAGTTCTTTAATGAGAACCTCCTTCGAAGCCCCATTGATATTTGGTATTGGTATTGGTGAAGACATGATTACGTTCTTTGATGTTCAGATAGAAAGAAAGAAGTAAAAGAAGAGAAAAATAAATATTTAATTTTTTTTTGTTTATAAAACAAAAGAAACTCTTCATTGACGGCTGTAGTATCATTAGACGTAATATTAGCTCAACTTCTATTGTACAATTGTGAAAAAAAAACAAAAAAAAATTGTTAAAAAAAATATGCTCCACCCTAATGAGAATTGCGAAAAATGGACCACCCTATTATATTGTGAAACGTTATTAAACGTCGGCCTAATGTAATTGTCAATCAAAGATATCATTTAATTTGGGCGAAAAAAAAAATGACGTAGGTATGTATATAAATAATATTGAGTGTTTGTTGACTTACGAGTAATTAAAACGCATATCGATTGTAATGTGGACTTACAATTTGTATTGTAGAACGCCGACATAAATGTTTTTAATATTATGTATATTAGCGTAAAAATCTAATAATATTATAAAACGCAAATATGCCTTGATCAAACAAGTGAATGACATCGTAAAATAATCGTAAATAATTATGAATTAGACAGTTTGACATAACCTCCCATATAATCATCTTGTTTACCAATTAGTGTTGACATAAAATTTGACAGCTACAAAAGCATAGATAAATCATAGATTTCATGAAAGATGAAAGTTTACGCAAGATTTTACCATAGAATAACGCAAATTATGAATTATCGTTACAAGAATACTGAGTGTATTTGAGGTTATGAAACAATATTCAAATCACTTGACATATGTGATACAATATTATGTCAATTAATCATGAAACATTTCACCAAAATCAGCACAACATGCAATCACCACGAGCCAAAACACGTTGAGGCGCCAATTGTTACCGGCCATATTTTATATTAAATGCCATCCCGAACTTTGCAGATTTTCTGCGCGCCAATACTCGGTCCTCGAGTAATGTTCGGGATGGGCAGAGCATGAAACTGTCGCCAAGGCATGGGCACACAAAGGATTACAGGTTCTACTGATTGTAGTGAAATGAAAGCAGTAGTTTTGTTTTTGCACATTATAAAACATGGAGAATATATTTAAGTAAACATGTTACATATTATGACTCGGCACTTACCCCCAGGGATCAAAAATTGGTTCTTAATTCTATCTAAAACTGATTAACCACTTAATTACGGAAAGTGAGCGGGGAGCTTCCATACGGCCGGCGGTGGTCTGTCCCAGACAGATCGAGCTGGCACCATCAGGGCTTTGGTCCAGGAGACGGGTCCAGCGTCTCCGACAAGGTGGCTGAGAAGCGGTTCTGGAGCGTATCGGGTCTATCGTTTATGTAACATTAATGGAGCGAATCCATCCATTGAGCTGATCGGCAGATTACTTGAGCGGGTGCCGTCCGGGCTTGTGATTTTATTATCCGTATCTTATTAAGAAAAATACGGCTTGTATCGCGCCACTTGAGGTGAATGCTTCATTTCCCGGAGTCCGCGGAATAACGATTTGCAAGGGATCGCGTATATAAACTTCAGTAGAACATTATTTGTGATCTTCACGAACACACACACGGTCATCCATTATACGGACGTTTATTTAATAGAGCCTGCACCGACTTGGTTTTTGTAAAAAAGAACCGAATAACCCGCATCAGGAATACTGATGTACACTTTTTTAATACGATCGCCCATCCAGGGTAAAAATGAATTATAATCTAATTGACTGTGCGATCATTACACGGCCGTCCCGCTCGTGTAACAATTCCAGAGTACCCAGCGAAAGGAAACGGAAACAAACAATAGACTGCCCGGCCGTGTTGCCAGACCGTGCTCTCTATAATTTTAATCAAAATTAATGCTATGAATGGTACTTGTTCTGAAGAGGTGTTTTAAATAATTACTTTTAAATAAGACTTAACACCGCTTCATAACACGTTACTGAAAAAAAGAAAGAAAACCAAAAAAAAAATACATATAAAAAAGACGAGAAAAGAAAAGAAAAACAATAAACAATCCAAAAGTGCCACTTAAGAACATCGGTAGAATAAGTAAAACAAAAGTAGAAAGCATAAAAATAACATTTGCATGGTCTGTAAAGAGGACAGTATGTGAAGTATAAGGTAAAAGACAAAGTAAAAGAGATAATTAGCTAAGCAAAGATATATAAAGAGTGTCTGCAATGTCTGTAATAAGGACAGTGTGTCTACCTTAGACACAAAACATAAGAAAAGAAAACTGAAAATTAGAAGAAAATAGGATACAAGTTGTTTAAAAGAAATGTAAACGAAAGAAAATCATCTGAAGCAGCTGGTACAGTAAGGAAAGAAAAATAATAAAAATAAGAAGAACAGAATGCATAAACAATAATCGGAGAATTGTAAAAGAATTAGTCACGGAGCAGGAGCAATACACCAGGGGTTCTCAGTTATCACACTAGTCAGCGACTCTAAGCACAGACCATCTCTCAACCCAGATCCTAGTAAACTTCCTCAGACATTCGAAATTAACTCTGTTAGAAACAAGATCGGTGTTCCACACCGGTCTAATGGGGACATTCAGACCGTCTATCATTTCGTCTCTGGCATCCTTCAAGATCTCACAGTGCCACAGAATGTGCTCGGCCGACTGGTAAGTATTGCCACAAGCGCAATTGGGATGGGTAGACAGGGCAAGGCTGTGAAGCCTCCCCCTGAATTCCCCATGTCCTGAGAGGAGCTGCGTCATGTGATGGTCCAGTTTGAGGAAGGCCCCTTCCATTCTGAGTTTAACTGATGGGAAGAAGGAAAAGGTCCATTTTCCCATGCTCGACCTATCCCAACGGACCTGCCACTCTTTGAGCGAAAGGTCCTTCATCGTCCGAAGCAGTCCAGGGAGAGTTCCCGGTCCACCTGGTGTCAGAACGACACCAAGATGGATTGCCGGGAATCCTCTGGAAAGTCTCTGCTTGGTTAAGACTTCCCTAATCTCCAGATCGATTGGCAAAATGCCGGCCAAAACTGGCAAAGCGTCCGAAGCAACAGTACGGTATGCGCCAGATAGTGCCAGCAAAGAAGTTCGCTGGCCCCTAGTAAGAGCGAGGAGTATAAGGCAGTTATCCAGACGGTGCTCCCAAACAGAGGCAGCATACGAAACTTGCGCAACGTATACGCCCCTGTACAGAGCACGTAGTGCCGGATTGCGTAGTCCCCATTCAGCGGTGGAGAGTCTCCTCAGCTTTAGGAATAGCGCATGAGCCTTGCTTGAAACATCTTTAACATGAGCCAGAAATGAGGACGATTGATCGAGTGTTACACCTAGGTACTTGACCGTGTCTGCAAATTTGATGTTGGTGTCTCCCATCCGGATGGTAGGGTTTCTTTTTCTACTGAGAGAGCCCTTCATCAGGAGACCCTTTGTCTTGTGGGGAGCGAAGGTCATCTTATTCCTCTCCCCCCATTTAAGGAGGGTGTTCAAACCATCACCAGCCTTTTCTTCAATTTCCTTTCTGCTGTTCCCCGAGACAAGATACATCTTATCATCCGCGTAGTCGATCATGATACATCCTTCAGGCAAGGGTAACCTAGAGGAGTCGTCAAAGTCAATATTCCAAAATTCAGGTCCCAGAACGGAGCCCTGGGGACAGCCCATATTTACTTCGCGTTCTATAGTAAAATCACCATGGGATATCGAGACAGTTCGACCCGATAGGTAGTTGTCAACCGATTTAAACAGGCGTTTTGGACAATTCCTACTTTTAACCTTTGTGCGTATCATGTCCCACCACGCGAAGTCGAAGGCACCAGTTATATCTAAGAAGATTGCTACAACGTACCTCTTTGAGCAGACCTTCACCCAGTTAAGCGCAAACGAAATGGCGTGCACGGTGGATTTACCCGGGACGAAACCAAATTGAAGTTCACTGGACGGTGAAAGTGTACTGCGAAGTCGCTGCCGAATTAGTATTTCCAGGATCTTGCCGAGGATTGGGAGCAAGGTTATCGGGCGATAAGCTTTTACGTCGGTGATTGGTTTGCCGTTCCCTTTAGGTATAATCCTGAGCACGCCCCTCTTCCATTCAGAAGGGAAAATTCCTCTTCTCAGGCACGATTCCATCACTTGAAAGAGCTCCTCTTTAGCGTGGACCCAGACACGCTTCACTATCTCGCCATTAAGTCTGTCATGCCCTGGTGCCTTCTTTGGACCCAAACCCTTAATTATAGCACCAATTTCAGCTCTAGTGACAGGAGTGATTCTATCCTCTTGGGCGAGGTCTCTGGTTGGAAGCCGTGCCAGATTTCTAATCTGTTTTTGGTGGTCACTTTCCCCAATTACTGACTCTACAGGGACTAACTTGCCCAAAAGTGTGTTGAGAGTAGAGGCCACGTCCACAGTCTCAGCGTCCCTCCCATCAATCTTCCCAATTAGACTAGACAAATACCGATCCGAACCCTTGACGGATTTTTCAATTGCGCTGTGGATTTCCCACGGGTTGGCGTTGCCCACATCTTTAACCCAATTATGCCAGGCAGCTCGTTTCGCAAGGAGAACCGCATGTTTGAAAGTTGCCCTGGATCTCCTGAGAGCGGCCTGGAGGGTAGCTGTCTCCTCCTCCGTACAGCATCCCCTCCTGGACAGTCCCAAGGCCCTATAGGCTCCTTTATAGGCCCCCTTTAGCGAAGTCAGCTCAGGTGACCACCACGGCGTTCTAATTTTCGTCTTTGGGTTTGATCTGCCCAGAGAAGAATTAGCCGCAGATACAACGGCCGAATTGAAAAAGTTCCCCAAATTGTCCGGATCATTAGCTGCTACGTGATGAAAATCCCTTAATGTATCTCGTAGCGCCTCCCCAAAGTTATCCCAATTCGCCCTTGAGGTGTTGAAATTCCAGGAGGATCTCGGAGTTTCAGTTTTCTTAACACCTATTGTAAATGTGATTAATCTATGATCCGAAACTATTGCGCATTCATGGACCCTCCAATTAGATATCCTGGCCGCAACTGATCCAGAGCAAAGAGTTAGATCAATGTTGCTCTCTCCCATTGTGTTTGAAAAGGTAAAGAACGAACTCTGTTCGTTAACGATACAAAGGCCTTGCGCAGCAATAAGGTCTTCAACGGCATCAGTCCGTGATCGTACTGAATGGTATTTATTATTGTCAAACCAAAGAGGAGAGCGAGCGTTAAAGTCCCCTCCGATAACTACGTTACGACCTTTAAGCGCGTTTAGGGCGCGCGTCAGACTCGGGATATGTGGTTCTACCGGATTCCCCCATTTAAAATAGACTGAGATCAGATAGATCTCAGTATCAGCAAATTTAATACATACACAGGTTTGGTACTCATTAGACAGCCCTGCCAGAAGGAGGGGGCTGATCAATGATGTATTGACCAGAACACCCGCCCCCGGCGATGAGCCGACTTCGAGTACCGCTCCCGGAAATTCAATTGGTGTTTTACCTTCCCAGGTGTACTGCTCCTGTATAAACATTATGTCAATATTCAGGTCAGACATGACCCGCTGCACATCCAGTGTGGCCAACCGGGATCGCTGCAGATTGATCTGACCTAAGGAGAGAAGATTAACAGGAGCCATAGTCAGTCATTCTGACTTGGGCGTTAATAGCGGCCAGATGGGCAGGGCAATCCCTATCCCCAGTGGGGTGGTCAGCTGACTTCCTGAAACGGGTACAAGTAGCACAGACAGCGGGAAGTGCCTTCTTGGGGCAATCCTCATGAGAATGACCCACAGCGGCGCAGTGGCGACATGTTTCCTTTTCCTGAGAGCAGGATTTACTAATGTGTCCATACTGTTGACACTTGAAGCATCTAGTAGCTCCAGTATAATCCCGGGTGCGGCAGGCGTTCCACCCAAGGAAGCACATTCCGCTGTCTAGAAGGACTTTGCGAGCTGCAGGATGACATGTCACCACCATGTTCATGGTGGGGATGTCGCGCTTGCCAAAAAGGGAGACTCGCCGCATAGTACGAAGATGATCATCCAAAGACAGTGTTGTCTGGCCTGCAAGGTTGTTTGAATATATCTCCGTAAATAATTCCGGGTCAGCCGATTGTTCGTTCTTTGGCACATTGTATATAACTATCTTGGGAAGGCGGCCCAAGGGGTTGATCATCTTTAAACCACCTGCTGCGAGCCTCGCTTCTGCCTTCTTAATGTTGTCCAAACCCTTCACGTCCTTGGCTTGGAAAGCCATACCAGCCCCTTTAATCTTTCTGGATCGGACGATCTGGAAGTCATCCTTCCTGGGATTCAGGATTTTCTCCAGGGCCTTCAGTGTTTGCTCCGAAGTTTTGCCTTCAGGAGCATCTGGGTAGACCAGGACGGTCAGAGGCTTCTTGGGGATAGGGCGTTCAAAGCCGTTAATCAATCATCGTCGACGTAGCGCCACCATACTTTAGGGACAGCTGAAGCTGTATCAAGTGCCGCTTCCTCAAACTTCTCCATAAAGAAGTTGGCTATTACTGGCGATAACGGACTGCCCATTGCAACTCCCTCCACTTGCTCAAAAAATTCACCCTGAAACGCAAAGTATCCCGTTTTGAGGCAGTGTTCAAAAAGTTTGCAGATGTCTTCCTCATCTCACTGAGCAAATTTTAAGAGCCAAATCTACAACAAACGAAGACAGAGTTGAACAAGACTCAAAAGGCTGTGCTTTCCTGCCTTTCGTTCACAATGTGACAGACAGAATTGACAGGCTGTTGAGAAAAGAAAACATCAAAACTGTCTTCGGAACCACCACCAAAATCCAAGACCTACTGAGGTCTGCAAAGACTAAGTTTCCTCTGGAAGCAGATGGAGTGTACAAACTCAGCTTCTCTGGTTGTGACAAAGTTTATATAGGCCAGACAGAGCGGACGATTTCCAAAAGGATAGCAGAACATTTTCGTGCTTGTAAACTTGGCCACCCTGATAAATCGGCAATCGCCGAACACTTAATTAAAACCGGCCATTACTTTGGATTTGCTCCCGAGGTCCTGGGAAGACCCAAAACTTATAGATCACGCCTGATTATGGAGGCAATTGAAATCTACAAAAATCCATTTAATATCAATAGAGACGACGGAGCTAAGCTCAACAGCTCTTGGTATCCGGTAATTGACGGCTACACCAAAGCTAAACGCAAATAACATGTCTAAGTATACTCCAATACCATATAATAATACAATATAAAACCATTGCATTTATACCTTGATACTGGATACATCTACTCTAACCGCTGTCAATCGGTTTTCTAATTCTAGAATTCACCACAAGATGGCGCCACTTCCGTTGGCATTTCGCACTTAGATGGGCCCCAGGCTATCATAAATACTGTGCTTTCAGAATTCGCCACAAGATGTCACCACTTCCGTTGGCATTTCGCACTTGGACGGGCCCAGGCCACAAATAAATAAGCACAAACTCGACAACCAAAATTTACACATCTTCGGATCTACCGGATCTGCCCTGATGATGGACACTGCAACGCTGTCCGAAACGTCGGCTAAAGAAGGAGTTAGCGCAACACGGCATAACACCCCAAAAACAAACAACAAAAAACATACTTTTGATGTTTTAATTTTATCAGAGTGTTGGATCAACAAAAACTACACATCTAAAATAATACAAACTTACACGGAATATCACTCAACTAATAATATAAAAAAATCTAGTGGGGTCGTTGTTTACATCAAAGATGGTATTCAAGCGCAAGTCGAAGAAATCTTAGTATCGCAAGGTAACTGCCTTAGAATTGTTCTTAATAATAACTTATGTATTTTTGCTATATATAGATCACCTTCTTTCCTGAACATAGATTCTTTTTTGAATTCACTCCAAACTGTTATCAGTAGTTCCAATAAATTTGAAAGGCAAATCATTATAGGCGACCTTAATATTAACTCTTTATCTCCATTTCACCCCCAATTCGACGACTACCTATGCATGCTTACAGAAAACGGATTCATAACAACAATCAATACACCTACTCGTGAACAGGGCACGAACAAATCCTGTTTTTTTTTTTTTTTTTTTTTTTTACAGTATTACCGCACAAGAGTCCCAACTGCTCCCGTCTGGAGCCAGTGAGACTATGGCATCCCCAATTGGGGTATGTTGTGAGGCTGAGGGTATTGGGGAGGGGAGGGAGATGGGGAAGAAGAAGGTGGGGAAGTACCTGGCTATTCAGATCTGGTCACCAAACACGGCTAAAGCCATTTCAAGCAACGTTTCAATTCTGAATGGTGGTCTTACACCAGGGCGATACTGAGAGTATCTTCCACTCTGGAACGTGCCGCAAATATACTATATATTATTTTAAATTAATTAATTGTGAAATAACACAAATTAATCAAATAAAATTTATTTGCGCACGCCGGGTTCGAACCCGCGACCTTCGGATCTGTAGTCAAAAGCGTATACCACTAGACCACGCCGGCCGTTTGGATCACATCAACACAAAAATATTAACTTCACTGACTCTTTTGTTATCCACACTTCAATTTCCGACCACTACACAACAGCCCTCTGCTTTAAAGATAAACCGCCCTCAACTGCAAAAATTAAGTACGTCCCTCGAACAAACTACAAGAATTTAATTGAGGACTTGCAATTAGAACACTGGCAAAAAGTATTTGATCAAACTGATACTGACATTGCGATGAACGAATTCATCTCCATCCTTCATACATATATATCTAAACATACAAGTAACAAACTCATACCGAACAGCCAGTTAAAACTTACGCCCTGGATATCTCCCGGCCTTGTCAAATCGATTCACAAAAGAAACCAACTCCACAAAAGGGCGCAAAAGTTTCCAGATAATATTTTAGTTCAAACTCACTATAAGAAATACAGGAACTTATGCAAAACGATTATTAAAAATACTAAAGAAAATTATTATAAAGCGTTCGTTTACGAAAATTCTTATTCTCCAAAACGTATGTGGGAAGCATTTCGTAATATTAGTAAAACAAAAATCAACAGGTCTTCCGAAATTAAATCATTAAATATCGGTAACACAAACTCCTCTAATCCTAAAAATATGGCGAATTTTGCTAATAACTACTTCACGTCAGTGGGAACCACACTTGCCAAGAATATCCTCGATAAATGCAATAAAACTGAAACCGATCTTGCCAAGTTGGTCACCTCTAACCTCAGCCATAAAATAGACAATATACAAACATCGACGAACGAAGTCTTGGAAATAATTGACGACCTAAAGCCATCCAACGCTTGTGGACCAGACAAAGTTTCGACAAATCTGCTAAAAGTAATTAAGTCATTCATAGCAACTCCGATAGCTTTTATCTCAAATCTAAGTCTCAAATCAGGAATATTCCCTAACCATCTAAAACATTCGATTGTTGTATTACTACATAAAAAATGGAGATAAATCTGCGATTCAAAATTACCGGCCGATATCTCTGGTCAATTCGGTCTCAAAAATTATCGAAAAAATTGTCAAAAACCGTCTTAGCTTTTACCTAGAAGATAATAAGATTCTTTCTGAAAGACAATTTGGCTTCCGACCGGGTTTAGGTACCGAAAATGCCATTGGCAATCTTACTAAAGTAATTTCTAATAACATCGATCGAGGAATTAAAACCATCGCGCTCTTTCTGGATCTGGCTAAAGCTTTCGATACCATCTCGCACAAAATCCTTTTGAAAAAACTTCAACGAATCGGTATTCAGGGGCAGTTACTTAAATGGTTAGGAAGCTATCTAGAAAATCGAAGCCAAAGAGTTAATATTAGTGGCACTCTAAGCGATCCAGCCAATATCGAATTTGGTGTTCCACAGGGAAGTACTTTAGGACCGATATTGTTTAATATTTATATTAATGATCTTTGTAACAGTAACCTTGCCGATCATATTATCACTTTTGCTGACGATACGTCTTAATATTTGAGGCGAAAAACTGGTTCGAAACGCATAAAAAAGCCGAAATTGGGATAAACAATGTTAAACATTGGCTGGATAATAATCTCCTTACTCTCAACACGGAAAAGACAAAATTTATACGTTTTAGTGCAACTCAAGCGGGACAACCCAAGGAAATACTGAATATTACTATTCACATTTGTAATGAACCGAATACTTGTACTTGCAAAAACCTAGAATCCGTAGATAGTTTAAAATATTTAGGAATCACCATTGACAAATATCTGAGATGGGAAGAACACATTAACTCAACTGCCTCAAAAGTCAGAAAACTTACCCACCTCTTTATGACCATCAGAAATATTCTCTCTGTAAAAGATATGAAATCAATATACTATTCCATGTGTAATTCCCTACTCGAATATGCATCCCTAGGTAGGGGTGGCTGTGCCAAAACAATATTAGACTCCCTGGTTAAAGCACAGAAATCACTCCTAAGAGTCATCCTCAAAAAACCATTCAGGTACCCCAGTGATGCATTATTCACGGAAATAAAAGTTCTCGATGTTAGACAACTGTATATTAGAAAGATTATATTACTTGCACAAAAACAACGTCAGCATTTCCCTTCCATCGACCACCTTCACGACACCTGACTTTCAAGGAATAATCCAATAGTCCCAATAAAAACCACGACGTCCCTTGGGCAACGGCAATTCTCGTACTTAGGACCTAAATTATTTAATATCATTCCTAATGCTTGGAAAACGAAAAGTACAAATGTTTTGCGCAAATTGGTCAACGACTGGCTCCTTGATTTAGGGAGGGTAAAAAGTGAAGATATGTTGATCAATAGATAATCTCATTATAAAAAATATACATGTACATTATTGTCAAAACACTGATACATAATTTTTTAAAGTACATACAATACAAAAACACATATTTATCACCTCTGAACACAATTGTCAATTCTGTATTAATCTGTACTTTATTTATCAATGCTATCGATTATTTTCTAATCATCCAACTATATTATAAACTTATAAACTACCCTCCCCATTTTTTCTACCTTTTTTCTACCTTACTACTCCTGTCTTGATCTGTCTTTTTATTACAACTATCTGGCTGTTATTTACTTTACCGGTTTGTTTTATATTAAGTACTAAATTATAATATGAACTAAACTTGTCAATTTGACTGGCCTAAAACAGGATCCATTCCTAGTTGGCCAGTCAAAGTTTCCGCATGTTTTATTGTATGATTTTTATGTGAAATAAGTTTATTATTATTATTAATAGAGGATAAAAAAGATATCCAGGAACATTTCTGAATACTTAACTCAAAAATTTAATTTTTTACTTGTGCCACTGTTATCGTTCAAGTGTGAATTAATCAATCTCAGAAACTTATGTTGGACTCTCTCAATTTTTATTTGGTACATATTATAAAATAGAGTCCAGATTGTCCAATTATTATACTCTAGATTGCTTTTTACCATCCCAGTGAATAAACGAATTCATTAATTTTAAATCTTTCATCGTCTTCAAAACAAACCCCAAACATTTCATGGCCTTGATACTTATTTAATTTATATGTAGAACAAAAGTAAATTTACTGTCGAAAATAATACCAAGTTGGTTTTGCTCGACCCTTTTTAGCGAAATGCTGTTAAAGCATAGTGGGATTTTTGATTCGGGGAAAAGTTATCGTTTGACATTTTTCAATATTTAGGAATAGTCCATTACGGGTGCAGCACTCTTGTCAACTCACAAGATTAAACTGTAATACATTACAGTCATTGCGAATAGTAAGGGATTTGTAAATTTTAAGATTGTATCAGACGCAAGTCCTTTACATTGACTGTAAATAGGGGGGTGCTGGATCTTCTAGTCGGTGAGCTGCTTTATGTTCAGGGCCTTTTCCGGTTGCTGTGATGTCGTGTATCCAAGGAGAGAGCAGTAGGTAGTCCAAGGAAGCGCAAGGTCAGAAATCAAGGGCGGTTGCAGTGGTTCCAGCGGGAGAAGCAGTCCAGAGTGAAGCGGTCAGAGTACATGTCGGAAGAGAGAGACTTGAGATCGCTTTACGCGCGGTATATATAGGACTAGCGGGAGCGTGCACACATCGGTGTGCGCGCGTCTGAACCGCCCCACGTAAGCGAGGTGCATTTTTGTGCAGCTTCGTGTGTTTTCATATGACTTTAATAGTCAATATTAAAATTATTTATTGAATAGTACTCTTTACGCCGCTTCATCTCATGACAACTGTTTTTCCCTAGCATTTTTAATGTTTTTATAATAAATTGTACAATATGAATCGGTGGGTCCTCAGACCGACATTGGTGTGAGGAAATCCTTATAACTACTTAATATTAATGTTTACATATTTCAATATTACGTTACAACATAGACGCGAGTCCAACCTTTCAACCTGTATATTTTTATTTAGCATTATTGCGGCGAGACTCACGCAAATCTAACATTAATTTGCACAATTATATATGAAAAGAGAAATATTTCTAGCTTTATCGTGCTTTGCGGTGATTGGCTGACCGTCAGAGGGGATGCGACGTAAATACTGTGTCCGGGCGCGCCTTGTGCTCAGTACACGCCGGCTGGGGAGGGGATACGATGTAAATACTAGCTTTCTTATCCTCCAATGGTCAGAAAGCTGCTTTGCGGCCTTTAGGTAGCATTGCGTAATGCGTTCGATACAAAGATCATCAGTAAATAGTAGTATCATAGCTCTATCAAAAACGGTAGTTGTGTCATTGATAAACAAGGAAAACAATATTGGTCCCAAATGTGACGCCTGTGGAACACCGGTGAAGATTTCAAACTGGTGTGGTTGAGTTATACTGATGTTTTTCTTTTGTGCTGATAAAACTTTTAAACCGTCTCAAAACATTCCCGGCTATTCTAAGAGTTTTTAATTTATGTTTTAGAATTTTATGTGAGACTTTTACAAAAGCCTTAATTGCATATTTTTAATTTTTGAATATTTACAGCTGTTTTAGAAGCAAAGTTTAGATAATTTCAATTTTGATTAGCACAAAATGAAATTAGGTTTTTAATAAATATGTTTTTTGATACCTCGGGGGATGAAAATGTATGTAACAATTGGGTAAAAAGCTTTTTTCAGAACCTCTAAAAATGGCTTAAAGTTCGATTATATCCTTTAATTCTAATTACAGGAGAGTTATAAAAATATCCAGTGTTACAAAATCAACGATGTCCAAATCCCCTATTATTTTTAATGTTTTACAATGCATAAACATTATTTAAATAAATAAAAACAATATTTTAATATACGAAAAGTCTTACATAAAATTAAATTTATTTTCTAACAGCCTTTAAATCAACTTTAGATGGCTGGGATATAGTGGTTGATGGGGTAGAATTAATATTCGGAAAAAACCCTAATAATATTGGCCAAGTACGCTATCCAAACTGGTTAATTTATCTTGAATATTTTCACGTCTATCAATACTAGCATTAATTATCGTCTGTAACAACATTTCCTTTGAGGTTTTTTTTATAGATAAATACATAAAAAAGGTGTTCATCAGACATTAATTTTCAGTAGGCGAACTTCTTAGAATTTCCGAATATTGTTATCTGTTGAAGGCGGTTAAATGTGCAAAACACTGATATATCATATAACGCAAAAAACCGTTGGTCACAGGAGACCATAATGACTATTTATTTTTATTTTTTCGATCTGTTATAACTTTGTAAAGCAACAAATTGCCGAGTGGTGTCCCGTCCAGAGCTGCGCCGCGTGTCGCGCCAGTCGTTCCGCGCCTACCCACTATTTTTGATGACCAAGGAGGATAAAGGTAATCAATGTTATAAATCTAAAGCTAATTAAACTAATTAGTTCGAGAGCATAAACTATGGAGTTCCTCAAGGATCCATACTGGGACCACTCCTATTTTAGATGTATATAAATGATATCTGTCAATTAAAACTAAATGGTGGAATCTTCTTATACGCAGATTCTGCAATATTTTACTACGACAAAAATTTTATTAGAACACTAATTGGTATTTGGTAAAACGCTCATCTTCTACCAGTAAAGAGGGGTTTATACTTAAGTCCCGAACAGTCTCGCCTAAATTATCTGATAAAAATATGGGGAAACACACAAATTACATACTTATTTACAAATAATACAGAGTAAAATAATTTTTTAAAAAATCCTCAACTATAACCCAGATACCTAAGATTCGAAACCCATCCATTCAAAGTTTAGTCAGCCTCCTTATTCACAATTAAAAAATAATAAACTGATTAATTATATAATAGTGTAGATACTTCGTACCCTCGTCTGCCAAATACCAAAAATGAAATCGATAAAATTATTGATTACATTAGGGATACGTGACACAGAATTTTCTCTCCATGATTCTCAGCTAAGCGAAAAATGCTATTTGTCCAGGTAATTCCAATAAATACTATTTTTCTAATATTGAAAGGAAATATAAATATCAGCAACTCCACGAATAAGTAAGATCAGTAATTTCAGAAAATGAAACATATTTCTAAAACATGCAAACGCATCAGCACAGGTTTTCCTAATGGGGTTTTCACAAAATTATTTTACCCATTTACACACAATTACTGATTTGATTACTTGAATACCTTTTTATCGAAAATATTTACAAAAATAGTTTTCCTTCATCAGTAAATACTGTCATAAAATCGTTTAAAGCATATGCCCGGGAAATATTATGAAATCATTCCTTTATCAGAAATATTTTTGTAAACAAATTTCCCTTTGTCTGAAATATTCAAAAATGTAAAACGAATATTGTAATATTACCGAAAAAAAATGAAAATCAATAAATTTAAACAGCAACGAAAATATCACGAAAATCGAATACTTTTATACAAAATATAATAAATATCAAAAACATTCAGTCAAATCATTTTTTTTTTTGTATTAGGCAATTCACCCTAAAGAGAGTGCTATGTGCCGTTAAAGTTAAGGGAGATGGTTATAATTTTATGGGAAATCTATACGGGAATAGGAAATCTCAAATATTGAAGTCATTCAAGTCTATGAACTTGTATAGAACTGAGAAAATGCGAGAATTGTTGAGAGAAAGTAAATAAGGAATACTAAGGGGAGATTGGTGGGTGATTTTTATAAGTACACGATAAATGCCTTTGAAGGATGAATGATTTTTACAATTAAAGAAAACGTGATCAAGAGTCTCATTTTCCATGCCGCACTGGCAGAGTGGACTATCTAGGACCCGGATTTTAAACAAATGGGATGCAATGGAGCAATGACCAATTCTCATTCTCGAGATACAGGATATAAATCTTTTGGATTTTTTCTTGCCGTGGAACCAAGGTTTACTTGGAATATGATTTTGTATTCCAACATAAAAAGCACCAGTTCGGGTTTTCGTATTAGTCCAATTTTCTTCCCAGGAGCGGATCATGTTGGATTTAAGAATTGGGATGACGTCAGAGATAAGAATTCTAAAATCTAAAGGATTAGAGCCAGAAATTGTTCCAAGTTAAGCTAGAGAATCGGCTTTCTCGTTACCCTCAATTCCTAAATGGCCAGGGACCCAAACCAATATTGTCTCGAAATTTAATTCATTTAAAGATTTAAGGGTGTTTCTGATATTATAAATAATATAGTCTTCAGGTTTATGGATATTTGAGGAAATTTTCAACACTGCGCTTAGTGAGTCAGTGCACAGTAAGGATCGTCGAATATTGAAAAGCTGGATTTGGCTCAAAGCTTGTTCAATTGCGAAGCATTCTGCAGTAAATATGGAAATTTCTTTAGGCAATTTATAAGACAAATCTAAATCGAATTCGGGAATGTGTACCGCAGCTCCACAATCTTTGTTATCAGACTTAGAACCATCTGTGTAAATGAGAGAAAATTCTGGAAACTTAGAAGATGTAATGTTTTTAAATTTTTCCTCAACATTTTGATTAGATGAGGTTAAAATATCAGTTCGGAAGTCTGAAGTTATAACGTTGGGGATATAATTGATAGAATCAAATGGGATGGTGAAAATAGGAAGGATAGGATCTTTTTGTAGATTTTGGATGGAAGAAGACAGAGATTTGAATGAAAGAAAACTTTTTAGAAGGAGAGGAAGTCGATTTTTATCTGCCGATCTTTTTTCGTTATTTAAGTAATTGAACAAATAATCAAGGCTTTGTTCTAAAGGGTGACGCGATATAGAAAAAGATTTAAAAATATATTTATCAGCTAGGAATTGTCTCCTTAAAATTAAGGGGGGATCAACACATTCTACCTGGAGAGAATTAATTGGAGAAGATTTCATCGCTCCAATAATTATTCTGAGCGCTTTGGACTGAATTCTTTCAAGTTTTTTGTCCAAATATTTAGGAAGAGGATCAAAAAGAAATGTTCCATAATCCAAATGGCTTCGCACTAGAGCACCATACATTAATTTAAGAGTAGTAGGATGAGATCCCCACCACACTCTGGAAACAGCTCGCATAATATTTAGCCCCTTTTCACACTTAGCCGAAATGTTCTGAATATGCGGGAGCCAGGAAAGTTTATGATCCAAAAGTAGTCCAAGAAATTTAATTTGCTTAACGGTTTGAAGAGGGACATTATCAAAGCAGACAGAAAAGGGGGGTATTTTTCTTTTGCGCGTAAAAGCCACTACTTTGGTTTTAGACGTAGCTAAATTCATCCCATTTGTCAACAACCAAACTTTAATATTATGTAAAGCCAAATTCAATTCCTTCGCAGCGCGCGATAGATTTTTGTGTGATAAATATATAAGGAAATCATCAGCAAAATAAAGTCGCTTGATAGATGAAGGAATTACACCGTCTAAATCACTTATATATATATATATTAAATAATAATGGACTGATTACGGACCCCTGAGGTAACCCCTTCCATAGTTTGCGATTTACGGTTTTTGAGGAAAAGTGGATAATAATGGATCTGTCTGTTAGTAAATTAATAATAAATTGAACTAGTTTTAAGGGAATTTTTATTTTAATTATTTTTTCTTTCAAAATGTTAATTAATACATCGTCGTAAGCTGATGAAAGATCAAGAAATGTGGCCAGAGTGCAAGAATTAAGGGACTGAGATATACGGATGTCTGTTGTTAACACACTTAAATTATCTATGGTTGATTTCTTTTTCCGGAAGCCATATTGATTAGGAGAGATAATTCTGTGATTTTCAACAAACCATTCCAATCTGGTCTTTATCAAGTGTTCTGCTACTTTCATTAAACATGACGAAAGAGCAATAGGACGATAGGATGAGATTTCAGATGGATTTTTGCCAGGTTTTAAAATCGGAAGGATTTTTTGAACTTTCCAGACTTCTGGAATAAATCCCGTTTCGAACATGTAATTAATTAGGGATAAAAAATATTCAACCGACATGTCTGAGAATGCTTTAATGAAACTATATAAGATTCCATCAGGGCCAGGAGAAGAGTCTGGAAGGGAATTGATTACTCGATTTAATTCACTTATTGAGAAAGGAGAGTCCAGCCAGCTAGAGGGAGATGGATAAGAAATAAAGGAAGGCATTTCCTCGCATCTGGCAACTGACGGAGGAGCTATCTTATCAGCAAAACCTATAATAATTTCTTCTGGAATATGTTTAGAACGCTGCGGAGTATATGACGAACCGATTTTTTTAAAATTGGACCATACGGATGACTGGGGAGATTCAGGAGACAAGCGTTCACAGAATTTTCGCCATCCAGACCGCTTTTTGTTTTTCAAAACGCGTTTCGCTTCAGCCTGGTTCCTGGTTCCTGTTTCACAGAAAGGTAATTTTCGAAAGACAAACATTTACGGAAAATGGAAATTGCTTCTCTTCTGGATTTAACGAAACTAGTGCATTCTTCATCCCACCATGGGGTGGAATGTTTTATCTTAATGTTAACATTACGTTTTTTAAGTGTTTTTTCTGCAGCTTTTATTATCATGTTAGGAAATAATTCACATTGTAAACTAGTGTTGACAAGGGAAGACTTAGATGCTTGAACAATGGAGTCTAATTCTGAAGAAAAATTTCTCCAATTCGCGTCTTTCGTTTTAAATTTAAAACTATTGTTTATCGAAAAGGAATGCGTGGAAGATATATGGTGGAAGGTAATTATTATAGGAAAATGGTCACTGGAAAGGGGATCTTTAAGGATGTTCCAAGAACATATGGGAATCACCGAAGATGAGCAAAGAGATAAATCGACTGCACTTTTCCGATGTTGAGGGGCAGTGAAACGAGTTGGAGATCCATCATTTAGTATACATAAATTAAAGGTATCCATAAAATCTAATAGATTATGGCCAGAACGGTTTGTTAACTCACTGCCCCAAGAAGGAGAATGAGCATTGAAGTCCCCAAGTATCATATACGGGGGACGAATCTGGGATATAAATGTTGACCATTCGTTTTCAACAAAAATTGTAGAGGGAGGGATATATATTGATAGTAATGTAATATCAGATATAACAGCAGCTACTATCTGAAAATTGTTAGAGAGAGTGTGGAAAATAATTTGTTTAAAAGGGATAGAATTATGTATAATAAGAGCAGCGCCACCTTTGCCATCCAGTCTATCATGTCTTAGACAATGATATCCAGGAATATTAAATTGGTATGAGGGTTTTAACCACGTTTCGGAGATGGCAGCAACTGAAATATTATGTTCATGAAGTAACTGTACAAGATCAATTTTGTTGGCGAATAAACTTCTACTATTCCATTGAAGTATTTTGCTCATTTGCGGATACATCGGGAAGGCTAGAGAGTAAAGATTTCATATAATCGGCAGCGTTGGACGGTACTTTATTGTTATTTGAAAGGATCGTAATTAATAGGGTAATTAAAGTTTGAATAAAAGAAGAATTTTCAATCGTGACTTTAGGGAAGATATCGGAAGTGGAACAGTTTTTTAAGGCAGTCCCATTGGGAGCCTGGGATTTATTATTCCCATTCGGGTTAAGTAAAAGTTCATTATGTAGTTTTTTATCGAAAGAAGGAATAAATTTTGGATTAGATTTTATCGGTTTGAAAATTGTTTCTTTGTGGGAAGATGATAGAGGGGATTTAGGGGAAGAAAAATGAAAGAGAGAAGCGTTAGACGTTATCTCTGCAAAAGATTTTTTTGTAGGAGCGAATAATTTAGAGGCCTGAAAGTAGGAAATATTGTCTGCAGCCATTGACTGTTTGATATTTCTCTGTCTAGATAACTCTGGACAGGCCACACTAACAGCAGTATGGTTGCCCTTACAATTAATACAAATAGGGTTATTCATGGTATTTTGACACTGTTCAAAGGGATGATCCTCTCCGCAATGGAAGCAACGAGGAGGGGAACGACAAATAGGTTTTGAATGGCCAAAACGGCAACAGTTGAAAGATTGGATAGTCGGGAATCTGTATATTTTAACGGGAAGAGCGTTATAATAAATAAATACACGGGATGGTAATGTTTGACCTTCGAAAGTAATAACAACGGATTGGGAAGGTTTCCATATAGTGGTGCCGGTGGAAGTATCCTTGAAATTCAAACGACGTGCTTTTAAAACTTTTGGAGTTAATTGGGAGTCATTAAGAGCATCTACTATTTCTGTTTCTGATAGATCGGTTGGGATACCTCTTACTCTGCCCATTCTGGTTAAATTGAATGTAGGTATGAAAGATTTAAATTTATTATTTGAAAGAAAACCTATTTTTTTAACAAAACCATTAGCTAATGTGGCTGATTTAAATTCTATGGATAGTTTGTATCGACCTTCCGGTTTTATTGATCCATTTATAATACCGAGGTTATTGAGTTTTGAGCTAAAAATAAATTTACCAAAATCCAGGGGATGAATTATTTTCCCCTGTTCAGTCCTTTGGACATTGACAATAAATGGAGCTGAAGATGAAATAGAATACATAAGCTCAATGGCTTTTGCTTCTGGAGGAATTGTATCATTATAACTTCCATGAGAGATTGGGGCTTCGTTTGATAGTGAAAGAGATTTAATTTTAGGAGGTACGCTAAGGCAAAGCGGAGGACGTCGTTTTCGTGAAGGAAGGGTTACAGAAGTCTGGGTATCATCAGTATCGTAGTCGTCTACAATATTAGAAATGGGCTCAGGGTCCGGAGGTCGATTTTCATCTTCTTCCATTTCAACAAATTTAAAAAAAAATTAAACAATAATTATTATTTTAGAAATAATAAATGATAGAAATAATACACGCAACTTCGTCGCAAACCAATAACACAAACAAAAATAATGAATACGAAAAGGTAACAATAAATAAATCTTATCTGTACGCCGCGCCGCCGTCAAAGTAAGCCGTCAAACACAGAGCACTGGTAAACACGACTGCACACTACCGAGGTTCGGTGACTAATCATCCAGTCAAATCATACCGTGAGTGATAATTGATGGGCTAATGCGTAGTAATCATGTTTAGAGTCTTCATTGGCATTATGTTACTTATGTTATTAATCACATATATAAGTTTTCTAACTTTATTCGCTGTTTAATTAATTTGTTATGTCCATGTAAAATAGTTCAATTTGAATGCTTAAGTATTTGATTACCTGAGATCGTGTTAGTGGGTTGCATAGGCAGCTTTTTCGGATGTGCAGTCGTGTATGTTAAGTTTTCATCTAGTCTTGGTTGTCGACTGGGATCTATGCTAAATGTCATATAATTTGTTGAGTTCCCATTTATTGACAGCAGCTTATTGTCTACTAACCAATATATCATAAAATGTATACTTTTTTGATTATTTAATTTTTTTAACTCTGGAACAATATTTTCACGTGGTATAAAAATAAATAAAAAAATCTCATATATATTGAAAAAAAAGAAGAAGTACCACCTTACACAGTATACACGAATCTTAATCGCTCCGAACTAATATTAAAAAATATATGATTTTTAACCCATGAAATAGAAAGTAAAAAGTTTGTGCGGTGTTTGAAGTGTTTACAGTGAAGGATTTCAATTCAATTTAACTCAAAAGTGACTTGTGTACTGAGAAACATTAATAAACATTTGTGATCCAATGATAAAGTGAAGTGACAATCAAAAAGTGACAGTTCAATGTCTTTTACCAGCTACGATAAATTTGTCTAGCGAAATACATCAAATTCCATTGATATAAAATTAGCTAACCATAATTAAACTATTATACGAAGTGTTTTTGAATCGATGAAATAGGACTCATCCCTCTAAAAAAAAAAAAAATTAAAAGATCAATGAACACAACAATAAACAACTATTTTTATTTTCTTTGCTGCTCGGTTCCTATTATAATCTGATAAATCCACAGATCACCTTGCGGCGTTCGTGGGTCAGTGGTATAAACAGCCGGACGAGTTTATGCAGACATTCTGGTGAAATCAGATCGAATCCTACTGAAGCCCAAAGAAAAAAATATTTTATTTAAATTCATACATTTTTATTTTTAAACTAATAATATCCGATCATCGAACCTTTCTTCAAAATGAATAAGCAAAAGAAACCTCAAAAAAAGGCGCCATCTAGCGACTCAGAAGAAGAAGACACAATGACTAATAAAATGATCAAATGCATTGAAAAAAAATTTAATGAATTAACCAGTCAACTTATGAAATCTTTTAATGAACAAATAAAAGAACTTAAGAAGTCCGTTGAATTTTGTTGCGAGAAACTAGACGAATATGAAGAAAAAAACAAAAATAAAGAAATATTGATTAAAAAACTCCAAGTAGAAAATAAAGAAATTAAAATACAAATTAATAAAATGGAGCAAAATGAAATAAAAAACAACGTCGAAATACAGGGTGTTCCTTTTAAGGAAAATGAAAATATTAAAAAAGTGTTTAATAAGATACTAGAAACACTCAAATGCGATATAGAAACTATTAAAGTGGCAAATATTTACAGAATCAAAAATAAAAACCCGAACAAAACTCCTCCCATAGTAGTTTCTCTACAAAACAAAGATAGTAAAGACGTAATCATAACACATAAAAAAATATATGGTATTTTATATACAAAAAACATAAATTTTGAAGAAAACAGCACAATATATATTAACGAACAACTGACCCAACACAATAAACACCTACTTTACCTAGCTAAATCGTCAAGGCTTGGGTATAAATTTATTTGGGCAAAGAACGGAAAAATTTGGATGACAAAAAATGAAAAATCTCCAATCATACAAATAAGAAGCTCAGAAGACATCCCCTCCGAATAAATAATAATAACACCACATAGCAAACACCAATCAACCTCTAACATGGCTGAAGAAAACCACATACATGAAAATTATAAATGTACCAACCCATATGAACTAAATCTACTTTTAAAAATGTTAATTTCTCTATCTTAAACATGAATATTAGAAGTTTACGGAAACACTTCGATGAGTGATTTTCTCCTAGCATAATTGTTTTGACTGAAACTCAAATTAAAAATGTTATTCCATATAACTTATCAGATTATACCACAATTTCCTCTGCCTGTAAGCATACTGGTCATGATGGAGTCACTGTCTTCTTTCATAATACTCTGAAAAATGTTGCCACTGAATTTATTGAATTTAAGTCAGCCAATGCAATAAAATTAACATTTTTTCAAAACAACTATAAATATCATGTACTAGCCATATACAGATTCCCTTCATTAAATGATTTTTTATTTGTAAAAGAATTAAAATCTTTTGTTAGATATCTTGACAGAAACAATTTTACTTTTTCCATTTTGACAGGTGACATTAATATAAATATTAATGATAACAATATAAATGTAAATTGTCAAAATGAGTATCTAGATTGTTTATCAAGCTCTGGATATATGTCATATATCCAGAGCTTGATAAACAACTGGGAAAATGTAATATCAATAGAAAATCCACATTTAGCATTAGAGAATTTCTATAATACTCTTAGAGATTATATTCTAAAAAGTGAAAGTAAAATAGTTGTCACTAACAGAAAATATAAAAAAATTAAACCTTGGATTACAGTTGGATTAATTATATCAATTAAACAAAGGGATAAATTATATAGAGAAATGATAAAATATCAAATGGATTGCCAAAATAATAATCTCAGAACAATGCCTTATCTGAAAACAAAATATCTAATGTACCGAAACTTACTAAATAGACTGATACGAAACTGCAAAAAGAAATACTATTGTGAACAAATCACAAATATTGTAAAAATAATATTAAAAAATCTTGGAATAATAAATGAAATTGCAAACAAAAAAATTATTTCTTCAAATATTGTAAATGAGGTTAAAATAAATAATGAAATAATAACTAACAAATCGACCATTGCAGAATGTTTTAATAACTTTTTTACAAATATAGTAGACGAGGTACTTGAATCTTCCGGCATTAATGTTAATCATGATTATATGGAGACATCTCCTCAATTAGATTCTAATAACGATTCAATTAACTCTATAGAATATTTTTCTCCTATTACATTTAAAGAAATTGAAAAATATATTGATAACCTAAAACCATCCAACTCTAAGGGAAATGATGGACTATCATGTGATACATTAAAAAAAATAAAACAACATGTATTAACGCCATTACAACATATTTTTAATATATGCCTCAAAAATGGTCATTTTCCAGAACAATTTAAAATCTCCACTATAATACCTATTCATAAATCTGGGGATACGCATAAATTAGACAATTACAGACCAATATCCCTTGTTTCAAACCTATCAAAAATATTCGGAAAATGCATCAAATTTAGAGTCATTGAACACTTAGAAAAATATAAAATTCTATCGAAAAACCAATACGGCTTTCGTAAAGATCTAAGCACTGAGGATGCCATATATGAATTGACAAAAAATATTTATACATCTATCGATAAAAAAAAGAAATGTCTTGCCATATTCCTAGATTTAAGAAAAGCTTTCGACACCGTTAATCATAATTTACTCATTAAAAAAATAACTCGACTGGGCTTCAAAAAAGACACACTAAAATTACTATCAAACAATCTTAAAGACAGAACACAAAAAACAAAAATTGGGAATAATTATAGTTCAGAGACACAGATAAAAAAAAACGGAGTTCCGCAGGGAACTGTTCTTGGCCCGATTTTATTCTTAATTTATATTAATGATTTATGTAATTTTGAAATCCCTGGTAAAATTGTTTCTTACGCCGATGACACGGCAATAATAGTGGATGGTAATAATTGGACAGAAACTTTTTCGAAAGCAACTGTATGCATTTCACTTGTTTCAAAATGGTTAAAATACAACAAACTTGTCTTAAACTACAGCAAAACATTTTACTTACCTTTTTATAAAAAGATGAAAAACAAACCAAAAGACAACCTTAAAATTAGAATCCATAATACAACTTGCAATCAAGAATTGTGCTTCCTGTGCAACGAACTCGCTAATGTCAAAAATATAAAATATTTAGGAGTATCAATAGATATTAATCTTAATTGGAAATCACATATTAATCAAACCACTTCTAAACTAAGATATCTTACCTACATATTTTATAGACTCAAGGAAATTTTAAACGCTGAAAAATTGAAAATGATATACTTCTCTCTGGTGCAATCTGCAATCACTTATAGGATGGGGCGGTGCACCTGATACATTTATTAAGCCTCTACAAATAATTCAAAAACACATAATTAAAGTCATATATAACAAAAATAAAACATTCTCGACCGACCTATTATACAAGGAATCTAAATTATTTAACATTCGTAAATTATTTATATTAAAAACTATGAAATATTTATTTAAAAACAAAAATAATTTCAAAATAAATGAAAACAGAATGAGCAAAAGAACAAATAATATATTTTACACCCCCCAAACCAATACTAAATTAATGCAGACACATAGCAGTTTCATTGGTCCTCGTACATTTAACCTTCTACCACTACAAACTCAAATGATAAATAAAAAGATAGAATATATTAAAGAGGTAAAATTATGGCTAAATGAGGCAGATATTGAAACGCTTTTACTATAAATTTATTGATCCTTTCTACAACTCACTTGCTGAAACTTTATAAACTATTGTACATAATGTTTTCTCTTTACTTTTTATAATAACTATAAACAAAAAAAAAACTTTTCTACTAATGTATATTATAGTTTAGGTACTTGAAATATAGTAATCGTTTTATATTACCCACACTCAGGCAGTGCCTTAGTGGGTTTTCATTTCTTGTGTATACTATTTGGTATTATATATTGTGTTATTATATACTATCTATTAATATGTGTAAAGAAATGGAAAGAAATAAAGTAATAAAAAAAATAAATAATAATAATAAGCATTTGCTACTTAATCACACAATAGAAGTAATCACAGTTTATAGATGTTATATTTCTCTCCGGAAAAGATGTAGTTTTGGACTTGTACTTGGTTCCTTCAGTAGTTATCATATATACAATTGTCCAAGAATCAGAAGTGAAAACAAGAACAGTGTCATCCGCATAGCAAATAACATTACTATCAATGTCTAAGGGCCCGTTCCCACTTCCGTTTTCAAATCGGAGGCGGGTCCCGTTTTAAAAACGGATGGCTAATGGCCCTGTTCACACTTCCGTTTTAAAAACGGACCATACTCTACGAAAAAAAATAGTTGCCGATTCAACCAAAACATGATATTTGCTCATTCTTCAGTAATGGTGCGCAATGGACGACGATGAAGCTCTTGTTGTCATGTGGTACTTATTAAAAAGAAGGAAAAAAGTGAAAAGAAAATTTTGGGTACACCCAATCATAGCTGAATGATTTTCTGTGGGAATTTTCCAAGTGTTAATTGATGAGTTGAGAAGTGATGAAGTAAAGTTCTTTAATTATTTTAGAATAATAATGATTGGATTATTTATATAGCGCCGTTTTCACCGTGAGAAAATCACCTCAAGGGCGCTTAATGTCTTAAGAGAATGTCTATCACTTCCTTTAACCATCTACTGGAATGAGTTTCAGAGAGCTTAACATATCAAAATACAAAATTGAGAGATTGCATTTGTCCTGAAGAAAGGCTATCGATATTTTAAAGTAAGAAAACAATAACAACTCAAATATTTTTTATTATGTGTTTATTAAACTAATACGCTCTTCCGTGCATCGTGCATCTCATTAAAGCTTTAAAATTTAAAAAAAAAATGGGTGTGTCAAGCCTACGCAAGACAGAAGTGAAACTTCTAGTATTCTTCTCTCTCTCTCTTTTCATTTCATTCTCTCTTTTTTTCTGTCTATTGACATATTTATAAGTAGCATGTGATAAAAAAAATTAAAAGTTATAAAAAAAGAAAAAAAAAATTAGTTAAAGCGGGGATCGAACCTCGGTTCTTCACGACCACAGTCGTGCGCTCTGCCTGTAGACAGCGAAGATGAGTTAGGAGAGTGAGTTAAACTAGGTATATAATATTTACACCTTGCTAATGTTTTCAGTATTATTAGGGCTTTTTTATACTAATTTTCATATATTTATTGGCAGGTAGAGTAGAAATTAATATTGTTTAGCGTTTGCCAACGACCATACCATGTTGAACACACCGGTTCTCGTCCGATCACCGAAGTTAAGCAACATTGGGCGCGGTCAGTACTTGGATGGGTGACCGCTTGGGAACACCGCGTGCCGTTGGCCTATTTTTTATTTTAATTTCATGTTTTTTTTATTTTTTTATCATTACTATAATTAATAATATCATAAAATTCTTTAACTTTTCAAGTATGCTACAGGCCTAAAATATTACTTAGTGGATTGATATTATGGTCAACCATTGAAAAAAAAAATTCCTACAAACTTATTAATGTAATTACGATCTTTTTCAAGCGCGTATGTAATGATTATTTTTATCAACCTCGCACACACCTTGCTAATTTTTTCAATATTATTAGGGCTTTTTTATACTAATTTTCATATATTTATTGGCAGGTAGAATAGAAATTAATATTGTTTAACTTTTGCCAACGACCATACCATTTTGAACACACCGGTTCTCGTCCGATCACCGAAGTTAAGCAACATTGGGCGCGGTCAGTACTTGGATGGGTGACCGCTTGGGAACACCGCGTGCCGTTGGCCCATTTTTTATTTTAATTTTATGTTTTTTTTCATTTTTTTATCGTTAACATCATAAAAAATTTTATATCATTCTTTAACTTTTCAATTATGCTACAGGCCTAAAATATTACTTAGTGGATTGATATTATGGTCAACCATTAAAAAAAAAAAATTCCTTAAAAACAAAAAAATAATATTCCATGGCCGAGAATCGAACTCGGATCAACTGCTTCGAAAGCAACTATGCTGACCATTACACCACCAACGCCAGTTGTCGAGATGAGCTAAGAAGCATTTATATTTTACTATATCAAAAATATCCTTCCTTTGAAAAATAATGATTCTCCATAAAAAAGGAGTGCACTGCCCGGGAATCGAACCCGGGTCGCAAGAATGGGAATCTTGCATGATGTGCTTCCGCATTCCTAAAATAATTGTGAAATTATAAATACATCCCGGCTGCCAAAAGTCCATATTGAAAAATTAACAATTTTATGATTTTTTTCAAGTCACTGCTTGTATTTAATAAAATGAATTCTTAAAAATATCACCTGAAATAATCAAAACACAAATTAAATAAAACAGTATCTCAGAAAATTGACCAAAAATAATTTCCGGTACCGGGAATCGAACCCGAGCCTCCTGGGTGAGAGCCAGGTATCCTAGCCACTAGACCATACTGGACTTGCGAAATTGTGCGTAAATACGTTATTTAACTTGTTTAATAATTACAACGAATTTTGTACACCATTTTTCTGAACGGTGAGCGGTGGTGGGGGTACCCGCTTTTTCGTTTCGATCTTGACTCGGTTTTACTACGTTCCCGAAAATTCATTACGCGGCTAAAGAAGTTTCACTTCAAAAAGTAAACTTTAAAAAATTTAAATATAAATTTTGATATACAAATGTTGTGTACGCCAAGTGTTTTGTTTTTATTTAGTTAAAAATAAAATATTACTATACTCTTTCTTCGACCAGTGGTATTAAATTTTCGGGATTTATTTCCTTATCCATTATTGAAGTTTTGATTTATTTACTTAACAAAATAACCAAATACAAGGAACCAGCGTGCCTGCTTCCTTGCGACTGCGAGCGGGCGGGGAGGGGTCGGGGTGTGGCGGGGACTCTGCCGGAACGACTAGACAAGTGTGAACAGCTCCATACAACACTATGAGCGAGCGTGTTCCGACACGATTTGAAAACGGACGCGCTGCGCTGGCGATCCATCCGACAAAAAATGTCGGATCCGTTTTCAAATCGTGTCGGACAAGTGTGAACAGCTCCATACACCCACTACAGCCACTAGGGCATCCGTTTTTGAAACGGGACCCGCCTCCGTTTTTAAAACGGAAGTGGGAACGGGCCCTTACTGGCACAAGGAAAGATGTTTATATCCATCTAGGCTTGTTACGTTTCCCACTTTTGATAAATAGGTGTGGTCAGTTATTTATAATTTCAACCAGTTAAATGCAGTATGTTTATACCCACGTTTACTAGTTTTTTATTTTTATTATATTTCTTATGGGATTACATTGATTTTTAGAAAATCATTATTATTATTATCAATTGAAATCTCTCTTCCTAACACAATAACTTGGAATAATAATTTACACTTCTTCATCTTCGTAAATAGGTTCATCCCAAGATTGTTTCTCGGCGCTTCCGAACACCAGGTAGAACAGGTTAGTGAAGAAGTATACGCCAGCCACGATGTAGAACACCAAATTCCACTGAGAAGGGTCAGTCTGAAATATACAACATAGAATGTATATTATATTTTAATATCATACTCTTAACCAACAAACTCATTCTTAGTGTCATTTAACTGAAAAGAAGAAAAAACTATTACTTTTCCAAATCTAATAAAAATTATTTATTTGATAGACTTTTTGTAACGGTATGAAAATCATTTGGGTGTTTGGTACTTTTATTGGCACTGAATTATTGATGATTCTTAGTTTCTACACACCTAGTTAACTTTCATAAATCTGCCAGTGTGTCCTCTGGTGAAGACTCGGAATAATTTGGCAATCCTATATCCAAAAGTCCTCAATCTATTAAATATGCAAAAGCGTATAATGTGTTTTACTTATCTACTATCAATAACTGTAATTTACACGTATATTCTTACCGAATCTGTGACGATAAATCCAATGACGTTAGGAGCAATAAGTCCAAAAATATTAGCCACCATATTGGTGAGTCCAAACATGATCCCCGCAAAGTTTGGAGACAAATCCATGTGGTTGATCTGAAACAATGTGCAAATGGTTACCTTAATATTCTTCGAAGTCTATAATGTATCCTGAACTCATTTTGAACGCACTTTGTGTAATTTTGTGACATACTTGAATAACTATAATAATAAACTTTCTGACGTACTGCTCCTACACAAAATTATACATGCATCAGTTGATACACCAAACATTTTATCCCAAATTAACATCAATATACCATCAAGAAAATCAACAAGGAGGATGAAAGACATTTTCTTTATTAAAGCCTACCACACAAATACAGGATATTTTTCCCCTGTACCGCGAACATTAAGAAATTATAACATTATACATGGCTCTAATAATGAAATAGACATTTTTAATGACCAATTTAAACACTTCAAAAAAAATGTATTACCTTTAATCATATTAAGCTGATATTGTGATGAAGCCCTTTATTTAAAGAGAAGCAACATTGTACCTACCTAATCAGTGTCTCACCAGTACAGGTGTGACAATAACAAATAGTTTATGAACATATTTGTATTTACCTTTTACCCATTCTTATTTGTTATTTACTTGCATATTTAGCTTACATATTATTATAATAGATTAATATTAATATTACTTACATTTTCCTTTTGTTACTATTTTCGTTATTATCATTTTGTTATTATTATGTATTTAAACATCCATGTATATAAATTTTTGGGCACCATGCCTGTTTTATGTACTTAAATAAAAATAAATAAATAAATAACAATTATTTAAAAAAAACTCCTGATGATACTTCCTCCCAAATCACGGGATATTCTTAATTAGGGAGGTATTAATTAACATCAATAAACATATACATTAACATCAAGAATCATGTTCCGTGAAGTTTCTCAGACGAAAACACAAAATGGTTTCTTATTTCAATTGCTAGGAGAACGTTTGCAAACAAATCAGTTATTTACAATGCTTTAAACTTATTAAGACCGAAGAAGAGGTTGATATACTGATTGGAAAATAATTGTAGCAGAGGACTGGAGGCGAACGCGAATGCAGCCAGTGCATAGCTGTGAAGGAGGCAAAATTCCAGACACAAATGTCAAGTGAATTTGCTTCTTACCCTGGTACCCGTGTTGATGGCGCCCGTGAGCCCCACCGTCGTGATGATGATGACCACCGCCAGAGTAGTTTGGTTGGGAGGGACCATGCACAGTATGACCAGGCTCACGGCAGGGCAGACGTTTGCTGAAAATAACATTAACAGCCATTATTTACAGACATGCATTGGAATCTTTTAGACTTTACAACCAACTCAGAGGACATTCGGTCATGGATAATACGTACTAATAGAAACGAAATTATCAGAATAGATGATGTCTGACAGAATTTAAAAAAAAATTCATTTCATATTTATTTAAAATATTGATGTTACATCGCTTTTCTGCCCTTTATAGAGAGATCCCAAT
The DNA here is from genome assembly GCF_061612785.1 of Hesperophylax consimilis. Taxonomy (NCBI): domain Eukaryota; kingdom Metazoa; phylum Arthropoda; class Insecta; order Trichoptera; family Limnephilidae; genus Hesperophylax; species Hesperophylax consimilis. The sequence goes on from NC_142845.1 coordinate 18,054,814, forward strand.
ATCTGCTTGGAAATATGCACAGAAGAACGTTCTCTCGACAGTTGAAACTTTTTGCTTAGTGAAAATAGTTATCTGCGCAAAGTACTCATGTTTTGTGTAGAGACAGAACATGCGAATATAACGCTGTAGACTACATAAATGTAGAATGCCATCGATGTGGATGTCGATAGCATGTTTGTACAAGCTTTATATTTACTACCCATCGCTTAGCGCTCGCTGTTGGTGTGGTGTAGTTTTTAGGGTTTAGGAGTTTAGGTACAAACCGATGGTGTTGCTCAATTTCCGAACGTCAGACAGGGACATGATCTTCTTGTTAACGGCAAGGTCAGCAATGAAGGCACTGGAACTGCCCACCACCCACATGGCCAAGTAAGGCAGCGATGTCAGAAGGCCACTCTGCAACAAACAATTCGAAGATTGCTTTTCTTATCCACCGGGCAACACCGGCGGGTTTAGATAACTTATTTATTTATTTATATACGAGCTGACGTGTTTTTGGCCCGGCGTCGCTGGGGTTGCTTTTGAGATATATTATTTTTTTATATAATATTCCGTAGTACGTAATTTTAATGTATCTCATAAGGTTTAGCCAGCGTTAGCAATGTAAGCGCCCGAAAATATATTTTTTAAGACTTGATTACAAACCATCGACTTTTCTCTACTTTCTATAAATAAAATATGCTTGTATTATATGTATTAACCTACTTGAAGAAATTCTTTAAATGATAGTACTAAATCCGTTGCGTACTTTAGTTTAAACGCACAAAGAGACAGACGAGGATAGCGACATTATTTTATACTACGAGTATTTAGAGAAGATTCTACGCCTATACGGGCTTTTACAAACATCTGATATACATAATAGTTCAGTACATCAGTAATCAAGAAATAAAAATTAGTTCTACAGAAATTCAATGCAAATAATAGTACCATGCTTAGCTAGGTTATCAATATTATCGAGGTATGTTACCAAAGAAATCAGAAAACAAGTGTGTGTTTTTTTAAGCGGAGACGGTTTACACGTAGTTCCCGTGAGAACTTCGGTTTACACGTAGTTCCCGATAGCACAAAGGGCCATGTGCCCATTTTATCTCAATCCCTTAACAACAACCCAGTCCCTTTAATAAAGTTCACCAGGGTTGTCATTGGGTATGTGGCTATGTCTTCTGGTTCTACTGTATGTCTCCCCAGGTATCTGAGCCTAGTTCCCACCAGGGCAGGACATTGGCACCATAGGTAAATTGGAGTATCTTCATCCTCTTCACATTTCCTGCATCTATTGGTGTTTTCTACTCCCAATATCTGCATGTGTCTCCTGAGATGGCAGTGTCCCGTTAGTCGTCCTACCAGTTCCCTCAGCGAGTTTCTGTTCATATCGAGTAGTTTCTTGGTTCGTCTAGGGTTTGGTCCTTCTATGAGTACTTTGGATTGTCTCATTCCAGGTGCCCTATCCCATTCTTTGCGGTGCTGGGATTTGACCCACCTATCAATATGTAATTTTGTGTGGCAAGCTGCTACTCCTCCGGTCGGCTCGGATGCTACAAGTGGTGCTTTCGCCCCTTTCCTTGCTAGTTTGTCAGCCCGCTCGTTGCCCTCAATACTTTTATGTCCTGGTACCCAGATAGGGTTATTTTATTAATGGTAGCGAGCTCTGTTAGAACAGTCCTGCATTCCATTACCAGTCTAGAGTCGCATAGGTTACTTCCCAGTGACATTAGGGCTGCCTGGCTATCGGAACATATGCTTATGTTTTTATTCCTGTACCCAATACGTATATTCTCCTGTGCGCAGGCCAAGATGGCTTTCATCTCAGCTTGAAACACAGTACAGTGTGTTCCTAGAGGTATACCGAGTTCCCTCTTGGATCCCTGCAGACAGACTCCGGCCCCTGTTCCCTCCTCCATCTTGGACCCATCTGTGAACCAGATTAGTTCCTGTTTGGAGGTAGGACCTGGAACCGTGTCCCATTCCTCCCTTGTGGGGTAGGTCACAAAGAAGTATGTTACTATAGTATTATTGTAACTGTATTCAGTGCAGTTGAACACATCTACAATTTCTGCAAAATTGTTGCCAAATGAATGTAATATGGGCATAAGTGAGTGTCTAAATGACTCGTGATATTGTTGTTGTAATTATAACAGGAATACCAATTTACCGTGAATACCTTGGAAGTTCATCTTTCTAACGAAGTGTGAATCATCTGAAGGAAGTCTTTTATTGCAACTAGGTATGAGAGTTTACTGGTTATCCTGGGAGCCTTAACTACGAAACAACAAAAAGCATTGTCTTCTCGTTTAGAAACTCCAAAATGTTATATGATTAAATAAAAAATGATATCAGTAAAAATGTACCTGTTTCATGTCGATACCGTGAACTTCCTTAAGATACATGGGAGTCTCCAACAGCAGGGTGAGGAAACCGTAGACGATTCCGCAGTGCGACACACAGGTGGCCAACAGGGGCACTGAGGTGAATATGGCACGCCACGGGGTCACCATCTTCCTCGCTGCGTTGGCAGTTGCTTCCTGGAATGATATCTTTGTTTCATATGCAGCTATACAACACATCATAAGTTGACGGTGGCTTTCGGCTGCCATGGAATTATTTAGGTTGCGCTTTTAAGGCCGAGTGTAGTTTTTTATTAATTTAAAATAATGATTATATTATTAAGCAAATCGATTATGATAGTGTTTTCAACAAGTAAATTTTTTTTTATACATTTTTAAAATTAACATAGGCTTGGTAATTATCAAAATCAAATCGAAAATATGACCTTTTTCAGACCGTAATACGTGCGTTTTAAAAAATACTATTAAAGGCTGAATATCGTCAAAAAATACCTGAAGGGGTTTTCTTTAAACGTACGAAAAAAAAACTAAAAAATAAATAAAATAGGTTCGTAGTTTAATTTTTTCATAAACAATAATTGTACTTGTTTTTAAAATGCAGATTATAAAACTTTGGATACGTTTATTTAACAAAACTAAACGATAAATTATTGGTATTATATTTTTCCATTTTTTAAAGTTAATTTAATATTTTTTAAACTACAATTTAAGAAAGAACACTTAGATTTTTAAATTACTTTTAAAATAGGCTGTCTGCTGGCGCCTATTTGAAATTTTAAATACGGTAGAACATCGAACTAAAAGCTTCTTTTAAATATCCCAACAGATGGCGCTATCATGGTTCGCTATCGACTCTTCCCATGTCCATAAGCCAATATTCAACGTATAAATCGGTTTCAGTTATTCAAGCCAAACGGCCACTGGCTTAGGTTATGCTATTCTGTACACTATACTGTAAAACTCTCGCCTCGAAGTTTGCGGGATCCAATATCAGAGTGGGCAAGTAAATTTTATTTGGTTAATTTGTGTTATTCACAATTAATGAATTAATATACGTATGGTATATGCGCGGTACGTTCCATAGTGAAAGATACTCTCAGTATCGCCTGGTGTAAGACCACCATTCAGAATTGAAACGTTGCTTGAAATGGCTTTAGCCGTGTTTGGTGACCAAATCTGAATAGCCAGGTAGATTCACTTATTCAATAAATAATGCCCGTTCTGCGGTCTAAATTTAAATAATGATTTGTGGTCTTTCATCAGGGCGATACTGACAGTATCTAACGCTCTGGAAAATGCCGCAAATATAATACTTATGTACATTGTGAAATAACTCAAATTATTAAAATAAAATGTAGGTTGGTACTCGTGCACGCCAAGATTGTAACCCGCGACGTCACGGAGGTCGTCATCCTGTTGAGTCGGGCCATATCTCGATATTTATTATTGTTTTTGTAAATTATTCTAAAAAAACATTTTTTTTTTTTTTTTTTTGTTTTTTTTATTAGTAAAAAAAAGATACACGAATTACATAATATTAAAATTACATAATATAATTACACAACATAGTAGGTTATTAATTACATAATATAAGTATTCGATGTACCCCCATAAATAAGCAGGGCTTGTGTGTATGGGGGTGTTGTTATATTTGTTTATATTTGGTACGATTCAGTTCAACTGTTCGGAATACTTTTTAAGGTGGCTTTTGAATTCGTTTATATTTGCATTCATGTTTCTAATTTTTTCTGGTAATGAGTTAAAAAATTTAACTCCGAGATATTCATGGTTGAACTGTCCTATTGTTTTTTTACATTTAGGAGTAGGAAGTATTGACGTTTGTCTAAGATTTCTGTTATTTTTAAAGGGTGCAATTTTATTTTGAATATAGTTTTTATAAATTTGTAATGTTGCATGGTAGAAGTATAATGCACTTAATTTTCTGACCTTAAATTGTTTGAATAAAAGTTCGGACGAATATGAATAGGGTTTTTTTTAATATGGTTTTTATTATTAGTTTTTGTGATATGTAAATTGTTTGAGTTTGATTTTTATATGTACCGCCCCAGCCTATAATGCCGTATTGTATAATTGATTGACAGAAAGCGAAGTATATGGTTCTAAGTAATTTTTCGTTTAAAATATCTCTTAAACATCTAAATATATATGTTAGTTTCCTTATTCTGTTGTTCAGAATATTTATATGTGGGGACCATTTTAAACGCTGGTCTATTGTTATGCCTAGGTACTTAATATCGGTCTTGCTTTCTATGTTTGTGCATAACATATTGCATTTGTGGTTTTCTGTATTTTTCACAGAGTGGATAATTATGTTTATTTCTTTAGGTGTTTCTTGTTTTTTAATGAAAAATGGTAAATAATAAGTTTTTTTAGAGTTTAAAGTCAACAGGTTTTCATCAAACCATAATTTTAGTTCATTGATATCTGTATTTGCCATGTTATTTAGTTCTGACCAGGTGTTTGCTTTTAGTAGAAGGACTGTATCGTCAGCGTAAGAGACAATGTCTCCATATTTGGAAATATTGAATATATCATTGACATATATAATAAATAACAATGGTCCCAAAACCGTGCCTTGGGGTATTGAAAAGTCGCTATATTTTGAATCGCTGACTTGATTGAGTAATTTTACTTGTTGAGGTCTTTTATATAAATAACTAGTTATCCATGCTAAGACTTTTCCACTAATCCCTACTGATTTTAATTTACTTATTATTTTTTTATGTGATATGCTGTCGAAAGCTTTTTTGAGGTCTATAAATATGCCAAGACATTTTTTATCGGAATCTAGGGCCGTATATAAATAGTTGGTTATTTTTGCTATCGCGTCGTGAGTACTTGTATTTTTTTTGAATCCGAATTGGTTATAATTAATTATTTTATTTTCTTCTAAGAATGTCCAAATTTGTTTTTTTACAATTTTTTCATATATTTTTGATATATTCGAGAGAAGTGAAATCGGGCGATAATTTTGTGGATCTTTACGACAGTCTGTTTTATAAATGGGGGTTATAATTGCTCTTTTATAGTTATTGGGAAATTCGCCATTTGCTAGACTTAGGTTTATTATATGTGTTATGGGGTGAATTAAGTATTCTTTCATCGATTTTATTGTTTTAGTATCTATGTTATCAAAGCCGGGGGCAGAATCTCCTTTTAGTTTCGAAATAGTTCTGTCAATGTCGATTTCTGTGACTGGGTGAAATTTATTAATTTGACATTGTGTTATTTGGTGTGGATTAGATATATTGGTCTTATTTATGGATTTTGCTAGGTTTTTTCCCACGTTATTAAAATAGTTATTTAAAATATTACAACATTTTTTGTGTCATTTTGTACGTTATATATTATTTCCCCATCTGAGATTTCTGATATGTGCTTATATTTTTTCTTTTTATTTATTATTTCATTTATTGTTGACCATATTTTTTTATTATTGTCTTTAGCTTCTGTTATAATTTTTGAGTAGTAGTCGTTTTTCGTTTTCCTTATTAGTGTAGTTAGTATATTTTTATACTTTTTATAGTATAATACAATTTTACTGTTAACTAGTGGCCTTTGTGTTATTTTATAAAGTTTATTTTTTTTCCTAGTGGCTTTTATTAATCCTAGAGTAATCCAAGGTTTAATTTTTCTTGTTTTTGAGTTGGGGACAACATGAATGAAAAGACCAAACACAAATAACCTGACTGCCATATGTTGTGGCTAGAGTATTTTGAAAGTCTAAGCGAGCAAGCGTAATTACTAGTGCCACGTGATTATGGTGCAAGTGTGAGTTAACGCTCATAAAGGTCATCTGACAGTCAAACCCGGCGTGCGCAAATAATTTTTTATTTGTTTGTGTTATTTCACAATTAATACATTAAACATAATATAAAGTGTGTTTGCAGCACGATCCAGAGTGAAATTTACTCTCAGTATCGCCCTGGTGTGAGACCACCATTCCGAATGGAAACGTTATTTCTAAGCTTTTGCCGTGTTTAGTGACCGGATATAAATAGCCAGGTACTTTTCTACATTTGTCTTCCCCATCTTCTTCCCCTCCCCAATACCTTCACCCTAGTACCCAGATTGGGGATGCCACAGTCTCGCTGTTCCAGACGGGAGCGGTTGAGACTCTTGTGCGGTATATAAAAAATATATGTTTTATTTTTTTGACATCCAGAAACACACCAGACCTGAAAACAAACTGTCTATTGAAAGTGAGAAGTTTGAATGAATATCTTGTTGCATCTTGTATACAAACGTACCTACAGGGCGCAGGCGTGCGACAATTTTTTTTACACCGATATCCTTAGTAAAAATGTATCATTTCATAACGCGCCAGTTCGCTCCATTGCAGAGGGCGGTCGGACATTTTTAGGTCGGGATATCAATTTACCGTCCACTGTAAAACAACTTACAAAAATTTCCACCCGCGCAAGGCGCTTTATAGTTCTGAGTGCTAAGTGGCATTGTTGTTAATGAACTGAATGTTGCCAAATCTGGCGTTTTGCTTCACCAAGGACTGTTGAATACAAGCGAATTTTGGGCCCGATGGCGTTTCTGTGGGCCTTAGAAAACAATAATGTTATTTATAACGGTTATTGTTGACCGAGGTAGAACGAACACAGGTACTCTGTTTTTTGACCAGATGTAGGTATATTTTTTACAATGCGTTCATCTGACGGCCGGCGTAGTCCGGTGGTGAGGCTTTGGACTCCCATTCCGAAGGTCGTGGGTTCGAACCCGGTGTACGCAAATAAGTATTAGCATTTATATCTGAACCTAGATATTTATTCTGGACCACAGAATCAATAAAATTTTATTTTGTTAAAAGTATTTTGGTATTTAAAATTTAAAGTACTTAAAAAATTATTTATTTATATTATTTCATTTAATTCATTGTTATCTATTGAATTTAATGTGTTAATTATTGTGCATAAAACTATGTAAAACCAAATGCCAAAATGTTTTTAATAGAGATATACATAATTAAGAAATTGGCACATACATTATCATACATGTCATAATATGGAAAATCGGGACTAAAGATATATGAAGAAATAATTATAATATAAGCGATTAGTCATAATAGACCCGATATAGTTTTACATGAAAAAATTAAAAAAAATTAACTTATATCATTGATGTCGCTATACCAAATTCCTGTAATATTCAAAAATCTGTTATCGAAAAAATAAGAAAATACACAGATTTAGGAAATGAAATAAAAAGAATTTGGCATGCTCAGACTATAAAAATATTACCATTCGTTATTTCGGCTACTGGCATTATACCTAGCTCTCTAATTAAAAAATTAGGCGTATTAGATCTTTCAAAAAAATTATATATAAAGATGCAAAAGTCGGTCATTTTGAATACATGTAGGATAACAAAAGATTTTTTAAATATTTATGTTGAGGGATCAGTAGGATTTATAGGCCCTGTTAGAAGTTCTACCGAGCCGAACCCTCTGATATGAAAATATCTGGAGTCGGTGAATTATTTTCCCATTTGATCTTTTCTGAGTTGACGTGTTGTTCTTGTATTGTTTTGTATTTATTTTGCTTATATAATGCACTTACATAATGTTGATTGACTAGATGATCATTTGTGGAAAAGTGAGTGGAAGGGTTTAGTTTTTCCTATGGGGAAGATTTAACCCGGACAACAAAATCGGAAGCATAAAAAAAAAGAAATGTCAGGCTTTCTGTAAAAATATTAAAATACATACAATTAAATTAAATGTTACCTTGTATATATTCGTTTACATTCTAATTAAATAAATAATACAAAAAAATAGTGCCATCTGGTAACTGAAATTCATAACTTTTATAACGAAGATTTACATTACCGCCATCTTACTGTTTTCAGGCAAACGTTTTTAAAATAAATTCTAGTTAGAAAAAATATTGTTTTGGAAATGAACAACAGAGTTCGTGTGTATCGAAAATAGTTGATTTTGTCAGGTATACAATCACTCTTGACACTACAATAACAAAAAAATACTCACATCCTTTTCTTCGTAGTTTCCCAGAGAATTTTCAATGTATTTTCTCTCTACTTCAGAAATAGACTTGTGCTGATTTGGACTGTCTGCTCCATAGTAAAACCAGAGCATGGAGACCAGGGTGGCAAGAATTCCAAACAGATAGAATAGGGACGGCCAGCCAAATGTACTGGCGGAGAGGTATCCTGAGACCGGCATGGCTAGAACTGTGCCAAGTGGAGCGCCTGGGGAACAAACGGAAAAAATTCTGATGAGTAAAAATATTTTACTGGATGAAGAAGAACGACAATTTTTTATTAAATTAGAGGAGTGACAAATTCTTATCAGATTAAAGTAGGCAAAACGGAATTCTGGATCAAAAGCACAGTATTTCTAATAATCCAACAGTACAATAGCATAGCGATGACCTGTATACATTTTGTTTTCAAGCATTCTTCGGTTTAGCCCAGTGATCCCTAGCATTGTACGTTAAGTTAAAAAACTTTGGCAGATATACGTACCTCATCGAAACGCTGCCATCTTGGAAAATCTGAAGCCTTTTACGGTTTTAGAAAATTTATCGAAAAATATTGATTTTGAAAACTAACATTTTTTTAAAAAAACTATGTAAAACCCATTACAGAAATATATCTTTTCTCCGAGATTTTGACCTGCTTCTATTTACTTTTTAAACTTATTCTTTGTGGTTTTTTTCCAGGGCCCTGAATTTGCTGTAGGTAGGTAACAAGAAAGCCATAAGGAACATAATATCTACCAAGTATCGTATCTATTGTATAGTATCGCACTTTATTCCGCCCTAGGTCCGATTTTGCTTTAGGGTGACTTGGACTGTATGCATATTATGGATTTTCTCAATACACCAAATTTTTCGTACCTTTATCATCCAATAATTCCATCCAAGAAGAATTCTAACCCAAACAATAAGAATCTATGTACATGTACATGGAGAAAAATGAGTAGGTACGACTTTTTTATCAAAATAATGTTACTAATGTGACTGCATGCCCATTTCCTAATAAAATGTTAGTCATTCAGAATATGTCTGAACACGTGTTCACGCAGGTGGCCTTGTCCTAATAAATATAATAGACAAGATGCGAAAATTTTATCATTTTTAAGAGCACGTGTTACGACTTCCTCATAAAAAAATCGTATTGTCAATTCATTCGTAATAGGCCTGTAATCCCATCTTTCACGGGAAAACTTAAACAGAATAATTTGACCAAATTTTTAATAAATTTTATCAGTAAGTTTTCTGCATAATGTTTCTCTTACCGATAGTTTTAGTCAATTCATTCTCTATGGTTTACATGGCAAGTTCTCTAAGTAATTGCTCCAGTAATAACAGTGATTATTAACAAAATAAAATAATCTAACCTTACTCAATTACAACTGTGAATAAAGTGATTATAAAACTGTGTTAAGTGTTATAAATTTACACGTTTATACGTCCGTAAACTGCAAAAACAAGAACAAATAGTTACAGACTTGACAGCTGCAAGCCACTATTACAACAATAATATTTCCAATATCAGAAGTAACTGAAATAAACATTAAAATGCATCTTTTCGACAAAACTTACTGTGCTCCGTGAAAAAGGCAACAAACATTGAAAAAGACGTACGTTGTGCAAAATGTAGTATGTATTTTCACACTACATGTAGCGGCCTAACTTGCGCCGAATTACAGTCATTCACGGCGAAGTCGGCTCATACTCTTTCGTTCATATGCGACTTCTGTGTCACGCCAAAAGCTGCCTCTCCTCAGGATGAAAAATTAATAGAGAAGCTGAGCGCCGAAGTGAAAAAACTACTTAAGTGTGAATTGACTGATATAAGCAAAGCAATCGATTTTTTCTCTAAAAAAATTGATGCTTATGAGGAAGAAAAGAAAAGAAAAGAAAATACCAAAAAATAAAAGAAGTACAAAATGAAAACAAAACTTTAAAACAAATGGTCAACAAAATTCAAAAAAATGCTTTCGAGACGTCTATAGAAATCCAAGGACTGGAATTAAAAGAAAATTAAAATCCTTACATACCGGTGGAACTCATTCTGAAGAACTAGATTGCGATGATCTACTTCTGCACAACAACATTGAAAACTGCTACTCAACAAAAAAATCAATCACATTGAAATTAAGAACAAAAGAAGCTAAAAACAGAATACTTTTCCAAAAAAAAAAAAGTTGGATATTTTACTGCAAAGGATATGAAATACTCTTCTTCTGAAACAAAGATTTACATAAACGAGAAGCTTACGCCCGCCAACAACCAACTTCTTTGGCTAGCAAGTTCTACAAAATCTATGGGTTACAAATTTGCTTGGACAAAAAACGGAAATGTCTTACTACGAAAAAAACAGGATTCACCAATAATCTATGTGAAGGACGCGAATGATATTCCACTACAATAATTCGGACACCATATAAAAAAAGAAAAAAATAAATAAAAACTTCACACAAAATGGCTAACGCAGACAATATTGTTCCTAAAACCCAAGAATGCGATAACTTCATTGAAATAAATGCAATTTTCGAAGATACTAACTTCAACATCTTGAACATGAATATAAGAAGTATCCAGAAACACTATGACGAATTCTGTATCCTTTTAAATTTTCTATCTTTCCAGCTAGATATAATAATACTTACTGAAACCCAAATACGAGAATGTGTCCCTTTCAGCTTACCTAACTTTAATACCTTGTCAATACCCTCTAGACATACTTCGCATGATAGCCTTACTTTATTTTATAATACTCTATCTTTATCCAACATAAATGTAAATATACTAAAATTCCATTACTCTAATGCTGTCCATGTTACTTTTGCTTTAAGGGGAAAAAATATTCAGTATTGGCTATATATCGATCTCCCTCTTTATCCACAAATCTATTAATTCTCGAAATTGAATCTTTCATAAATGAAGTTAATGTGAACCAATTCGATTTTTCCTTCATTGTAGGAGATATCAACATAAACATACAAAACACAATATTAAATCCAACTGCAAATGAATACTTGAACTTACTGTATACCAAAGGTTAACTATCGTACGTGAACAGTACCACTAGGCCTAATCATCCAAATGATTCATGTTTAGATCACATATTCCTCAAATCAAATAAAAGTTACCCAAATAGATCTGCTACCTTCAAAATTGACATAACAGACCACTATCCGACCTTCTATGGTCATTGTACTGAAAAATCACCTAGCTACACAGATCACATTAACCGTCAGCAAATCAAAACAAAAATTAATTACCTATCTCTAGACATCTCACTAACAGCCGAAACATGGGTCTCAGTGCTTTCTAACGATGACACAAATATATCTCTAAATAACTTTTATGATATAATCCAAAGCCATATTGAAAAATGTTATGAACCATTAGCAGCACCAAAAAGTAAACACAGACACATACAACCATGGATTACACGTGGACTAATAATCTCAATTCAGCATAGAAATAAACTGTTTAAATCATATAATACTCATGAAAAGCATTGCCTATCCACCAATGAAGCACAAAATTACAACAAACGTAACCATTATATTATATATAGAAATTATCTAAATACTCTTATAAAAAAATGCAAACACCGGTATTACTCTGAACAACTGCAAAAAGCACATAATGACTCACGAAAAAAATGGAACATTATAAATGAGATCTCAAACAGGAATCAAAAAGAACACAAAATTCCTCAAAAAATTATAACTGAAAATAATATAATCTTTGATAATCCTAAAGATATTGCAACCAATTTCAACTTTCAACCACTTTTTTACAAACATCGCCTCTACCCTAATTGACAATAATCCTTCTCTTAGCTTGCACTCTCAGCATGTACCCACAGACTTTCTGAAGACTAAAAATTCTACCTTCGAACTATCCGAATTTCCCGAAATAACTGAACTTGAAATCGCAAACCACATTGACAATCTAAACGCTAGGTCTGCAAATGGCCCAGACAACTTAAGTAACACTACAATTAAATCTATAAAAAACATATAATCAAACCATTACACCATATATTTTTCCGAATAAATTCAAACTAGCTAACATCATCCCAATACACAAATCAGGACCTAGATGTAAAACAGACAACTACAGACCAATCACATTAGCTTCTCAATTGTCTGAGATATTAGAAAAATGCATTAAAAAACGTATCGTCGATTTTCTGGAATCGAACTCACTCCTTTCACCTAACCAATATGGCTTTTGAACTAAACTAGGTACTGATGATGCTATATTTAATTTAACCAAAAACAATTATTCTAACCTGGACTCAAACATTAAAACTTTAACCATTTTTTTAGATTTAAAGAAAGCCTTTGACACAGTCAAGCATAGAACTCTCTTAAAGAAAATATCCAACATTGGAATTAAACTTAAATGTCTCATGCTGTTACAAAATTATATATTGAATCGCCAACAATGCACAAAAATTGGAACATATTTGAGCAATTTTGAATTAGTAAAACATGGTGTACCACAAGGAACTGTATTGGGGCAGCTACTCTTTCTAATATATATAAATGACTTATGTAATATTAAAATACCTGGTAAAATTTTCTCATTTGCTGACGATACTGCAATAACAATCAAAGGAAAATCATGGGAAGATACTACTAATAAAACTAACAAATGTATTACTATTGTCAATTATGTATAATAATTATGATGTAAATTATAACTTTAAAAAATGTATTTGAAACTAACTTTAAGCACCTGTTGACAAGCCAATTCAATCGGCTTAGCAGGACTTGTTTGTTGATATTATGTATTAACTATTTATTCAATAAAAAAAAATAAAAAAAGAGTGGCTAGATAGAAACCTACTTACCCTAAATTATGATAAAACTATTTGTATTCCTTTTTATAACACACAGAAGTCGGCTCCTAAAACCAATCTTAATTTGAAGTTTCATAACGTAAATTGTAACCCAAACACATTCTGTAACTGTGAGGAGATGAAATCTGGAAAACTTATTAAGTATTTAGGTGTAACTATAGATTGTCAACTTAAATGGACCAGCCATATTGAAAAAAACTGTTAACAAATTGAGATACCTAAAATATATTTTTAAAAGAATGAGTAATGTAGTAAATATAAAAACCATGAAACTAGTTTATGACTCACTAGTTCATTTATCACATTTCCTATGGAATAATTGGCTGGGGCGGAACTTTCAACAATCATGTAAAACCACTAAAAATTGCCCAAAAATCAATAATTAAGATAATGTACCAAAAAACTAAATCCTATCCCTCTAAACAATTGTTCCAAGAAACTGAAATTTTGGACCTTAAGCAGATCTATAGTGCTCAATGTCTTAAATTTATTTATACGCGACCAAACAACTTTATTAAAAATCAAATCGTGCCAGCCAACGACATGGCGCTTGTGAATATGCTGTGCCTCGCTGCAAAACCAGGTTGGCCCAAAGGCATATTAGTTTTATTGCTCCAAAAATGTATAATTCTTTATGTACAACCTTTAAAAGGGACACGTGTGTAAACCTTCAATTTTTTAAAAAGTACATCAAATCTTGGCTAAAAAACACTGAACTAGATATTTTTTTCTTATAAGTTTTAGCAAAGCTATCTGTAACATTTATATCCATGTAGAGATTATTTTTTATTATTTCACATTCATAAAAAACAGCGGATATATTTTATTATTTGTAATGCTTTGTCTGCTAATTCACTTTTTAAGATGTCTTCTTTAAAAACTAGTATTTACCTTATTTTTTGTAATATTTTAAAACTTTTGCATATTTCATGATTTAGTTTCTTGTATTGCCCACGTAACTCTTTGCCTACAGTAACTCTTTTAAAATAACTTAAATTTATATTTGATATTGTATCTCCACTTAAACCATAGAAATAAGATAAAAATACTTATAATACCCACACTCAGGCTTCGCCTTCGTGGGATTTTTTTAAAATTATGTACATTTATTTCAATATTTTTTATACATTTTTCAATATTTTATGTAACCATGTATGTATAAAAAAAAATCAATAAAAAATAAAAAATAAATAAAAAAATAAAAAAGTTATAAAATGATTGTTTTGAAGATATTGAACCATGTTGCGCTTCTCTCCTGATGAAGGATGTAAAGACTTTCAATCCTTGGTTCAGAATGAGGAGGCACATCACTTAGACGATATACAATTGCACAGTAACCTGCAACTACTTACTCCTTGTAATCATCTATCAGTAGGACTATCATCACCACACCTACCAAACCATGAAGCAGCCAAAATGCCGTAGAAAGAAAATTATTCTTTCCCTGTAGTAAATATAGGAATGTATGCTTTATTATTAAGGATAGTAAACTAGGAAAGAAAGTAAAAGGTTTAACCTGCGTACGCGAGGTTACTGATGCGGCCTCTCTCGTTTAGTGGTGCCCATTTCCCCAGTAAGGTGCTGAGGGTTGGGAATACACATCCTTGGGCCAGCCCCTGCATGAACCTCACCGCCAGAAGAGCTTTCCATTCACCCTTCAAATAAAAGGACAGGTGGAACAGATTTAAAAGTTTTCAGTCTACCACCTCTAACCTGACGGCTCACTAGCAAACACCGCCACCGAAAAGGCCGACTTATTAGATAAATGTTAACTAGACCCTAGATGGCCTAGATGATCGGAGTGCTGTTCCGCCGTCGGTTCCTCACTGCGGTTTCTATATGAAAAAGCTGAGGAGCCAGCATCGGGATATAATAAAGCTAGCATGCCTGACAGAATACCTGCCCTGGTACTGCAGAGGTGCGCTACAGAAATATCTCCTTTCTTAACAAACGGATTGAAATCCTCAGAGCACATGCGTCAGGTAGGTATGCTGTCCCTGTTCTACCGGTATTACAATGGAAGATGCTCCGAGGAACAAGCGTCATTGATCCCTTCGGCACCGGTGCATAGTCGGGAAACACTCCAAACGCGCGCGCAAGATATGTATGTACATGGTTGACATTTGTCACATCAGAATGGGTCGTTTCTACGTCTCGTTCTCGTGTTTCCTCCCTCCTACAACGTGGGTCTCTTCGAGATCCATGTACGCTTCTTCCTCTCATCAAAAAGACCCTCCACTCAGCATCCCCAAAGATGACATAGGCACTGAGAGAAACTATTTTTCTGTGTGGAGTTAATTAATTAAATAATTTAATTACATATTTTTAATAGACATTTACAAGGCATTGATACATTGAATCACGTACCAGGCAACTGCCTGTTTTATGGTGACCAATGCATTATACTTATTTTGAATAAAAGGTAAACAATACAAATTAAGAATTTGGGCCTTACTAATAAACTTGTACTACATCGCATTTGAGATTATTTTTCATAAAAATGGCTCAACAGAAAAACACAAATCGTCCAAATATTATTGATTGCAGTGATCACCTACCTAGGTATATACTAGGTTTGACAAGGGGCGCCAAAATTTTACTCGCGCCAGGCGCCATTTTGTACAGGGCCGGCCCTGGCAACAGTTGCAACAGTTGTAACAGTAGTACCAAATATATGTTATAAAGCGATTCTGCAGTAAAAACTAAACAAATATTTTGTATAAAATACAAAATAAACATTTCAGAATAAATCATATTGTCGTGGTAATAACATAATAATAGTATTCTTTTTAGAAGGGATGAACCTAAGGAAGATTTTTTATAAGTTACTGTAACTGACCAGAGAGACAAAAACATGCTACTAAGAGAGAGAGAAAAGCATGCTCCTCCAACTGACCAAGAGACAGAAAGCACTGCAACTTCAACTGACCAGAGAGACAGAAAGCACTGCAACTACAAATGACTAGAGAGACAGAAATCACTGCTAATCTGACCTTAGAGATAGAAATAAGCACTGCTACTAGGTATAACTGACCAGAGAGACAGCCCAAGGCACGACTAGGCATAACAGCCCATTGATCCCCAGGGCAGCGCCTAACAGCAGCTTCCCTCCCAGCCTGGTGGCCATTATCCCTGCAGGGAACTGCAGCACCAGATAGCCGAGAAAGAAAGACGAAAGGACCAGATTCTGCACGCGCTTGTCCCACGCGTAGAACTAAATACAGAAGAAACAAAGTTACGTAAAAATATATTAATTTATTTATTGTTTTTGTGTTTAATTCGTAGAACCCATTTAAATTTAATTGAAGTCAAATTTAATAATATAATTATTAAGTTCTGCATTTTTTGTTATTTTTACAGCTGTTACGGTTTCAAAGCCATTTTCAAACTGTGGTTTTGACCACGTTTAGACGACTTATTAATATGATTCTATTTTACCTCCTCCCAATTTAAAATTAAAGTTATACAGATTTACTGATAGAATAATTGTGACAATAGATTTCATATTCTGTGGGGGTATTTTGAAGTCTGTTTTCCCCACATTAACGTTATCTTAATTGTTTAACAATGATGTAGCGGTTATTAATAATCTATTGTCACAATTATTTTATCAGTAAATTGGTTTAACCGGTAATAAATCATTTTAAATTGGGTGGGGGTAAAATAGAATCATATTAATAAGTCGTCTAAACGTGGCTCAAACCACAGTTTGAAAATGGCCTTGAAAGCCGAAACAGCTGTAACAATAACAAAAACCAAAAAATACTTGCAGAACTTAATAATTATATTATTAAATTTGATTTTAATTAATTTAAAAAAAATATATACTTTATAAATAAATACTGTTCAAATAATCATGCACATAATAAGAATGGGTTGATACCTTGATTTCGTCACTGGCTGAAGTGTGGCTTGTCATGGCCACTATGGCGATGCTCATCATGGCACGAATGCTGAAGGCCAGCAGCACGCACAGGAACATAAGCACGGCCTGCACGTGGCGCACGCCGAGTGCGAGTTCTTCACAAGATGTATAACACAGGAACAACAGTTAAATACATGGAACAGGGGAATGAGTTTGTGATATTGGGAAGTATGTTTACGAGATATGGGGAGGCAGATAGAGATATTGACAGAATGATAAATGCATGTAACTCAATTAATGGAGGACTGATCGCGGTTAGCGCCAACAGAAAATGTCCAAAGAAGCGAAGATAGCAGTCTGAAACACTTTGTATCAGTTAGATAACACTGAGAAACATCTATTTCCATAGCCGAAAACCGAAAATTCAATATCTATTTCGTTAAAAAAACAAATAACTTTATTTTCTTTACGTGATGTTTTGACATAATAAAATTTAAAAAGGTTTTTTAGGCTTGTTAAAAAAAATCATTTCATTATACCCAAATTATGAACCTAAGAACCTGTTTTAGGTTGTTTGGTTCATATTTTGCGTTTAAAAAGAAAATAATCTCAAAACTTTCATATTATTGTAGAAAGCAATCACTTTGTGGTTTGACATATTTAATAAAATAAAATACTTTTTTGTTTTAAAACCACGATATTTATTAAGTTAACAACCGACCGGTATTAATTTGTACCCTGATGATGCTTAAGTAAAGCGAAACCGGTTGGTTCTTAAATTAATAAATATCGTGGTTTTAAAACAAAAAAGTATTTTATTTTATCAAAACTTTCACATTAATAACCATGGCGGCCGAGTGAACAATCGATTTTAATTTTAACGAAATAACTAGTATAATGCATTATTTTCGATTTGTGGAAACTGATATACTTTTAAGTGCGTATTAACCGTGTCTCACTTTTCTGTATATTTACAAAATCGTATTTATTTATCTCACCGTAGTACGAAATGAGATAGCATGACATTTATGAGGCCTTGTCTCCCAAAAAGACGTGAGAATATTTTTGGAAGCACGGGAATCGAACAGGCGACCTTCCGACCTAAGTCATATACGCTGGTTCTGCAACACGAAATCCATAATAATTAAAATAAGGATTTAACTACGATACGGGATCTGCGGTCTACGATTCTCAGCCAAGATGTAAAAAATGGTTCCATGATAACCCTGGACAGTGACAAACTAACGGTTCCATAATAAATCAAAACAATGACAATTTGTAAAAAATATAGATGCAAAAAATGGTTCCATGATAACTCTGGACAGTGACAAATCAATGGTTCAATAATAACTCAAAACAATGACAATTCAACACACCTTTAAAAAGTGATATAGTTGTAAAAAATGGTTCCACGGCAACTGGAAAGTGACAAATCAACGGTTCCATGATAGCTCAAAACAATGACAATTCAATACATCAAAAAAATCATTAAAAGCGATGAAAAAACAATCTATAAACCTAACCTCCATGACCCATTCAACCTGGTTTATGTTTCATCACTTTTCAGGACCATATATCTTATTTATTTCACTTTTTAAAGGTGTGTTGAATTGGCACTGTGTTGAGTTGTCCGGTTAACCTAATTAAAACCCTTTTGAAACGTGATATAAAGTCGTTAAAATTGATGAAAAATAGTAGCCCATAACATAACCTATAAAACATCAACAACAAAAAACATCATAGTTTACAGGAAATGAATAAAACGTCAACAACAAAAAACATCGTGGTTTACAGGAAATAAATAAAACGTGAACAACAAAAAACATCATAGTTTACAGGAAATAAATAAAACGTCAACACCTTTACCTACCCCTCCTTGCAATTATTTCAAGAAGCTAAACTCTTAGATATAAGAAAAATTTACTTTATGCAATGTCTGAAATATATATTTTCACGAAATGTACATTTTACAAAAAACGAAAATCGTTCTAGCAGTAGAGTAAATAATGCATATGAGGTTCCACTATGCAAAACTAGGCTTGCGCAGAGACATGCTTTTTTCATTGCCCCAAAAATCTACAAATGCACTCTATCACACTATAGAAATTAGATCTAAAAATATATCGTCTTACAGCATATACAAAAATGTAGTAAAGACTTGGATCACTACCATTGACACAAATACTTACCTGCTATAACATCCTACCTTTTGTAAATTTACAAAACCTTAATTTTTCTATTTTTTAACCTTTTTTTCTTAATTATAATTTTGTAAAAACGGAATTATTTGTTTTATAAACTGCACTAAACAAAATAAGTATACCCACGAACTGGCGATGCCTATGTGGGATTTTTTTTTTGGTATATATGCATACTATTCTATTATATTTTTTTATTTAATTGTATTATTTTATTTTTCTTATCTTAAAGCTAACTTTTTTATTTTTTGTAGTACCTTCTTTACCTGTGAATGAAATGCTTTTTGTAATACTATAATAATTTTAATAATGTAATACTTGTTTTTGTAATACTTGATTTTTGTAATTATATTTTTATGCATGTAACAAAAGAAAATTATTAATAAAAAAAAGAACATCATGGTTTACAGGAAATAAATAAAACGTCAACAACAAAAATTTAAACCTTTAACTGGATGGGCCACAATATCATATTCGTAGGCGTAATTTGGCCTCTTCACAGCATCTTTCGTCATTTTCGGCACTTTATCCGTCCCTTGTTTTATACTTGTTTTAATGACTTTCGTTTTCGGGAAAGTCAATACGAGGTTGGAATTAACTAACAATACACAGTGAGCGTTGGTAGCTCACTGAGGAAATTATTATTTTATGACAAAAGATCAAATGGGTGTGCGATTACAGAATTTATTTGAAGAACCATAACCTATCAACTAGAACAGGTCCGTATTGTAATATAATATGAATGTTAGGGTACATAATACAGTTTATGCATGTATTTGCGTGCAGAGATCGAGAAAACTTCAAATAATTCAGTGGAATTACTTTGACTTGGCCCGCTGGATGTGATGAAATTCTTTTAACCGAAAATCAAAAATTCTTTTTCATCAACTACTGTAATATAAATCATTTGCCCGGGAAATATCATGAAAACATTCCTTTACAGGAAATATTTTTAAAACTTTCGAAATTATTAAAAATTCTGCGTTTAAAAAAAAAAATCCTCATCATCATCCGAAATATCACGAAAATGCTGCGGCTACGCTAGGTTTGTGTAACATGGTTTGTGATAGAAAAGAAAGTGCCCCCTTCGTAGCGCCTACTCGCGTCAAGGCAAGAAAACATCCCAGTTTTCAAGTAGTTTAGCGGCTACGCTAGGTTTGTGTAACATGGTTTGTGATAGAAAAGAAAGTGCCCCCTTCGTAGCGCCTACTCGCGTCAAGGCAAGAAAACATCCCAGTTTTCAAGTAGTTTAGCGGCTACGCTAGGTTTGTGTAACATGGTTTGTGATAGAAAAGAAAGTGCCCCCTTCGTAGCGCCTACTCGCGTCAAGGCAAGAAAACATCCCAGTTTTCAAGTAGTTTAGCGGCTACGCTAGGTTTGTGTAACATGGTTTGTGATAGAAAAGAAAGTGCCCCCTTCGTAGCGCCTACTCGCGTCAAGGCAAGAAAACATCCCAGTTTTCAAGTAGTTTAGCGGCTACGCTAGGTTTGTGTAACATGGTTTGTGATACAAAAGTGAATAAAATGTATCTGAATACTTTACGTAAATGAATTAATGTTAGCAAAATTAAAATATAAAATGCATATTTTTTCGTCTCCCCCGACATAAAAACTCACCTTTCGTGATAATAAACCTAAATCTAACTGTTTGAATAAGAAATATTACTGAAATTATAAACATGTTATTTTACGTTATTGATATTATTGCTTACTAGCAACACTTAATTTTGTATGGTGATATATCTTTGGTTATTTTTCTATGGATTTTATTGCCAACAACGCGTCGAAAATGGCGTATTGTATTTTGTTCTGCATCGAAAATTTTTAAGTCGTGTATTTCAGTTTATATTGGTTGCCCCAACCTAATTCTTTCGGATTCGGATTCCCCGGCCCAAAGTTAGTATAAAGATGTATAAAGATTACTAGTTTTATTGTCAGAAAGCGTTCAAAATGGCCAGTTAAATTGTTTGTGCGTCGAAATTTTAAAGTCGTGTAATTCAGTTAATATTGCTTGCCGCAACCCAATTCTTCCAGATTCGGATTCCCCGGCCCAAAGTTAGTATAAAAATAACTAGTTTTATTTTTTATGAATTTCGCCCATAAACCGAAGTTTACCCAAAATCCTCATATCATCCGAAATATCACGAAAATGCTAAGAAAACACATGCCATTCCGGAAGATTATTGAAATCAAAAAAAAAAGTTTACTTAAACGTCAAACAGTGAACAAGTCCAAATTTTTGCTCCTATAAAAACCTAGAAAACTATGTGTAAAGCGTGATATTGCGGAAATCCGACTTCTAATATCAAATTCGAACATCCAATATCAGTTTCATCGATAATCTTTGCCTAAAACAGTGCCTAAAAGTGATAAATAACTAAAATAAACACCAATTCTGGTAATCGCCGTGACACTACGATATTGTGAGAAAATTAGGTTTTAAATATGACATCTGTGAAATCCCACTAATTCCACATATTTACCCAAGTAATTACTTCTTGATTGCTCACAAAATAGAAAGACAATCTTAGTGAACTTAATATAAAAAGTGTGATGTTACCGGGAATGTCAAACGTCAAACGGTGTTATTGTCATTTGCTCTAAATAAATAAACACTATAAACTTAATGCTGTGAAAAGGAATCAAACAATCAATCAATCCTTGGGTAAAATTCGGTTTATGGGAGTCACTCGAATTACCGAAATTGAACTTGATTTAGACTAATTTAGGGCTGGGGAATCCGAATCTGCAATCGGCAACACTTTTTATTTTTTGGTTGGCACTTCTGAAATGACAAAGTATTAAAAAGTCATTAATTTGATTTTCGTAAGTCATAGTTGATAAATAAAACATGGTTTCTATGTATCGCGTACGAAATTTCAAAACCCTATAACTCAGTTAATAGTGCCGACCCCCACCTAATTCTTACAGATTCGAATTCCCCAGCCCTAAATTAGTCTAAATCAAGTTCAATTTCGGTTATTCGAGTGACTCCCATAAACCGAATTTTTTCCTAATCCTTTGCCATTACTTGTTCATATCTTTGCGTAAATAATTATACAAAAACACTGTGGAAATCATCCGCAATGATGAAATGCAAATGCATGGCAACGAAAATATATACTGCAAGACATGTAAGTATAATTTTCATTTATTTTGTTGTCATATAACTGAAATTAGTTTTCACAAGATGAATAGAAACTATAAACAAAGTTTCAAGTGCCCATCTTGTAAAGAAACTAATAAAATTTCTCAAAAAACAAATGATCTGACAGAGACATCTGTGAACGAAGCCTCACAACATAATGAAGATGAGCTGACGGAGACATCTGTGAACAAAACCCTACAACATAATGAAACACCGGGCGATAACGATAAAATTAATTCAATAATTAACCAATTAAACAAAAACTTCAAAAGCTTCCAAGAGATGTCTCTAAAAATATATTCACTACTAGAAAATTTTCAACAAGAAATTAAAAGTCAAATTACAAACATAGATAAAAACTTTATTGAACTAAAGCAAAAATGAACTAAAATGTAACAAAAAAAGTGGAGAATTCCTTAAAAAAAATAACACCTTCAAACAGTAATCAATCGCTCTCGACTTATGGAGCCAAAACAAATCAACTTCCCATAGTGGAAAATAAAATTTCTTTACATCAACCAGCAGATCTCGTAATGCTGCCGCTGGAAAACAAATTTAAAGTACTCATTTTTGGAGATGAGGGTGGAAGACAAATGAGACGAAGTATTGAAAAAAATTCAAAAACAATAGAATGCCGGAGTTATATTTACCCCGGTGCCACTATAGACAAATTTAGTGCAACAATATTACAGTCATGTGAAATTCTTACAAAAAAAGATTTTGTCACCATTTTTACTGGGACAAATGAAAAATCGCCGAAAAATATAATTTGTCTCTTGTACTACATTATAAATAATCTTCACCACACCAATGTTATAGTGCACTCGGTACCTAAAAACAATCATTTGAATGTTTCCAAACTCAACCACGAAATAAGGTCTCACGCTGCTCTATTTAAAAATCATTGTCAATTCATCGATCCAATGAATGAATACGATATCTCGAAATCGATGAGTTTGGCAAGAATAAACTAATTGATATAATTAAGAATAACCACCGGAAAATGTGCTATAATATCGAGAAGGAAATAAACCCATAAACATGAACCCAAATCTACCTACACGCAAACTCCAAAAAACTGGATCCCGATAATGCCGGAAAAATCACCAATTTAACTGACGAAATGGACTCTTATAATAACAAAGAAAAACTAAATAGACGACCGTCACTCATATCGAAAATTACTATTTAGAACCAAAAAACTACACACACGGGTAGATGACGTAAGTCTCTACAAACAGTTGGAAACAAACAAAAACCAAACTTCAATCTCATTCCTATACCTAAATATTAGAAGCCTGAAAGGAAAAGTCGACGAGATCCTGTGCTTATTAAAAACAATTGACTACAAAATCAACAACAAACTTTTGTCAGAAACTTGACTCAAAGAAACGGACGTATTATACATCAATATTGAAGGCTAGAAACTCGAGGCATCCTGCCGACCTGTGGGCATCGGTGGTGGAGTATCCATATTTATTAAAGAACACTTAGAATATAATTTAGTCGAAAATATAGTAGATCCAGACAACAACTTTCTCTGAATACAATTAAAAAAACTTAACTTAAACATTGGAGTGATATATAAAAAACCGAACATCAATTTCCAAGATTTTCTAGATAAGTTAAACACACAGCTGAAAACTCACAAAAGGTCCATAATACTAGGGGACTTTAATATCAACCTACTTGACTCCACAAACACACACACTTGTAAATACACAGAAACCATCAAGTCAAGCAATTTCAATAAAATGAAAAAAATAAACAAAAAACATGCGACGCGTATCACAGAAAGCACCAACACCATTATTGATCACATCATCTCAGACATAAACCTTTCATATTCTATAAAAAACTGTGACACTTCAATATCTAATCACAACCTACTAATTCTTGACATACTGCACACCTACACTAAAAAGAACTCACAAAAACCCTCCTATAAATATACGAAAATTGACTATGATAAACTAGAGGAGGATATTCAACAAAACCCCCTTTCTATAAATAATAACAAGGACTCGGAACTAAACTACAATAACTTTGTAAACTATCTAATAAACAAAATTATATTTTACAGTTCAACAATAATAAAAACAAATAAAACCTGGCTTACTGGTTGGATAAAAAAAGACTTACTAAAAACTATAAAAAAACGAAACTCTAAAAAACAACACTATAGCAGACTATTTAAAAAATGTGAAAATAATACCATAAAAACTTGGAACCTAATTAACAACATCACCAAGAATCAAACAAACACGCAAAGTAAACCATGTAAAAAACTAAAGAGAGATAATGAAATTATCACAGAAGAGATCAAGATATGGGAATGCTTTAATAACTACTTTTGTAATGTTGGCGCCTCTTTGGCTGGTAATATAATTAACAAATACACCCATGAACTGGATGAAAGAATTACATTAAAGTATGAAAGTACGTAATCAATATACCTACAACCCGCAACTGAACCCGAAATACTAGCTATTATAAAATCCCTAAAATCAAACGCGAGTGCTGGAAATGACCAATTGAAATGTGTAACAGTACAAAAACTTGCCCCGCTATTAACACCCATACTAACTAAACTGATTAACCTAAGCCTAAAAGAAGCTCAATTTCCGAACAGTTGTAAAATCGCAAGGGTTATCCCAATATATAAAGGGAGCTTGAAAACTCAAACATCAAACTACAGGCCCATTTCTGTCCTACCAATTCTATCAAAAATATACGAAAGAGTAATATACGATAGGCCAAACAACTTTCTGAAAAAAAAATCATTTCTATATGCCAAACAATACGGTTTCAGTAAAAAGTCTAACACTCTTTCTGAAACTAATGATCTTATAAATAAACTTAGAACTAGCATAGATAATAGAAACTATGTCATAGCAATTCTCGTAGACCTTCAAAAAGCCTTTGACACCGTAAGTCATGAAATACTGATTAAAAAAATAGAAAAAACAGGCGTAACCGGTCCAGCTATCAAATTAATTAAATCATATCTATCAAACAGAAAACAATATATTAGCATAGGAGATAATAACAGTCAGCTAGAGAGTATAAACCATGGAGTTCCGCAAGGATCTATACTGGGGCCCCTTCTATTCCAAATATATATAAATGACATCTGCCAGTTGAAACTACATGGTGAAATATTTCTATACGCAGATGACACTACAATATTTTTCTTCGGAAAAAAACTTAGAAACCCTATTAGAACAATCTCAAAAGGATCTTAATATACTAAGCAGTTGGCTAATAAAAGATATATAGACATAAATATTAATAAAACCGGCTACATGATCCTAAGCTCACCTAAAATAATAATACCGTCGCATAAATCTTTACAATTAGAAGAAAGGGGCCTGCTTATTTTAGACAGCGAAAAATATCTTGGCTTACATATTGATAAACATCTGACATTTAAACAACACGTAGAAAAATTAAAAGCAAAAATCATCCCACTAATTGGTGTATTTGGTAGAATTGCCCATCTCCTACCAAAAGAGGTAAAGAGGGGCTTATACTTTAGTTTAATCCAGTCCCATCTAAATTATTTAATAGCAATATGGGAAACACATACATTACATACCTAAATGATTTACAAACAATACAGAACAAAGTTATTAAAAAAACTCTTCAATTCCCGGACACTCCCACAAAAAAACTATATCAAGAAATGAAACTCTTGAAAATAAGAAAATTGTACGAATACAACATATGCCTCCTAATCTACAAAATCCAAAATGAACTTATACACACAAACATAACATTTAAACAAACGTCACAAGTACACGAACATTATACTAGGCAACATAACAAATTGTACAAAAATACTGTAAGGACTGAAAGTGACAAAAGAGGCACTGGCCACGAGGGTGTACAAATATACAATCTCCTTCCAGATAACCTCAAAACGGAGAGTATAAATGAATTTAAAAAAAAACTTTTTAATCTTAAGTTATCAGAACAAAATTAGAAAACTACTTATTTAATGTTGTATGTACTTATTTGGAATTTCTTAACTTAATAAATAAATAAATTTTAAAAACTAACTATATTTATATTAAACTATCTATATTTAATCGGAAGTACCTATTTAGAAATCCAAATGTATATAATAAGAAATTTTATTAAAATCATTTTTGAAAATATTATAAAAATATACTATTGTGTAAAATATTGTGAAAACTGTTTGGTGCTATATCATTTTTATTTGGTTATTTTTGAATGGGTTGGGTGCGGGTTTTTATACCATGGTGTCACTTTTTT
Organism: Hesperophylax consimilis; assembly: GCF_061612785.1. NCBI lineage: Eukaryota > Metazoa > Arthropoda > Insecta > Trichoptera > Limnephilidae > Hesperophylax > Hesperophylax consimilis. Next base: position 18,081,528 of record NC_142845.1, read on the forward strand.
CACATATTCTTAAAGAGAGAGAATTTCGTGTATCGACCTTATTTGTAGAAAAGTTTTCTCCTTCGTAGCGCAGCGCTTTTTTGCATTTTTCAATGTTTGATGCATTTTAATGGTATCCATTTTATAAAATACCAAAAGTTTCCTTTACCAAATTTAGTCCAACTTTCCGAACGATCAAAATCAACAGTAGGTATTTATTGGTTTTACCGAACCTATCAAAAAAATTGCCTGCAGCGTAGCGCTTTGTTTCAGCGTTCTATGTAGTTTTATTTTTTTTTAAATTAAGAAAAATAAAATAGATTTAAAAAGAAAATAGATTTGCGACACCACCGACGGCAAAGTTAATCATGTCAAGCTGTCTGTATGTACCTACTAAAATTAATAAATTGGCCTTCCAGCTAAAAAGTTTTGAAATCCTGAAGAGATAATGCATTGCGCGTTTTGCGTAGTTTAATAACTAGTTACTTCTAAGTTCAGCTCTGTACTCTCGAAAGCTTCTGATTATAAATCATATCGAGATAACAGAGATTGTTACATATCAAACATTATATATTCAGGGCTGACTTTAGGAGTGATATTTATCTTATTTCTGGCTCTTCTTCTCTTTTCCTTCGCCTTCGTTTCCTGACCGGCAATCAGAAGCTGCGGGTTCAATTCCCGTCAGCGGCAGTTATTTTGTTCTCGGAAGATTATTTCAATTTATATTTGTGTTTCAGGCTAATAATTATTGCTTATAATAATTTGTTTAACCTTTGCGCTTTGCATAAAACCTTGTCTTGTAAACACAATAAAAACTTAAAATAGGTACTATGAAAGCAGTTACAGAGCAATTTATACCTAGTAACTTATAATAAACACGAAAAGTTTGTATTTAACGAACATTTATTACGCAGATTGGGTGTTATAAAGAACATAGTTAAAGTTTGATAAGTGTATTATTGTAATTTAATAACCTAGTTAAAGTAAGTTCTTAACTTAATTATTTTAGCTGCAGAAGGTACACCGGGGACAGAATAAAAGCATCTTGTCTAACTCTCAAACCTTCAAGCCTCTCAAAAAAGGACATTACTAGACAAAACTTTTCAATTTGTGAGGCGGGTATGGGTACCACTCAGTGGCGGCTCGTGACTTTAGGGTTACTAGAGTGCTAATATTACAAAAAATGGCGTCATTGATGTTGTTGTGGCTGAAAATATTTTTTATATTTTTTTCGAAAATTTAATTTTTGTATGAAAATTTTTAGGAAATCCGTGCGGCGCACGGTCAAACTGAAATTACCTGAAAATCTTCATAAAAAAAAAGAATTTTAGAAAAAAAAAATCGTTTTCAGCTACAACTTCGGAAATGCCATTTTTAATAATATTAGCACTCTAGTACACCCACAAGTCACGAGCCGCCACTGGTCACTACCACCCGGGAACCATTTATTGGATAACCAACACCCAATATTTATGCCAACACCTCTGACATAGGTCACTCCAAGTGGTTCGCTACGTTTGGTGACTTGGCAGGGATGCCCGGGCTCATGGAGTCAGGTATGTCTAGCTAGGTCATGGCGGCGGATGCGTTTGCGATGCGATCACTAGATTCCTACCCACCCCTCATACCTTTTCCTTCCTAGAACTTCCTCTCCGTCCTTTTTTTTATTTTCCATAAAAAGACCCACCCCACAGCATCCCTAAAGAAGACATAGGCCCCGAAGGATTTTTTTCCTCGGGGCCTCCTGTGTCGAGCTAATGTAAAAAAAAACAAACAAACATCATATTTCTTTAGAGTTTAGAGGCTCTGTAAAATTTCTTCAATATAAAAGTATTTTTTATCTTTTTTACTATATTGCGTAGATTTTTTTTTTTTTTTTTTTTTTTATTTATTCACATTTAAACCCGCTAAACTACTTATGTAGTTTGTCAGCAGGGACATATAGACAACATTTATACATTCATAAGATACAATTTGAACGGTACATAATTACATAAATTGGTTACATTGCAGAAAAGTTTAAATAGTAGCATAAAAGCCTTATATAATAAGCAAGTAAAAATAAATGTATGAACAAATTAGTATTATCAACAAGTACATCAATAGTTTCATAAATAGAGGTAGGTAGTCAGGTATTACAAAATAATTGTTTTTCCATTTTCTAAGAATATGAATTCCATTTCAGGGGCATCAGTATAGATCATTATTATCCAATAACCATTTCCTTAGATTATATTTAACATTAGCAGTATACATGTTATTATTTTTAATTGTCATTGGTAATAAGTTAAACATTTTGGGTACTATATAGTTTAAAGTTCTTTCACCATATTTATTAGTACATTTCGGAACTACCAGTCCTTCATTTTGAGTGAATCTTGTGTTATGTTTATGGCAAACTCTTTCCCTATACAATGAATCAGACAATATAACATGTTGACTTACAATATTATAAAACAATAATCCTCTGACAGGTAAAATATTCAGAGACTTGTACATTAATTTAATGTTACTTCTGTGTTGATTGTCATATTTATGGATTAACAATTTTATAATGGAGTTTTGTAATGTTTGTATATAGCTTACATTAGTTTTACAAGAATGTCCCCAAGAAGTAATTCCATAACGTATAGTGGATTCAGCCAGAGATAAGTAGATTAACTTTAAAGTACTTATAGGCACGAAATATTTTATTTTATATTTTATTTTATAAATCCTACCCACAATAGCTCGTAGACGTTTACAAACATTAGCAATTTGTACATCCCATTTCATGTAGCAGTCAATAGTAACACCCAAATATACATAACTTTTGACAAAATCAATGGTTTCACATGAACAGGGCTGTGCAACATTTTTATGTATGCAGGCAAATGTGTGTGTATATAATGAAGGAATTACATTACATCTGGCGTGTGGAGATCTGATGTGCATAATTTTAGTTTTTTTGGCGTTTATAAAGAGGCCTGCATCATGCGACCATTTCAGTAGGGCAATAAAATCATGTTGCATAAGGTTCATTGCAGTAACCAGATGTGTTATTTGTTCGTCGTTGGAAAGATAAATAATTATTCTCATCATTTTGTCTCAAATATTTACATATGATTACATCGGTAAAATCCAAAAAAATATCAAGTGTATGATTACGGATTTGCGGGATTATTTCATTGACAGTTGAAAGACAAAAACTATTAATATTTTCTTACTAATTCCCTACACAAAAGGAACATGTTTTCTAAATATCGAACGTTTGTCATAATTTTCTTTCAATATCTGTTTGCCCTCGCCCTCCCTTGTTTCGTATGCTGGACCGGTAGAAAATTGGACCTTTTGAGGAGGACGAAATCGATATCGAACAATTAAATTTTCTCTCATACGCTGTCTTACTTTTGTACACTAAAAAAATAGCTTCCTGTCCTAGTAAAATGCTTAATTGTCCAAAACAACCGCGCTGTCAGAAAGCTCATCGAATTATTTCTTATCAATTGAGACCATGTATGTTCAAATACATTCGCAAGAACATAGGCACAACGTGAGATCTACGTGAAGTTTGCTCACTTGTGCTATCTTTGGTTAAATATGTTCAGCAATAATAATGGCACAATATATTATAATAAAACAAATAAAAAAACTTTTTTCCACTTTAATTTTATTGACCGTAACCGGTTTCAGCTCGTTAAAGCCATCTTCGAACTGGTACAGATTATTCTTAGTCTACGGTTTATATACATAACATATGTGGGAGGGAGAGAGGGGTGGTCTACGAGGGTTTTAATCAATTATATTAATTACATTTGTTACTAAGTCGTTTTAGATAGACAATAAAATTAGGTCATTAATAATTCATATTACTTGTAAGGTTTTTCCCTGAACAATATTGAAGTTAGCTACAAACCCAAGGCAAATTACCAAAATAATTAGAAATTCGACAATTAGAATTCCACCATGAAATGTCAGTTTAAAAAATAGAAATATTAAATAATGGCACAATGATCATTGTGCCACTGGTTTTTAGATAATTCGAGTAAAATATTATAATATAACAAAGACATACTCACTTTTAAGGCCACAATAATATTTTTGAGAATTATGCCATTATAATAGAGGATAAAAAGATATCCAGGAACATTTCTGAATACTTAACTCAAAAATGTAATTTTTTGACTTGTGCCACTGTTATCGTTTAAGTGCGAATTAATCAATCTCAAACTTATGTTGGACTCTCTCAATTTTTATTTGGTGCATCTTGTTGAATTAAACTCTAGATTGCTTCTTACCAACCCATTGAATAAAGGAATTCATAAATTTAAAATCTTTTACCGTATTCAAAACAAACCCCAAACATCTCACGGCCTTGATAGTTATTTCATGTATATGTGGAACAAAAGTAAATTTACTGTCAAAAATAATACCAAGGTTCTTTTTTTTGCTCGAACCTTTTTATAAAAATGCTGTTTAACGTAGAGAGGGATTTTGATTAGGGGAAAAGTTATCGTTTGACATTTTTCAATATTTAGGAATAGTTCATTACGGGTGCACCACTCTTGTCAAATCACAAGATTAAACTGTTATACATTACAGTCATTGCGATTAGTAAGAGTTTTGTAAATTTTAAGATCATCAGTAAATAGTAGTATCATAACTCTATCAAAAACGGTAGTTGTGTCATTGATAAACAAGGAAAACAATACTGGTCCCAAATGTGACGCCTGTTGAACGCCGGTGAAGATTTGAAACTGGTGTGAATAGTGTGATTGAGTTTAACCGATCTTTTTCTTTTGTGTAGATGCTGGCTTACCGAGCCTACAACACATCTCGAACGCCCGAAAGCAGATCAGCATACAACAAATCGGCAAAGGAATGCAAGAGAATCAGTAATAGGTTAAAATTCGAACACGACCTGCAGATCAGCAAAAAGCTGGCTGCCTGCCCGCATGGCAGCAGAGCATTCTGGTCGCTTGCGGGCTCAATAGGTCGAAATTTTTGCAAACCCAGTTTGCCACCTCTTACCAGGTCTGACGGCTCACTAGCAAACACCGCCACCGAAAAGGCTAACCTATTAGGGAAAATGTTTGCGGAAAACTCGACCCTCGACGACAGGGGTGCTGTTCCGCCGTCGGTTCCTCACTGCGGCTTCTATATGAAAAAGCTGAGGATCCGGCATCGGGATGTACTCCACGTCATACGGGGGCTCGATGTTAACAAAACTAGTGGACCTGATGGAATACCTGCCCTGGTATTGCAGAGGTGTGTTGCGGAAATAGTTCCAGTTTTGACAAAGCTCTTCAAAATGTCCCTGAAGTGTGGCACTGTGCCCTCTGGTTAGAAAAAAGCGGTAATTCACCCTATTCCCAAGAAAGGTGACCGCTCCAACCCGGCCAACTACCGCCCCATAGCGATCACATCAGTTCTGTCCAAAGTGATGGAAGGTGTGATCAACGACAAACTGCCTACATACCTCGAGAAGAACAAAATTATCAACGACCGTCAATACCACAGACATAGGAATTAATAGACGAGAAGATAATGGCGAGGGGTAAAATCAACTGTTGAAGAACGAAGGGAGTGAAGCTGACTGTGATTCGTCAATAAATCAATCTGACAGTAAATAGGCATCTCGCATTATAATATCACCATTTACTTCTTAAAAGTAAAATCTGCTTTTAAATGAATAGACATTTTTACATGGGAGCGCAAATTACTCGCCACGTTATGAACAAATTTGCGAAGTCCAAATTCGGCAAAAAAATTCGGTTCTATTTTCAGAGTCGAATATTTCGTTTAAGTATTTAGTTAAGACACTTTTATAAATGTTCATAATTTACTTCCCAGCAACCAACCAGCTTTGTGTTTCGCGTCTAGACGTTTCTCGATGTGATAGTAACAACTGATTCATTATTATACGATGTGAATATGCTTAAAATAAAGTAAAATAATGCTTATATATGGAATGTAATACGAAAATTGGGTTTATTCTCTTTTTCACATCTATTTTTACAAGTTTTCATAGTACAAGTCAACATTTTGCCGTGTTATTTCGTAAAATGAACCGATGATGCCTCGACCATAGTTCGCACAAGAATGATGACGTCACGTTTTCAAATTTCACTTGAGGCCATACGCGAGCACAGCCGGCTCCAATGGAACCGGTATGGGGAGTGGGGATAATACGCTTTTAATCACTTAGGGCAGGTCTACTAATATTCATATGTCTATGGTCAATACGGATTCCGGCGGAACCGCTCGTGCGGTGATCTTCTAGCGTATGTGACGCATGTTTGGGGGCGGTGCCTGGAACGTCACGGTGAGACCCAAACGGTCGCACTTGACATATCCAAGGTCTTTGACCGGGTCTGGCACCGAGGACTTGTCAACAAATTGCATTCTTACGGACTTCCCGCATCCCTGTGTACGTGGATTGCTGACTTTTTAAGGGATATGTCGATTCAGGCGGTTGCTGACGGTTTCACCTCTTCCTCGCACTCCATAAATGCTGGCGTCCCACAGGGATCGGTTCTGTCTCCGACTTTGTTTTTGTTGCACATCAATGACCTTTTGACATGTGCACCGATTCATTGCTACGCGGATGACAGTACAGTTCATGATAGCTTTTTGTTTGACAAGCCCCCAAAGGGCACACAAACTCCAACGGCTCGGAGGGCTTTGAAGCAGAGAATGGACGGTTATCTCGAGAGTATTTCCTCCTGGGGTAAAAATAATCACGTCGAATTTAATGTTTCAAAGACCCAATCCTGTCTGATTACGTCTAAAAGGGATCCAAATGATAATCTAGTCTCCTTCAACGGAAGCAATCTTCCGAACAGGCCTTCCATTGATATGCTTGGTGTAACTATAAGTGACCAGCTCAGGTACGGGGGCTCCATCGAAGCCAGAGTAAAGTTGGCCTCTCAGAAGCTGGGCATACTGTACAGGGCCCGCAGATACTTTAATAGTACACAACTGCTCACCCTGTACAAATCGCAAGTGCGCCCTACTGTCGAATTTGGCAGCCATCTCTGGTCGGAGCCCCAAAATACCTGAAAAAAACCCTTGACTCTGTGCAGAAACGGGCGGTCCGTTTGATAGATTCCCCAATCTTAACAAACGGACTGCAATCTTTAGAGCACAGGCGTCAGGTATGTATGCTGTCTTTGTTCTATCGGTATTACAATGGAAGATGCTCTGAGGAACTAGCGTCATTGATCCCTTCGGCACCGGTGCGTAGTCGGGATACACGCCAAACGCGCGCCAACATTTTTACACAGTTGACACTTGTCACATGAGAACGGGTCGCTTCTACGATTCGTTCTTAAGTTCAACAGCTCGGCTGTGGAACGAACTGCCGGCCTCTGTGTTTCCTCCCTCCTACAACATGGGACTCTTCAAGACCCATGTTCACTCCTTCCTCTCCACAAAAAGACCCTCTACACAGCATCCCCAAAGATGACATAGGCCCTGAGGGAAATTATTTTCTTCAGGGCCTCCTGTGTGGAGTAAATATAAAAAAAAAATAAAAAAACTTTTAAACCGTCTCAAAATATTCCCGGCTATTCCAAGAGTTCTTAATTTATGTATCAGAATTTTATGTGAGACTTTTACAAAAACCTTAAAAGTCAGTGTACAACTACGTCTATTTGAAGACGCTTGTTCATAGTATTAAATAAATTTTCTTGATAAATCATAAACTTTGTTAGGGTAGATCTATTTACCATGAAACCATGTTGTCGATGACAGATTATTTAAAAGATCACCTAGCAAATGCGACATGTTATCCGTTACCTGAATGAAACAAATACCAAAATTTAAATAAAGGTTCCCTCTTTTTGAATATTTCTTTCTGCCGACCTAACATTTGCGGTTAACCTGTGAATTCATTGGATAAGTTAAGCTCGGGGGATGAAAATGTGTGTAACAATTGCGTAAAAAGTTTTTTTCAGAACCTCTAAAAATGGCTTAAAGTTAGATTATATCCTTTAATTCTAATTACAGGAGAGTTATAAAAATATCCAGTGTTACAAAATCAACGATGTCCAAATCACCTATTATTTTTAATGTTTTACAATGCACTTAAAAATTACTTAAAAAAATAAAAACAGTATTTTAATATGCGAAAAGTCTTCCATAAAATTAAATTTATTTTCTAACAGCCTAAATCAACTTAAGATGGCTGGATATCCCAGTGGTTAGTGGTTGATGGGGTAGAATTAATATTCGTAAAAACCCTAATAATATTGGCCAAGTACGCTATCCAAACTGGCTAATTTATCTTGAATATTTTCACGTCTATCAATACTAGCAGTAACAACATTTCCTTTGAGGTTTTTTTTATACATAAATACATAAAAAGGTGTTCATCAGACATTAATTTTCAGTAGGCGAACTTCTTAGAATTTCCGAATATTGTTATCTGTTGAAGGCGGTTAAATGTGCAAAACACTGATATATCATATACCGTTGGTCACAGGAGACCATACTGACTATTTATTTTTATTTTTTCGATCTGTTATAACTTTGTAAAGCAACAAATTGCCGAGTGGTGTCCCGTCCAGAGCTATGCCGCGTGTCGCGCCAGTCGTGCCGCGTCTACCCACTATTTTTGATGACCAAGGAGGATAAAGGCAATCAATGTTATATATCTAAAGCTAATTAAACTTCGGAAATAGTTTAGTTGAAACAATTTTTCGTTTTCCTTCAATAAAAAAAATTAAAAAATTTTAATTTTGTTTTTAAATTAAATATATTTTAGTTAACGATAATCTAGTTATTATTTGGTAAACTATTGTAGTTTTATTTTACATTATTTTTAGGCAATTTTATGAGAAGTTAATTTCTTGAAATAATTTTCTAATATATATGTTTTATGGCTAAGGGATACAATGGTCTTGGTAGACCCTTTAATATGAGTTTTTGGTGGTGCACAGGGGTGAAGCAAGCGGGGGAGGAGGGGGACTTTTATTAATAAACAGTATGTTTGTTAATAACCCAGTCTGGAAACCTATGACAAAGCAAACTGCTACCGATACTGCTATTTTTACGGTAAAAAGAACCCTGGAATACTACAGGAATAAAAAGACAACCTCATATGCATGTTTCTTAGACCTGAGCAAGGCCTTCGACAGGGTTTCTCACCCTCTGCTATGGGCTAAACTCAGAGAAAGAGGCATATCATCGGAGGTCATACATATCCTCGACTTGTGGCAAAGACAGCAGGAAAACCTAGTAAGATGGAAGGATGATTTTTCCGAACCTTTCCTCCTAAAGAATGGCGTCAGACAGGGAGGATGCATGTCACCGATACTGTTCAATCTGTACATGGACGAACTCACCGAAAGGCTAAACAATGCAGGAGTATGCTGCCACATCGGAGGACAGTGTCTGAATAACGTCAGTTATGCGGACGATATGGTCCTGATGTCACCACCTATAAGGAGACTGCGCATTCTTCTGAAAATCTGTGAAGAGTATGCTGAAGAAACAAATATGTTATATAACCCCGCTAAAACGGCTCTATTGGTCATAAGACATGGGCAAGGCCCGAAAAATATTCCTCCAGCTACCTTGAACGGTGTGAACTTGAAGGTGACCGAAAGAACTAAATACCTTGGGCACATAATCACCTGTAATCTGATTTTTCTGTTTTCTTTTCTTTGTTATTCTGTTCTATCTTTTTGTTTTTGATTATATATTTTGTTGTATCTCTATATGGAATGTGTGGAACTGCACTAACCTCCCCACATACCGGAATAAACATTTTATTATTATTATTATTATATTATTATTATTTTGTGAAAATACTCCCTGCCGTGGGAAAATTTAAGAAAATTGTGAAAATTCTGCTTTCTCCTAATTTCTTCCAGTTACGGTCAATTTTTTGTCTAGATTGATTGGACTAAATGTTTCCCGATGAAAAAAAAAATGCTTGATTTAAAGTATAAAATTCAAAATTTTAAAGACTTTTGAATGTTATTGCTAAAAATATAGTTAATTTCAAAATTTAACCAAATCGTATTTTAAGATATTGGTTAAGTACTTTTAGCAACACTGAAGTCGACATTACACATTGCAGGTCGGCTTTTTAAATGAGTGCAGGCAATTGATTGGTTTATTTATGAGTGCAGGCAACATTTGAAAAGTGACGTTTCGAATGTGACAGTGATAATTTTAAAACTGCTTATTTGTATTCCCTGCATTCATTATGATCAAGGAGTTGTCTTAGTTCGAGAAGTTTGATCTGACGTTTCTAAATAATGGAGAAGATAAGTGATCAGGTGGGATATTTAGTTCTAACAGAAGACGGGGCCGTCATAGAATCGGGCGGCGAACTTGAAAATGACGAACGAGTAGCCAACATCATCATAGGACTCGTCACACTATCGAACAGGCGAGTAAAGTTATCAGTTGTCAATCTAAATAATTCATGAAACATTGATACGTGTTCCGATTGGTATGTTTTTTGAGGAACTTGCACCAATATTCTAGTAAATCTAGTAAATTTTTTGCATGTCGCTCAGTTCATAAAATCATTTGTCATCCAGTCCAAACTAATTTTCTGATTTCACAAACTCGAGCCATATAATATATAGTGTATTTATATACTGCACTCGGTATCAAATATTGATTTGTGTAATACATACTGAGAAGTGAATTGCCTTAGTGTCATTTTTTGTGTATTGTTATAATATTATGTAAACATGACTAATCGCACTTCATTTAAAATTTGAATTCGGTGTTATGGTCAGACTAATTATAAACCAAACGGTCAATAATATGATAATCTAGTCTCAATAATATGTGATATTTACAGAGTGGACCGAATCGCCTTCCCGACCAATGAATCCTTCAAGAAGATATCCATCACATACGACGACCATTGCTTTATCATCTGCATGTCCAACAAGAAAATCCACATCGTGAAGAAGATGCTCAGCGGTGCCTCAGATCACAGCAGCGACAGCATCGCAATAAACGCCTAAATAAATATCATATTATAACGTTAATTATTATAAAGTATCATAATGGCTCGAAACGTGTTACAGAGCAGTGTGGAGAATGCGTCGTTTAGCATAGTATTCCAAGTGTTGTTCCGGTGTTTGACATTTATCATCAACGCGTGGGTGTTGCGCCATGTAGGCCACGCGGTCATAGGCATCATGAATGTGCGCCTCCTGCTGCTGGAGTCCTCGGTGCTGTTCCTGAGTCGCGAACCCTTTCTGCGCGCCTGCCTCGGCCACAAGCATGGGCCCTCCTGGTCTTGGCCGCAGGTGCTCAACCAGATGTGGCTGTGTGTGCCCCTCAGCGTGCTGTTCTCCGCCCTATTCCTCTACATCTGGGTGCACGTGCTCTCGCTGGGACACCCCGAGTACGAGGCGCAGTACATCTTCGGCTGCTGGAGCGTGGCGCTCTCGTGTGTGGTGGAACTGACCTCCGCCAATATGGCGCTCGTAGCTCAGATATTCTGTTTTGTCAAACTTAGAGTAGCATTAGACACTATTCACCTTTTAATCAGGACATTCATTTTCCTTGCCATCTTAATTTACGACACAGACAAAGCTTTGATTGCGTTTTCCGTAGCGCAAGTTGCTAGTGCTATCACTATTACAGTGAGTTACTACTTATTTTTTTATTGGTATATCAAAAACATAAACATTTATAGAAAGACAAAAGATACCCAAAGGAAAGAAGGCAGGTGGGATTCCTATTTCCGAAACATGGAAGATTTTACCTTTACTTCTCTTTGGGATTTCCTTCCCAGGCGTCTCGGGCGGTTGAATCAGTCATTCGACAAGCAGCTCTGCACTCTGACGGTCAGCTTTGCCAAACAAGGATTTGTGAAACAACTGTTGACTGAGGGGGAAAAATATGTCATGTCTGTAAGCCCGGTCTTGTCGTTCAGCGAGCAAGCCACTTACGACGTCGTCAATAACCTGGGCAGCCTGGCGGCGCGATTTATATTTCGGCCTATCGAGGAAAGTGGATACTTTTACTTTACCCAAATGATCGACAGAAATGGCGATATTCAAAATCAGGAAAAGAAGAAAGTGTCGGAATCCTGCATCGTCCTTTCGCAACTGTGCCGTGTGGTGACATCCATCGGGCTAATTGTGTTGGTGTTCGGGCAGAGCTACGCGCGCACCCTCCTGCTGCTGTATGGAGGTGAGGGCTTCGTGGGCAGTGGATTGCCGGTGCTGCTGATGCGCTGCCACTGTCTCGCCGTCATATTGCTTGCCGTTAACGGAGTCACTGAATGCTACAGCTTCGCCACCATGACGAGTAAGCAACTGGATAGGTACAATTACCTAATGGTTTTCTTTTCCATAAGTTTCTTAGTTCTGTCTTACGTGCTCACCAATCTGCTAGGCCCCGTAGGCTTCATCCTGTCCAACTGCATTAACATGTTAGCGCGAATTCTGCACAGCACGTATTTCATCGCTGACAAGTTCAAGCTGACGGATTACCAGCCTCTGGAAGGGCTGCTGGTGGGGCGCCTCTTTGGCGGGGCTCTGTTGGTGGCGGGATTGGCGTGCAAGGCGTCAGAGCTGCGGGTGTCGGCGCACTCGCAGTTAGCGCACGTTCTGTTAGGGGGTGCGGTGCTGGTGGCAGTGCTCAGCGCCTGGGCATACGAGAACAGGCCTTTGCTAGATTTGTTGTACAAAAAGTATGTAGAAAAGAAGAATGACAATAAGGAAAACAAACGAGAATAGCCTTCTGGAAGATTTGTTTATTTTTTGTATTCTATTTTAAAATAAAGCTAGTTATACATTCTACTGAAGAGCTTTCATTATTAATACATCACCTTTTATAATTATATAATATTCACAACTATAATAATACAAGAAAAATATATTTCTTATAACCTACGTCATCCTGTATTCATATTAATAAGTTCCTTATTACATATGTCATAAAAGTTTGAGCTTTAGCCCCTCAGGTTTCTAGCATATTGACCATTACTTTTCTTAAAGATGCTATCAGAAGGTTGGAGAATTTGTGTGTACTTCCGCATTGATGAAATAAGCCTTTATTGTTAAAAATAAACATAATTTTTGTAATATTTAAATTTTAGTAATTTTTTAATAATTTTTGTAATATTTAAATTTGTCATCTCACTTTTTTATTATTTCATAAAAAAATAATTTATAAAAAAGTTAAAATAATTTTTTCTCAAATATCGGTGGGAACCTCACATTTTAATTGTTCCGTTGTTAACTTCTAGATTTGAATATAAAGTGTAGTATTTTCTCTTTCTAACATCGTTCAGATCATATTTCTCACGACAGCAAGGGAGACATGATTTCTATGAGATAAAAGTGCTTACCAAAAGCGAACAAATCGACTCTACGGTGATAGGTGTTTTTTTCGCAAAACCAATCAAATTAGCCTGATGGGTTTAACGCTAGATGTGGTTATAAACAAAAAGTAATTACATATTGGTCTAAGGATAGGAACAGCAATGTTGGTGAATTTATAAGTAGCCACAAGATATTCAAAACACTATACCTTATTTTTTAATGATAAACTAATGTTTATAAGATAAGGTTTTATGCATAGCATAAAGGATAACAAATAATTATAAGCAATAATTAGCCGCCCGTAATATTAGTTAAGCAAAAATATTTCACCAATAAATGAAGATATTATATGTCTCGACACCATCTAGTGAGAAATTTAGCACTAACAAAGCCTTTCCTACAAAAATAAATTTTGTTGTTTACAGGTGGAAAAAATATAATAAGCAGTAATTGTTGATTGAGATACTAGTGCATATTGAATTAGTTGGCGGGTTGGAAATGAGCCGACATAGCTCAGTGGTTTCAGAGCACCTGGTGGCATTTATTTTAACTCGGGAGATATTTTCAATTTGTATTGATATTTCGGGAGACTAATTATTCACTATGTACCTGTTCAAATTTTAGAACATAGGCACTATATTACATTTGGAATTACAAACACAGTGATAACCACAGACATATGAATATATTAGACTAGAAATTAAAGGTGAGGGGTAAAATCAACTGTTGAAGAACGAAGGGGGTAAAGCTGACTGTGATTCGTCAATAAATCAATCTGACAGTATATAGGCATCTCGCATTATAATATCACCATTTAGTTCTTAAAAGTAAAAATCTGCTTTTGAATGAATAGACATTTTTACATGGGAGCGCAAATTACTCGCCACGTTATGAACAAATTTGCGAAGTCCAAATTCGGCAAAAAAAAATTTCTTCTTTTTTCAGAGTCGAATATTTTGTTTACGTATTTAGTTAAGACACTTTTATAAGTGTTCATAATTTACTTCCCAGTAACAACGATGCGCACACTTGAGAATCGCTACATTCGACCAATGTTGGCTCGATGTGATAGTATATGTTTCTACAACTGATTCATATTATACGACGTGAATAAGCTTAAAATGATGCTTACATATGGAATGTAATACGACAATTGGGTTTATTCTCTTTTACACATATATATCACAAGCCACTATTTTGCCATGTTATTTCATAAAATGCCTCGACCATAGCTCGACGCTAGTTCGAACAAGAATGATGACGTCACATTCTCAAGATTCACGGGAAGCCATACGCGAGCCCAGCCGGCTCCAATGGAACCGGTATGGGGAGTGGGGAATAATACGCTTTTAATCACTTAGGGCAGGTCTACTAATATTCATATGTCTATGGTGATAACACAAACTGGCTGGCTCCAGAGAAAACTACATACATAATATGTATTAGGTATTCGCTGATAGTTTAAGAAATACATAAAAAATAATATTATTTAGGTTCCCAATTTTAAAGATTCCTTAAAAATATTTATTTTTAATTAAATATTCACATTTTTCATAATATATTGCCATAACATTTGTTGAATTTAATGAAGTATACGTTAATAAATTATATTGAATTATTTTTAAATTAGTAACAAAATGACAATATGCAATCGAATTTTTAACATGAACTTTCAAAATCTCAGTAAAATACAAAAATAGTTAATAAAAACTCCCACAAATAATCTAGATCCTTTCACAGCCTGCAATATGTTTAAATACCAGTTTTTATTTATTTTGTAATGTCTCGTAGCTAAGTGTTCCAACAACTCGAGCGATAGAGATTTCTGGGCAATCGGTTTTCTATTCGGCCGAGCTCATTACAAAAAATCATGCCAACAAATATGAAGGCGAAGCTTAGTGCTAAATCACTATTTTGATTAATCATAAAGAATTGTTGTACATTATGAATACCAAAAAATATGCTTTAGATAAATTGAAGGATTTTCCTATTTACCTTGAGTAGAATACAAATAAAAAATATAAATGTAAACTACTACAATTTTTTTGTTTTTCAATTAAAATGTATGAACGCATAAAGGAAACAACTTTTAAAAAATACAGTATTATAGCTAAGATTATCTGTGACAGTTTCACTTAATTAAATTTTTTGCTTTTGTATAAAATTATATACAAAATAAATAAAAACCAGTTTTGTGCTTGAAATCGAACATTTCTAGACTCCGTTTGTCAAGCGATTTTAATGCCTATTACCTACAATATAAGGTATACCAAGAATATACACATTTTTGGCTTGTAGCTTCCTCTTAATAGGGAAACATATGAACTGATGACTGCGGTTTAAAGTCACTTAATACACTTGGATTTCACCGTTTGTCCCATATATTAATTTATTATTGGGTTTTATAAAAAAAAATTTAAACTTATAATTCTTAAAATTCACCTACCCATATTTGGGTAGCTGTCGCTCAAGTGGTTAAGAGTAATTTAATATTAGTTTAAAACATACTAACTTTATAATGTGCCACCTGAAACCATATTTAAAAAATATGGCAATGTGGCAAAGTTAGTTACAAAAAAAAAGCAAAGCATCATTATTACAATACACCAGAAACCATAGCCTCGTTGTATAGGTATAGTATATACCTTGTTGTACACTCTCACAAGGGCATGCCGCTGATATATCCAGGGCCGGCCCTGTGCAGGCGCAATTGGAGCATCGCCCTTTGGGTTTTTACTAGTGCCAGGCGCCGTTTGGCTCAGGACCGGCCATGGATATATCCATTGTGACTTCTTCCACTTTCTCATAAACAACACACGTAACAGAAAGAAAGGTTAAAATAGAGCTCTCTCAGTAACAGGATGCACAGAAAGATTCCAGACCATATAGTCACGAATGTAGAAAATAATAATAGTCAATGTCTGAACATTCAAACTTGCAGCTAATGTGCAGAATTCACTGACGGACTGATCAGAAAAAAAAAATTCTTTACATTTCAGAATGAGTTTGTACGAGGTGAATTTCCAGAATATTTCTAAATTTCCCAACATTGTCTTGAGCATTTTGACTACAAAAAGTTTTTTTCCCTTAGACATACCATCACTGTAATATGAGATACTTGCCGCTTAAATGACCGAATGTCCGTGTTTGAATTCTGCGCACTAACAGGAAAGAACAAAATTCACATAAAATAATAGAAAAAAAAAACTAATGCTTTGGCATAAAAATACATAAATTTTTTAAATGAAAGTCAATGTAACAAAAAATTGTTTTAATTTTAATTACGACAGCACAACTTTTAATAATAAGCATTATCAAATTTGATAACTTGTTTGGAAATTGACACATTTCAAAACTAACCTTACCCGGCTACTGAGAGATTGACATTCCAAATAAAAACCAATGCTTTTTGCATCTCATAGTGTCAATACATCATTAAACATTATGTTCAGTTCAAAGGCACGATAGGTGCCGCAAGAATAACAATTTCACCATAGTAATTATTATTTTTAGGATAATATGAAAAGTAATGTTCTCATATAAATCACTTTATAAAAGAGTTTATGAGTCAAGTAACTTCTGTGCTAAGACCCGGTTTTATAATCCGCGGTACGGTAAAAATTGAGGGACATTTAGTCAAAACTGCATGTATTTTCAACTGTGTTCTGACATTTAAAAAGTTAACAGATGTTCCAATTTTTTAGTGACAGGCTTTTAGGGGGTGTGAAGTCAACAAAAATTAAAATAAATTCAGATGAATTTATTAAGAGGGTTTTTTCATGTAATTTATTGTTCTTCTTTTTTTGGGGCATACTTGGTTTTTACAGCCTCTACAGGCTGCACCCCCCTGGTGGTAACTCTGAACCAAAACATAGATTTTTAACTATCACTAGCTGTAACACAGTTGAAAAAGAGTCTTAGAGCTATGGTAAGCTCTCTTAAAAAAAGTGGTTCACTTATGATTAAGTGTTGAACGTGTATTGCTATTGTTTGTCTTGGTTTATGACAGTAAATTTTAACCACCAGATGAAACTGGGCCTTAGAGCTATGGTAAGCTCTCTTGAAAAGTGGTTCACTTATGGTTAAGTGCTGAATGTGTGTTGCTATTGTTTGTCTTGGTTTGTGTCGGCTTCCATCTTGTCAGAGTCGGGAGTGTCGTAGTTGTGCAGGGCTTTACGCCAGATGAGGATGAGGGCATCCCAGGAGCGTCGCGAATACTTCAGATGCTTGATCGGGGTCTTGGGATGCTCACGAGACCTCATATTCCTGCAAAATACACTATTAGTATAATGTTCACAAACAGTCCAAACGAACCAACCAACTATCTCTAAATACAGGGTTTTCCAATAAGAGGTGTTATTTTGATATTCAATTGTAAAAGATCAATGGTTTCGTTGCTTGTGTGGCAGTCTTGTTGAAAGTAGACGTTGTCCAGATCAATACCATCCAATTCCGGCCATAAAAAATCATTAATCATCTCTCGATAGCGCAATCCATTCACCGTAACTGTTGCTCCAGCCTCATTTTCGAAAAAGTAAGGTCCAATGACTCCGCCGGACCATAAACCGCACCAAACAGTCAGACGTTGAGGATAGAGAGACTTTTCAACAATAACTCTTGGGTTTTCCGAGCCCCCGATGCGACAATTTTGCTTGTTGACAAAGCCACCGAGGTGGAAATGGGCCTCATCACTCAAGATGATTTGCATTTGATTCACTCAAGTGAATTTTAATAATTTCAATGCGTTGTTGAAGCGTGTATCGTTCCATTTTTATTAATGGCATAGTTTCTACTTGTCAAATGTCAAAAAATGACAGCTTCAAAAGTAACAACTACCGAAATAGCGGGCTATTCAAAATAACACCTCTTATTGGAAAACCCTGTAGTATAAAACAAAGTCGCTATCCGCGTCTGTCTGTTTGTGCGCTTAGTTCTTCTAAACTGTGCAACGGATTTTGATGGGGTTTTTACTATCATTTAGACAATTACTTCGAGAAGATTTATATTCATAATACATGCATATTATAGAAAGTAGAGAAAAGTTGAGCAACGCCAGGTACATGTCAGCTAGTTATACAATATGGATAGAATCTCACTGAGGCTGCTAGCAGTACTATTAACAGGACACTGAGGTGAGACCCTCAGGCAGAGTGTGCTGTCCATATATGCACATCAAAAGCACTGCCTACCTTACGTTAGTCGTACAAAAATTTATTTTTGGGGTACTATGCCGTGTTGCGCTACCTCTTTCTATGGCCAACATTTCAGACAGCATCGTAATGCAGTCCAAATGGTTACAGCAGTAATAGCCGGTTTCAATTAAAATCATCAATCTCAAATCATATCTAAAATTTATTAAATAATTTTATTGCAAGAAATTAACTGAAACTTTCAATCGCAAGCCGTACCGACTGCACTAGGTATCAAAGGCAGAAACTAAGGACGGGTTGTTTCTGAGAATTTGAACAATTCTTCAAAGTTCGAAGTTAATTTTCAAGTTCTGTGAAAGTTCTTCGACATCAATTCGTCTATGGTGTCAATATCCCACAATAAGAGGAAGAAAGCTCAGATATCTAGTCATTTAAAAAAAAATTGATTTTTTTTTTTTATATTAACTCACACAGGAGGCCCTGAAGAAAATAATTTCCCTCAGGGCCTATGTCATCTTTGGGGATGCTGTGTGGAGGGTCTTTTTGTGGAGAGGAAGGAGTGAACATGGGTCTTGAAGAGTCCCATGTTGTAGGAGGGAGGAAACACAGAGGCCGGTAGTTCATTCCACAGCCGAGCTGTTGAACTTAAGAATGAATCGTAGAAGCGACAATATGTATTGAATACTGCTTGAATATGCAAGCAGTCACAACTTTAAGGAGCAAATGAGACTGTGGCATCATTGGGGTATGTTGTGAGGCTGAAGGTAGTGGGGAGGGGAAGGAGATGGAGAAGAAGAAGGTGGGGATGTACCTAGCCACCAAACACGGCTGAAGCCATTTCAAGCAACGTTTCAATTCTGAATGGTGGTCTTACACCAGATATCGAGAGTATCTTCTACACTGGAACGTGCCGTACATTATTTTAAATGAATAAATTGTGAAATAACACATATTAATCAATTGAAATGTACTTGCGCACACTGGGATTTGAACCTACGACCTATAGATTGCTAGTCGAGAGCTTAACACGGAGGCCTTAACCAGGAGAAATCGTTAAACACCCGAGGACAACCACGGTGAACTTCATTAAAGGGACTACATACTGTCAAGTAAATTATGTGAAACATGAGTAATAATAACATAATAAAATTAAAATGAAATTAGCTGCAGCTTGTGTGAAAAATCGCCGGTTCAATAACAAGGACCCCATTTGATTTCTAAGGCCCCGATTTGAATCATCCTTCATCACACGTAGTAATTTCCCTATTTGGTAAATTGAAGAATGTAACTTACTTTGGAATGAGTTTAATGTAGTTATCATAGCCAATGGTATTTTTGCCAAAGTCAATTTGCTTCTGTCTTCTCTGAAGCGTGGCCGGATCCTTCTCATATTCACGTCCCGAGCTGCTGCTGCCACCGGAACTCTTCCTGAGGACACACACAATACAATAGAAGGTTAGAGAATTTGTGTGTATTTCCGCTTTGTAATAAAATCCAAATAAATGGAATATTTCTGAACGTATCCGAATACTAAACACTGTTTTCGAAAGGTGATGAAATATAATTTTTGGAAAATAGTAGTATTAGTATTAGTAATCTTCAGTACGCCGTATAAGCTGTCAAAATGTTGATATTTGCGGCTGGCCGATAAGCGTGTGATGTCATGGTACATACAATGACTGTTAATTAACTAATTCTTCTTTTTAAAGATTTTCAATTCAAGTGCATTTTATATTGCTCTTCTCCTTTCCTTCTTGAGCCAACGTTTCAGACAGCCCTGCAGTGTCTTACAATAATAAATTATAATGTACCTATAAGTAAATACATCAAGTATTGAAGTAAGTGTTCTTCGAAACTGGGATCAAAAAGATATTTAAATGTTTTCTAACTTCGGTGTCTCAACATTCTTCAAATAAAAACTCCCGGGTCGACAAAACACTTTGGACTTTCATTTAGTGATAGATTATAATGAAGCTTGGATAGTTTTAATAGCAGGCGGAATGATTCTGTGACCTGGCCTTGGGCTAGCAATAACCACTTAAACTAATATCTTGAATAACACAAAGTGTAAAAATCTGGTTTCTTATTTTGCTTATAGCTTTCCCATTCAAGGTTTTCAATGCAAAATTAAGCATTAATATAATAGATACCTCTGTTTTTTTGCATTGGCAGTGTTCTTATTATCAAAATTGTCTTCCTCATCATCAGAATTATGCTGCGAGTCATTCCCGATCCTCTTGGCTATCCGACTCTCTGAGGGGGGGGAGGTGTTCCTCTCGGGTGGGGGTGGAGCAAGGTCTGGGGACAGCAACCCCATGAAGTCCGTGGGGGCATGTGGGAACTTCGAGGGGGAGGGGGACAGAGAGGGAGCCTGCTTCTCCGGCTTGTTCTCCGCATAAAAGTTTTTAATGCGGATGTACTCTGAAACAAACAAAGTAAAGTTGCAATATTAACTTAAATAAAATTAATCTTAAAACACTATATGCGGGTAGTTCGCGCGCTGGCGGCAACGCATAGCGGGCGAAAACAAAGGTTGCCTACGAAAAAATAGATTTTGCTTTAAATCGCTATAACTTCGAAAATAATGTACAAATTTGAATGAAATTTTCTACGTATCACCATATCAGCTATAGTAAAGTTGGTACCTTTCCAAAGATATTGGTATACAACATTCATATAGAAATATTGGATAGCAAAAGATAGATCTACCCTTCCCGCTGTCGAGCACCAGTAGATCGAACGGGTAGAACTACCTTTCACGCACAAAATGTGTTTAATAAATATGGAAATATCCACAACAATCAGCTTATTGAAATCAACATTAAAATTATCTTTTAATAAAAATTTCAATGGCTGTACATCACAAGAATATTCCTGAAACACACAAAAAAATGTACAATACAATCTATTGTACATTAAAATAGTAATATTTGCAGAATCGTGACAACTTGCGTGCTTGAATTTTATGAAGCTCAGGATTTGGATAAGTATACAGGGTGTCCGGAAACTCGTAGTACAAGCGGGAAACTGGTGAATCTACATCACATTTGGAGTCGATTTTGTAGTATATATTTTTTTTATTTGAGCTTTCGTTATCGAGTAAATCGAGTTTGAAGTTGATTGATTTTTTTTTTTTTTTTTTTTTTTTAATCAAATTCTTATAAATTATTACTGAAGATCAAAGTACCCAACTAATTAAAACTATTTGAAAGTAAAACAAATGAAGAAACTCGGATTTGAAGCATTATTTTGAAATCACCCTTCATTTAACCCGGTGTAATCATAAAATATTTCTGCTCTGCAGGGTTAAAACATCTGTTATTCAACCCTAAACACCAGAAAAAACTTTAACCCTAAAATAGCTGAAAAATATTTATTTTTGGTTTTTTTTTTTTTTTTTGAAAATGCTCAAATCAAAAAACTTTATGTTTTTTTGGGTTCCCAATGTGGTGTAGATTCTCCAGTTTCCCGCTTGTACTACGAGTTTCCGGACACCGTGTATATATTATAATATTTATATTTTAGCGTAAAATACCTGTGACATATTATTATTACAGATGACCTCAAAGGCATTAAGGAGATGGAGAAACAGATAAGGACCATTATCACAAAGAAATCCATTAGAGCAGGTATGCGTCAAGGCATTTTTACTTCTACAGCATAAATGTTTAAATAATACATGGTCCGTGTAAGTTCAATACTGCGCATGAGCCAATAATTTCAAAATTTTCAGTTGAACGGCAAAGGCGACATTGTTTGGTGCTTTCAAATAATGAAATTGACCGGTAGACTGATTGTGCTCGGTTAAAGTCAATACTGCGAATGAAATATCTCCAGTACATAAGCAAGCAAGAGCTTGTATATCCCTAGATAGTTTTTTGTCCCTCCTGAACATTTTTACAAATGGTTGTTCGACTATATTATAGTTTATGCAGTTTGCAGATTTCTATATATGTTAAACTTATGGGAAAACACTGCATCCCATTGACATAAACTCAAGGTTACCTAGAATAACGTCTATCTCTAAATCTTTTGGTTTACGAGTTACAGTGCTATGGAAATATTCCTGGAGAGACGAGTGCACTCTTTTCAAGAAGTTCTATGCTATGAGTTAGGGAAATGATCACATCATTATTACGTTTTGGAACAGCCGTGTCGCTCTCGTCGCTCTCCTGCTGAGTCTCGCTGGTCCAGTCATAGTTCTCTGGGAACTTGATATTGGCTACGGAGAGTCTCTTCTTCTCTTTCCTCTCGTCATCCCCCTTCTCGGGCCTGACTGCTGCGGGGGCCTTGGGCTGGTTTCCTGTGAGACGTCGATTCTGTCTCTGGCTAAATAAAGTGTCCTGAAAACGTAACATTTTACAGCTTATTTAGTTATACACAGGCGCGGCACTCCTAAAGTCATAATGTTCACTCGTACACCTATCCATCAACAGAATTAACCAACATTTTAAACCTCATCGTATTCCTACATTTTGATAAAATTATAAAATTACACACAATCTTTAAAAAGGTATGAAATTGGTAAGAGATAATTGGGGCCAACAGATACTACTTCCCGTGTGCCAGATATATCGTCCGAAGTGGATTCCATTCTGTGCAATAAAATACAATGTACAACGTACTTAAAACAAAACAATTCTTTTTTACTGTTCGTCTATCCTTTTCATAATTTTTTTTCCACTTATAACTTTAAATATATACTTTCTTCCTAACCTGTAACCATAAAAAAGATTGTAAATGGTACTTAACTGGATTATTTTATACTCAACATCTTAAATGCAAAACCCTTGGGATTTACGGAACCAATTTGAGATTGATATTGTTATTTTTACACTTAAAAAAGAACTTGAACTTGCGTGCGTTTTAAATGCGTTTCGGGAAGAGCTTTCTGGAAATGACACAGTATTTAGACATATTAAGTGGTGAATTGGTAACAAAAATATAAAATAATGAGTTTGGTATGTGTATGTTAGCACCACAATTTGCTGTAGTGTGTAGACAGCATAAAGCTGTACAATTAGAGGCGCAGAATTAAATTAGAGCATTGAGAGTGTTGGAGGTCAACTTGAGGTAAAAAAATGGAACCTATTTTTTCACTTCATGTCTCATCTAAATATCAAATATCTCATCAATGGTATACAGACATAATTAGGATTTTACGTTGAAAGAAAACAAGAAACCTAGCATTGTGGCCGAATGGATCACAAATGAAATATCGTTGGCCCGACAACTTTGGTGGTGACGTTAAAATAAGCAGAAAAACTTCGAAGTACATTTTTCACAAGTTTCACTATTAGCACGAATAAGCAAAACGTCATATTATTTCAAAACGTGCTCTCTTACAAAAATGCCAACGTCTTACAAAAGAAATATTTTTAAATCTTACCTGAGGCCTTCGAGAACTCGCCATAGTGAATTGAAGTACTCAAATGATAAAATTAAATTAAGGTATACGTAAATAAACGCAATTTACGAAAGATTCAAGGAAAGGAAAACATCAGGAATCCTTTGACGGCTTGACCACAGAAATAAAAACACTGGCGTATTACAAAGACGCAGCAAAAGTTCAGCTCTGAAAACTGTAATGGAAGTGAAGACTTTTGGTATTTTTCGAAAACAGAGTAAAGAAACTGAATATTTTAAATGAAAAACGAAAACCAACACACTTCTCACTGCATCACTGACACAACGGCAAACGTAAACGTCGGTAACGCGCCAAAAGTTTCTCAAAAGTTTATAGACAAACTACTAATTATAGATATAGATAATAAGATATAGATACCCATTATTAACCATTCTCTCTGGATACCCATAGATGTACCACTCTACTAACCATAGACATCAGGCATCAAAATATCTCAAAATAAATAAAAAAACATGTTTCAGGGGTGAAAACGCCATGTTTACCGTGTTTTCGGGGATAAAAAAAAAACATTTTAAAAAACCATCTTTTTCGAAAGCTTTTTTTTGAGAATTTTAATTAGAAAAAACAATACCTTATTGAATTATCCACAGTGCTTTATTAAAAAACAATAATTGGTAATAAATCGGAATATATTATATATATACAATTGCTCGGTTTAGGTAAAACAGATCAGTTAACATCTGCGTGATTTTATCTTGTTTTGCTCATTTGTTACCCGACAAAAATAACAAAATTTAGGCACGTTTGTTGTTACCGTAAATTAAAAAAAAAACATTTAGCAATAATTTGAGCATAAGATACATAACTCATACCGTCGCATTAATTCGTAGAATGCGTAACTCCCAAATGTAAAATTTTACAGGAGGCACAAAAAACCTCGTAGTGAAAAAAAATGAAAGACGGCTTATTCTTTTTATTTATGTTTCGAACATATAATATATTTGGAAATTTATTTTCAATCATTAAACTTTTGTAAGTTAAGGCTTTCTATTTCAAATCGGAGTTAGGAAGTTTACGTAAAAACCGAGAATGGAGATACGCATTTTACAAAAGATACATACTTTTCTGCGAACAGTTTTATGAACAACCTAGCGGAAAATTTGGGAGATAGGAATTTTACATTTACAAAATAAAACACAACAATTTATGTGTATGTCGAGGCAGTCTATTTAGATGCATTTTAATGATTTTAATGATGCGGAAGGTTATCGTTAAAGGAGTGGTAATCCTTTTCTAATGTCTGTTTTAAGTCTTGTAAATGCTGGTACTTTTCCTTCCTTAAGGGATTAAATCTGACTCTCAAGTGAAATCTTCAAACTCTGGAGATCATTACAGATTCGGCGACGGTTTTGTGCTGGGTGAGATCTACACTGACCGGGAGTAGTCGTGTCAGAGATGATCGTTAAGTGACGCTTGGAGTTGATGAAGGAGATTGTAGAAGAATTTGATCTGACATTGTCGATCACCCTTGTTGTCCTGTAGAAATAAAACTAATGTACTTACTAGGGTTTGCAAGACCCGGGCAAAGAGTAGCCATGACAGGAAACGTTGTGAAAGAGACTCCTCAGAGTGTGAAAATAGGTGGGAGAGACTTGAAAGTGGAACTGGTGAGCAAACATGTGCTTTAAGCGTAGAAACTCTTCATGCTCAGCATCACTTTGAAGTAAAGTGAACGCTTCATCTTGCCCGGCTGGTCGATCCCGAGGCGAGAAGAAAGGACGTCGATAGATGCGAGCGTTCCTGCTTACAATGCAGGACAATTGACCCTCCACCATCATCCCATGAAGCGGGTAATCTTAATGTTGTGACAACCTGGAGTCGCTTGGCAGTTGATGTTACTCATTTCGGTAGGAAATGTTTACTCACATTTATCGATTGCGGTCCAAGTAGATTTGCCGTGTGGCGGGAAATCGAGTCAGATAATGCAGCTTCGATTATCAGACATTTGGAAGAAGTGTTTCGGGAAAGAGGCCCGCCCAAAGTAGTTCTCATGGACAATGGTATGCATTTTGTTCCTACAGTGTTACAGATAAGTGTAAGAGATGGAATGTTCGTCAAAGATTTTGCGCGGCATACCGACCAGCTGGAAACGGTATAGTTGAACGACATCATCAAACAATAAAGAGAACTGCAGCCAGAAGTGGAAGCGATCCCCTGCAGGCAGTGTTTCGGTACAATCTTTGGCTGCAAAAAGTCAGGATGATCGAGGTATTGCGCTGTCTAGTATAGTTCACACTTCACACTCGTGGAGACACCCTTCTGCGCAAGTGAATATAGAAGAGGAAGTATTGACTGAGCTCTAAGTGGGCGATCTTCTTGCGGTTAAACCAGTAGATGGGAGATGCACATCGTGCATGGAAGGGTGACAGGACTTACTTCAGTCAACAACATCGAAGTAGATGGCATACCAAGACATGTGCTTGACCCGCGGAAGATGCCTGACAGAGAACGGACTGTGTCTGAGGAGAGACGAGATGGAATTGCCGCACGTTCCACCGTAAATATTTTGGGTTTGTTTGAAGAGGACAGTGAAGAACCGGATCCGGATATGCATCAGGAGGAGATCCACTTGCAAAGAGATGGTGACCTTGAAGAAGAGATAATCACAGAACAAGGACCTATTAGGTATTTACGAAACCGCAGAGGCACATAAAACAAGAGAGCTACGGCAGAGCGTCACACGGTGCAGAAGACGTCAGTTTAGACTACAGATACAAAACACTATTCGTGACTTCACAATTAAAATTAAGGTTATAAAATGTTCAAAATTGATTAATCAACTTATCTCAGTTAATTTCACGGTAAAACTATTACACCGTAAATAAATTTCCTCTGTCAAAAACACAACAAGCGAGCACGGCTCACCGCTCACCGGCCAATACTGAATTAAGGAGTTACGAAGTATTCGCGAGTAAAAATGGCACCATAATTTTACGCAGTTTTCTAATTTGTGTTTATCTAAAAGGTTAATTTTTTTTTAAATTTTCGAGTTTTACTAGTCGATGCGGGTCTAATTTTAACACCAGATGGCATTAAAAACGTATTTTCGAAAAATTTGGAGTTACGCAGTCTACGAATTAATGCGACGACGATACATATATTGAGCATACCTTTGTATGTCAAAATATTCCTGAGATATATGTGCTCAAATTATTAAAATTTTAATTTCCTTTGTGGTTTGTTCATGAATTTTACTTTCACAACATAGTGATCATTTATTCGCATTTTTTAAATCGCCGTTTTTTAATAATAATTATAGTTATTTCGGGAATCGTCATGCCAATTGCCCCATTGAGACGTAGTGATTTTAGTTGATTAACTAAATATGATCCTATATAATCTACACCTACACATATAGATTTTTTTTTTTTTTTTTAGTTTTTTTTATTAGTAAAAAAAAAGATACACGAATTACATAATATAACAATTACATAATATAATTACACAATATAGTAGGTTATTAATTACATAATATAAGTATTCGATGTACCCCCATAAATAAGCAGGGCTTGTGTGTATGGGGGTGTTGTTATATTTGATGATCCAGAAGTTTCAATTGTTTCTATTATATATATAAATGTATACTTACCTTTTGCAAAATGTTATTCTATTTTCCTTATAATTAGTGTAACCTACTCACCAAGCACAAGAACCAGTTTCATTGATATGTCCCTAGGTATCTACGTGACTTGAATTCACAGAAAGGCCAAAGCAAACACTTGCGCCCGCATCTGTCTCTGTGATTTTACACGCAGATGGAGGTGGCAGTGCACATTATTAGACCTTAAATATTTAGTGAATAGCGTGGCCGCCAATCGCAATAAAAATTTAGAAAGCCAACTTAGAAATACACCCATTGGTCGGCAGATTTAGCTCTAGACCCTCATCAAGTAGTAAATTTGAAATGGGAACGTTAAGCCAGCGACCCGGCAATAAAAAAACCTTCGCCCGAGGCTAGGCCATATTGTAATTGTTTGAAGGTCGTATTAAAAAACGTAATTTAAAAATATTTAACATTAAGTATAATTCTAGATGTTAGAGTAATTGTCAATTTAGATTAGAAATTTAATTGCAACCAGATACCAATTAAGTGTATGCATGCATAATATTAAGAAACCTAATATATATTAAGATTTTGAACCGTAAGTTAATCCGAATCAGCCAGGCAGCGCAAACTAGCGGTGAGAATGGCGATGCCAGCGCCACGGACTCAGACAACGCACCGAAGTGGTGTAAAGCGGAACCACTATGGTTCAGCACCCCACCACAGGCGCTACATGGGCGCTACGGTCGCCGGATCGCGCGGGTGAATACAACTGATTCAGAATGCTCGACAGTCACGATCTCGCCTTTCGGGAGTCACCATCTCGCCTCCGCCGAGAGACCTCTTGCCCTCCCCCTTGGAGCGGTCGCCGAGGCTCTTCCTGTAACCCCGCGAACTTCCGCCCAGGAAGCTGCCCTCTCAGAAGTCGCTGCCTGCCGACTCCGCCCTTCGGCCCAGGCTGAACTGATTCCGCCCTTCGGAACCAGCCCAAGTTGCAGCTGTGTTAACAGTGATAAGTGCGAACGTGGAGATCCGCGGTTCCAGAATCATCGTAAAGGGAAGTGTCTGCACAATTTTTGCATAATTATCTCGTAACGTGACCCAACTTTGAATGAACAATAATTTAGGATTAAGTAAGAGGACAATTAATTTTAAGAATTACAATTTAACACTAGTATTAAGCTTAGACTAAGACTAACCCTTAACTTTATACATTTTTTTGAATAAATTTTTAATAGCGTTGTAATTAAGTAACTTCTTTTTTTTACTCGTTCCTCCTTTTCTTTTACTTGAATAGTATTAATATTAAACTCCCCTTGAGTATAGTTATAACATCTTCTTGGGTGAGATTGCGAATATAAATATATTTTGTACCGATATGTAATTTATATAACACCACTGTACCCACTTATCTATATTAAATAAAAATAAAATATTTTCCGAATTCTAGGGAAATTTCGAAGTGAAATTTAGGGAAATACCATCACTACTGATTTTCATCTTTAAATATTTTGACGATCTACCAATTTTTGTATCTAATCTACCGATATTTTTCACTCAATTCTACCGATTTTCATTTTCGCGGTATGGCATCACTGATGGTGGTATATCCAGGTATAGTGCTATTAGGGTTTCATTTTGTTCAGCACCTTTTTTCTTAGTCTGATTTTTTTTTATAGCTGCTTGAGATGATGACTGTGTTTGCTTGACTGTCGCAGTGCTTGGTTGAGAAAACGACTATGGTTGCTCGACTGTTGAAGTGCTTGTTTTAGGGGATGACTGTGGTTGTTCGACTGTTGTAATGTTTGTTGGAGAGGACGACTGTGGTTGCTCGACTGTAGTAATGCTTGTTGGAGAGGATGACGGTAGATGCTCGACTGTTGTAGTGTTTGTTTGAGAGGATGGTTGCATCTGTAAAAAATATGTACATATTTATTATCGAGTGTATGTCTATAGGTAGATAACAGACTTTTTTTTCAGATTCCAACGAGACAGGAATGGAAGGAGATAGAACATGGCTTTCGAACTAAATGGAACTTTCCAGGCTGTATTGGTGCTATCGATGGCAAACACATAAATATAATTGCTCCTGATGATACTTCAAATTATTATAATTATAAAGGAAACAACAGCATAGTACTCCTAGCACTGGTGGATGACGACTACTGTTTTTCTTATATTGATATTGGATGCAACGGTAGAGCTTCAGACGGAGGAGTATTCGAAAGATCAAGCATAGGACAAGCACTAGCAAATAATACTCTAGAAATTCCTGAACATTCTGTTATAGTTGGAGATGCAGCTTTTCCATTAAAAAAGTATCTCATTAAACCGTTTCCTACCATGACAACTCAAAGAGAAAAAGTCTTCAACTATAGGTTATCAAGGGCCAGACGAATCGTCGAAAATGTGTTTGGTATACTTGTATCAAGATTTAGAGTTTTTGAATCAAATATAGCCCTAAAACCGGAAAAAGTTGATTTCATAGTATTAGCAGCATGTTGTTTACACAATTGGTTGCGAAAAACTACTCCTACTTATATCACTCAAAGATGTGTAGATTATGAAGATATTCAAGTCAGTAATACGATCAACGGCTCC
Source organism: Hesperophylax consimilis (assembly GCF_061612785.1). Taxonomy (NCBI): domain Eukaryota; kingdom Metazoa; phylum Arthropoda; class Insecta; order Trichoptera; family Limnephilidae; genus Hesperophylax; species Hesperophylax consimilis. The sequence goes on from NC_142845.1 coordinate 18,111,519, forward strand.
TGGCGTCATCAATTACAAAGTGTATTACAGGATTTACCACCAACACGTAGTAATCATTCATCTAGAGAAGCAATACTTATTCGAAATAAGTATGCTGATCTTTTTATAACAACGGAAGTATTGCCTTGGCAAGATCGAATGATTAACATTTCAGGTTAAAATGATTATAAATGCCTACTATGTACAAAATTCAATAAAGTTTTTGTGAATACCTACTCTTTTGTTTTTTATTTATTTCTATCTTTAAATAAAAATTGCGAAACAAAGAAAAATACGGTATAGATGTGTAAGTACTTACTTCTGTATGGATTGACTTTCTATAGTCAAATCATTATCATTTAGAAATTGAATTTCTTTAAACCATCTCAAACTGGAATTATAAACCTCACTCGCTCCGGCTCCCGATCGTTTTGATTTTTCGACTTTATTTAGTTCTTTGTGATAAGTACTTCTTAAACTTTTTATTTTATTTTTGATCTTTTTCACATTCACGTCAAATTCTTCTTGAATTTTTCTGTAGGCATTGTCACGGGCTACTTTATTTTTATACAGAGAACTATTAGGATTCCAGAGACATTCGTATTCTCTATACAAACAGAAGCGGATTTGCCCTTAGGCCTATGTAGGCCCGGGCCTAGGGCGGCCAGATATTAGGGGCGGCCAATCGTGACAAAAAAGATGATAACAAGAAATTACTCTCTAAGTACCTAAATATTGTACTTAAGAAATAGCGATATGCAAGAGCGTGTTCACACACAGCACACAGCGCGACCCCACGCGGGGGGGGGGGGTGGAGGAAAGTAGGAATAGGATTAAGAGGCAAAGGATTTTTATTTCTTTTTAGCATTGTTCTAAAGTAGCCTATGGAGTTCGGATTTGTGACATCTATGGTCAAAATAGATAAAGCATTGCAATATGCAATAGCTCCGTGTTAAAATAAACGGCTGGCCAAGAAAATGTTTTAAATAATTACAATAAATGTTTTACGAATGCTAGGAAATGTGGTCCATTTTTGGACCGAAATCAATTGCAGAAAAATAAAAGTGGTCCGTTGTCCATTTTTCGACCGAAATCGTTCTAGAAGAACAAACCCGCGTAGGGATTGGAAATACGCACCCGCTCGCGACAGGCGACAGCAGTCAGTGCCGGCAGTGGTCAGTATGCCAGTGTGCGTCCAGCAATTGCAGCGAGTTGACGAGCGTTTTTCTAATTTATTAAAAGTATTCGCGACGCGACGTGTATGTACTGCAATATTAACAAAAATCAAAATATTTTACAGGACGTGGACGATACCTCACGTAAAAAGTGTTATTTCGCATAATTAGATATGGATGGAAAGAAAAGGTTAAGTGGGGCTGAGTATCGCAAGCGAGCTTAAGAAAAAGATAATAAACAACAGGATGTAATTAAAAAAACGCGGAAATTAGACTATTTCTTTGGAAAACCATATGTCATTGATCCAACATGCGACGTTCCAAGTGGTAGCGGTGTTATGTCAACTGATGTTTCTTTAGTGTCTTCAAGTGCAGATATTTTTATCGATGTGGCAAGTGGATTACAGGAAGAAGCCAAAGATGTTCCACTAGTACCAGGAGTGCAGCCTTATCCGGACCAGGAACTGTGCGAAATCAGCGACGATCCAGCCAAATGGACAATTGACGAGTTCACGCGTGATTACTATTGTATTTTTTTACATTAATTCCACACAGGAGGCTTTGAGAAAAATATTTTCTCTCACGACCTATGTCATCTTAGGTGATGCTGTGTGGAGGGTCTTTTTAAGGAAGGGAAGGATAGGAAGTTCTGAAAAGGAAAATGTATGAGGGGTGGGTAGGAATCTGGGGATAAGTGTGTCCAGGAGTGACATACGTATGAAGACATCCCTCCAACTGCGGTGCAAGGCGATGGGTCAAGATAGTCCGGCTGGAAAGGTCAAAAGGCCTCCCTCACCCAGTCTCTCTCGATCCGGCCCGCCACGCAGCAGGTGGGCAGACGTATCCGCCGCCAAGACCTGGACAAATCTCACCCCATGAACAATGAATGATAATGGCAGGAAAATTTAAACGGTTTTGACCCTAGGAACTTACTGAAAAGTTTGGATACTCCTGGTCAATATGATGGGTACTGAGAAACGGGCGGCTACATGGTCTGGGGCATTAGGGCCTAGGGCGGCCAAGACTGCAAATCCGCCCCTGTATACAAATGTGCGAACAACAACAACAACCCCTGCGAACAACAGGTCAGCTACTGGCATGCCCGTACCTCTCGCGACGTTCACACGTGCCGGTTTCATAGCCCCCCTCGTCCCCTCCCTCAACTTGCATGCCAGTAAATCAAATGTTGTGCAATCTACTTGCAAGGCAGGTACAGGCATGCAAGTTAGCGTATACACATGATAGTAGCTGGCATGTGCAAGGAGCTTGCATGCAAGTGTGCCAGCTACAGGCATGTGTATTCAGGCATGGGGACGAGGGGGGCTATGAAACCGGCATGTGTGAACGTCGCGACAAGTACGGGCATGCCAGTAGCTGACCTGTTGTTAGATTAACCACACATTGTACTGCCAATTGCAATACGATGATATTTAATTCACTTCGAATGTTTTCCATTGCCAAAAAGCTTGAGACTACTCAGTCTCAGAGTGATTTGAGACACGTACTGTCTAGTGACTGGCATGTGTATACGTCTTGCAAATACAGGCAAGCAAGGACGCAACTTGCATGCAAGTTTAACTTGCATGTGTATTCTCATTGCGACAGTAACTTGTACATGCCATTAACATGCATGCAAGCTACTGTTCCATTTTACAGGCATGTGTATCGCCGCCTTAAGAGTGAGCAGGAGCAGAGTCATAAATTGAGATAGAGACAGATAGAGAGTGGTTTGTTTATGGTGAGATAGGTTATGTCGCATTGGCGCCAAACGTCAAAAAAACGTTGTCAGTCAGAAATTGTTATTTTTTATGTATTAATAAATTTATAAACATTACTAAGAGTGAAATTGTTTAAAATAGTATGTTTTCTTAAATTATTTACTTGGAATACAAACGCCTTGACTGCTATATTTATCCAATTTCGACGAATCACTCATTATGCATCCTAGAAATATGTACAAGGTCCCTCCAGATTTTTCAAAGTTGGCTATAAATTATCCGGAGTTCTTGAAAATATCTACGATCGTATGTATTCTATTCATGTATCCTCTCCATCTAATATATGATAATATATTTAACTATTATTGCGTACACTTCGAAGTTTGTGGTTATGAAATTCAATGCCATATCATCATTTTTTCTGTTCTAGGATCTAAACGGAACTGTCAGGATAAATTTCAAGGAGCCCAATACCCTCCTTGTGCTTACAAAGTGTCTGCTTCACGCAGATTTTGGTTTAGATGTGGATATTCCCTCCGATCGCTTAGTTCCAACAATACCTTTGAGGTTAAACTATTTGCTTTGGTTGGAAGACATTTTGGATGCTGCAGGAAGAAAGGAAAACGTCAGAGGCATTGACATAGGTAAGCCAATATAATTTTGTTGAATTTTAAAGCCTTAGACACATTACACTGTAGCAGGGGTGCTCAAACATGAACTGCTGGCGATCTACCTCAATATTATTAGATTCCGATCGATCGACTCTGAGAGGCTGCAAGTATGTGTGATGCAGGATTGTTGTCTATGTAGGTAGGGTGTATCGTAGCGCAGGTATAAGTGTATATATAGGGACGTTGCATAATTGCATGGCCACGAATTCACATAGAATTTGGAGGAACGACAGAAATTAGTTCACAAAATGCATTTTTTTAGTCAAGGTAGGTGGAGGTCTGCAATAAAAAGTCAATGAAAAAACTTATATTTATTCAAAATCGCAAAAAATGATTCTCCGGTTCTCCGGTTCTTACAAAAAAGAAACGAGTTCTAGTTTCTAAACTTAACTAAATAATGACTTTGGATGTTGAAGCGTTGCACTGCATGTCCTCAGCATACTTTTCATACGATGGTATGTAATTACCGAGTGCTAATCGTAAGCACGATGACATATGTCAATAAATGCTTCCTTCACAACCATTCCATTTTCAAATGGTTTCTTGTGTTTCGCCAGTATATTGAGATATTTTATATGATGCGATCGTTGCAGCTTTTGATTGTTTGGCTTGTCTTGTGAACAAGGTTTGTTCGTTTTTTAAACTAGCTATCAAATCACATACTTTTCGTTTTCTTAATACACTCTGTGGCGGGAAATCCTTTTCATAATTTTTATGAATGGTTTTATAATGCCTCTCTAAGTTCCCAAGCTTAGGTATTGCAACTGACGCACAACAAATGAGACAAATGCACTTATCTTTCACCATACAAAATAAGAATTCTTCTTCCCAATCATTATTAAAATGATACGTTTTACTTCTCTTCACCGCACTCATTTTGTATTATTTATCAACAAACGTCGTACCGCCTTCAAGTTACAACTCGGACTGACTTGGACTGACTGACTACTGACTCCCACTACTCTGCTCCCACGGCGCAGTATATATATCGGCACTCAGTAGAAAGGTCCAGAGACAGTGCATACCCGCGCTCCGCAGCACGTGGAACTTTCTCAGCTCAAAGCGAATACGAAATTTGCCAGCTGTTCCAGAACAATCTGTTCAGTAACTCAGTCCGCTACAAGCTACAAATAAATAATAAAAAAGAAGGCATGAAAAATGGGAAATTTTTCTCGAGATCGACCGGTCGATTGAGCACCCCTGCACTATAGTATGCGAGCTTAAATTGGGCGTTGCATGTACTATTATATGTTGGGCTGACACACTACGCTATAATCTTCTTCAGGAGAGGGGGTCAGATCAATTGGGGCACTGCCGCGGAATCATTTCTTTGCATGGGATCTGTCACTTTGACAGATGATATCTGCATAATTAGGGCAATCTGTAAATTGTTCTCCTGCCGTAGGTAGGAGAGGGGGTCGCATAATTTTCAAATATAGCCTGACTATCAGATTACAGCGCATATCGTCACCACGCTAACACTTATAACATCTTTTAAAGTATGACTGGTCTGTATGGCAAGCAATATGGAGTCATGTAAGACGCTTTAAACTTATATCCTAATCTGTCACTTCCTTATTTGGAATAACGCAATAAATATCCATGGATATCTGAATTATGGAATTTTGAAGTCGATTCCTTGTCGTATTCTTTTTCCCATGTAAAATATTTGTAATTATACTTCCATTCTCGTGTTGTGCACACAATACACAACCTGCCATAAATAAATACAATATGAATTTAAAAATGGTTAATATTTACCATTTTCAAATGGTAAATATTAACCATTGTTTTTAGGCACAGATTATAGAAATTACGCTTCTTTTAACTTAATTACTACAAGAAACAACTAATTTCGTTTGGAGAGATGTTAAAAGATGCATTAAAGTTCTATTTTTATTCAATCAAAATTCAAAATTTCTCTTTTAACCGCTTCTGTGCCAAGAGCGAGTTAACTCGCATTCTTGGCCTGCTGTGCACAGCTACACTTCTACCTACTGGCATTTAAAAGGTTAACCATCCTTTTGCTGCCATTTTGGTTTTTTTAGTATGGATTAATGTTTGTGAACGTTTCGATTCAATCTAAATGCCATAAATTAATTAAATCAAACTTAAAACCCATTTTGTTCATGTAAATAGTTGTTTATTGTAGTAATTGATTAAAAAAAGTTTAATTTCCATAATCTGTGCTGAAAAGTGTGGAGGTTAGGTAAATAATTACCCTGAAATGAAATGATCAAATTATCTCTAAAACTAAAATGAAATGCTTTCATATTTCACATTATAAAGGTGCCTGAAAACTAGCAAGATAAATTAGTCTAATATTGCCCATTATCGAATAATTTGTCTTGCCCGGCCCGGAAAGGTGTTGGCCATCAACATTGCCCTGTCCTGTCAATATTGCTGTGTACCGCAAGAGTATTACTCAAACTTATTCACAGCACAAAAACATGAACTCCTGCAATAACTCCACTAAACTTGAATACACTTAGAAGCAAAATCCCGAAATTATTTATTAATATTATTTTAATCGGGTTCACAGAGATGCACATATTTATTTGTTTTCTTTTGAAAGGAAATAGATTTGGCCCGGCAATATTGTCGTAATATCGGTAGCCAAGTGTTCTCACTGGCAACACATGGCAATAAGCCGACAAGAATAGGCAATACACGAAAATTTTGTGCTAAATTGCCTGACAATATGGAAATCTATATGGCAATACCTTGCCGTAAAAACATGCTTGTTTACGAGCTCCGTAATAAATGCCGCCATCCAATTTGAGTATTTGTATATTGTTTTGGTAAGGTACGGGAGCGTGCTGCATCTACCCACTGTTAGCCGCCAGGAAACTGCAATGGCACATGATGGCCACCGAGGTGGACGAGAACAGTGTGAATATGGCCTTGAAGAATATCAAACAGAATGATCTCCAGAGATTTATTTCAGGTAAGCATATCTTTAACCTTATCTACTCGGCTGTCATATATGTGATCCATCAGCGGCCATCCCCGTATGCGGATATCGCATTTGTGTTCCATGACATTTCACTAAAACAGATATATTGTGTCAAAACGTGCTGCGTCATGGGAGAGATTGCTTTGAAAGGGTCAACTTTTAAAAGGTTAACTCATTCGCCCAAGCCCATAATACAGGGTTTTCCAATAAGAGGTGTTATTTTGAATAGCCCGCTATTTCGGTAGATGTTACTTTTGAAGCTGTCATTTTTTGACATTTGACAAGTAGAAACTACACCATTAATAAAAATGGAACGATACCACGCTTCAACAACGCATTGAAGTTATTAAAATTCACTTCAGTGAATCAAATGCAAATCATCTTGAGTGATGAGGCCCATTTCCACCTCGGTGGCTTCGTCAACAAGCAAAATTGTCGCATCTGGGGCTCGGAAAACCCAAGAGTTATTGTTGAAAAGGCTCTCTATCCTCAACGTGTGACTGTTTGGTGCGGTTTATGGTCCGGCGGAGTCATTGGACCTTACTTTTTCGAAAATGGAGCTGGAGCAACAGTTACGGTGAATGGATTGCGCTATCGAGAGATGATTAATGATTTTTTATGGCCGGAATTGGATGGTATTGATTTGGACAACGTTTACATTCATCAAGACGGCACTACGTGCCACACAAGCAACGAAACCATTGATCTTTTCCGATTGAATATCAAAATAACACCTCTTATTGGAAAACCCTGTATAATGCACTAATAATTCGTTTCTCAAGCACTATATGTGTTAAAAAAATTATTGACTCTCAAAATGTGCGCACATAGTTCATTATAAAAAAATTGTTCATAAACCTTACAGATGTGCACCTACTAAAAAGCACAAATTAGCTTTTTAATCGATAAAAATACTTGCCCAATTTCTTTAGCTCTATTTTAATGAAATATCACTGTGCAACGCTAGAAAATTACTTAGTATAATGACGGTATTAGCTAATGGAAAGTACAACTACTTAGTAAAATAACTGTGTTGATGGAAAGTACAACTAGTAATGGTCAAAATGGAAGACAGCTACTGAACCAGAACATGAACTGGCCTTTTATACTCTCCATTTGTGTCGCACATTCATTACAGATTTACGTTCACTGTTATTTCATAATCTCCGACCTACATTCATTACACCTAGAAAATACAAATTTTCACAAAAAAAAACAGAAAAATAATAATTTTAATTACAGACACTGAAAAGATAATACACACACACCTTTAAATAGAAATGCATTCCATGTAGATTTGAATGAATAACTAATTTCGCCACTGACTTATGCCGGGATCACACGAGGATAATACCGAAGACAAGTGCCCACTCAACCACTGACCGGTCAGTGGTTGAGTGGGCATAGCGCTTGGGTCTCACCCGAGCGTCGCGTGTTCGATTCCTCAGCTGGCTAAGTCCTCCATCACAACACAAGCAACATTTTCGGCTTTCTGTGATGGTAGTAGGAGATTTTCAAACATTGTTGGGTTATTAGTAACCCGGGAATGTTTGTCTATCTTTTAAAAAAAAAAAAAATATATATATATATATAAAAGTGTCCTGTCCCTGCTCTGTGAATGACCTCTACCGCGCAGGGCAGGACAATGGGACAATACAACAATTTTACCGTATTTCAAATGCGGAATGCTGTCAAAATGGATACACAACGATGCTCGTTACTAGTGAGTTCGCGAAAAATATTAACTTATGCCAAGATGTATTGAGGGGTTCTATTTATGTGACATTTTTAAGCCGAAATACAAGATTCGAGCACCGAGAGTCGAGATTCGTACGTGCAGAGTGGCTGGCTATTGTCCTACTGTTTTGTCAAAATGCATTTACACAACGACTACGTGACTGGGCGCAGTGATGGGGGTAAGACACTATCGTGAGGAGATAGCTTGCTCTTCTATCTCTGTGACGGTGTTCTTGGTTCATTGTTCTGTCTTCCAAACTACTGTTCACACAAGGACAGTGGGTCCGGAGCTGGGACAAGACAGTGTTGTACTGTCCTTGTGTGAGTGATCACCGCATTAGTACCTTTTGACTATTAGATCGAGACAGGGTCAATCCGCACCAAATCATCCAGGCCATGTCACCCACCATCTCAGATTTTGATGAAACTTTAAATTTTTAATCCTTCCATATAGATAAGAAAATATACCAAATTTTACCTTCCTATCTCAACTCGTTTTTTTTTTATGGGCAGTTGAAGTTTGGGCAAAATAAGCGTTTTTACATATTCCGAGCACTCCGGAAGAGCTTGTACCTTCAATGAAAAAAAATTGTATCTTTGTCATTTATAGTGCAAATGCAATGAAAATTTTCAATATTATCAAGAAAACTATGCTGATTGCAGAAAAAAATAAATAAACCCTTTACATTTATCTACTTGACTTTAAAAAATTACCAAAAGTAATTTTTTAAGTAATTTTTGGGACGGAAAAGGTACTTTACAAAAAAGCAATATCTCGGGAAGGTACAGTGTTAATGAAGTAATTTTTTTTTTTATTCATATCTACAAATAGCATAAAATCACATACAAAAATAAAATTCATGGCATTTTACTTGCTTCAATAAATAAAATCCATTTTAAACTTTTTTCAAACTTTTTGTAATTTTTTTTTATTCTTATCTACAATAAACATAGTACAACCTAAAAAAATAAAACTCCTGGTATTTTGTGTGCTTCACAGTGTAGAAACGTTTTTAAAATAAGAAATCTTTATCATACAGAATTGTTCTAGGTTTTTTTAAATCTAGATACAAAAATAAATAAAATCCATTTTAAACTTTTTTCAAACTTTTTGTGATTTTTTTTATATCTATTTTTAGTTTGTAATTGGGCAAGTTATAGTTTAGGTATATAGCTAGTAATATAGGTTGAATGAATGGACTAATATCAAAGAAACAGTCCTAGAGACAAGTCACTACATGGAAATGATGTATCTGCAACAAGAACAAGACAGAACATGAAAATTACTATCTGCCTCATCACTAAGTTTGCAGGATACTACATGCTTTGTTTCCTCTGACATGCTTAGTTCTGAGTCAGCTTCAAAGCAGTGATCATCTATATAAATACAGTAGTTGTTTCATGTTATGGTGTACGTTGTTAAAATGTCTCTAATCGAAACAAGTTTAGTTAAATGTAGTGTGGGACAACATAATGGTACTGAATGTCACAAAAAAAGTTATACTAAGTCAGAGAAATTAACGAGTGTGGATTTGTTAAGTGAATTTGAAAAAAAGCTTATTCAACAAAGAAGTTTTGTAGCTACAGACTTGGTTTTCAACATTTGTGAGCACCACAGAATATTTAACTTAAATAAATATGAAACATTTCAAAAAGCTTGTTTTGACCCGTTCTAAAGCCACAAAAGGAAAATTACAAAAACTTTAAGAACAGTATCCTTGGAATTTTCAGAGAACATTAATACCATTCTAAAAGTAACTAATAAAGCAATCCCTGGACAAAAAATTTGTAATGCATGCAGAGCAAAAATTAGTAAGAGCCAAAACCTTAACAATGAAATTGAAGAGCTTAACACTTTTCAAGAAGACATAAGTGAAGTTGAAAATGTTTTAAACAAAGAAATTTTTTTACAAGAAATCAACACTTCTTTAACTGACATTGGAGAATCTCCATTTAAACTACATGCAATACCATCCCACAGTAAGTCTAGTTACGCTAAACGGAAGTTAGATTCTGCTTGTTCAACCTTAAAGAAAAAAGTAAGTAAAGTTTTAGAAAAAGAATTTTCCCCAGTAAAATGTGATGCAAAAATACCAAGATGTATTCAAGAAAAAGCTAATGACATGGACAGGCTTGTTGAGTTGGTTAAAAAAAAATTGGAAACACAAGTTACACGCCGTGAGAGAATTCAGCTTCTAACTCTCGCTCCAACTTCGTGGAGTAGAAAAAAGGTTGCTGAAGAATTCAGTGTTGGTGAATACTCAGTTCGTAAAGCACGAGAGCTACTAAATGAAAATGGTATCATTGCTTTACCTGATCCAAAAAAAGGAAAACCATTAGACCAAGGAACAGTTACTTTGGTTAAAAATTTCTACCAAAACGATGAATTTTCTCGTGTTATGCCAGGGAAAAAAGATAAAGTTTGCATAACCAAAAATGTTTATGAACAAAAAAGACTATTGCTTTGTAACCTGAATGAACTTTATGCTACCTTCAAGTTTGAATACCCTGCTTCAAAAATTGGGATTTCGAAATTTTGTTGGTTGCATCCCAAATGGTGTGTGCCAGTAGGTTCTCCAGGCTCTCATTCTGTCTGCGTTTGTGCAATTCATCAAAATGTAGTGTTGCTTCTTAATGCTTGTGACAGTGAAGAAACGTACAATGATTTAATGGACTACTTAGTGTGCTCAAAGAACAATAGAGACTGTATGCTTCGACATTGTGATAAGTGTTCAACATCTAGTGAAAATCTTAAGAAACATTTGTTAGAAAAATTTGAAGAATGGGACCAAGAAGATGAAATTACATACAGTGCATGGGTAACTACTGATAGAACACAGCAGGTTTCAGTTACAGTTCCCTTTCATGAATATGTAGAACATCTTGTGAAGAGTCTTGTAAAACTTCTTCCTCATTCTTTTATAACAAAGTCTCAATCAAAATATCTCAAAGAGTCCCTAAAAGCACAGCTTCAGATAAATGAAGCTGTTGTGTTATTAGACTTCAGTGAAAACTTCTCCTATGTTATCCAGAATGAAGTCCAGGGTTACCACTGGACGCAAGACAGTTGTTCACTCCACCCAGTGGTAATTTACACTTGTGAAGAGCCTGGCAAAGATCTCACAGTGTCAAGCTTGTGTGTAATTTCAGATGACTTGGAACATGATGTAAGTTTCGTTTACGAAACTCAAAAAATTGTTGCTCAATTTTTAAATCAAAAATTTCCCCAAATTCAAAGTGTTCATTATTTTACTGATGGTTGCGCAGCGCAATATAAAAACTGCAAAAACTTTTTAAATCTGTGTCACCATCAAAAAGACTTCAACTTGAAAGCATGTTGGTCGTTTTTTGCTACGAGTCATGGGAAATCTCCCTGTGATGGAATAGGTGGAACAGTAAAACGTCTTCTAACTAGAGAAAGTTTGCAACTTGGCCCTGGCAACACTATCACAACTGTAGACAAAACTTTTAAGTTTTGTCAGTCGAGAGTAGAAAATATATATTTTTACTTGCTGAGAAAAGAAAGCTTATTCACTTGCAGGCAACAATTACAGCAGCGTTTTTCACAAGCTAAAACAATACCAGGCACTCGAGGTTTCCACTGCTTTGTTCCTCTGTCTGAAAATGAAGTTGGCACAAAAAGGATAAGTTCAGATTCAGATTATGCTTTGATTTTTAACTTCAGTGGGGAACGAAATCGCTCTGAGCAACTAAGTATGGTACAAATTTGTACAAACTCTTATGTAGCTTGCGTATATGACAACCATTGGTTTTTTGGACTTGTGGTTTCCAAAGATGAAGACGAGTGTGATGTATCAATCAAGTTTATGCATCCTTTTGGCCCAGCTCCATCCTTTTACTGGCCACATCAAAAAGAAGATATTTGTTTTGTTCCACTACAAAATATTTTTAATATCGTTGACCCTCCCACAACAAAAGGTTCAGGAAGAGCTTACTACTTTCTTGAAAAAGACGTTCATCATGCTGATCAAAAGTTCAACCATCTTATGGGTCAGATCAAGAATAAAAGTAAAAAATGAACTTGAACATTTATTTGTAAACAATATTATTGTAATGTACTTTCATTTAACCTAATCCTACATTGCCTGTTTTATTTTTATTGTATTTGTTTTTTAAAGAGTCTTATAAATTTATATTGTTATCCATACCAATTTGCCGTAGACTTCTAGTGGCTAAGAAAGAGGAAGGCCCCAGACCATATGTGACTGTCTTCAGACGGTAATGCTTGAGCACCTCCTGCGGCGACTCGCGCCACACTATCTTCTGCAGGTCACGGTCCGCTTCACACACGTTAATCTGGCGGTACATCTTCTCGATGTCAGCCGTCAGTACTACTTGATGTTTCCTGAAATGCAATAGTTGGGTGTATAAGTCCTTTTGTATAACAGGTCCTGTCATCAAGGCGTCATTGAGAGAAATTCCATTTGAAGTTTTGGCGGAGCCGTCAAAAACGACCCTCACTTTAGTAGTAGTGCTTGATTCTTTTGTCACAGCGTGATGAGGTAAAAAATAGGATTCACGATCCCCCTTTGACTGGTCACACACCTCCATATGACCTAATTCCTCATATTCACGCATGAATTGTATATATTGTGTCTTCAATTCGGGATTTGACACAAATTTTCCTTCTAAATTTTTAAATCTTTTTTCAGCAGTGAGCAATGAACTTCCCAGCTGATCAATGCATGCTCGACGCGGTAAACTTACTACGTATCTACCGTCGTCTTGTCTAGTATGAGTACTAGCAAAACTGGCTTCACAAGCCTTTTCTTCATGATTTAGAATCTTAGTGGGATTAATCTCCTCCAATTTCCAAAATTTTTCTATTTGGTGACTTATTTTATTTATAGATAAATTACAACAATCTGATACAGGCCTTTGCTTTGGGTACATGTGGATTGGTCCTGATATGATCCATCCCAGTTGCGTACGTTGAAGTGTTGGTCCCGATTCGAGTTTCAATCTATCGTTGGTTAGGATTTCCCAAAAGCTCTCCGCGCCCAACAGGATGTCGATGGGTGCAGCTATATTGAAGTTCGGGTCAGCTAGCTCCAATCCTCGTGGTAACTTGAAGTCTTTTTTCGCCATTGTCACTTGTGGTAAATTTGTTGTAATCTCCTGTAAAATCAGACATGATATTTCACTTTTATAATCAGTATGAAGCGAATTCATCTCCACTGAAATTCTCTTTTTTATGTGAGTGATGTTATTATGGATCCCAGAAA